>NC_143175.1:6260000-6885000 GCF_047325235.1 Durio zibethinus
TATTTATGCCAATAATTAGCTAATTGGCCAATTTCAAGTCTTTCTGATATCTATGTCTTGTTGTTTTAATCCCGAAACATCAAGAACCATATAGCACAAAATTCCTATGAGAATGTTGGCTTTGGATCACATAGATGAGTTTTGATTGAAGTGGCAATTAGTTTACTTCTAACTGCAAGTTTTGTGTTTGATAATTATACCTGGATATAGATGTAAAAATTCTTGTATAAATATTTGTATTGTGTAAAACATAATGTCAAATAGGGATGTAATCAATTTCGAGTCGATGCAGTATTAAACTTGAGCTCGATTCAAAATTTGAAGTTTGAAACTCAACTCGAATTAGATCAAATTTTATTTTTTTAACTCAAACTCGACTCGAGATAAAAATCAAATTATTCGAACTCGCTTGATTAAGTTCGATTAACATATAAATAATGAACCAAAAACAGGCACCAAAGAACAGACACCAAAGGTTGAAAATGAAAAAACAAAAAAAGAGGTGATATACTCTTTGGTGTCTGTTCTTTAGCAATTCTTGGCTCATTATTTGATATACTTTCTTTTTTTAGCAATTTTGTTCTCAACAGTTAAGGATGATTTAGTACAATATACATTGACATGAAAATGCATCGTGTCTGGCTGATTTAGCTGTATCTTGTTACTGACTCTGTTACCTCAACCATGCAATATTTTGACCGTCAAGATCACAGCTAATAATCCCAACAAGAAAAATTGGAATATCCATACATGTCACAATATAGCATGATTTATCTTAGGAGAGGAACTATGTCTGAACCATTGATCAACTTTGTCCGACTTGCTTTAAGAGTAACATTTGAATTCATAATTTAATTTAATTGATTCATATAATCATTCTTAAAAAATATTATTTAACAAGTCTAAAATTTAAATTCCAATATATATAACTCTTTCACTTTGCTTTAGAAATCCTACCGGAAACTGATACTCACATTAATGATACTTTATAGCAACTTGATTTTTTGTGGTCTGTACATTATGCTCAATAATTTGGCCTTCCAAAACGAGGGGTGAATATCTGACCAATTGCTTCGAGTGCAGAGACATTCCAACTCTCAGCATGTCTAACAATCTGAAAAGAAAATCAAAGAAAACAACCATAAATGCTGACATTCATGGCATGCACAAAATATAAGTTAAAAAAAAAAAAAAAAAAACCCACTGACACAGTAAAGAAAGCTTTTATCTTACGGTAAACTTCTCATCCAATTCATAAAAAGTGCTTCCATCAATTGAAATAAGAGGCCTCCATGGAAGCTTCAGGTAGGTTCTGCAAATAAGATATACAACTAACTCTAAGTGACAAAAATAATGCCCGAAGATATCCAAGAAATTGACTCAAGCAAATATGTAATTCTAAAATATTCTTAAACCATGAGAAACCAACAATTGCTTGTGGAAAAGAATAGGCAACTGAAAAGCAATTTCACTCAATCCATGCTTAGATTCTTTCATAAAGGGATCAACTGAAGATTTATGTATTCTGGAACCACAGTTCCTCATTCCCCTAAAAAAGGATTAATAGGAAAAGAACCTTAAGTTGAAAAAAGTCTCAACATGACCTTGTCCTAACAAAAAGCATCGCATGAAATATCTCTACCACACAGCTACTTGTGTAACAAGTGATTTATTGATGTAGTAGCTATTAAAACACACACACACACAGAGATGCACAGAAGAAAGGAATTTTTTCACAAATTCATTTTTCCAGGCCAAACTTAAGAGTTCCATTTCAATAAATAGCTGCCAGACCAAATTCTGAGGGAGACATTAAGGCATAACACACGAGAAAATAACTTGACTAGATAATGAGGTTTGCTGTTTATTGCCTTGCGTTATTGGCTTATTGATATATTGAAGTTTAGCACATCAATGAAGCATTTCATGCGGCCCCCATCTCTTTCATCTTTTTAAGCATTTTAAGCTAAATTATTTTTTTAATCAAGAGTCACTTAAACTTGTTGCTTTTATTGTTAAATACCTCGAGGAGGTATCAGAAAAACTAAGTCCCTCCAGGAGGCATCAGGACAGCTAACCGAAATTGTTTTGGTTTTATGCAGCAAAAAATATCTTTCTTTTGTTTCGATACAGCTCAAATGGTAGTATCTAAGCAAGTGAAGGTTGCAGAGTAAAGTGTGAAAATAAACTGCTCTCTAATGACAGAAGAATAACTTCAATTTTCAAGTAACTTCAAATTCTAGTTCTTAAGCAACCTCAGTTTCCTTCAGTGATTCAGACAATTGGAATATTTGACCATGAATCACAGCCAAACTGATACAAGATAAAGATCACCTTAATCTCCAAGTTGCCAGCACAAAATTCATTTCCGTGTTGACACCCTGCATATAAAGACAAATTATTAGCTACTATCCAAAATCGTTGAAATCAAAATAGGTTTTGGTCACAGAAAAAACGTTGGGAGAGGGAGCCAAGGAAGCAATGTAATAATGCAAAAAATAATAGATCTGTTCTTCTGCCAATCTTTTTGTTTCTGTTAAGGGTTGGGAGTTACCTGACAGTATAAAATCACAATGCCTTCTCGAAGAGACATATTTTAAACACTTATGTAGCATCCTTCTCTCTTGAATAATGAAAACCTATTATATGTGTTATGTGCTTAGGGCTCCTTGATATCCATTTGATAAGTTGAAAATGCTGAAGGTGGTTCAGCAAGTGTGAATCTTGGCTATTAAACATAAATGTACCTTCAGAAACCAAGCTCAACTCCAGGATCTTAAATGGTAATGGTTCTGCCTATGCATTGAGGAAAGAAGGTAGACCCTTTGGAAGGCCTGAAACAAGGCAAGTTGTTACAGGTCTATTCTAGGTGTGAACTTTTGGCAGCCTATATTAGATGGCATGAAACTGAATTTCACTTATAAAATATCTTCATAAAGAATGACTGAGTAGAAAGAGGAAACTACCCTGTCAGCAAGAATGGTTCTTTTCCTCTAATTCTAAAGCATCTAATTAGTAAATTCTTAAACACCTAATCTAAATATACCATAAAACACAATAGAAACCACTAAAAATGTTTTACACCTGAGGCAAAAAAAAGTTTAATATGCAAAATCCTTTCCTCAATTATAGGAGAAACAATCCATATATTATCCTCCTAAATAGTTTGTTTCTCTACCCCGTTGGCCAAATGCCAAGTCATGGAGGCTTCCTTTTTTAAGGGAGGAAGCACCAAAGCAAACAAACATATACAAGCCCGTGAAATAAATGAAACGGCAGTACGTTGAATTGGTAAATATTTACTGAACAGACTCTGTTCCTGGGATGCTGTATCATGTATGAATATCATTTTGTGGATGAAGATGTATTAACATCCGAAAATGGGTTCTAGAACCACCTATTTAAGACACTAAGTTTAGACTCATGAAATAGCGCAAATCCTTCTATCCTATAAATTATCTCCAATAAATATCATCCACTCCATCTTTTCATAAGAAATCAGGACTAAACCGCATGGTATCTCAACCACAGGCTCAAAAGAAGCCACTTGCTTTAAAATGAATTAAATGTAAACAATCTTTTATAAAGAGAGTTATGTTCATACTACTAAATTACAGAAGTTCATTCCCACATCTAGCTAAAGTCAATTTAATTCATAGAGAATGATATACCTTCTCAATCTTTTGTAATCCAATTGAAGGGCGGTCAAAGAAAGGAACAAGCAATTTCAAGTTGCGAGAATATAACTCCTTACCTGAATTACCAAAGACCATAGATATTGTAGATATTATTTAAGTTTAAGATAGTCCAAACTATTTTTTTAGACAAAGGAAGCATCAAATATTAGCATGTAATAGCATCATGCATGAACATTAGAGTGAGATGACAAGTAGCATTATATTAATTGGTAATTCTACTGTCACAAGATTAAACATCAAGAGATGACAATAAACTGATTTTATTGGCGGTTTATGTTACCTCTTAAGGAGAAAATTTGCCTTTTATTGGAGTTCAAGTGCCTCGTACAAAAGTTTTCATATATTTCCTACAAAAGATAAGTTATATTTCTTCCCGGCTTTTCTTATATCTCAGTATAGAAAAAGATGTCAATAAAACATAAACTAGAAAATAGAAACAGCTAAATTAGATCCAAATAAGTCTGACTATATGGGAAAAATCCTCCCCAAAGACCAACAAAGGAGAGAACAATATCCAGCATGATGAGATAGTAAAAGTGGTCGAATGATGCTACATGATTGAGGTTGAATGCCAAGTAAAAGACAAAAACAAGAAACTAGAGGGATAAAATTTTCATAGTTATTTTCTATAGTCAAAAGTAGGGTCATATCAGAAAAGGAATTGAGTTCGGAAAGGACATTACAAGTACTATACACCTGCACAACATGATAGATACAGCAATATAAATCCCTTTTCTGATGTATTACTCTGATGCATCTAACCTCGGAATCTAATAGTTGGATCCTCAAAGATACAATCTTCAGCATAAATTGCAGAAGTGAAATTCCCTATATCCAGATGAAAGAAAAGGAAAAAAAAATCAAATAGATGTTTTCAAAAACAGTAAGTAGCATGCCATATCCGATAAATGATTAACAGACATATCTTGAGATGAAATGAAAATAAGCATTTTTGAGAAAAAATTAATTAAAAAATCAAGAGGATACCTGTAACAAAGTAAGCATTTTCATAATCAGATTCGAGGATCCTTAAAACATCAGCAACATCAGAAACTGAAATTCCATCTCTGTCTCTAGTGTTCGGTTCGTCATCAACTCTTCAAAAGATTTAGATAACAAACAAAATTATCAGATCATTTAAACTTCATAAGTTAGTTTTTTTTTCTTTTCCAGCTTTTTCTCAGTAATCAAACAGAAAAAAAAAAAAGTTAGTTACCTGTCTTTGGTGGAAGAGGGAAAGAGTCTTAGCAACTCTGTGACACCACTCACTGCCAGTCTTAAAAGCTGAGGAGTTTTGGTTTTATTTTCATTTTCCGGTGTAACAGAGCAGCACCGTGCGCCGTGGACCCTCTGTAAATTTAACGGTGATTGAGTGGTCGTCCGGTTGAGATGTGGAATCAGATTTGGACAACAAATTCCCGCCATTTCTAACTAAACCTTCCCTCTTACTCTCTTTATCTGCTTTTTTCTTCAAAAAAATATTGCTAATTGTTTGAAATTTAAATCGTTGGAAGCAATATTTTATCCTCTGCATCTCTTAGATTGTCCACTAAAAATACGCCACGTCGCGAATATGCATGACAATTATAGACTCAACATGGTACAGACTCGACTTTTGCAATTACGTTTTGTTGATTTGTAACTTCGATTTGGGTTAGAATAAGGGATAAATGGGTAATTTTATTTAGGGATAAAAAAATCAAGAAAATCGAAAATCCGTAATATACAATTCAATATGAATCAATTTTTTTTTATTTGATTGGAATCAAATTTTTTTTTATTTGATTGGAATCAAATTTTAATATTAAATATATATATATTAAGTTTAGATTATATTTAGATTAGTAAGTGAAAAAAAAAATCAAACTGAACTGAATTATATATATTTTAATTTTTATATATATTTTAAATTTTTATAAAATAAAAATAATAATTGTATATCAAATTTTATTTAAATATATTAAAATAGTATATAAAAATTAAAAAAATTTAAAATTTAAAAATCCATAGATTGAATAATAAAATTCAATTCGAAAAAGAATGAAAGTTTTGTTTAAATTCAATTTTATAATATTATATAATATATAAAAAAAATCAAATCAAATCCGATTCAAACCGTTATTAGTTTTAAAATTTTAAATTCAATTTAGTTTGATTTTATCATTGGTTGAATTTTTTTTATTTTATTTTTATTTTTGGTAATTTTTTGAAAAAAATTAACAAAAATTATTATCTATTATTTTCTAATAACAACAAAAATAAATAAAAGAATAACATGTGAACCATAAAATGAAATTTATAATAGTGAGAAAATTGCCTTCAATCCAACAAGAACACAAGAAAAAAAAAAACTCGCTTTTTTTTCTTCGCTCAAAACAAGGAAAAAATTTAGAAAGAAAGAATTAACTCTTTGCCTTCTGGAATTTTAGATATTAATAATTTTCATATTTAATCATTTTATTTTAAATTCATAATTGATTTTTTAATTTAATATATTTCCATCAAAAACATTTTTTTCTCTTTAAAAAGTGGTTTATGATTATTTTTTTTTATTTCCGTCTTTAAGTTAACTAGAATTAGACCGCACTAAGTTGCAGGATTATTTTTTATTTTTTTTAATTATGTTTTAAATATCGGAAAAGTAAAAATTTTATAGCAAGTTTTAATGAATGGCAACATATAGATAAATATAAATATATTTAATTTTTAATATAAATTATAATTTAATTATATATAAATATAATTTTTTATTAAATTAAGATACTAAATAATATTTTTATTAATATAATACATATATGTAAATATAAAATAAGTAAATAATAAAATATATTTTTTATATATCCTAAGGAAGATTAGAGCAGAATATCCCAAATCCATCCCGAATTGACCTAAATTGTTAAAAAAACAAAACTTAATCTAATCTTTATTTAAAAAAATCATATTGATTAGGTCATGATAAATTGACACTTATCAGTTATCAGTTATTGATTTTTTTATCATTCTTACATCTATTGAATTGGGGTGATCTGAAACTCATTGCATACGGATTATTTTACTATCTCTATCTTAGTTAATTTTTTTATTACAAAATTTATCTAATAAAAAATTTAAAAATAAAAAAAAATGAAACAAAAAAAGTGAAAAGCTTTAAAAAAAAGAAAATGAAAAAAAAAGAAGATAAAGACATCTAAGATAGGACAAAGTACCTTAAATTCATCTCCATCGCGACATCATTTAAAAAAAAAAAAACTTCGATTTGATCTTAATTTTTAAAAAAATCATATATATTAGATTGATATAAACTAAAATTAATTGAATATAAATTATTTTATAATTTTTACTTCTATTGATATTTTTTTACAAAATTTATCTAATAAAAAATAAAATAAAAAAAATAAAAATGGAGGAAGGATAGGGTGCCATGTGGACACTCTCTCCTTCCTCCATTATCTACAAAATTAATAAATTTATAAATAATAAAATTCAAAAGGCCAATTAAAAATTTAAAAAACAAAAAACGGATTTAATAAAAAAGAAAATTAAATACAAAAGCAAAAAAAAAACAAAAAATAATAAAAAAGTAGAGAATGAAAGACGAAGTGCCACATGACACCTTTTACTTCCTCCATTCTCTACAAAATTAATATATAAATAATAAAATAAATAATAAATAAAATTAAAATTAAAGAAAAAGATAATGGAGGAAGGATTGGATGCCACGTGGACACCCTTTCCTTCCTCCATTCTCTAAAAAATTAATATATTAGATAGGTTAGAATATATAAGCTAAAAATATTTTTCATGATAAGCTCTCTAGTTACTTGAAATTAAACCCAACATTTAACATTGATATAATATAAAAGTAATGAAAGAAAACAGCAAACGTGAATAGGTATAGTTAGTATTTTCTTTATTTTTTTTTCCTTTTTGTAATTACTTTTTTTTACGATTGCTTGAAAAGATAATTAGTGGTATAGAGCAAATGACTTAAAATTAGTTTTTAAAAATATTTTAAATTTATTATTTAAAAATATTTATTTTATTAAAAAATAATAATTTAATCCAACGTGGAACTCCATCTATATACTTTTTTCCATTTGGAATATCAACATCATATTTATTATTTTATTCAAAACTTATTGTAAATATATATTCTACAAAATATTTCATTTTCGTTTGTTTGGCCCAAAAATCATAAAAAAACAAAAGTACAATGACAAAATTTAATCAAACCAAGTACAATGACAAGAGCTTTTAGTTTATGTAATATTAAATTTTTAGTTTTGGTGATTAAAATTTTTTTAAACAATGACTAAAGTTCAATATTTGACCATTTCAATTAAAAAAATAAAACAAACTTAACATATTTCAATTAAAAAAATAAAACTAAACTTAACATATTTAATTGATCCTAAAATTTGGATTAGTGACTTTTTGGTAGATTTTTTTAAGGGTTAATAATTCGTTCAAATCCGAAGATTTACTCAAATTTTAAAAGAGTTTAAACAATAAATTAAAATTTGTTAAACAGATTTGAATATAATTTTTAAGTTGAGATCAGGCCTTAGACAAAAGAATTAAAGCTTGAATTCAGCCCAGTTCAATCCAAATAAAATATATATAATTAAAATATTATAATTATATAAGTATATATATGTAATTTTTTATTTTATTTTTTAAAATTTTTTATTATATAAATTAAGTTTAATGAGTAAGTTTGAAATTTATTTTTTTTAATTTAGACCAAACTTTAAAAAATTTAAGACATGAAATATTAGATCGAGTTGAGCAAGAATAAATATATAAATTATTAATATTAAGTATGATTAAAACTCACATTTAATCGGACCCATTAACACTTTTACTTTTGAGTTAGAGTTTCAAAATTTTCTCTTTCTAGTTCATCCTAAAATTTGAACCAAAAGTTGACTTATGTATAAAATTTTGGTTTGTTAAAACTAAATGCCTATAAGAATTAAGAACAAAATTAGCTATTTAAGATTTTTAATTTTTTTATTAAAATGAATTATCAAACACATCAAAAATTTATATCTTTAATTTTTTATAGTTAGCTTAAGTTTATCTTGAGCTAAATGTTTTATTTAAGATCAAATATTTATGTGCTTATTTAGTTCAAAATTAAATATTTTATTTTATATGAATAAAAATTAAATATTATTGACTTATAGTAATATAAAAAAATTTTAAACGGAAATGTAACTTGATATACATTTGCAGTTAAATTTGAAAAATATAACATATGAAAATGATGTGTCATTTTTTCAATTTAAAAAATATTTTCCTTCTTTTCAAACTTCTAGTCCATATTTTGTCCCTTATCAACATCTCTTCTTTCGTCTAGGTTTTCTTTTCATTTATTTTTTAGTTATTCTTCTAAGTTTTCTTAATCGTAAAATTTCAAAAAAAAAAAAATTCAAACAAAATTTAAAAGAGAAAATTTTTTTTTGTTTCTCAAATCTCATTGAAATATTTCATTAATATTCTGAACACCATCTGTCCTTTTTTTTTTTTTTTTCTTTTTGATAGAAAGAATAGCACTTTTTTATCTTTAATCAACATGCATTTGTAAACATTCAAAGACAAAACTCCAAAAATATTTTAGCCATGAAAATAAGTATATTTTGTTTCTTCAGAGAAACGAGCAAGGCAAAGGAAGGAAAATTTATGGAGGAGAGAGGAAAATAAGAGAGAAAGAATTTTTTTTTAGAAATTAATTAAATTGTAATTTTCCAAAATTACCTTTTAAATTAATTTTTTTTATCATTTTGGAAATATGGACAATAATATTGCTACGTCAGAAAAAAAAGACACCGTTGGTTTGCCAAATCAGCAAAATAATTCAACTCTTACACATGAGTTGAGGGCACGTGTAGTATACATTCTCAATTCTATTAGAAAATATCCTAATTTGTTATATTCTAAGAACGACATATCTTCATTTGAATCAAACAAAATGTTTAATTCTTAATTAAAAATCACTCAATAATTAGATCATAAATTGAGTAGTTAACCTCTATCTTGTAACATGACCTGGCAATTCACATAATATTTTACTATTAAAATATTATAAAGTATTTTTATACTAATTGTTTAATATATTAAAATATATTTTGAACTTAAAATTAAATAATAATATGTTATTTATTAATAAAACAATTTTCAAATATAGACCAATAAGTCAGATCTTGAACATTCTTTTTAGTTAAAAGTTTAGATGAAGGAAGCTTATCCCACACTACATAATCAAAGCATGTCATAAATCTCAACAATGATTTGCATCGAATTTACATCTTATCGATTCAGTGGCATTAACTCTTTCTTCGTTTGGGGTTTTCTTTAGAATTTTGGAGACTTGATTCTATTAAGTCTTCTTTTTTAGACTTGTCAAGAACTTAATTTGAAGCTTAGTACACCAATCTTGGAATTTTGAAAGCTTGATTTTTTGGAGTCTTTTCTATTGGATAATGGTTGGAACTATGGAAGCCTAATTCTTTGGAGTCGATTCCTTTTAGAGTCTTCAGTGTTAGACTTGTCTTGGAACTAATTTGAAACCATTATCCTGCTGAGTCCTCCCCATTGGACAGCTCTGGGAATTTCCAAGCCTTGAGTCTTCAGGCTCTTCTCTATTGGATTTCCTTGGAACTTTAAAGCTTTAATTCTTTAAAGCCTTCTCTTTAGGAGATATCTTGGAACTTCAGCAAAAATCAATAGGTTTGACGTGCATGTATGAATGAAAAATGAAAAAAGTATATATATGATGACGTGAAAGTTTCATAAAATCATATTCTCTTCAATCTTATCACTATTTGGATAACTCGTATAAGTGAACTTTTGATTGGATACAGTATGAGTCCTTGATGCATCCTTCAATTGTCAAATAAAATCTTTTCACTTTTTCTAATGAAATCTTTTAATATGACTTCATTAAATGATGTCATTATACCTTACCTAATGTATGATTTGTCCTTGAAAATTCTTAACAAATTTAGTAATTTTTTTATAAAAAAATTCATGCACAGTTGATGTCCACCTCCACCCTATCTATAAAGGCCTTTGCATTCCCAAACCGAAACAAAGCAAAGTGCTATCTGCTTATACACTACAGCTCCTGATTACCGCATCCCAAATATATGGAGACACTGACCACACTGTCCTCAAAGACATCGGACAATCTGTTCAATGAAATTCTTGCAACCCATGTCAAAGATGACGACCGAGCAGTTGATCTCCAGCCCATTATGCACATCATGGAGAAAATTTTGCATGATGTTGACCGAGTCATCAATGTACGTGCTAATTGCTATAATTCTTTACCTATTTTGGCTTTTAATGTTAAAGTACTATGCATTTACTTCAGTTGATTGTTTTGGGCAAATCTTTAAAATATATAATGGTTGATCTTTCAATATTAGTTGATAAGCTTTTTCGAGTTGTTGTAGGGTACACATGGAGGCACGGTTACGTTGAAGAAAAACACCACCCTGCTTACCTTTGATAATGGCATGCATGAAGCAATATTGGCTGATATTCTCAATGTCTCTGGCGAGGTTATTTTCTTGCCTGGCCCCTTGTCATGTTAGACTCTGTTCATTGTTGAATGCTGGTGCAGTCATGTTACTACTAACTGGTGTTTTTTTTTTTTTTGGCTAAGCCAAATAGATTTTATTAATATCCAAAATGATAGAGCTAGCAACATGACTAGCCTTAACGACAGCACTTCCAAAAGAAAATCCTCTAGTATACAAAGCCACCTAAAACCCAAAGATGGAATCCAGAACCAATAAAAGTAGTCAAAGAAGGATGATGCCAAATACACAAAAAATAGCCTCACCTTACCGCCTCTTGCATGCTAAACAAAAGAACATCATACTCTTACCCAAAAGCCATACCCAGTACATCGATTCCCCATCATTAAAATAACCTTTCCTTCCAGCCTCGAATTTGATATCATCCAAACCAAAAGGATCATGAAAGCAGTAGATAAAGCCTAACACATTTGTCACCAAGTTGCATCAAATTAAAACTGGAATCACCAAATCAAGCCTTCAAAACAAGACCCTAACCAGCTTTATCCTGTCACAGATCAGCCTCTTCTTTTTCATCTCCTTCAAATTTTTCAACGACTACTTAAGCATCACAAGCTGATAGCATTCCTAACTATTCCTCAAATGAAAGATCCCTTATACAAGATCCAACAACCCTAATCATCTACATCAAAGAGTCAGACAGCACCTTTGAAATACGCTCCTTACAAATTAGCGTTTCCTAGTTTTCTTTTAATATTTTGTAAACTTAATTTTGAATTTATTCCATATTCATCCTTATATATCACTATTCCATTAAAGTGCGGATGAAACATGGATAAATTTGGACACTTGACATAGGCCACTTATCTAAGGCTGCATTTGGATTGCATTGTTTTTAATCAACAGCGTGTTGATGGATGAATGGATTTGAATTAGAGTTAATGTCAGTCATCAAAATGGACCCTAAGTAGACATAAATGTGACAAATTTCTTCCTTAATGCAACAGCGTGTTGATGGATGAATGGATTTGAAACATATTTAAAACATTATAGATGGAAATTTTGAATTTTTTTTATGTTATAACTTATAAAAAGGAAATACTGCAAAAAAATTAGGGAATTGTATTTGTGTAATTTACTCCTTTGATCGGTGATGATATAACATTGTGTTAGTCTATTTTGTAGTTATCATGCAATTGCCTTGTAGGAGAAAATGCGCATGCAACAACAGTAAAGCTGCTGGAAACGCTTAAAACCTATTCATGGAACACAAAAATGGTGCTAGCCTTAGCTGCTTTTACTGCGAATCTGGGGGAGTTTTGGCTGCTTCTTCAGCGCGGCAACAACAATTCGCTTGCCAAATCTGTGGCTTTCCTTAGGCAAGTTCCAGAAATCGAACGTTTGAACCCACTGAGAGATGGAGTCACTAAACTCGTCCAGGCCATAAGGAATTTAGCAAAGTGCAACGCTAAGTTCATGACAAAGCTACACTCTTGGTATTTTTCTAAAGAGACCCAGCCAATCTCAGAAGCCAAGGTGGAAATCATTCGAGCTACATATTGGACCATTAACAGCGTTGTACAAATTGCAAGCCTTTTAGGCTGGAGAAACAAGTAAGCTAGCAACAGTTATATTTCTAACACAATCAAAAGAATTTACAAATCAATGGTCTGATTGCAGGAACACTTCATTAACCACGGAGGCTGGGAAAACATTGATAATTCAATTGGAAAATGATGTCAGTCAGATCTATGATATCCTTAAACATCATTTAAAACAATGCAAAGACTATATCGGTGAGTCCTTTTACTATTACTTTCCAAGAAGTCCTTATCATAATCTAAAGAAATCCACAACGTGACACAGGTAAGGAGATAGGAGATGCTTATAAAACCCTGCTGATACTTATGCAAAGACCAGGAGGGGGAGACATTGTGAAAATTCTCGACAGATTCCTTCGCCGCGATGGTATCGATAAGGTTGGTTCTTGTCTTCCAATAAGGCCGGGATCTTTCAAATTGCCAAATGCCTTGTAATTTTCTAGCCGTGTTTCAAATTGAATGTATAACATTAAATTTCTTCTGAATTAAAACAGGTTGATATTGAGAAACTGAGAAGCAAGCATGTGTTATTCCTCATAACAGATCTTGACATCTCCCTTGAAGAAATTACAGTTCTCAATGAGTTGTACCAAAAGACAGAGAGCTATGAAATCGTATGGCTCCCAGTTGTGGACGGGCTTTACAACAAGAAAAGGTTTTTGGAACTGAAAACATCAATGAAATGGTATACTGATGTGCCCGCCATTCTTGAACCAGCAGTCATTAAATACATCAAGGAGGTTTGGCATTTTATTAAGAATCCAATTGCGGTGTCCTTGACTTCGGAAGGTGAGGTGACATGCCAAAATGCACTCCCCTTGTTGTGGACGTGGGGAAATGAGGCCTTTCCTTTCATTGCTGAGAAAGAGAAAAATCTCTGGCATAACAGATATGGCTGGAGACTTGACTTCCTTATCGATGATCTGATTGATCCGGAGTTACGAAAATGGGTACATGATCCACCATCACTTGCTTGCATATATGGTCTAAATTAGTAGTACTATGAGTTCTTTTAATATTTGATTCATTTGATTCGTATTGTTATATTTGATTGACCCCTTGCACTATGTCAGATTATTGAAGGAAAACTGATATGCTTGTACGGTGGTGGAAGTATTGACTGGATCCTGCAGTTCACTACCGCAATAAAAGTTGTTCTTGCAAGGATTGGAGTAACTGTAGAAATGGTTTACGTGGGAAAGAACAACGCCAAGGAGTGGACCGGAAAGGTGACTGCAGAGCTGCACAGTCACAACTTGCGCGTTCTGAAATCCGAGAGGCATTTCTGGGCTCGACTGCAGAGCATGTTGTACTTGTACACAAAAATGAGGCAGGGCAAGGGACTGAGTAGAGATGATTCCTTTATGCAGGAGGTTATGAAAATACTTGCCTTCGATGGCAGTGAAGGAGGATGGACTTTGTTCTGTAAGGGAGCAGATGTGATAGTGAGGTTGGAAGGAGAAACAGCTCTGAACATTATATGGAAATACGCTGATTGGGAAAACTATGCTAAGAAGCATGGTTTTCTCGAAGGACTTAACTATTACATGGAAGATCAGAACATCCCGCACAGCTGCGTCCAACTGAAACTGCCTTTTATCAGTTCGGAAATCCCAGGGAAGGTACAATGCTGTGAATGTGGCAAGGAAATGGAGATGTATTACATGTATCGCTGCTGCAAACAGTAATAGCTAGCATCTATCTACCAAGTTTGGGAAGGACAGATTGATTCTGATAAAGATGATGAAATAAAGGGTGTTCCTCATTGTTGTGTGTTTGTTGATGTAACTTTTATATGCTACGGTTTGTACTTATAATAAGGTGCAGTCCACGACGATTATCAGCACCTTTGGCTGCTAAAGAGTCGGGACTGCTGGAAGTGTGCTCTATGTTTGATAAAATAATAAGACGTCCTCCCCAGATCTTAACAAGTTATTGTTTGTTGTCAACGAAATCAATTTTTACGTTTATATGACTTGATTTCTTTTTGAAACTTAAACAATTTCTCATGCGTCATTTGTTAATTATTTAATAGAGAAGAGCCTGAAGACTTGAGGCTTCAAAATTCCAAGAGCAGTTCAATGGAGAGGACTCAGCAGGATAAAGAAGAGTCCGCAAAGTCTAATACTGAAGACTCTAAAACAAATCGACTGCAAATAATTAGGCTTTCAAAGTTCCAAGCATTATCCAATAGAGAAGAGTCCGCAAAGTTAAGCTTTCAAAATTCCAAGATTATTGCACCAAGCTTCAAAGTTACAAAACAAGTTCAAGAAAGAAGACTTAACGACATGTTTGGTTGGTTGGAATTGCAATTCTATTCTAATTATAGGATAATTTTTTAATTCGAGAAATGGTGTATTGCTTGAAAATAAAGATAGCAATTCTTGACTCTCCTCAGAATTGCAATTCCTAGTTCATAAGGAATTAAAAATAATATTATTGAACAATTAAAAATATTAAATAATGTTAGAATAATATTAATGATTTAATACTTAATTAATTAAATTAATAATAATACCAATTAATTAAAATAATATTATTTTTTAATTTTAATATTATTGAATTTTATTTATTATTAATTATTTATTTGCATTATTAATATTAATTATAATTAATTAAATAATATGTAAATTCCATTATAATTATAATTAATTAATTAATAATAAATTACTTAATTAATATAAAATAATATTACCTTTTTCTTAAAACCTAGGGCCAAGAAAATATTTAAAACATCGCTATATATCTTACAAAGTTTTTTTTTTTTTTTTATAGGTTCTGTCTTGGTACGTGCTTTTATTTTATGAAGAGAGTATGACTTGGTGAGAAATTTAAATACGATGTTGGTTACCTTCCAGTGGGTTTAGCCCAAGATTTGTTCGAGATGTTAGTCAAGATTTTTAAAATCTTTGTTTGGTAGTACAGAGATGAACCGTGAAGAGGCGACAATAAAGATAAGTTGAAGATTGTTTTTTTTTATTATTATTATTATTATCTAATTAAACTTCATTAATAAACAAAGTAAGTAACCCGGATCCCTTCATTTTGGGTAAATAAAGAATTAGATTCTGATGATACGGAGAGATTTAGACGTCATTGTGATTCGGAGGGGGCTAGCTGCTTAGACTAATCAATGAAACCAATTAACTTGTAGCTATAATAATTTATAATTTTAAATATAACATGATAATGTGATATAAAAAATATATAAAAATAACATGATTTAAAATTTTATAAAAAAATTATGTGAGTTTTATAAAAATAAAGAAATATGTTTTATTGACATGTAAACATGATTTTTTTTATTAAAATATGTTATATGATCCTGTACTTTTTTATTTTTAGGAATTTAATTTTTATAATATTATTTAAAAAAAATTAATCATTATAATATTATTTTTAATAAATTTAATTCATATAATATTATTTTAATGATTGAACTGAAATTTTTTAAAAAATAATACTATAAAAATTAAATTTCTTTATATAATATTAGAGGGATTAAATTTTTAAAAATAAAAAAATACAAGAATCTATGACATATTTTAATCATAATTTTTATATTTTATATATATTTAATATAAAATAAATACGATACAAATATATAAATTGACATGTTTAATTTTAAAGAATAGTTTTGTTTTTCTAATCTTATTAGCAACTGAAATTAAGACCTCAATCTCATATTACCTAATAAGATTGAACAAAGATTTTTTTTTTATCTTAAAAATCTTGAACGTATTGGTTTTAAGGGAGAAAAATATTATCTAAAAAGTTTTATCTAATTACAAATTGTCATATGTTTAATGAAATTTCTTTAATTAATTAATTAAGAAATTTACAAGTGACACCATGTGAAAATGATATTATTTAATTTAATTATATAATTATTTTTATAATTAATTAAATATATTTCTTTGCTATTGATCTTGACCAATCAAAATTCATTTACGATCATCTACTTTATCTCTTAATTAAATAAAAATAATTTTAAAATAAATCCAAATTTTAACCAATTAAAATTTAAAAGTTTATGAGTCATCTAATTAAATTTCATGAAATTATCAATTTTTATCACTAATTAAGCATCGATTATTTTAAAATAAAATGAAAGAAGTTGAATTCTCTTAAAATAACCTCTCTTACCATGCAGACGCTATATATCGGTGCTCCTCTAAATCATTTGACACAATTCACGATTTGAAAGAGAAAAAAAGATTTTGAAGATCTTATATTTATCCAAAGTTTCAAAAATTAAGTTTTGAAAATTTGAAAAAATCGAAGGTTCAAGAATTTTCGAGAAATTGAAGTATTTAAATACAAATCATTAAGACCAAACATTCAAGATCAAGTTTGCCAGCTCTTGAAACGGATTTTTCATGAAAAGAAATAAAAGTATTTTTATTTGTTTTAAAAGTTTTCAGAGATTGTAATATCACAAGTTTAATAAATAAAAATTTTTTTTTTAATTTTTTAATCTAATTTTTACTCAAAATTTTTGGCATGTTTGATGGGACAATCTCTAACTCTCATCCATTTTTCTTTCGTAAGTTTAAATTTTAAGTTGCAATGGTTAACAAGTCAGCCTAATAATGAATTTTTATATTTATATATTCTATAAAAGATAAATATATAATATTATAATATAAATATTAAAAAATATGTTAAATGATTCATGTTTTAAATTTTAATAAAAAAGACAAAATACTAAAAATTAAATTAAAAATACTATGTTTTTATTTGTAGAAAAATAATTATTTAGATGAGCCTAGATGAGCCTTCGTTATACCATTTAATAAATTTAGATCTAAATTTTAAATCAAGTCAAGTTTAGATAAATATATAAAATATTAATATCATGTTTATTTTTGGCCCGATTTGATAGATACAAGTTTTTGATCTAAGACAATGATAAATTTGATATTTTTTCAATTAATAATCATAAATATATCCTACTAACTAAGACACTAATCAATCCTTTTAACTTGTTGGTAAAATCTAGAAATTCCATCCAATATATGTGATAAATTTTATAGAAGTAATATGATCATTACCAACGCTTAAATAGGCAATGCTACTGGCCTGCCTGCTTAGCTAATAGCTATACCATCAACTTATATTGAGATGTGAGATGGCATGAGTTTTGAAATAAATAGAGTGAAAAAATATTTACATTTTTTTATACAAAGGAGATGGTAACGTGAGAATAGAAAAAAATATATATAAACGTTGTAATTTAAATTTTAGATCTGGTGAATATGATTTAAAAAAAAATTTATATGAATCAATTAAATTATAAGCTCTAAAACTGAAAAATATCAACATTAATTGAACAAAAAAAAAGGAAAAAATACAAGGTGGGTGAATAAAGATGATGAAAAAAGAGTATGTGAATGTTTCTTTTACCTAATAAAGTTAAAAAAAAAATTGTAATACCAAACATAATGATTTTTAATTTCTAAGAATTAATCATTGTTAACCAAATAAATTGATTTCAAATCACAAGTGTTAAGATCAGCTTGATAATAAGATTATTTCTATAATTACACTATTGTGGTAATCTTGCAAAAGATACCCAAAACTACTTAAGGTAATTTTTGGTATAAGATAATCACTCAAAAAATTATGATAATTTACACAAGGTAATTAGATTACTGTGTTTAAAAAGCACTCGATGATTCTACATGGTAATGATCTTGGATCATCGAGAGTGATTATATTATTATTTTAAAGAGTGATCTAATTTTCATACAAAAATAAGAAAAACTTTTATCATTGAGATGAAGTGAAATGTAAAATTAATAATAACTAATATTACCATTTAATATATGAATTAAAAATTTATTTCCTCTTAAAATCATAATTATTTTATATTATAATTTTCTATATTTTCAAATATTATTGTAATAAGTTCAAAAATAATTTTTATTTTTTTATTTTTTAATATTTTATATATAATTTAATTTTTTGTTTTTTCTTTATTATGAATTTAATAGATTAGATTTATTTTCTCATTCAAATATTTTTTAAATAATTTATATTGTAAAAATTAACTTATCTATCAATAAATATATTTATTAATTTAATAATTTAATTATATTTTATTATAAAATAAATAAAATATTACAAATATTTTATAAATTATTATCTTTAAACAATATTAAAATTATTAATTTATGTAACTATTATAATATATATAATTATTTTTGTATTTTTAAACAAAATAATATTTGATTTTTAGTTTAATTTATAATAATTAATGATTATTAACCAAAAAAATCATTTAATAATCATAAATATAACCTACTAACTAAGACATTAATCAATCCCTTTAACTTGTTGGTAAAATCTAGAAATTCCATCCAATATATTGATAAAATTTATAGACGTAATGTTTATTTTATCTTCTTTACTCTCATTGAGCACCAAAGATACCTCAAATTTGTAAGAGAGTGATATAAGTAAAATACTCGATGATCCTACATTGTGATAATTTTGAACCATTGAGAATGATTATATCATTACCTTTGAAAATGATATAATTCTCATAAAAAAAAGTAAGAAACATTTATCATTGAAGTAAAGTAATACGTTAAATTAATAATAACCAATATTATTAATTTAATATGTGAATTAAAAACACGTTTCCTCTTAAAATTATAATTATTTTATATTATAATTTATTATATTTTCAAATTAATATTATTGTAATAAGTTCAAAAATAATTTTTGTGTTTTTTATTTTTTTAATAATTTATATATAATTTAATTTTTGTTTTTATTTATTATGAATTTTATAGATTAGATTTATTTTCTAATTCAAATATTTTTTAAATAATTTATATTATAAAAACTAATTTACCTATCAATAAATAAATTTATTAATTTAATAATTTAATTGTATTTTATTATAAAATAAATAAAAATATTATAAATATTTATAATATTATTTTTAAATAATATTAACATTATTAATTTATGTAACTAATACAATATGCATGATTATTTTCATATTTTTAAACAAAATAATATTTGATATTTAGTTTAATTCATAAAAATAAAATAATTGTTAATCAAACAAAAAAATTTTAAATCACAAATGTTAAAATTATTTTCATAGTAAAATTATCTTCATAATTATATTATTATGATGATTTTATAAAAAAATTAATAACGCTACGAATAATTGAGAATTTGAGATCAAAATACTTACAGAAGAAATTGGGGACAGAGAATTTCAATGTTAGGTAAAATATTTTTTCAATAAAAAAAGCAAAAAAAAAAGTGGGTGATCGACCTCGACTCACTTATATTGGGTTGGACTCATAATGTCAAATATCAAAATAAATCTTGAATAAATAAATATATATAAAAAGAAATTTTTGGGTGAGTTTAATACGATGATCCGAAAATATTTCATGGTTGGTAATTACACAGAATTCTTTGTTAATATATAGTAATCTGAATCATTCAAGCAATGTGTGCTCATTTAGTCAAAATTCAACCAGAAACAAAACTAGCATGTTTGGTCCAAACCGATTGGCTATACAATCATCAAAGCCATCCAATTTTGTTGCTTTTTGAAATGCCTATTAACAAACAAACTTGATAAGACTTCGACAAAAAGTACAGGGAAGTCGAGATTATTCGGAAACAAAGTTTTTTTATATTTATAAAAATAATAAAATTTAAAATTTAAATAAAAATTTTTATATAAAAATGATGAAAATAAAAAAATTATATATTTAATATAATAATTTTATATTTTATATTTATTTAATACGACATAAATATCCTATAAATATGAAAACACTTAGATTTAATTTATATATTATTTCTTTATGAAAATTGCAATTCTGTTGTTGGTATTTGACTTGGACTGACAGAAATATGTTATATGGCAAATCAGAAAGAATGTTCTGGAGATGGGTCCCATGCTAAGAGGGAAACACATGGGGAATTCAAACTTGCATGTGGAAAATTGCCCCGTTAGTATGACTTTTTTTTTTATTTTCTCTTTTTGCCACGTTGGTATGACTTGGAGATACTAAAACAGAACCAATCAGACGTGTCACACGTGGATTAGTATAAAAGAAGCTCTAATCCCCAACCTAAAAAAATAGGCAATAATAATGTAAGAAACAAACTGACATGTGAAAGAATTCTTGTCCTTTGTCCAACAATTGGAGTGTCACGCAATCAATGATTAACGTCTTCGTATCAATCATCTAATAAGATAAGCATAACTTTAACGTTAAGGAAAAAAAAAAAGAAAATGTTTAGAACATTCTACAATTTTACTTTCACGTAGAAAATTCCCTTTCTTATTTAGAATTAAAAAAAAAAAGAAGTACTACAAATCAAGTTACCCCTATATAAGATTTCTAGTTATTTTAAAATTTTTATATATTAATACTTTAATAAACCAATCTACTGATTAATTTATATCTCCATGTTTTAATTGGACTAAAAATATTACTTTTTTAATATATATTTAACAATTAATTTTATTTATTTTAAACCAATAGCTTAAAACATCTTCATTTTAACTTGAATGTCCAAGTGATTTCTATTTCATCATTATATTATTATATTTAGTGATCATTAGAGAATCGGTAACTCAATTAATATTAAAAACTTTTCGTACCGACAAAATATTTATAGGGAGTATTGCAAAATATGTACGAATCTTTTTTAATGAAAAAATCAAATTCAATGAAGATTTGATTCATCTTACATGTGCATGTCACAAGCATCTTATTTTTTTTTATGTTATATGGATTTGTATGTAATTATTGAGAGTGAAGATATTATACATAAGGTGATTATTCCACAAAAAAAAAAAATTTAGTTAAAAACAATAGATATGTAGAATCAAAGCAATTAATTGATGAGAATTGCGTAAAAACATACAATTTTAATTTTAAAAAGAGCTTTGAAAACATACTTATTATGACTCTGAGAGAAAAAAGCATCGGAGTATCGATGTGTACCATTCATATGAATTTACATATAATAATATTTATTTTTTATAAAAAAAAAGTCATTATTGATTTATTTATCTTATTTGAAAAGAAAAAAATCTTAATCTTATTAAAAAATATAAAAAAATACATGCAGGTGTTATTAAGTTCATTAATGATCAATTTTAATTCAATCAAATAATAATATGTTAAATTGATTGATTTTTAAATAAATTTATATGATATTAAATCATGATAGTTAAAGTTGGTGGATTTTAAAGAGTTTATACACAGTATTTTCTATAGCCATGTAAATATAAAGATAATAAATTTAAGAATAAATTAAAAATTTTAAAAATAATAATACGTTAAATTTATATTAGAAGTTATGATTGAAAAGAAAAATATAATATAAGGGCATATTTGAAAAAGAAAACCCATTTCATGTGTCTTCCCCATTTCTTAGGTAAAATCAAGTTTAAATTCTAGCTACAATTATTATAAGTTTGGGGTTTCTCAACTTCTTGTAATGATTATCTATGAGAAATAATAATTACTTTAAGAAACATTTTTTAATGATTTCGGGAATCAAAAGCAATGCTCCTCAAATCGGATTGGGATCATTTTTATTCACATATTTCACATGTTCCCCCCCTTTTTTTTTCTCTAAGCTGTTTCATTTTTTGTTCTTTTGTTTTTTTAATAAAATTACATGTACAACTAAATATTGCAATCATGATAAAAAAATTACACCTTATATAAAAAATCAATGAAACAAATCTAAAGTAGAACTAAAACAAAGGTGAAATTTGAATTTAAGATATCAAAATGCATGGATTTAGAGCTTTGGCCTTAAAGTTTTAGAAGAAAAAAAATCATAATTTTTAACAAATTAGAAAGCTTCATATAGGATTTACTAGTTTGCACCAGTCATTTATGGTGTCTTTTTTCTTCAAAAATATGAATAAAAAAAGGGTACATATCCTTCTTTTCTTTATTTCCTCCCTTTTTTTCCTTATTCATAATCTATTTTTCTTCTTGTTTTCTTTAAATCCATATAATGGTTGTGATTAAAGATGTAATTGAATCGAGTCAAGTCGATACAATGAGAAGCTCGAGCTCGAACTCGACTCACAACTCAAGGTTTGATACTTAACTCGAACTCGATCGAGTTTTATTTTCTTAGTTTGAGCTCGATTCGTAATCAAAATTGAGCTACTGAAACTCACTCGTTTAATATGTTAAAATAAACTCGATTCTTATATTCGATAAGAGTTCGATTATTTGTGCTCAAACTCGAACTCAAATTTGAGATATTTTATTAATTAAAATAATAAAAAAAATTAAATATAAAAACTCGATTAAGCTCGTGAGTTACTCGAGTTTGATATAAAAATATTCGAATTTGACTCGATCGATAAGTCGAGCTATTCGAGCTCAAGCTCGACTCGATAATAATCGAACCGAATTCGAGTTTTATTTGAATCGAACCAGAGTAGCTTGCGAGTACTAATGTATCATTTATACCCCTAATTGTGATTACTACATTTTTAGTAAAATTACAAAAACAAAAAAAAATTAAAATCATAATTAAATATTACGTCTATAGGTAAAAAATCATTGAATAATTAAATAAATAAATTAATCAATAAATCAAACATAAAATTGAATCAAATCTATATAGAGTAATATTCAAATTTCCTAGCTATTGAAAATCAATTTAAACAATTATTTCATAGTCAAGAGGAAGATGATCTAGTGGATTGTGATTATTACATAAATCAGGTGCTATACTTTCTTCTTCTTTTTTTAATAAATTGGGCCATAATTTCTTTATCTTATACATTGATGATGAAATTTTTAAATTTTGCAATATGGTTTTTAGTATGTTATTATGAAGAGATCAATTACTATAGACATAATTTATATTTTATTAATCTAACTATTTGCTTTATTGAAATTAATTATGTGAAATTTTATGTTAATTAAAAATGTTGAACAATTTATTTGATAATAAAAAATTTCACCCACTGAATATTTATTAAAAAATTTTATTACCCTCAACCAATGTAATTAAATATCGAATTAATTTAAAATTTTACAGATATGATAGCTATGAATAAATTATATTTTTAAAACAATAATCCAACAATGTATTTGTTAAAATAATAATTGTATATGAAATTATAAAAACTATATAAAAGTTAATTTATTTTATATCGATATAAATTGATTTTCCTTTTATAAATACAGGTATGAACGCACAATATGCATTCCAACTCATTTGCGTACGTTAAAAACTTCATAAAAAATTTTAAACTTCCAATAAGCTAGTTTAAATGCAATTCATGTTTGAGTTTAAGTAATCTTTTTATCCATGTTAGCACTATAGTTTTATACCAGTGGCGGGTCCAAGATTTTAAATTAGGGAGCTAAACTAAATAAGGATTGTAATTTGAAAATTTTTACTAAATATATAATATGTTATTATTTTATCAAAAGTTACAAAAAATTTAAGTAAAATATATAATTTTATAATGTAATCATAAATAAAAAATATAAAAAAATTTAAGTATTGAAATAAAAAATATAACTACTTAAAATAAAAAAAAAAACTCAAATAATTTTATTTAAAATTATGCACGATGCTCTTTCATAAAAAAAATTATTAATTTAAAAATTTTAGTAAATTTTCTCTCAATATAATTAATAAAATTTAAATTTTATTTTTATAAATATTGATAATTTTTTTATATTTAAAATTAAAAAAACTTATAATTTATTATTAATGGCTTTAAAATCATAAGACAAAGATACAGTGATCTTACCATAAAAAAAGTTATAACCATCCTTTGTACCATCGACGTAATTGGCTATTTAAAAAGACAAGAATATACCTTTTTTTGCAATAATTATAGTGACTTGGTAATTGGATTTAGAATTTTAAAGATAAGATCTGTATTTTTTTATTTTATTAATCTCATTTTAAAAAAAATTTTTTTATTAAACTTCTGTGAATAGTTTTTACTTTTTCATATGTGTCATATTTAACAAATAAATTTATTTTTTAATTTTTTAATGAGAACGAAACTATAAAAATTAATATTTTTCACAAATTAACTAAATTTTGAGAATTAAAATTTTTTTGAAAGTACAAACACAAATTATAATTACAATTAAGTATTATATAATTGAATAATCAAATAAATAAATTAGAGTATAACTAAACAAATTCATTGATAATGAAACTTGATTTTAAAATATTAAGATTCTAAATATTTATAATTACAAAGAACAATTTTTTTATTTTTTTAAGGGGGCTTTTTTCTTGTTTAAGAAAAAAACTTATAAATTATATACATTATAAAAATTCTTTAGGGGGTGGGCCATGGCCCACTCCGGAGTCAATGCGGCTCCGCCACCGGTTTTATACTTTTTTTTTTTTTTAGCTGTCAACGGTACAATCAAAAGAATGACAAATTCAAAGGCGAGAACATCACTAATTGAGGTCTTTTTCTCTTTGGGCCACTGATAGGGTTGAAGTTGACAAAAATTATAGAGAGGAAATTTGATTTAACCAATATAAATTGCACCACATGGTTCAGTTTTAGAAGTAAAGTAATAATTGCCAATGAAATTTTGTTTTAATAGTAGGAAAGAGGTAAAAATTTTTCGAGATTTAAAATTCAAGTTTTTTAATGTGCGAATTTGATTTAATTAGTTATGTGTTGATTTTTTAATTGATTTGTTTATTTGATATAATTTAATAAATTTTTTTATTAAAATATGATATTTGATCATGATTTTGATTAATATTGTAATTTTTTAATTTATAACTTCAAATTAAAAAATAAAGCAATAATTATGATCAGTCATTTGAAATCAAATTTAACAAAAAAAAATTTTTTTGATGCAAATCTTGGAATTGACATGTCCATTGAAATGAAAAATCACGCATGTGTTTATCGTTTCCAAAGCTAAGTCGGCAGAAGCCTGAGTTTCACTATAGAAATTACAATTTGCAAATTGCAATTGTAATTAAAATCACTTTCGAAATATAAAAAAAATAAAAACCACTTGAAAAACATGGGAATTTAGGTTTCTATCACGAGGAAACAAATCTCAATCAATTATTCATAGGTGTTCAAAGCAAAATTGTTAAATCTTATCAACAGTGATATGATTATGAGGAAACTTTTCTTCTATTATTATTGTTATTACCTTAATTAGCCTTATCCAATGCATTATCCATTTATATTTATCCTCTAAAATAAGAGGCTATCCTTTTATAACATGCGTTATCCATTTATATTTATTAATTTTCACATTGGATTAAAGAGCCTCGTTCAGTGCATTATCCCTTAAAATTATCCTAAAATTTTGGTTACGTTAATTGTTGCTATCATACAACACTTTGTTTTGTTTGGTTGTCACTCTCGATCCTCATCAGATGCTTGCATTTAAAGGAGTATGGGTAAATGTACCTTCGTCTTAAATTGATCCTGACTTTATGTTGATATTGAGTAGGGTTGAATAAATGATTGATTTGATTAATTCGATTGTAAAAATTAAATAATTTATTTAATTTATTACAAAAATTTAATCAATTAATATATATAAGAGAAATAAAAAAAATTGAATCGAATTAAAATAATCGGTTTTGATCGATTTTGTTGAGTTTAGTTAGTTTTAGTTTTCATTTTTCACATTAAATATACTTATATCATATTATTAGGTATACGTATATCACATATAAATTTTTAATTATTTATTTTATATTAAATCAAATATTTTAATTTATTCAATTTAAGTATTTAAAATTGAAATAAATTATTTTATTTATTTAAACCGAAATAATAATCAAAATACTTATAAAACCCAAATTACCCAACCTAATTTCTTTTGAAAATTCAAATTTTTTTTGAACTTTTTTAGTTTTAACCAAAGGGTTTTTTTTTTTTTTTTTTTTTTAAGCCAAGAGCATGGTATGGAGTTTAATACGCTTTAATTTTAGTGTTATTTATATTATTTTTTGAACATTTCGATTAACACGATAAGCTATAATTTTGAATGAATGAAAAGTAATAAAAAAGTACTAAAAATTAATATAGAATATGAAAAAGTTAAGGCATCTACAAAATCTCAATTTGTACTTTAACAAATCTGTCCTTTCATTTTTGTCGATTATTAAAAATGTAATCCCAAAAAATCTCATATAAAAATGAAAATAAAAAAAAACAATCTATATTTCCAATTAACCTAAAATATATAATTATTAAAATATATTTTTTTATTTTCACTCTTTTATCATGTCTAGACTGTAGCTAAAAACACTTAAAATTGAATTTAAATTTCCTTTGGAAAATAAAAAAACGTAAATAAAATAATTATGACATAATAATTTGGATTTATAATTTTATCTACAAATTTTGCTATAAATACCACCGAATCCATAAATAATATTTTTTAGACAATATCTAAAAATCTTAGCTCTCTGAAAAAAAAAAAAAAAAAACATGTTTTCGAAAGTGACTCCACTGTCTCTCTCTCTCTCTCTCTCTCTCTCTCCAGAAAAAATTCATTATTTTCTATCATTTTCCTATTCCCAATAAACATGAGGAAAATTTTATTTTATTTATTTTTTTAAAGAAGGCGAGTTTGTTGCCGGTGGTCGCGGTTATTTCTTGCTGATTTGTACCTGCCCTTTCTTTTTCTTTTTCGTGTCATCGCATTCTGCCTCTTTCTCTCTCATAAACAACTTTCATCCAGTCTCTCTCTAGAATCTCTCTTCCTTTCGTCACTCTCCCCTCAATTCTCTCTCTACCCATTTTCACTGTTCCCTTGCTCTCCTTGAAACTGCTCTTTCTCTTTCGTTGCGCTTTTCACATTCATTAGTTTCCAATCCTTGGGCTTCTTTCTTTTTGCTGATCTTGACCATTGCTTCGATCAGCTATTCTGTTGATCTGCTGAAAATGTTTGCTCTTTTGGTTAGTTTCTGGTGAGAATTATAGGACTCTCAATTCTTTTCAATTTTTTAAATTACAACTTTTGGCCTTGTTTATTGAAAAGGGTGTTACTTTTATGGGGAAGTTATTGAATGTGGAATTAGAGATTCCATATTCTTTCTTCTTTCCCATAGATTTGCATAAAGTTATTGAATGTGGAATTAGAGATTCCATATTCTTTCTTCTTTCCCATAGATTTGCATCTGTAGATCTCCTTTTTCGGTACATATGCCTTTTACAGCTTTTTTATTATTTGCTTTCTGATTGAGATAAAAAAAGGAGTTAAGATTGCGTTTATCATTTATTTGTATCAATAAAAAAAACTTCCTTTTCTTCTTGTGTAAATTAGAAAGCTTTTGAAACCAAAAAAATATATATTTCTTTTGTTTTTTTATTTTGCTTTGTTGGTTCATTCTGAGATTTTTGTTTTTGTTGAAAGCAGTTTATGAGATTGCATTCGTGGATTGATCTGAATCATCTGATCATTAGATTGAAGGTGGAAAAGGGTATTTGGCAATTTTAAGTTAAGGTCTTTATTCAAGTGATTTGAAGAGAAACACAAAGGAATAGTTTTTAAAGCTGTGGTTTCAAAAGTGTCGCTTTTAAATTAGAATTTTAAGAGATTGAAGAACTAATCAAGGTATTACCAATTGGTGAAAAGAGTTTTTGGCTCTGAATTGGGAAGGTTTTTTTTTGAGATTTGGTGAAAAGGATTGTAAAATTGAAGGTTAGTGGTGGATTAATCCTTACATTAGCTAGAAAGTTTTTAAGGGATTTAACCCAATAAGTTCTGGCGGATCCGTCTACTGAAGATAGGGGTTGTTATTGTCTGGCTGGTCTGGAGTGCATATTAAATATTATCAGGGCCCTCAGAATGGGTTCCTGCTTATCTGCTGAAAGCAGGAGCCCTCTTCCTGGTTCGCCTTCGTCCCCTCATCTGGCGAATATGAAAAGGAGGAATTCAAGGAGGAGACCAGGGTATTTTGACTACCTGAAGGAAGAACCATTGCATAGGATTCCAGGGAGGTTGTTCTTGAATGGGTCCAGTGATGTTGCTTCACTCTTTACTCAACAGGGCAAGAAAGGAACCAACCAGGATGCCATGATTGCTTGGGAGGTAGCTCCTTTTATCCATTTTCACATGTTAGTTTACTTTTTCATTAGAATCCTGTTTCTATCAAACTGGTCAAACAATTGTCATTTAATATATTTGGCTTTAATTTGGCTTCATGTGTGATGTTTTCTTGCATAGCATTCAAAACAATCAATTTAACTTATAATAGTAGTACACTATTTCTTGGATGAATTTACCTTTTTTCTGGTTGCTTGCCAGTTGATGGTGTTGTAGTATTATTCGTTCATATCTTTTAATGTATATAATGTTTAATTAATTTAATGTTAATTTGTTTCTGCTAACATTAGATTTTGTATTACCCTTTTTTTATTCGTTTATGTAGCTTTTACTTCCTTGTGTAGATATCCTCATAGCTTTCTAATTAGAGGAAAAACATTTTTATATTAATTTGCTGCAACTTCTCCACTTTCTTTTAGGATATTATCCAATCATTTAGTTTCTATATGCAATGATACTTCCACGGTGGTTAATTTAAATTCTTTTGTTTTTCTATTTTGAATTTGCTGCATCTGTCTGTGTTTGGGGACTAAATGTTTGACACACCTGGGAAATCATTTTAGAATCTTTATGTAGATTCCAATGTCAAGAGGAGGAGAGGAAGACTAAGAAAGGATATGGTTGGAAACTACAAAATAAAACATCAATTTTAGTAAGCTTATTGACAATATGGTCAAAAATAGAGTACAGCGGTGCAATATAATCCATGTAGCGTAGTTGTTTTTTGTTTAGAGGAGTATATAAACATTGATGATGGTAATGCCTGTAGACTGGATAATGAAAGAAGGTTTTTAACTCTTTTCTATGCCCGACCATTTGTTGGGGAAGAAGGCCAAGACATTGACTTGTTTTATCCCTGGAAGATATATCCTATTATTTGAATATAAAGGATAAGGGGGTATAGTAATAATAGATAGATCTGAGCTGCAAATCACCAATGCTGTAAATATTTTTAGTATCTTAACTAATTTTTTTTTCTGCATTATCATGTTCCATTTCTCACTATCTATGGCTGTTGTTCCCCAGAATTTTGGTTCAAGAACAGATACGGTTTTCTGTGGTGTTTTTGATGGCCATGGTCCTTATGGTCATATGGTAGCAAAGAGAGTGAGGGACCGTCTTCCCTTAAAACTAAGTGCTCACTGGGACGTTCATATACCCAGTGAGGATGTTCTCAGAGAGATCAGCTTGAACACTGCAGGAAGCATGAACTCTGAAGATAATGCTTCTGTATTAGCTGATGAGGAATCTAGGGCCTCTGTAGATCTTGAGGAAACAGAAAAGCACCCTGAGATCTTTCAGATGCTTAAAGAGTCTTTTCTGAAGGCTTTCAAGGTGATGGACAGAGAGCTTAGAATGTATGCCCATATTGATTGCTTCTGCAGTGGAACAACAGCTGTAACTTTGGTCAAGCTGGTATACAGCTGCTACTTTTAAAACTTTATTTGAAAAACTATGTTATGATATGTTTCATAGTTAATCATGATTCTCTTGGCTCTTTGTATAGGGTCCATATCTTGTCATTGGAAATGTTGGGGACTCCAGAGCTGTGTTGGCTACAAGGGACAAAGACAATTCACTTACTGCAGTTCAGTTGACTGTTGATCTCAAACCAAATCTTCCAGGTCTATTTGTCTGTTTTAGTCATACACAACTGCATGCATATGTGCAACTACATTCACGCTTTGTTGTATTTTATTGTTTTCTACTGAGTTTCTGACTAAAAATTATGATAGGTAATAGCAGTGGTGCTTCTCTTTTTTGAACTTTTGATGTTTTTGACTTTTATTTCTAAGTTTTGTTTTCTCTATCATTTATGGTCCTTTGTGTATGTGCCGTGAGTGTGCCACCCATTTGGTTTTTCTTTAATTTCTGTGTTTTTTGTTAGGATAGGAGAAAAAATAAGTATAATGGAAGGCAATACAAAATGCTATTTGAAATGTTCATCTTGTGCATAACAGTACATATAATAGAATCGTTTTGAGGCCTCCATAGCATTTCTTATGTCCACCACATCATGATTGCATCCATAGGTTCCTCTGTGTGCTGTCTGCTGTTGGCCCATATTAAATTTCGTGTGTCCTCTTATTTCCTTAGTTTTCTTTATGTTTGTCTTGTCCATTCTCAATAAATTCTTCAATACTGGAAGCTGTTGAGAGACAAGAATTCAACAGCTGACATAAGAGAATATTAATTCTAGTCCTAATTGGTTTGCCAACCTAGAAATTCTCTCTTATATGTTAGTGGACATATTTTAGCGAATATTGTCACATTGTTTACATATGTAAGCATCAGAAATTTGGTTCAATTGGCTAAGGCAATGTGAGGCTGAAACATCTTAAAAGTTGTAAGGATTTTTTTCATGATTGGTGTGGCAGCTTCTAAGTTAGTAGCATTTGAGGATTTTGTATCAGATGTTGAAGAGTTTTAGAAAGACCAGAATCATATAACCCAAGAATAGAATGCAGTTATCTGACATGAATTGATTGAAAAAGTAGGAGCTGCTGGCTGCAATGGTGGGAAGGTTGTGGAAGGCCTGAGTGCATATAGAATAATGCATTCATGCAAGACTGATTGATTTGCGTATGAGCATCATATGTGTGATGAAATTAATAAGATTACAAAATGTTGAAAGGTTTTGTAAATATGATAACCATGTATGTTATGAGTAAAGAAGCAATTTATGAAAATTTGACGAAAATTTTGCAATCAATGGGAAATTATTTTGAAGTTTACATCTGAAGTGTTGAGTTTGGATTGTTGGTTCAAATAGCTTGGTTATATGCCCTTTGACCTTCAACAGAGAATGCACAAGAGAAAAAAATTTTTTTTTTTCCTGTTCTAGTCTGATTGCTTGTTTCTGTTACCTATTGTTATAATTTTTTAACATCAATCTCATGCTAAATAGTCCCTTGTTTTCCACTTTGCAGCGGAAGCAGAGAGAATTCGAAGATGTAAAGGTCGTGTCTTTGCTCTTAAGGATGAACCTGAAGTTGCCAGAGTTTGGCTGCCAAACAATGATTCACCTGGCCTTGCCATGGCACGGGCTTTTGGAGATTTTTGCCTCAAGGATTTTGGCCTGATCTCTGTGCCTGAAATATCTTACCGACACCTATCAGATAAGGATGAATTTATTGTCTTGGCTACAGATGGGGTAATGGAGCCAACATTAATTCTTATTCAAAATAATGGCATTTGAGCCCTTCTCTCTAGATCTAAGTCTTGCTTCAATATTTTGCAGATATGGGATGTTCTTTCAAACAAAGAAGTGGTAGATATCGTAGCATCTGTCCCTTTACGTTCCTCTGCTGCTCAAGCCTTGGTTGAGTCAGCAGTTCAAGCTTGGAGATACAAATACCCAACTTCAAAAGTTGATGATTGTGCAGTTGTTTGTCTCTTCCTTGATTCTAACTCAGACAACTTATCCTCTGCTTCCAATGCCAAGACAAAAGTGCAGCCAACATCTATGGACCAAGTTGACAATGACAGTGAGAAAGACAATAATCTCAATGCCTTGACAAGTCTAGACCGGTCTGGGACTGTGCGAACTGGCCAAGAAGTACTATCAGGAGGGAATGAAGATTCCTTAAAGCAGGAGGAAATGAATTCAGAAATAGATTGGTCTGCCCTTGAAGGAGTTTCTCGCGTCAATACCCTTTTGAATCTCCCAAGGTTTGTTCCTGAAAAGGAGGATAAGAAGACTGCTGGGGGTACAAAGGCTCGGAAATGAGATCTGGTTAGTACTTTGATTTATTTTTGTAATTTTTCCTTGCTTCTGTTATATTATTTCTTTTGATGCTGAAGGGAAAAAGATATGTAGGGCCATTGATGTTAAAATTTGGACCAGAGAGATGGTCCCGGCTGTATTAGTGTCTGGGAACTTTTCCTTTCTCTCTAGTGTAGCTAGATCTGGAATTTTTGTAAATCCAGCTCTCCGTCTATTTTTTTTTTTTTTTAATTTTTTCCCCTTCAAATTTCATGTGTGATTTGTAGGTAATTTTATGCTGATAATAAATTTTGTGACAATGAAGCCTCTTGAGGTTTCAACTTGAAGGGCATGATGATATTCCATCTAGTTTTTTTTTTTTTTTGGTTCATTTAGCAGTGTGGATTATGTCTTTATTTGTAACAAAAGATATTTTCTTGCATCTTGTTTTGTGGCTTGAATAGCATCATTGATCTCTCAGTGAGCACCTTGGTTCATGTTGAATCTTTAGAGCATTAAGGACCTTCGGAATTTCCACTTGCTGGTGCTTAAACACGCAGCTGGATTTGGTTCTATGTTCAGTGTGAAGTCGTAGCCTCACAGGGAAGGAAAGCTTCCCAGTTATTGTCTTTGATCAACTCTTCCCTGAATTTTATTTTCTCCAAAACTATGGGGAATTGGTCATGCTCGACCCGAATTTTCTTGCATTTATCTGAGATCCAAGTCATTGTATCATTCAATGAGTTGATGGAGCTGCATCTCTCTCTTTTTCCACCATTGAATTATTGAAATAACTCGAAACATAAGAAAAAAGGTTCTACAAACAATGATACAAACGTCAATTTCTTCACAATTAAGGGTAAAGAAAAGGACTGCCGCTTTTCTGGTTGAATCACATCGTTTATTGACTTGATTGAATGGTCGATGATTGTTTAACATCGATCAATCAATGTATTTGATAATTTATATATATATATTTAATAAGTTAATCTTGAACATAAGATTATGGAGTGGATGAAAAGTCACCTATCATATGATATGTGCACAAATTAAGAGTTAGAAATAATATAATGATTTAGGGTATATTTGAATTGCCAGTTAACGTCAGTGTGATGGTTCTTTGTTTAAATCATGATGTGAAAGCCATTCGGATGGGCATCGTTCACTGAATTTAATCCCTTCATTTCTCTAGTTGGAGATTGGAGGCTTTAAAGTGCAATGGACAATCGGAGGGTTCAATTAAAGATTTTGGACCATAATGCAATACATATATATATATATATATTTATTTATTTATTTCTTAAAAGATTCTTACATAAGTTTTACTTTGTTTTGTTTTTAAATTTATTTATTTTGTTATATGTTTTATATTTATAGTTAATATTAATTTATTTAAATAACATTTATAATTGTTATAAATATTGTATTTCAAATATTAAATATTTTGAGATATTTTTATAATTTTTAATATTTAAATTCTAATTATTATTTATATATAAAATAATATGAATTAAAATTTTGATTAAATACAATTTAAAAATTTTATTTCACATAAAAATAATTGTAATAAATTTCAATTCATTTTTAACTCATAAATATAAAAAATATATTGAACATTTTATTATATATAAATTTTAATTTGATATTTTTAATTATTTTATTTTTTTATTATACTTTATTTCACTACGACAAAACACATAATTCATTATTGATTTTAATTTCAAAATTATAATAATTAATTTTATGATTTTTTTTTTTTTAATCTCATCCTTCGTCCGAATATAACCGTAAACCTTTCATTGTTTCTGGCATTAATTGAATTCCCGTATTTCCAGTTGACATTCCCCCCTTTGTCTTTCTTGATGGTTTTCCTTTATCCACAAGAAAAATGCAAGCCTAAGAGAAAACTCCAATTTCACCAACGTAGCAAAAACTCGACTTGGAAATATCAAATTTCTCTGAAACTAAAGGAAATTCCAATCCTCCCCTTTTCACTGCTGCACGAATGAAATATATATTAGAATTAAACTTGCGTTTTGTCGCGAGATTTTTTTTTTTTTTTGTAAATTATATTTTAAAAATTAAATTTTTATCGTAAATTTTAATGAATGATAATATATAGATAAATAAAGTATATTTATTTTTTTAATATAAATTAATAACTTAATTATATATAAATGTAGCTTTTATTAAAATAAGTTATTATATAATATTTTTATTAATATAATATATAATTATAAATTAAATAAATAATTAAATGTATTGTTTTATATGTTTTGAGAAGGATCAAGATAAAATATTTCAAATCTGATCACCACTACCCAAATTGTTTAAAAAGATAAAATTTAATTCAATCATTATTTTAAAAAATATATTAATTGAATCATAGCAAATCAAAACTCATAAAATAAAGATTATTTTATCATCTTTATATTTATTGAATTTTTTTTTAACACAAGTTTTCTAGTACATAAAATCTTAAAAAAAATCAAATGGAATGACACATGAATTTATTACATTAAGATTAAATATTATTTTTAAATAAAATACACATATAAATATAAAATTAAATAAATAACAAAATATATTTTTTATATATATCAAGATTGAGACATAACATCATAAATCTTGCTTTGACCCAAGCTTGATTTAAAAAAAAAAAACTTAATTTAATTATTTTGAATTAAAAAAAAAGTATATCAATTGAATTAGATGAATCAAAACTCATTAGGTATAGGTTATTTTATATCTGTATCTCAATTAATTTTTTTAATTATGAAATTTATCTAATAAAAAAAAAAAAGTAAAATTTTTTTAAAAAAATAAAAATAAATAAAAATGCAAAAGCTTCAAAAAACAAAGAAAATGAAAAAATGTAAAAGGAGGGAGGTATCATGTAGATACATGAGATGGAACATATCAATTTAAATCCATCTCATTTAAAATTATTTTTTAATTTGATTTCGATTTAAAAAAAATGTATCTATATTAAATTGATGTAAATCAAAACTAATTATATATGGATTGTTTTATCATTTTACTTCCATTGATTTTTTTATAAAATTTATCTAATAAAAAATAAAATAAAAACAAATAAAAAGGTAAAAAATTAAAAATTAAAATATAGATAAATAAATAAAATAAAAAATAAAAAGAGGGAGTGTCACAAGGACACCTCACCTTCTTCCAATCTCCACAATTTTAATATTATGAATGTCATTATTAAAGATTATAATCGTTGAAAAGGAATTTGCCAAACAATTTTTTTTTCCTCCATGTCTCTTCTTAATTTGATTCCGCCACAATTTTTTTTTTTTTCTATTTTTAGCATTACTTATCATCTCCTCTCCACCGGTAGTCAAAATAACCCATATTAAAAGTAAAATATATGAAAAGTGAAAATAATATTTGTTGATGTCTTTGTTTTAAACAACTTCCTGCCTCTAAATCTGACATCTTTTCTCTCTCAATTTATTTATTTATTTTATTAATATTATTGCCTCTGGGAATGTCTTGAAACATTTTGTAGCCATTGAATTTCCTTCAAGAATGACTACGATAAAGAACTCAACCTCAATACAGATTTGGTTTTTGGGTTGCAGTAGGCGAATAATAAAAACTCGATGCTATCATTATTCATTCCCCTTCATTTCTTTCATGTTTAGAAAATAATGATGTCTCATTGCAAGATAGCCCAAAGATGGAAAATGGAAGGGCATTTTTGTCTTAAGGAAGAAATCTATCTTCAATTTCATATTGGTTTTCCATCCAACCATCGGCTATAGAAGTCTAATGCTTCCTTCGGCTTGTATTCAGGGACTGTATGTCCCGCACCCTGCACCAGGGAAAAGTAGCAGCTTTAATTCAGAAGAAAAAACAATTGAGTTTCAGACAAGACATATCAGAAGATTACTTGTCCCCAAAAACACTTCAGTGGTTAGAAGGACAGGGATTGATTGTCAAACCTTGATTGTTAGAAAGGTAATGTCATGGTCATATGCTTGCAAGTACCTGCAGGAATAAACTGTCTATTAATATTGGGAAAATACTATATACTCATGCATCTCCTTGGAGGCTAGAACACAAGAATATGATTTTGTTCTGTAATCTACAGAGTTTAAAAGACAAATTTACCCAGCAACTTGGCCATTAGATATCCATGATCTCCATGGAGTTATTGTCTTATATCCAAGTGACTTCGTCCAGGCTTGGGTCCCAGTGAATGGCACACACATATCATGGTCTCCACTGCAGGTAAATATAAAAGGGGAAAAAGAAAACAAAGGAGAAAAAGAGAAATTAACTTAAGGATTTAACGGAAGCAAAATCATCGGCTCTTCTAATTGATTTACCTGAAAATAAGTGCTCGATGACCTTCAGCTGTTAGTTGTTTATGGTAAGGAATCATACTCCCAGCATTATGATAATAGCTTATTCTGGTTGTACATAACTCCCAAGGGCCTGCTACATTTTCCTATTCATCATTGTATATGGGATTACGAACGAATGAGAAATACAGCAAGTAATCACAATGAGGCAGATTATTTACTGGTTGTGCATGAATTGCATTCCTCACTACTGCATCATTTAGCCATCTCGTTGCAACTTCATCGTTCTGCTAGTACAAAAAATGTATCAAAACTTCATAATTGAAGACTATGAGTCATTAAGGTGGAACATATTGAGAAAGTCACTTGTTATTAATTAGAAATTATGTTTGGATCATTAAAATGTTGAAGAAAGATAAGTTCGCTATTAACGATTAAAATAACTTACAGTACAAGGCACATGCAGCTGGTTTTCTGCTAGTTCAGCCCCCCATAAAGGGACAATGCCATCCTTAACTGGTGCCCGATATGGCCAAGCACGACCAAACATCCGCTTTCTCACTGCAAGAGGCCTCTCTGTAACACCTAATTGCTGGAAGCTGACTGGCAAGCTTGTGTTTCCTTTTGTGTTTTGTTGAGCTTTGGGGTCATGGTAGCAAGGTTCAAGAATGTCATAAATATTTACACCGGCAATTGCCTAAAAAGTCATGTCAATTATTAGTAATGTCAAAGGAATACTATTAAAATTCAACATAAAATTGGTGTACATCTCACCGAGTAAACTTTTTCAAGTTTTTGATCACAAGTATCGGCTGGGTTAGAATAGTTTCCTCCACAAGCGACTTCAACTTCCTGCAACAGTTACTGTGCATCATCTCAAGTGAAGTTTCAATATGCAAAGGTGTTAAATTTTTTGCAAGAGTTGCAGTTCTAGCTAGGGTCATAAAATTTTTTAAGGTTCTCATATTGCTCAGATCAAAATGTTTGTTTTTCTTTTAAGCCAATAAAAAGAAAAAGGTGACTAATGAACCAGTACTGCTGTACTGAAGTAACACTATCAGTATTAAGTTTATTACCGACGGTATTTTATTACGGAACGAAAAAAATAATTAGCCTGATTATTACCGACAGTTTAACTATAGATCATCAACGCAAGTTACCGACGAATAATAATCTGTCAGTAATCTTTGGAGGGAAATAAAAAAGTTGGCACGAGAATTACTTACGAAAATTGATGGGATCAATGAGGAAGGACTGCGTTTAAAAGAACGTATTCGTAGAAAAAAATTGTTAAAAGTTGGTCGGGATATGTTAACATAAACCCCAAATTTCTAGATTAAGATGACCAAACATTAATTAGAAAAATTAATGTATATGCATATGTATTCCAACTTTTCCCACCTACCTTAAAAATGTCATCTGAAATGAGGGCCATCCCATGTGCAAAGGGGACAAGAGCATTCCCATCAAAAACTGGGTCTGTCACACCATTTCCCACCATGTAACCCTGCATTTGGAAATTTCTCAATTCTAAATTTTGTTCAAAAGTTCTTATAATCCTAGATATTGGCTGTCAGGATGGTAATATATATATACACCTTGAAATTGATTGTGGGCTTTGCACCGGCTTTGATTCCTAAAACCATAATGTAAATTAGCATACCAACAATTCCAATATATGCCAACAGGAAAATATGAAATATCATCGGTAAAAAAGGTACCTTTCACCACTTCGGAAGCAAGAGTGGGCACATAAATTCCTGCATAGGACTCTCCTGAGATGTAAAATGGATTGCTAACAAACTCCGGATAGAGAGCGAACCACTATTAGAAAATCAACAAGTTAGTTTAACAAACTTAATATTCATTAGTCTTGGCACCTTTCTCTCATTCAATAATTAATTACTATATTCATATAACATTAGCCGGTAGATAAATGACTTGAGAATTTTATTCCCCTTCTTTTGTAAGTATTATTATTATTTTTGCACTTAGCCTGTCAGGATTTGGATTTGAATCTGATTATTGTAATTAAAAATCTAACACTCTACCGATAGACCACACGAGTGTTGACCCCTTCATGCTTATTATATGAATCATACTTGGGCTTAAATACCTTGAGGAGGAAGGCATGTGTGTCAGCTGCAGTCTGCCAGTCTCCGGTTATGTATGTGCTTGTATTTTGAGAGTAAGAGAGGCCAACACCAACCGGAGAATCCAAGTAAATGATATTTGAAACCTGGAAAATGCTAAAGATAACTAACAAAAGCATGCATCCACTGTAGAAAACTGAGATCAGAAGCTCAGATAAGGGGAAAAATAGAACAATGAATGACCATTTCGTAGGATTAAAAAGTATTGGTTTTGAACATCAAAGTTACTAAGATTAAATACTTTGGTTTAGGGAGAAAAAGTAGGATCACAAGTAAGTTTACTTTAAAGGGTATGCCATGCAGTGCCTGACCTTAGACCAACTGTATGGATTGAGATGCAATGTGGGCAAGCTTCCTTTGGGTTTTCCTTCTTGAAAATTAAAAGGGCCTACATATATTCAACATTCTAACATCATCAATGAGTATGAAAAAATAAATTTGTAGTAGTAAATGAATGAATCATACATTTGAAAGAAAAAAAAAAAGATGCAGCGGCACAAATGAAAAACTGCCTTTTTTTTAATTAAAAAAAAAAAAAAAACATTATCTTTAGTTCTCTTGTTCCCAGCTAGCTGCCAGTCTAATACAGGTGAATGGATGATATCAAGCATTTAATTAATAGAGCATTGTCTTTTTAGAATTTGAGGCATTAATGCCGTAAGAGACTGAGCTTTCTCTACATATATACACACAGTGAACAGCGAATAACTACCTGTCGTCGCTGATAAAAAAAATTTTCAACAGAGAAAGCAATCAATTTTTGCATGACTGTAAGCCAAAAACGACTGGAAGTCACATGCATCTGCTTACCTATAAAACTGTGGTTACTATTTTTCTGCTTACCTATAAAACTGTGGTTACTATTTTTCCTCCTATCTTTATTTCTTATCTCAAATTTATGCAACAAATTGATTTAAAAGGAAAAAAAATGCAAAATAACATGAACGTGCTGGTAAATTTTAATTATATATTTATTATTCATCCTGACTTAAAAAATCATCAATGATCTTCTAAAAAAATTCAAGGATCGCAAATGAAAATGAAATAATATAGACAGGATTGCATATTAATGATGCAATTTATCTTAAGAATACGAGATTAAAATTTTGATTTTCTGACAAAATTATTGGATTAAAAAAAGCATCTAAAGCATATTATATACAGTGTAATATTGGATCGTTTTTCTTTTCCTGGCATACATAATGGAGATCTGATTGATATGCTAGGATAGCATATGAATTAAAGTCAAGTCCTGAATATTGTATATGCGGCCAAGCTAGCCTATTAAATAAATTAAAAGAAAAAAAAAAGTGGTCTAAGGGAAGATTACCATGTTCATAAACAAAACCATCAAAGCTAGACATATGAATTAAAGTCAAGTCCTGAATATTGTATATGTGACCAAGCTAGCCTATTAAATAAATTAAAAGAAAAAAAAAGTGGTCTAAGGGAAGATTACCATGTTCATAAACAAAACCATCAAAGCTAGAGCATCCAGGTCCACCATTTTGCCATAAAACAATTGGATCCCTCAATGGGTGTCTTTCTGAAACAACGAAGTAATAGAAGAGATTCTTCTCATCTACGCTTACATATCTGCAAATTCAGTCCCTTCATTATCATCAGAAGCTCATAATTAAAAAACAATACTATCAAAAACCTGAGAGGGTTGCCACCAAATCACAAACTCTGATATGAATCACTTGGAAGGATATATACAGAGAGAATAGGAAAGAATTGTAATCACCCTGAGTAGTGTTTGGATGGGAAAGCACCGTTGAAGCCTGGTAAGTGAGTTATGAGTGAGCCATTTTGAACTGCTTCAATGGATGCAAAACTGAAAAGCATGCAAAATGATATGACAAAAACCATCTTTTCCATAACCGACCCTGATGATAAAAAGCCCCTAAAACTCCTTTTTCTCAATAGGGAAATGATGAATTATACATACAATGATAGCACTCCAAAGAGGGGAGAAATCTTTGTCAAACTATTTATTGATATGAAAAAAGTGAGGAAGAAAGTGGAAAATATGAATTCAATGATGGGGAACAAAACAAGCTTTTTGTTACATCAAAGTATACATATTAAATGGAAAAGGCAAGAAACAGATACACCTAAAGAAGCAAAAGTAAAGATTGGCACTTGGGACAGGAGAGGACAAATTATGCTTAAAAAAGAAAAAAAAAAGATTATTGTGGCTGAATCAAAGAAGAGACATGGAGAAAAAATTTGTTTGGCAATTGCCTTCTAACTAATCATAATCTTCAGTAATGACATATAACATAAATTTGTGCAGCAGTGAAAAGGGAAGGATTGGAATTTCCTTGTGTTTTAGAGAAATTTGATATTTCCAGGTCCAGTTTTTCCTCTGTTGGTGAAATTGGAATTTTTGTCTTCTGCTTGCATTTTTCTTGTGAACAAAGGAAAACCATCAAGAAAGACAAAAAGGGGAATTCAATTAATGCCAGAAGTAATGAAACGTTAATGATGAAGGAAAGGGCGTGAATATCAAGGAGTTTCATGCTGGGGTCAACTGTTTTTTCTTTGAATTTTTTGAGAGTTTTCATTGGTTGCCATTTGTTTTTTTGTTCAAAACAATGCACTTTTCCTCGAGTTGTTGTCAGTGGATAAAAGTATCTGGGTCAGTACCCAATACCACAACCTCCACTTTCTTTTGGTCAATCCACAACCTCTATTTTGGTTTCATCTGGAATTGGGATAATTTCAAATGCTTTTTTTTTAATTTCAAATGTATTATTTTTGAATTTCAATTGCTTTTGACATAAATATCAAGTGAGGGGAGGGGGTTTAGATTTCATCGAATCTTCAGTGCGGTTTAATTAAGTTTATTATATTATTTGTTGAGTTTAAATCTTAATTTTAATAAGATTTATTTAATATGAATTTTTATATAAATTTTTTTAATTGTAGTTGTAATAATTATTATTATTATTTTTAATTTCATTAAAATTAATATTATTATTCATTTAAATGGATCTTAAATTTTTTTTTTAAATTAAAAAATAGATACATTATTTAATCTCTCATATCATAATAAAATATACTATATCATATATTAAATAATTTAGTTTTATCTTTTATGTTAATTTTTTAAATTAAGTTCAAATTTATCTTATTCGTATGAAAATTTATCATTATATTTTTAAATAAAACTAATAAAATAAAAATATTTCATGAAAGGTTATGTTAATACAGATTTTGTGATTATTCTTTTAACTGCTTTTGATTAAAATAATAGTTGCACATATCCAAACTATCATGACTGTTTTGGTGCATTTATAAAATATTTTTTAATTAAAATAAAATTAAAATTTCATTTGAATTTCACTTAACCTTCAGCCCAGTGTGTTTTAGCTTCATTTTCAATACAATCGCATTACAATTAATGTTTTGGTAACATATGTTGTGATTGAGTCATTTGATGAAAGACTTAAAATCCTTTGGAGGGAAATTTGGACGCTTTTACCCTTTTAATTTAATGTATTTCTTAAAATGCCCTTAATTTTAAAACCTTGACATTAGTGCATTTACATGTTATGTATTCAATTATTTATAATAAAATTATTATTGTGAAAATAATTTTAATAATTTTTAATTATTTATCAATAAAATTATTATTGTAAAATGATTTAAATAAATTCTAATTTATTAAAATTATTATTTGATATAAAATAATTTTAATAAATTTAATTATTTTTATCATAATAAATATTAAAAATATTTATTATATTCAAATTTTAATGTAATATTTTTAATGATCATTTTTTTCTCACTACACTTAATCTTACTTCCATCATTATTTTTTGCATCCAAACACATATTTTGTTATTAATTTTAATCTCACAATCAAAATATTTAATCTCACATTTATTATTATTTTCGATTTCACCATAACTAATATTATTATTTATCTAAATAGAACCTAAGTTGAACCATTTGGCCTTGGTTTTATGTCAAAATTTTCAATTAATGCAAAATTTATCAATATATTATGATTAAATATTGATTTTATCATTGTATTTTTAAGTTTTGTTAATTTTTAGATAAAACTAATAAAATTATACAAATTTGGTGATAGTACTTTTAACTATTTATGAAATCAGTAAGAGTTGCACTGATTCAAGGGAAAAATTGAATTATAATTTTTTTATTATAATGTTATAATTTTTCAATCACAATAAAAAATTATGCGAGAATTTACTACACTCAATATAATATTTTAATAAATTTTAATAAATTTTAAATTTTAATTAATTACTTATAATACAAATTTTGTCATTTTTTTTAGATAAAGGTAAATTTTATCACTATATTATGATTGAATATCAAAATTTTTCATTATATTTTAAAATTTTGTTGATTTTTAAATAAAACTAATAAAATTATAATATTTCTCGAAATATTATATTAATGCAAATTTTGTGATTGCACTTTTAATTGCTTTTCAGATCAGTAAGAATTGCACTGGTCCAAATCATCATGATCGGTTTGTGGAAGAATAAAAGATAATTTTTAAAAAAATTATATTAAGAAATCTTTGTCATGCTAAATGTTAATGTTGGCAGCTAATTGTAATTGACAACAAATCATAGGAAAAGTTTCCATTTTCCTAATAATTTCAGTCCAAAAAGGCAATACAAATTAAATGATTCAGTTGTTAGGAACACTCTTGCCCATTTGTTGATTTTAACAACTCATGACACATATTCAAAGATGCCAAGGAGCAAAATATACTGATAAAAGTAGTAGATATACCATGAGATAACAAGAATAATGAAATATGCACCTGGTCTCACCTACCAACAACTTATTTGAATGTTCATCATCACCTAGCTCTAACACTTTATTTTTTGGCTAAATCTCTACTTACCTGAATGTTTATTAAAACAATTTGCACTCACAATTTACATGTAAAATATTAATGATGCTAGGTTTCCTCCTAGCATTATTACGAACAATGATGAAGCCTTACGAACAATGTGATTTGTTCAAGATGGGATTGGATCTATTGAGAATACAATCAGAAATAACTTTTCCTTGATGATTTAGCCCATTGCACAAGCTCTGTTCTTTTTCTTTTTTTTAGTTACATAATAAGGGTAAAACTTTAATACAAGTAAAAAAAAAAAAAAATTTAATTCGAAATCAGATTTTTAATGTCTCTTCAAACGCTTTTAATTATTAAGCTAAAGGCTCGAGGACGAGCTCTGTTCTACTTACTATCTATGTAAGTTTACTTTTGGAATTAGACTTAAAAAGCTAAATCAACTGGTGTTTGATCAACCTGTGGTTCTTATGTAAAAAATGCCTCCATGATTTTTGACTTGGGAGCAAATATGTCAACAAGATTCTTATGATGAGCGGTTGACCTTTGATATCTTTTTATTAGAATGTTCTACATCATTCATTATTGGATCCCAATGATTAAATTCATTTATAAACTTAACTTTAAAATAAATCCCAATGATTAAATTTATTTATAAACTTAATTTTTATAAAATTCACAGTTCCTGATGGTAAATGGATGTTGAGAACGTTGATAAAAACCAAACATTTGGACCTTCAAATGGAGGAATCAATTCCAGCCTTTCGAGCATGTTTTATAAAGAAATTCACTGGATGTCCTCTTTTCTAATGATGAAAATGGGTGCCCTATAAATGGGTATCTTGCATTATTCTACTTGATTAAGAAGGATTAGAATATTTTATAGTCGGGTTTGGGTAGAATTAGGATAATAAATTTATTACCCATTACTCGAAACCGGTTGTATATAATTATATTTTAATATTTAATATTTTTTATTTTTAATGTAATATTCAATTAAATTAATTCATTACATGTTTTAATTATAATTTTTAATTACAATTTTTTTATGAGTTAACTTTTATTTATTTATTTATTAATATCCATAAAAATTAATTTTAAATGTAAGTTGAAAGTCAATTTTGATTTAATAAATGAGCATTTGATAGATTCAAATAATTAACGGTATTTTATATTATATGGATAAGGTTCGGATAACAAAATAAAAACATTGAGGTATATATTTAATTTGACTATACCCCAAAATTAACATGTACCTTAACCATTGACATATCGTTTCACATATTGGATATATATATTTTTTCTGGTAATGGTCTTTATTTAGAACCATTTATCTTCAACCTAAAATTATAAAAACGTTTTACAATTTAAGTTGCTGTCATTGTTAAATGTTTATCACATGAACTTTACAAACGTTTGATATACAATATAACTTGATATTCAACTATTTTCTCAGTTATAGTCATTAGCATATAACCAAAAAAAACTTTACATAACTTGATTAAAGCCTAAACACACTATATGTTATTATAAGATACTTTCAAGTTATATTTTCTTTAGAAAGCATGTCAACATTGATGAATTATATCTTAAAACTACTAAGTACTAACCATATATATATATATATATATTATTGACAACAACTAATTACATTTAGCTCCAATATTTAGCGAAGCACAAACATTTCTAATAATATATAATTATGAGTGCTGCTATTTGCACTCCAATTTTTTAAAATACTCGTTAAAATTTTAATTTTTACTGACATTACATAAATATTCATTAGTTAATTATTATTATTATTATTTTTTACACTTCATTGTCGATATCTATTTTTATAAACTTTGAATTTTCGAAAGTTCTTAAAAGTGTTCATACATATATTTTTGAAAACTTTTAAAAATTTTTAAAAATATATTTTTGAAAGTTTTGAATCGCACTCAAATATTTTAATATAAAATCTTACAAAATTAAACATAAAATTAAATAAAAAATTAGAAAGAACAAATAATTTACCTTTAATTTTATGCTTTTTAACTTCAAAAGGGTGAAATTGTTTTTGAATTTGACTTGATTAGAGCTTAAAATACTTGAAGTTTTTGGTTGAGTCAAGAGAAGAGATGAGATATTAGAAAATGAGGTGTTTGAGTTTTTAATAAATTTGTGTTTGAGTTTTGGATGTATTAAATAAAAAATTAGATGTTAATAATAATAGGATGTGAAGAGAGAAAATTAGTGCACAAATAGCACCACTCTATTATTATTTGAATTTTTTTAATGGTTTTAAATCGAAAATGAGGATATTCTTTTTTGTGTTTAGACTAATCTTATTAGTTTGTACCATATACAAACTATTGTCACACTCTTCAAATCATGCAAGGTGGATTATTTTTTTTTTGCTTAAATTTGAGGTGAAAAAGTTTTAAAAATAATTTAATTAAAAAAAGTAAGAATCAACAAATTTAAAATTAAATTAATTGATTTATGCAATATTTTTTTAAAAAAATAATATTTTAATCACTCAATTTTATTATTATTAAAACTACAAATTTTTCGGTTGAACTTGAAAATGCATCTTAATCACTTGAAATCCAAACAAAATTTTTTCAAGAATTAGATTTTAAAAAAAATTTTCAGTTAAAATCAACCCTCTTCTCTTCATTTTAAAAGTTTACATAACGTGATGATTAGAGTGGTTCTAGAGTGTGTTTATAAGAACGTTTGCCTCTAGCATTTTCATTATCACTATCCGTTGGTTTTCTTTTTTTTTTTTTTTTCCTCTTTGATAAAAATATTAAAAAAATTCATGACTTGAAATTTATTAATCATTCAAAATTTTATTAATTTTTTACAATAAATTAAACACTAAAACATTTATTTTTATAAATTGAGTAGGAAAAATTGTTAATTATTTTTATGAAAATAAATGTATAAAGATTCAATTGGATAAAAATAAATATTTAAAAATTTAATTAATTCAAAATAAAAATTACAAAACTTAATTGATTATAATAAATATAAAAAACTTAATTAATTATTAAATTTTTATGTGAAATTTTTATGCCTTTTTTTAATCCCAAAACGACGTGACTTTTGGGTAAAGCCTCTCTATTTATTGTTCTGAAACGACGCAGCTTTACCAAAAACCCATTACTGTAATGAAACGAGTAATGATAAAACCTAAAACTCGTAGAAAAAGCCCTTCTTTCTCCAACCAACCAAGGCTTTTCCATTCCACCGAAACATCTAATCCAAAGTAAAGAGCTCTTTAAGCTCTTTAATTTTAAAAATAGTTTTTTACTTTTAATAATTTTGCTGAAGAATCGAAATCGAGATGGATGTTGATGGCAAGGGAGATTCCATGGAAGAGCTTAATGGCCTCCAAATTACTGCACTTGACGATGATGACGGTGACGAAGAAATTGCTCTAGATGAAGATGATAATGAAGAAGACGAAGACGAAGACGACGACGACGATGATGATGAAGAAGAAGAACCTGTAATTCTTGGGTTTGTGGAAAAGCCTGAACACAACTGGTCTCTTCTTCGTCAACACTTTCCAAGCAAAGCTGGAGGCGTCCCTGTAAACAATTTTTTTGCTTTCCTCTAAAAATGTTTTTCTTCTAACTTTTTTTATTTGAATAAATAAAAAGATTTATATGTATTTGTGGGATGTTTATGATATTGTTAAGTTTTCTCCGTAGGCTTGGTTGGACCCAGATAATTTGCCTTTAGGAACGTCTTGTGTTTGTGATATATGTGGAGAACCCCTGCAATTCGTACTTCAGGTACTTCTTTTTATGCTTTTTTTTTTTTTTTGTTATTTTATGGTGTAATGAAGCAGAGCCAAGGTAATGCTGTGTCAGACGCGAGCTCTAGTTTAGAACTCGAGGCAAATTCGAGTGAATGTTGTATTCTGTTATATATTTTTATTGAATTAAAAAAAAAAAAAAGCAAAAAGCTTGCTACATTTCTGAGCCACTTGGCTTGACTCGTTACTTGAGGTTCCCAAAGGTAAAGCTACTTGATAGTGATAGAGTCGAGTCCGAAGGGCTCACTACTAGTTTGATATTGAAAGATAAGCAGGTGGTGAATTTGATTGTGCTGATTTTAGTCTTGATTGAATTCCTAGGTTTATGCTCCATTAGTTGAAAAAGAGTCAACTTTTCATCGAACATTATTTGTATTCATGTGTCTTTCTATGAATTGTCTACTCCGAGATCAACATGAACAATGGAAGCACCATCCAGATAAGCGATCACGGAGGTATTCCAATCAATATCTGTTTTCTTCTTTTTTTTCCCCTGCCAAGGTTAGTATTTTCAATATGCTTTATGTTTCTGACTATTCATTGTTTTCTCAAGTGTGAAGGTTTTCCGTTGCCAATTGCCTCGTGCTAATCCTTATTATTCAAGTGAACCCCCTAAAGGCAATGCGACTGACAAACCTTTAACCCCTGGAGGTAGCTTTGGGTTCTTATTTTTACAGCTGAATTCTAAATTCAAATTTAATGACTATATTGAAGTTCTTTTGGATACCACATCTAGGTATAAGAATTTAAGTAAGGTTGTGTTCGTGTAAGATTTTATAATCTCAGTATTTAATTTTTTTAAAGGATTGCACAAATTATAATCATGATCTGCTTGATTACAAAGGATGAATTTTGCATTAAGTGCCTTTTCTTGGTGTACAATGTCTTAGTTAGGGCAGTAGTGGAAAGTAAAATGGAAAGACAAGGAAGCGAGAATGCACATCCCTTCTTTTGTTAGGTGGAAGTAGGAGATGGGAGTTTGCTTTCTTCCAAATCCTTAATATTCAGTTCTCCATAATAGGAGAGAAGAAAGAAGCCATCTGCCCTATGAATGTAGTTGTTAAATTTACTTTTAATCCTCAATTTTCTTTTTTGTCAAACAAAGTTGTTTCCTTTCCTCTACTCATTTCTTTTCCCTATCCCTTCCTGCCAACATCATGTATATACGGGAAACTTGAGTTCTATGCTACAAGGTTTTCTATACAGCTCTCTTGACTTGAAGGGGTTTTGATCAATTGATTAAAACAGGGAAGCTTCTTAAATTTTTAATGCAAAGTTTCTTATGACCCATTTTATTACTTCAAAAGGAAAGTGAAATAACAAAGAAGAAAGCTTTTGCCATTTGGAGAGTAACACTTCTCTTGGTGTATCTAAATTCAGTATGCTACTTCTATGAGTTCTCTTGCAATTCATTTCATGTTCTTTTCCTATTTATATTTCTGTTAATTTATTTCATTAAATACTGGTTAAGTTCACATTGTTGTGGGTTTCACTTAATTGCCTTATTCGTGTTTATACGCAATAGATTTTTCCTTACTTGGTATTTCATCTTTGCAATCACTTTGTTCTAAGTGTCAATATTAGCTTCTTGTTCTTTCACTGCATTAGCCAGCTCAAATTGGGTTCATTTATTCCATTTGCACTCATAATGTTTTTTCCCCCCTTGTGTGCATGTTTTAGCTCCACTCTGTAACTGGTGTGGCACCTGGAAAGGAGATAAATTCTGTAGTAGTTGCAAAGTAGCACGATATTGCTCACAAAAGCACCAGGTAGTTAGGGTTTTCAATTGTTACTTATTTTCACTTGTGTGATAAGTCCATGCCGACCCTCCTGTTTTCTTACTTTTCAGGTCATGCACTGGCGCTCTGGTCATAAACTTGAATGTCAACAGCTGAGTCTTTCACCTCAGTTATCCGAGTGCAATGCCTATAATGGTGTAATCACACAAATTAAACCACAAAAAGGCAAGTAAAAACTGATTGTGCCCCTGGGGTATTGAGTTGGAATCAGCTATGAATTTAAATTGGCATGTTAATGGGCAAAGCTTCAGTGCATTTTCTTCTAGGATTAACTTTTCTGTTTAATGAAGTTGTCATGTAGAGAATAGAGATGTACATGTATTTGAACTGCAGAGCCTAGACAAATTATGTTAAGGATCTTTCTGAATTCTCTCTCATTAAAGTTTTTCATTTTAAGCAGTTGCAAGCAAGAGTTTATGGCCAGAGTATGAGATGAAAAATGAACATGAAAGTGAATATGATACAGAGGTATCTGGAGATGATGGACATGTTAATAATTCATTGGTATCGAAGAACAGAATTGAAGACACAATGAAGTCATATAATTTTGAGGTATTGGTTCCTTTACTGTTGTAGTGGCATGTTGTAGATGGTTGTTTGAATCACTTAATTACTCATTTAATTTGTTGTACAGGAGGACGGTGACAAAAAGTGTTGGGCTTCTTTTCAAGTGCGGATAGCCAAGGCTCCTGAACAAGTTTTGAGGTGAGACTGCTTTTTACTGAAACTGGAAATTTTTTTTGACTCCTGTGCACCGTATAACAGTTTAAGAGAAGCCATCACAATTCCAGAAATTACTTGTGAGTTGTAACTCTACCAGTGCTTAGGTTATATAAAAACTATAAAGTACCCATATATCCTACATGACCTTAATATAGAGGATGGCATTGGGAAAAGAGGCAACAACACATGCTTATCTATACATGAGGCCTTCTCTAAATCATCCTGTTTAAAATAGAAAACAAATGAAGTTTATCCCCCCCCCCAAAAAAAAAAAAAAGAAAAAACAAACAAATACTGGATGCTGAAGATATTACATTTAGAAGTACATATCAACACATTTTTACTGACATCGAGTTGATCCCAATTGTGATTCTTTGTTTTTTCTTTGGGTTAATTCCCCTCTGTTCTTTTCATTGATTCAAAGTCCTTGCTATCACTCAGCATACTTGATTTCTCATGTTTCTCATGTTTATTTCTTTCTTTCTTTAACAATAACAGGTATTGTAGGAGTGCTACATCTAAACCACTGTGGCCCATGTTAGGCGGTCGGCCATCCAAGGCTGATATTCCAAGATGCAGCTATTGTGGTGGTGACCTATGTTTTGAATTTCAGGTACTTCGTAATCTTTACCTTAGTAACCTTTTCTTCTCATGGAAGCCAACTGATCTAAAATCAAGTTAAAAAAGGAGTGGAAATCTCTAAAATGAGTTCCACTGCAGCTGTATGTTGATGTCTTTATTCATTTTGTTGTTCAGATCTTGCCTCAGTTGCTTTATTACTTTGGGGTGAAGAACGATGCTGACTCTCTTGACTGGGCAACAATCATGGTGTACACATGCGAAGCCTCTTGTGAAGGTGTTGGTTACAAAGAGGAATTTGCTTGGGTACAATTAAGTACATCTACAAATTTCTCTTGATAGTCTTGTTTGGATTCCCATTTTCTTGTTCTTTTTCCTTTGTTATTTTTTCTTGTTTTCTTTTTTATAAGTTTAGAGAAATTGGGATTTTAGACAAAAATATTTTCGTTCCTAGATGTCTGATTGGTTTTTCAAACAGTATTCTCCTTTTATGGGAGAAAAGATTTTTGTATGTTTTTCCATATTACAGGGAATGCAGATATCGAGAAATGGTCATTCAAGAATATAATATTTACCAAGCTTTGTGTCCTCTATATATATATATATATATATATATATATATATCCTGGCTCTGAATTGCAGAGTAAATAACAAAAACCACACAACAAAAATTTAAGCTGTTCCTATTTTTTTTTTCCAACTTCGATATGGATCACTGATCACCACTTTTGAAGAATTTTCTCAATTCATTTCTTGGATCTGATGATGGCACTCTTGGAAAACTTCTTGGTTGACATGGTTCCCAATAGTTTCAAGATTAGGCTGACAACACGGAGAATTCAGAGAACGCTTCTTAAGAGAAATCCAATCAAGCAAATTAAGTTTTTAAGGTTTTTTTTTCTTAAATACATGATGACTGATGCCATTTTAAACTGGCCAAACAGGCAGTTGTACTTGCAAACAGTCCAAGGTAGCAAATAAAAATGAACTCATTTCAGCCCCATGCACAATGATTTATTCCCTGGCTCTTAGTGATCAACAAAGCAATGGAAGAATTAGAGCAATAACTTATTTTAAACGGCATCAAGAGTTTCTAAAAGATGTTGGCCATAATTAGAAAATAAGAGAATTAATTTTAAGTGATGAGATTCGAATTTAGATTTATTGGATATTATTTTTTAAGATTGATTGCTAATTGATTTAAACTTTAAATTTGTAATAAAAAAAAATTAAACTCTAAATTTGCAATAAAAAATTTACAGCAAAACTTTTCAATCTGATTCTATTTCAAAAAAAAGTTCAATCATTTTTTATGCCTAGATTTCAGGTCCCTATTTTAAGATTATTTGCCAATCTCTGAGTTTAGGCTAATATCAATAAGCCGATCTGCCGATGATATATATCTTAATGAAAAGAAATAAATCAAGATACCTTTATATTTCAGATTCAACGTCCACTACATATGAACTTGATCTGAACTTTATATTGAATTTTATCTATTTATACAGTGCTAAATTGTTGAATAATTTATTTATTTGATTTATTTTATTAAAATTTTTTAAGATTCAGGCTAAATTTATCATTATTTTATGCGTTAACATTAAAATTTACTATTTTATTTTAATTTCAATAACTTTTATCACTGTTTTTTTTTAACGACAATTTTTATAAAAAAAATGCCTATTACACTAATGGAAACGATTTTATCATTCATCAGATACCGATGACCTAAACAAATCGAAAATTTAAAATGAAGACAACTTAATGCAGTTGATATTCCAGAATTGTACGTGGCACTCTGCAGCATGAACTAACAAGTTTATTTGCAGCAAATAAATACAGTTTTCAAAAAAATATATCTTTATAAAATTAATGAAAACGTGAGATCTCTGAGTTGCAAAATAAACAACAAAAAACCAAACATTCTCATTAAAAAAAAAAAAAAAACTATGGTACAACAGAACCAAAGAATGGCTGTACTGGTTGCAACAATCTAAGCTATAGAACTGTGGAGTAAAGCAATTAGTATAGACAATAATGTTAGAATTCCTCCAATTGTCAAACTGGAAGCTGAACCAATATCATGGGCACTAACAGAATACACTGTCCCTGACTGTTCATCCATTACCTTGATGCTTGAAGAGCCTAAAATTAACCACAATAACACATTTTGTAAGCCAATTTCCTGCCACGATGAATTTTTTCACGAAAGTGGTATAAATACAGTAAAAAGACTGGGTAAAAATGGCCACGGGGTTGGCAATGACACTGACTCGACTTGACTTGCAGAAAATGCATATGCTAACATTAATGACAGAAAGAAAATTGTAAGCAAATCGATATGCTTACGAGGACAGTGACAAAAGTGGCGCATGTCATTGTGCAACAAATAGTCCCTCCATTCCCAACTGAATGTCCTTGTTTGACTTGCCATGTACTTTAAAGAAAAAAGCTAACTTAAGGGTTTTCTTATATTAGATGTTATGTTTGGAAAGATGATTTGATAGTGGGTGTAGATTTAGTTATACCATATAAATTATGGGAATGATTATGAGAATGACATGCCGACACTATGTACAAATTAAATAAGATTCAATATACCTATATGTTTAAAAGAATATAAGAAAATGAGTTTCAAATTCATAAATAGCTATAGGTATTTCAAATTTACAACTTAATAAAGATCCAACAAATCCATGAATTTGAGTGTAGAAGTTAATATTTATATGTGCTTTATCGTACAATTTATACTTAATTTGAAATCCAAATCTTTTCTTTTAAATACAAGTTATCAAAGGCAACCTTTTTTTTTTTTTTTTTTAATATTGGTGTTTAATAATTTCTATTGCCAATTTTTTTCGTTTTGAAAATCATAAAAAAAAGTTAATATGAAGTACAAAAAAGCAAGAACCTTCTGTATTAAAAAAAAAAAAGGAAATAATATTATGCTTTGAAAATTCTCAAAATTGAAAGGTGGATATGAAATTCGGAACAAAAAGAAAATTATTACTATTAGTTAACAATTGTTAAACTATAAAAATTAAAAGTAGAGTAAAAATCCAGAAGACCATAGAGGAGATCCCAATATCCTACTACATGAACTATATAATTCACTAAACTACCATATTTAGGAAGTCAATGCAAGCTTGAACATGGAAAATGTAGAAACAGTAAGCAAAACAAATAAATAAATAATTGAGAAACAATAAGCAAAACAAATAAATAAATTATTGAAGAATTCAACCAAAATAATAAAGTTCTTAACATAGAGAGTACTCACAGTTGTATTCAGTCCATCCAATGGTCTGATTTTCAATATCATAAATAACCAACTTATTTGAAAGCACCAAATCTGCATTATAATGAAGTTAAATAAATGAAATTTGGTACCACAACCTTTCACATTAGATTATTCTCCTCTTCATGTCGTAGCACATTAAAAGAAACATACATTAGCCAAAAGAAATAACTGTTATGTTCTTTCCATTTAAACTTCTACTTTTCATCAGTATTCTTCAGAAGATTAAAGCCACCAATCACCAGTCACATAGATGCAGCATGAAGGAACACTAAAATTCACATTTATAGGTTTTGGATTAAGTAGAATTTCAGTCATTCATTGAATGATAAATAACTACAAGTGACGGAGATATACAATTTAAATAAAGAAAGATCTAATATTTAAAAATCATATCTAGAATGACTAGACAGGTAGAAACAAGACCAGATATAATTTGATCATTATGAGCAAATCCAAAATCTTTGTAGATATAGCCAATCATTAGTTTCCAATCGTGGGACGAATTGAATCCGATACATAAATCAGCTAAAAATAGAATAGTAAAAGCTTTTATTGTGTCGCTTAAATTATATAGAAATTCTTAAACCCAAGAGTTAAGAATAATAAGTTCTTTGTTACCCAAAATAGAATAACCATTTAGAATAAAGAAATAGATTAGATTTGTGAAAAGTGCAAAATCATATTGCTATGATCCTCATTGTGCATCTTGATCAATTGGATCGTTTATTTGTGGGTTCTTATACGAAGATTTTGTAGATGTGTTTTCAGGTGGTATTCTTTTATCATTTCATCCAACAGAAGGAGTTCCTCTAATTCTATGAATTGTTCTATAATAATATTTTCTTGAATATCATTCAAAAAAGTTTCGGATTGCCTAGCATTCCACCAATTAGTAATCCAAGATTTCAAACTTTGACTAAATAAGAGAGATCCACCAGGGCAAAAATACTATAGATGCAAGATATAGAAAGAGAATGAATGCTTTCTTTTTTGCCATTTTTTCATCTGTGAATTTTTAATGAACCCATCTCATTCGTTGACTTTATGTGATTTAATCTTTCTATCAAACAAGACTTTCATTATAGTATAAATTATAAGGTAGGGTAAGTTGGGGTGCCAGGAATTATTAGTCAAATATGCCCAAAACCAAAGTTCGTTTGTATCATGGAAAGTGTTTTACATGATGTAAAAAAAGATTCCTATAAACCATACTATGGGAAAAAAAAAATTATGGTTTGTAAAACTCATTTTCTGGTCTTCCCTTTGGAAGGAGAAGTTTAAAGGCTATTATGTCTATGAAGGTGATAGAGTTACGAAGATATTACTTCTGCTGATGGATGACCGACAGGGAAAAAAGGGATAATTAATGATTACTAAAGGTGGCAAATGTGTGGGTTTGAGTCGGATTGTCTATGGGTACGAGTCATCACAGGTCATTTTGAGTTCAAAGTTCTTTGAACTCAGGTCCTTTCGAATTTTGGTTGCTTTTGGTTTATGCTAGTTTCAGGCCACTTAAGATCTTATGTAAGTTCTAACCATTACAGCATGATTTTCGGTTTCTGATCCATTTGGGTTCAGGTTATCTTGAGTTCATATCATTTCAAATTCAGGTTTCTTAGGTTCGGAGCTTTCCTTTCTTAGTTAATGCAAATTGGTTTGTGTTCAGGTTCACGTTTCTTCGGGCAGGTTTTCAAGTTTGGGTTTATTTTGCCACCTATAAAAATTGCCAATTGCAAGGTAAGGTGTTCTGTTAGACTGTTATAGATAAACCTTGAAACTCTTTTTAACATGCGCAATTTAGATCATCAAAGAAGAACATCAGCATAAGATCAACAGAAGCACAAAGACAATGCACATTTATATTTTGCAAGCAAAACGACAAATCAGGTCATAAGTACAAGTAGTTCTAGAAAATACCTCCCAAAAGAATCATATCTTTGCCATCTTTAGATTGCATTCCACTGTTTTGCCAACCAAAACACCAAATATCTTCCTGCAGAAAGCCATGAAGTGATATCTTAATGCAAAACCCACAAAAAATGAAGATTGATACAATAAAGATATTGAAATAAATTATTTAAACCAATTTGACAATTGGCTGCCGACTAATAATTAAAAGATTATGATAATAATAGTAATAATAATTACAAAAAGATTATTCTTTCTGGCCTTGGTAATTTGTTTGAAACTAGAAGAAGTAAAAATCAGATGGAACCACCTTATTTATCAAATATACCAGTTACAGAGAGAAAAACTCCACACAACAAGCTTTGCAGTTGACAATAAGATTATCATGGAACATAAGGCTATTAGTGCATGCTGTCAGCTTATGACAAATAAAAGCCACATTTTTTTTGTACATAGGAGACCGTAGCTTGGGAATAGTGAAAGGGGTTGCAACTGCTGGGGTTTAAACCCGGACCTGCCAAATGCCACCTCATAAGGGTGGAATAGAAGCCACCTTTGGTATGCTTATAAACATTGCTTTTCCTGCTACTTGAGCATTCATGCCACGCCTACTTGTTTGGGATACACAAGGGAAATTACTTTTTGGCAAAATGGCACATAAAATTTCATAATTTTCGACCAAAGAAGAAAAGTAGCAGATATTGTTCACTTATAATATTTCTCACTTCTCATCATACTTTCCACTACTTTTAGTAAACAAAACAAAAGAGAAAAGAACTAAACTTTCAAGTAGCTTTCTCTGCCAAAAACCATCACCATCATCATCCTTGAATGAACCAGTTTTGTTTTCCCTCTCTTTGTCTCCCTCCCTCTGGCTGCTCCCTCACCCAGTCCTCTCTCTTTCCTTGGTAAGTTTGTAGTTTAATGGGTTCTTTTGATGGTATTGTCAATAAAGAATGGACCTACCATGTAGGCATTGTAAGTTAAAAGCTGGCATTCCCAGAAGTGCCAGTACTTGTAGCAATGATAAATTAGGATGTACGATAATAGCAGTTACATAACTTCCAGGTAGGGCGCATTGTCATTAAGGGACTTGGTCAATCAATTTAATTCAATACTTTTCAAAATAAAAACTCAGACAAAGTAATTGGAATTTATTTCTCCACAATTTATATTTTAGTTGAAGGCATAAGCATTCAATAATTTATGGATATGTGAGAAAAGTAATCTACCAAAAGATAGAATTAAATATCACCATAAATAAAACTACTGAAATTACTTCTTGATCAAAATTCAGTGTCAAAAGTAGAAGTATTAAAAGGTAGAAATTTTTTTGGTAGGCCATAACAAAAAAGAGCTAAAGTAAAAGATGTTTACAAAATCATAAAGGTTGATAGAAAGATTAAGAACAGCCATAGAAGTTTACCTAGAAAATCAATGAACTATATATTAAAGATGGAAGTTCTCTCTTATCTTAATGTAGGCACAGAACCCATAATTTATATAAAAAAAATATATTATTAAGATGATAACTATGGTGAGAAACAAATATTTGACCATATGATGAAACTTTATGGGCTATTGGCTAGTATTCTTCATAAAAAAAGCATTCCCTTCGTAAAATGCCTAACTTGATTTGCATCATAATACTTCCAATATCTACATTAAGATATGAGAGAACCATGTTTGTGGATCATAAAATGATTAAAAGAAATAAATTGTACTTACGCGAATTTGAAACAGATAGTCATGGGGATAAACTGTTAAAACAAGGGAATCTTCAAAATGGAACCTTACAGCAGGAAATCCGTTATCAACACTGCAAGAACATCGGAAAGGAAGAAGAAAAAGAACCAGTAAGTCTCAAATAAAAGGTATTGATCAATCCAACACAAGTAACCAGGCCATAAGTTAAAGAAATGAAATTACCAAGGTAAACAGAATATAGATCACAAATTTTCTCTTTCGCTTTTCCCTAGTAGAATATCAATAACAATTTTCAAAGATGTTTCGGCTCATGAAGAAGGCAACATATAATAATCCCTCCTTTCCTCGTAAGATTTCTCATAAGCAAGAAAGAACAACAGTTGAGAAAGAAAACAAGAAACAACTGTGAAGTAAAAATGTGCTCTTGACATACAGGTCACAACCACATGATACATCTTTTTGATAAGAGTAGGATGAAATATCTAATTATCACTAATTAGAATTTTGTAATGTTTCTCTAACTCATTAGAGATTCCAAGCTAGAACAACATTTTATGGTAATTTTGGTTGTTCAAATTAAGAAAAAATTGCAGTAAACTTATGCCTTCTCATCTCTCTACTTCTTGCTCTTAGAAAAAATCAGGCTTGTAAACGCAGAATATTCAACTTCTTAATTATTTTTTCTTAGAGCTACATCCTAGGTCAAATGCATTTTCCTTAGTGGTAGTATTAGGAAATATTAGTTAACAATACTTTCAATTTGGAATTGAATCCAAATGAGATATCTATCAGTTTCAAAGACTAGAGATAAAGTCAGCAAAACAAGTCATAAAACACCAGTATTATTGAAGAAAAATATTTTTATATAGTAGCAAGAAAATTAAATCATAACTGTTTATTGATCAAATTAATGTAAATGTGGGGAAAAATATAAAAAAAATTTTAGAACATCAGAAGTTAAAAGCATAGAATTCGCATTGTGTTATTATCCATAACACAGACAAATGATACGCATTCCTGACATATATGCCAGAGAGTACAATTGCATCAAGTGGCTTACTTAGATCCAAACTGAAAACAAGCAAATTGGCCCTCTATGGTATGCAATGTCAGTCCAGGCTGCGTGGAGACAATCTAATTGACAGAAAGAACGTGATTAGTGGCAGATAATGTCAAAATCAAAGTAAGGTAAGAGTAATACTTACCTTAGACATTAGTGGTTCATAAATTGCGGATGGAAGATATGCTAAGGTTGTACCACTATCAACTATTGTTCCTTTTTGATCTCCATTGGCAAAAATATCACTTGGAAGATTTAGTAGAGCATCACCAACCTCAACTGCCTTCATTACAACATTGTAATGTGACCTAAGAGTGAAATGGTTAAATTTGTCATTCATGATCTACTAAAATATTTTATTACTACAGCCTGAAAGAATCACAGCATTTATAATGTTTCTTAAGGATGAGATACACCAGAAATTATTTATACGGTATAGATCAATGAAAAGATCCTTACACAATTTTATACATGATCTCTCCCGCTTGTTCACATGTCAATCAAATTAATTGATGATCCATTACTAGGTTAATTTAAAAAAAGAAAAAGAAAATAAATTAACCATGACTAAATTAAAAAGTAATGCTCTAGGAAAAGTTATTTCCTAAGGAGAAAGAAGTATTCATGTACGTTATTTTCCTTGCTTACTTGAAATATCTTGATCAAGTCACTTTGATGCATGCTGTTTTTCTCCCTTTTCTTGGGGATGCAGAAGCAAAAAATTAAATTACACATTACCATAGCAGTTATATAGTACAACACTAACTGCAATAGTAAGTCTTTGTTTCAGTAGTTTTTTTTTTTCCCCTTTTTGGGTTATTTTCTTTAAGGTTGCATTTTAGAACTTGAATTTGAAAGAAGGGATTTGGATTTCAAATTTAGTATAAAGGCTAAAATACTATATAAGGCTCCGAACTTTCTCTCTTTTCTTAAATAAGCCCATTTTCTATGATTTGCACCTAAATAAGCCCTTATGTTGATAAAAAATGTCACGTTTCACATGACCTTAACGGTCATTGATCAACTAGTTATCTTCTGCACACATGGACTTCTATTGGCTTTCCTGTCGTGGTGAAATTGATTGAGTGGAAAAATCTTCCGCCTGAGATGTGGTCATTCCAGTCAGCCAATTTCACCACGTCAAAAAAGGCCACATCATCTACCACGGATGCAAAGGATGTCAATTGACGATAAGCCTAATGGCCATTAAGTTTATGTATCATGTGACATCTTTTTGTCAACTTAAGGGTTTATCTACAAAAAAATCATAAAATAGGAGCTTATATGGACAACAAAAAGATAAAGTTTTTTTTTTTTTTGAGAAATTTGGGATGTTCAGGGGCATATTTTGTTTATAGTATTAATTGGGAGATAAAACATATCTAAAAATGACTCTCATGATTATTAATTAATAAAAAATTCAAGGATTTACAGGATCTCCAATTAGTGGTAATTTAAAATACCCATATGAATTTATGAATTTTAATAGCACCTTCTTATACCCTTTCAAATACAAACCCTTTCAAAAACAAAGGTATATGGAATCTTAACTAATTTTTACATAGTGTATGCATTTCATCTTCACAATTTCACCCCAATGAGAAAATTTTAAATTATAAGTCATCAGTTATAAATATCATACATATTGAAGAAACTAAGAAATTAAAGATAGATAACTTACTGGTTCGGGACCATAGGTGTTGTATTCACTTTTGGTGATACCACTTCACCAATTGCAAAGATTCCACCTCCATCTATATTATCCAAACAGTGAGCAAACATTTTTTTCACTTTTCCAGCCGCAGCTAGTTGTGAAATCATAGATGAATTTGCTTGTCCGAATCCAAGTATCCCATCTAGTGCTTCACTTGATGAACCTAATTCCCCAGATTGTTTAGCACCGCACCTAACCAGAAAATGGAAATTCTAATTTTTTGAAATTTATAAATTACATAAATAACCAAAAGTGCATATCAACAGCAGTGCAGTTAAAGATGCTTCCAATGACAAAGTTTGTTCCACCCCTCCAACCAATACACATCAAGAAACTGAGCCCATCTCTCAAATCATACCTCTAAAGATTTATTTTATTTAATTAATTAATTTATTTTTTTTTGGGGGGGGGGGGGAGGTTCCAACAACATGTTGAAGAACTAGCAGAGAAAGAAAAGGACGAGCACCAAAAATACAGGAAAAGGTGAACAGAATTTTAAGATAATCAACCAGATTGACTCAGTCCAAACTAATGCAAGTAACCAATAAGCAAGAGAAGAAAGAGGAGGGAGGAAGATTAGCTGAATAAAAACAAGACCTCATTCAGTATTTCTTGCAATCGAGGTACCACAAACGTGGAGGAATTTATACACTGTAGGAACTGATGCACACCATATTTTAATTAATCGGTAATTAAATTTGATAGTGCAAATACAGTCTTGTTTAAAGAAGTTGGTGAAACAATAAAAAATAAATAAAATTGCATAGGCTATCTGCAACATCTTTAACCCCCATTTTCTTCCTGTCTAGTAATATTTTAACCTAAGACAAAACTGATATTTTACCACACCGAGGAACAGTGGTTTCTTATATTACAGCCAAACACTTAGGGAGGACTAAAAACAACCTTTGTATGATATAGTTTGTGACAAGATTGCTCAACAAATCTATGAATATTTGAATAATGTTAGACTGTGAGCACCAAAGTGAAACCACCCATCTATTTGCACATAATAGATTTATCTAGGATAGAAAATGGTTAGAAACAGATGTTCCTAGGTCAAGTAACGAATGAAAGCCAGCTTCAAAGACAAGGCCATGCTCAAGCGAATTACTAAACATTTAGGTAGTGTTTGGTTTTAAAAAATAGAGGCCTTTTTAGTTTTCATTTTCTTGGAAAATGAAAAACAAAAGTGAAAATGTATTTGGCAATTGAAAATAAAAACAAGTTTTTAGGAAACAAAAATGAAAATGAAAACACATGATACTAATTACTTTTTAGCTTGCGTTTTGCAAGTTAAGAAGTTGACCCATATTTGAACACTTTTTGAAGCCATTAATTAATAAATATACATTTATAATTAGAAGCCATAATATTAATTATTTTCATAACTGCTTCTTTTTTGTCTCTAAATATACTTGGCATCGTGAATTATTTATAATCTCTTTTGTCTCTTTTCAATCAAACAGTCAAACCCCTTTTACAATTATTAAACAAAGTTGAAAAGTTTAAAATCATCGATAATATCATTGAATATTTTATTTATTTCTTTAATCATTCTTTTTGTAAAAAAAAATTGTACACTAATATCAACCATATTTTGCTATTTTGCATTTTAGAAAACAAATTTTGTTTTTGTTCACTAAATACATTTTCTATAAAACAAAAAAATAGAGAACAAAAACTGCTTTCCAGAAAATAAAAATAAAACAGAAAAACATTTTCTCAAACCAAACAAGCCTTTAGTTTTTTAATAGACCAACCATCATTATAAGGGCCATTTTCATGAACAAGGTGCAGAAGCAACAATGACAGTAAAGTAAAATATGTCCTGTAAAATCAGAATTCCAACTAACCCGAATACAACAGTCCCATTCATAGATCTAGTCTGAAGGTTTCCAGTCACCTGCTGGAGTTGTATGACATCCTTTACAAAGTATCCAGCCGTTGAGCTTCCATCACCATAAACAACACTATATTGACACTGAAGATTGGGTTTGCAACCAGGGAGTGGACCATCATATGTTGAAGAACAAAACTCTTGATCACAATAAACCAGGCTTGAATTGAAGGACTTCGTTGGATCATATAGTGTTAATTCTATCTGCAATAGAATAATTAAAACAATAAATGTCTTCTCAACAAAAGTTTATCATAATTCCAAAGAACACAACAACCACAAATTTACACTATGACATAATACTTGTGACTGTTACATATCTGATAAAATCTACAGAGATTAATATCAAATTACAGAAAGAACATACACCAAGGTCACTTTTTGTGGGGCACTTGTCACATCCAGCACAATTCACCCATAGAATGTCACTTCCAGTATCAACTTGCACATAATAGTCCTTTGATGGATTTCCTAATCCTATTTTAGCAAAATAAAGCCTGAAAAAAATTTAAGAAAATGAAGAAAAAATTTAGCAACCTAATATATAGCAAAAGCAAACTGTTATCCAAACAAAATAAAAGCCTCTTCCTTATATATCCAATAGAGCAAGTCAGCTGAATGTTAAGCTAACATTAGCTGAAGCAAGCTGCTTTTCAAATAACCTAGCTTTAAAATTTTATATGTATATGATGGAATTTGAGAGCAATTAAGCATATAAACAATGGTACATGGAATTTAAACAGCTGAATTTTATACTACATAAAGATGAAACTAATTCAATACAGTTGACCCTCCAAAGAAAAAAAAATTAATCCTTTTTGGCAGTAATTGGATCTCATAACGATCATCACAGAGAAAACATCAAAATTCAGCCAAACCGAATTTCTTTTGAAAAGGAAGAGAAAAAATAACAATTCCCTTCACCTGAAGAATTCCTTCAAATATACATATAAAAAAAAAAAAAGGCACAAATATTTACATATATAACCAAAAATAATTCATAAAAGCAATAACCCAACAAAGAAATATAAACTTTTAAACATAGAAAATATATTCAAAATGAAAAAACTAACCCAGTTTCAGAAGGCTGTCCGTTGCCACCTAAAGGGAGATCGATATCAACAGTAGAGAGAAGTCTACCATGACGACGGATATCATGAGCTCTCAATGCACTTAAATTCTTTCCTTTACCTGCAAATTTATGTTTTACATCAAAAGTAACCACGTTTCCGACACTACAACAACCAAATTCACCCACCACCGTCACCGCCACCGTCACAACCGCCAACGCCAATCTCCTTAGATCCGTCATCCTTCACAATTACAAACAACCTCTCCCTCTCTCTGTCTCTTAAACTTTCAAAACTTTTTTTTTTTTGGTTTTGATTTTTAAAAAAAAGGGTTTTTCCGGGTTTTGGTTTTCTATTTCAAAGAAGATTTAAAGAATGTAAACGTTGAGAGAGATACAGAGAGAGAGAGAGAGGAGTCAAAGGCAGAGGAGGCGTAGGCCAAAACCCATGAACAAGGAAAAAAGTAAAGAAATGCGAATGCGCGTTTTCAATGGCAAACGACACGTCTTATTTGCAAGGGCACGAGGAGTCCAAGCCAAATTTGGGAAAGAAACGTCGCTCGTTTTTCTTGCTTTGTCACGTTCTTTTTTTTTTTTTTTCATTGTTTTGTACTTGGGAGGTGACGTACGAGTTTCAATTTTTAAAGATATGTATTATCCCTTCTTTATTTATATCTTTGAAAGAAAATTATTTTAAACGTTAATTTTTTTTGAAATATTATATATCGAGTTTTAGGTGCTATAAGCAAAGTTAAAATTTTAATTAATATATTATATTTCAAGTTTAATTTAAGTAATATATAAAATTATTTTCAAAAATAATTTTTAATAAATTTAAAATGTAAATCTTATTCTTAAATTTTAATTTTTTATTTATAAGAATAATTGAAACATATCTTATTACATATATTGATGAAAAATAATAATTACTATTTGATTTTATTTTTAATTTTTAAAAACTTTACTTTTTACGTATAGAATAAAAATTTATCATTTAAATATCTTAATTTCGTTTGGTTATTAATTTTTTTTAGTTGCTTTTCACTTTTAAAAATAGAAGAAAAGGAAAGTGTGTTTATATTAAAAAAATAAATAATTATTTTATAAATTAAATTTTAAAATTGTTTTTAAGAGAAAATTTTTATCTTATATAAAATAATTATTTTAGTAGTGAGTTAAATTTTTGTTATTTATTTTTGTTAAAATTTTACACGAGCCTTTTTTCTTTTGGGTCTCCAGTTTCTAATAATTCTATATCAAAACAAATAATAAGTAACAACTAAATACAACCAATCTATTAAAAATATTTTAATATTATATTTTAACGTATAGTTAATAATATAACAAGTCCAATTACTTAAAAAAAAAAAAAAAAACCAACATTTGCCCTCATTTATTAAAATATTTTTGAAATTAAAATTTCGGACAAATAATTTTTTAAAAATTTTAAATTGAAAACTTTCGAATCATTTTTTTTAATTTTAAGTCCATATGATTTCACAAAAATGACAATGAAAGTTGATTAAATTTAACCCAAAAATAAATAATAAAAACGAACATTTAATTTGAAGCGAAAAAAGTACATGATAGTAATTTTAAAAAGAAATTGTTCTTTTTGGTTATTTATCCTTTTTTTTTCTTTTTGGATTTGGGGTTTCTCTATCTCCACAAGTCTTCTTTTCTTAATGTTTTCGTTTTTCTGTTCTTTTCTTCTGTTTTGATTTGGCTCTTTTTCCTTTCGTGTCATGTGCTTCGCCAATTGGCAAAAGTCTTCTTTTTCAAGCCACCGTCCTATTTTTAGGACTTTGACTTCCAATATCGACGGTTATAATTTTTTCTTAAGTCCCATTTGGAAGTTAAAGATCAATTATTTTCATTCTTTCATAAAGTCAATATTATGACCCCAAAATGAAATATATTACAATTTTTTTCATGCTAAAATCTTAAATCACTTGCCATTTTTATCAAAAACATTTCATGAATCTTTTTTATACCATAGTATAAATCTTAGTTTAATCTTATTAAATTACTTCTTATTTTTTCCTTTTTCAATGTGAATAATATGTGAGTTCATTTTTATAACAACAAATGAATTTTTAAAATTCACAAAAAATGTTAGAAGATTATCGCATATCATTTGACATTTTATATAAATATATTATTTTTTAAAAATATATAATAATACGATATGTGGCAACAGAGTTTTAAAAATATCATAATAGGATAAATTTTTAAAATTCACAAAATAATTGTTTAAATAAAATTATATTGATATGAGTTGTTGTCGTGAAGTTTTACCCCTAGTAATTTTCTGTGTGCTTTGTAATCATCAAAATGTTTATCGTCATTAGACTTAAGTCTTTATCGTTCACGGTGGATCGATTATATCAAAAGTGGTCATCTTTTTCAATGAACTGGTTTTGGTTTTGATTTTTTTTTTATGAAAAGTAAAATACAAGAAAAATAGTCCTATTCAATAGCTTTCTCTTTATTATTAAAGGTGACAAAATAATTTATATTTAACATATTTTAATCCATCCTATTTAATAGTATTAGGCTTTTTTTTTTAAAAAATTAAAAGTTAAATCAGATTTTTTCTAAAGATAGGTTTGGATCATAATCGGCTTTTAGGTGATACTATCCCGATTTGATCTAAATATATTTTTTATTATTTATTTAATTATATATATTATATTAATAAAATTATTATTTAATATTTTAATTTAAAATATTAACTTAATAAAAATTATTTTATAAATATTATATTAAATTAAAAAATTTAAATTAATTTTGAATTGAAACAGTATAATTTATAAATATATGAGTCGATTGAAATATAAAAAAATAATATTTTAATATCAAATTTAAATATAAATATTAAAAATTTTGATTCAACGAAAACCTAATTCCACTTGACTCATTATGATCCCTATTCTTGACTAGATTCACGAAGTTTCGTCATTATTTGAGACAATTTTAGTCTAAGTGGTTGTAATAAGTGGAAGTTGATCAAGTCAAAATTTATCACAAATAATAAAAATAATTATAATTATGTAAAAAAAAATTATTTATTTAATTTTGGTGGCTTGTAATTTGTAAAAATAAAATAATAGTATTGATTGGTCCTGTTTTATTTCGGTCAAAACTTATTTAAATGAAGCGATAGTTTATTAATACTTTTTCGAGTATCTTATTATGTACTAATACTTTATCTAAAAGAATAAATTTTAATTTGGTCCGCAAATTTTAAATGTTTGGATGTGCCGTCACTGAGCCCGCCTTTAAACGGAGAGTTTAATGTAAGTTTAATAATATTCTTTTTCGATTTATTTATCCGTTCATCCAATAAAGATGGTAGTTGCTCTTATTTTGACAAAATTATTAGATTTGATAATTAAAAATATGATAATATGATATAAATATAAAATATAAAAATAATATAAATTAAAATTTTAATAATTATTATATTTAAATTTAATAAAATTAAAAGTATATATTTTATATTTTTGTATTGATATAAATTATAACACGTAATTTTTATATAAAACATAATTTTAATACATAAATTTTAATATTTTATATAACACCATATATATGAATTATCATATCTAAAAATAATTATATAGTATTATTAAAAGGATAACAAAATTATCTTACAGTACCCTTTGGTTAACTTCCACTCATAACAAATTATAATAGTTTTTTGTCTTTTTTCTTTTATAAAAAATGTTGACTCGCAAATAATGAAAGAGAAAGATAAAGCAAATTGTGGAAGGTAGGTTTGATTTTTTTTGTTTTTAAATTTAGAAATGGTTTCTTTTATTTTTAAATGTTCGATTGGAAGTAGTTCATGCAGCTGGCAAATGAATTGGTCACACAATACCTTAATTTCTAGGGTACATAGGCTATGGGATCATTGCAAATCTGACCAAATCAGCATTAATAGAAAAAAATTAAATTAAATTAATCAAATCCAAAAGAATACAAATTTAATTCATGAAAATTTTAAATATAAAAGACGAAAACAGAATTAAACTGTTCCAACAATTAGTAAAGGTAATCTCAATCTTCATTTTATAATTCAAACAATTTCATCTACTTTAAATCCATATGATAATATTTAACATTTACAATCTCTTTCTTTATTTCGGAATTATAATTTTTTATTAAAAAAAAAAACTTATTTGTTCAAAGGATAACTTCTAAAAAGTTAATTAAATTAATAAATTATTTATATTCTTGTTTTTGTGAAACTTGGGAACCAATCCCTTTTTCACCAACAACAATGAAATTTGAATATATTCTCAAGGAATATCATAAGTTCATAACTAGTGAAAGTAGTTCTTAGTCCGATGCGATTTGGTTTGGAACATGACTAAAAGACAGCACAGATATTCCTAACAAAGATGTCAATTACAATTTAATTTTATTTTATACTAGAATGAATTATTATATAAATTATAAAAGAATTACTCCCTCTTTCATTGTATTTATCGTCAAAATGAACTGTATTATATAATATTATATAGCTAAACCAATAGCCGAATACTTCCGAGAAGGTCATTCTCTCTTCTCTTCTCTTTCTTTCTTTCTTTCTAGTTAATTCTTAGGTTTGTTTTGGTGCAGAATGTTATGCCCCAAGGCATTGCCTGCTTTCTTGATTCTTTTAGAATTTTCAATATATGATAACAAAAAGTAATAAACAAGAGATGTGGTGTTGTACGCTTTGATTGTTCATTGTTTATAAATAATTTATTATATATTTGAAATGGTCAATTCCCATACAAATATAATTAATCAATCCACACCAACAATAATTGGTGAATTAGGTGTTAAATGACGATGATGCTTTTATTTTAGTGATAAGGATCAAGTTTGAAATTTTGAGGTCAGAAATTTAATAAATTATTCGTGTTTGCAGGAGTTCTTTTATTTATCGTATTTATGATAATTTCTTATATTTTAGTGAAAATGTCAATTTGGTTCAAATGCATTAATTTCAATAGGGCAATTACCTTTATTTTTTACGATTTTTTTTTATTTTCGTTCAAATGTAAACAGTATTCAAATTGTTTACTTTTGTTCAAACAGTATTTAATAGAGCAATTAAAATGCTGTTTGTCAACTTAAAAATTAAAATGCTGTTTGTCAACTCAAAAATTAAAGTGTATGGGAAAAAAGAATCTATTCTACTCGTAATCTACTCCTAAACTAATCTAACCGACTAGTCTTTCTAATCTCTTATCCCAACCTGCATGAATAACATGCGATTAATTTGAGCATGATCCTTGTGCTTCAAGTTCAACCAAATCACAATGCATAAAATGGCCAAGTCAGCGACTTCTTTGTAGCTCAATTGGAGAGAAAAAACCGCTCATCTACAGCTGGTCATTCTCTTCATCTTCTATTGCAACTACTTGGCTCTTTACTACTTATTTGGCTTGGAACTTTGGTTTGAGCTAGCTTCATGGCTTAGGCAGCTTCTGGATCTCTTCATGACTCATTCAAGGCTTGAAATTTAGCTCACAACTTCCTCTTAAGCTCAGCTACACAACCAGCAACTCATTATCCTCAATAGGTTCTGCCATTAGTTTTCATTTGCTTTATTGTGCTAAATTGTTCCAATTTTTGTCCAAATGTAACCATAATTGTTCCATTTTCTTTTATTTAATCAAATTAGCTACGTATAAGAATATTATCCAATTTAAAAGTATTTTTGAATGAAATTGTTAAAAACAAAAAGCAAAATTAACCCACGAAACATTATGATAATTTATAAAATAGAGAATTATCAGTAACAAGATATGAAAGTAAATATTTTGATCCATCAAATTCTAATTGTTTTAGGATGGATTTGGAGCATAAATGTATAATAAGATAGAATAAGATGATATTATAATTGGTATTAGATTAAATAATATTATACTATCAAGTGTTTAATATATACAATGATTACGATAGGATAAGTTATTTATTAATCAAATTATCTTCATCAAAATTTATATAATTTTAAAGTATTTACGTAACTTTTAAGAGTATAATAAGATATGTAAGTTCAATCTTATGGATTAAAAATAATCCTCTCCACTTTAAGAGGATTAAATCATTCAATGTCAAAAGGATGATTAATCATTTTTACAATTTAACTCATTTCCTTAGATACAAATAAAATATAATATAAGATAATTTTTATCTTATTCTATTAACAATCTTATACATCAAATATGATCTTAGAGATATAGATAAATTAATGAAGATGATGCACAAAGAGTACAGTCTGGCAACATAGAATGTAATCAAAAAGCTCCTTTCATTGATTTTGTGCTTGAACTGAAGTTTGAAGATCTTAAGGTTTTCAAAATAATGTATGCTGACTATATGCAGTAAGGGAAATATTTAAATTAAGTAAATGAAGAAAGATAAATTCAGGGTTATAATGCCCAAGGTTGCAGGTGAACTATCATTCGCTCATGGTGCAATAATTGCAAGAAATTTGTGGTGAAAACATATCAAAGAGATCACTCATGCAAGTCCGTCTCAAAAAATAAAAAAGTGACCATAGCTATGATTATAACGAGATATGGTAAGGAAATTAATGCTATGCTTTTGATTAAGCTTAGGCATCAATTAGTGCTATGCTTTTCATTAAGTGTCATTGTGTCTATAGTAAGTGCAGGGCAACCAAGGGTAAGGGTATTAAATAAATGGAAGAAACGTATGAGAAGAAATAGATGGCATTGAATGGCTATATTGAAGAGCTGAAAGCAACCAATCTTGGAAGCACTGTTTATGTAAACATCTCGAACAGCAACACTTGATTCAAACTTTATTTTTCAAAAGATGTGCATATATTTTGGAGATTTGAAACAAGGTTTTTTTGGAGGGATGTAGACACATAATTGGCTTAGACAGATTTTTTTTTTTTTTTTTTAAGATTGGTGAAGGGACAGTTGCTTCTAGCTGTTAGGAGGGATGGAAACAACCAAATTTTCTCAATTGCATGGGCAACAGTGAAAAAAATAAAATATTGAAACTTGATTTTGGTTTATAGATTAATTATATCAGAATTTGAATATTGGTGATGCTAGCTTGATCAATCATCAATTATATGCAAAAGATAATTTTTTTTATCCTTATTCAAAATTTGATAAAATCTTTTTGATGCATTTGTTAATGTAACTGCTTTAGGGTTTAAAATAATTTATGTTTACTTATCGATGTACTAGCACCTTATAAAATCTATTAGGGAGTTGCTATCATTAATTGAACAAATGATGTGTGCTAGGCATATTTATATTAAATGAGAGAAGCAGAATAAAGATAAAATCTTACAATTGTAGTTTTAGATTTATGCTAAGTCTCCAGACTAGCTTGAGTTGAATAAACAATTAATGGTAAGCATTATTAAAGGGTGAAATAAGGGTGACAAGGATTTAATTGAATCGGATTTGGTTTGATTTTTTTGAGTAATATATAATATTTTTAAAATTCAATTTGAATCTAAATCATTTTTTTTAAATCAATCTAAATCGAGTTCTATCGGTTTTGTTTTGATTTGATTCATTGATTTTTGAAATTTAATTTTTTTTATATATTAATTTAATATGATTTTTTAATATATTTAGATGTAAAACAATTATATTATTTTATAAAAATTTAAAATATATAAAAAACTAATAAATATATATAATTCGATTCAATTTTTTTTATTTTTAATTTTTTGATCTAAAATTCAATCCGAATATAATATACATTTAATATCTGAATTTAATTTGAATCAAATTAAATATTATAATTTTGAATTAATTTTTTATTTTTTTAATTTTTTTCTCACTCATAAGGTTAAAAGCAAATGAAGATTTATTAGAAAAATAACTTGTACAGGTGTTCAAGCTTTATGATATTCCCAATCTTTTTAAGCACGTGATGCCACACAAGCTTTGTGATATTCCCAATCTTTTTAAGCACATGATGCCACACAGGATTACCTTAGACATATTTGTTTGAAATAATTCTTTAGAGACGTCGAATCTCTGAAATCTCTTAGTGCAATTTTTCTTGCTGAACAATTCACAAAAGTTTAGGAGAATATCTTGAGCATTCATGGTCCTCGTGTTGTTTTTAAAGCTTGTGAGACATGCTCGCTAACATTACACATTTAGCTTGTGTAATTAAAAAATTTTGAGAAAGTAAAAATAATAAAAAAAAATATGACTTTGAAATGGAATAATATTTTTTAAAAAATAATTATATCTATAAAATATAATAAAATCTTAAAATTCTCAAATTAAAATTAGTAAAATTAATCGGACAAAAAGTTTTATTTATGATAAACAAATAGCTATAAAATTCTTATTAAAACAGTTATGAGAATCTGTATAATCATATTTTTTTTGTTTAAACAAATTTAATAAAATAATTATGTTTTTCTATTCAAGTATGCTTATTCAAACAGTTATTTTTTTTATTTAAACATACTTATTTAGAATAAAAATAAAATTTTATTAATATTTTGAAATTTTAAAAAATAAAATATTTAAATAAAAGATAAATCTATTTATTAAACATGTTTAGATGCCTAAATGCTTAATCTTTTTAACTTTTAAAATTATTTAACTCACTAAAAAAATTTCAAACAAGCTCAATTATTTAAAAAACACAAGTAATTTCTTTAAAATTACATACAAATAATCTTTTTATTTAATGTGGAGTACACTACATTTTAAACTACCAACAAAATTATCCATGAAAACCTTATAAGCCTTTCTTGTCTCATGAGTAGCATCGACAATAGGCGATTTAGAAATAGGATCATTAAGGACATAGACTTTATTTTCTTATTTAAATACAATCTTTTTATTACGAAATCAAATAATAAAATTTGGATCAACGAACAGGTTATCATTCAGTATGCTATGTAGTGACGTATTGTTAGTTATGATGATTTATATCTTTAATAAACCAAAACGCACGCAATATGCAAATGATTTAATTTTGATAAACCTATTGGTCAAACCATAAACTTATTTTGACTCGAGCTAGTAGAGGTGTTTATTCAGTTAGTTTGATTAATTTTGAATTAAATTATCTAAAATTAAATTATTTTATTTTATTTTCATTAACGAAATTAAATTTTTTAATTTTAAAAATTAACCGATCAAAAGTAATTTTGTTGGTTCAGTTAATTTTTTTAATTAATCGAATAAAAATACATTAAGTTTAATTATAAATTCTTATTTTCTCATATGTGAAACAAATTAAATAAAATTATATATAAAAAATATTCAAACACCAAAGTATTAAGTTAAAAACTCTAATAACTTTTAATGAAATGGACAAATTTATATATTTTTAGTTTTATATATAGGTTTTATAATATTTTGATTAGATTTTTGGTTAATTCAGTTTTTAAAACAAATTAATCAAAAACTAAAATTTTTCTAAAATTATTTTCAATAATTAATCAAAACTAATTCAGTGACCAATTGAATAATCGAATTAAATCTATTCGATCAATTAATTCAATTAAAATTGAATTATGAATGCTTTTATGCACTGGATCTCGCATGCATTTTTTTAGTTTTGTGTTTAGTTTGACGTGGTTGTTAATATACTATATTAATAAAAATATTTTAATTTATTTTTAATCTAAGAAGTATTTTAAAATATTAATATAATGTGCTTAAAAATTTTAATTTTAAATATTGTTCAACTTATTTTTTAATATTTAAATAGGAAGCAATATTATATTATATTTGAATAACAAAATATAAATATTAGTAATAAATAATATTTTATTTTTCAAATATTGAATATTATTGAATATAATATTATTATTTTAATAATATTTTTAATAATTTGAATATTTTAATGATTTCTTAATATTTTATTTTAAAATATATGTTATTTTTAATAGTTTAATGACAAATGTATTTATATTAATATTTTAATAATACATAAAATTTTGATATTTATAATTAGAAAATTTTTTTACTTGTGGTTAAAACTTAAAAAAAAATCATTGTTGTACTAGTTATATTTAGTAGCAGGTATTATACACTGTATTTTTTTTTCGCTTTGTTTTATTCATTTTAATTTTAATTTTTTCCTTTATATTTTATAGATTTTCTTGATTTATACTTTTCTGTATCAATTAAATTGTCATATCTTAATTTTTTGATCAAATTTTTTAAACTTTGATCTTTTATTATTTTATATTTATTATATGATAATAAGAATATTTTTATAAAATTTAATTGACTAAAATATTTAAATTCTAAAGGTAAAGTAAAAAATTTTGAAAACAAATACTGTAACAATTATGATCCGAATTTACTCTCTTGTCAACCTCAATTCGTTTTCATTTTATGGTTTCAGATCACTTCTTCTCAGTTATCTTTACAATTCCCTCATTCATAAAATCTTTCTTATTTGATCACTCAATCAATTTTCCTTCCCATCGATTTTTTGGATTTAAAATTCCCAGTTTGATCAGTTTTCTTCATTTCCTAATCTTTTTGTTTTTCTTGAACGCAGTAATCAAACAGAGCGGTGCTTTAGAGATGTCGAGGTTCCATTTAGGTGAAAAAGTAGTGGACAAGCAGTGGACAAGCAAAGAAAGAAACATAAAGCATGGCGATTAGAGTTTTGGCCTTTCGCAATTCTTTATCTCTTTTGGTTAACTATCTTAGTTCCTAGCATAAATTTCGTTGATGCAGCCATTGTTGTCGGCTGCCTACTTGTTACTCTCATATTGGTCTTGCTTTTCACTGCTTGGTCCGTCGCTTTCAAGTGCCTTGTTCAGTACGGTAAGGTAGAGGACATTCAATTGCAATTTCTGTTTGTACAAATTTAGAATTGATTTCTATTCATTATTTAATTTTGGAATATAATTGTTTGTATAGATTAATGATATTCATCTTGCTAATGCGTGCAAAATTACTCCGGCTAAGTTTTCCGGTTCGAAAGAGGCAGTGTCTCTTTATTTTTGTAAACAGGCAAGCTTCTCTCTTTCTTTTTGGTTTTCATTTTAAATTATGTAGATATTGTCTAGTTTACTTTCTTTTCTTGCTTTTTTTGTTTCTGTATGTAGAATGCAAATTGTGCATTTGGATATAATATTGAATGTTAATAATATTATTAACGAATTAAAAATTTAAGTTGTTTCTTTTTTGAAGAACAGAATGAAAGATTTCAGTTATATATAAAATATTTCTGTCAAAACTCACAATTGGTTTTGCATTTTAGGTTTTTTTTTTTTTCATTTTAGTCAATTTTGATATTTAAGTTAGAGTTAAGAGAGTTATGGTGTATTTTTTTGGTTGATTTGAGGATTGAATAGATATTGTGATTGTTCTAGTGTTATGATTGTTGTATTATTTTTGTTTTAAAGTTCTATTTTTCTCAAATTAATTCTTGGGTTTAATACATTAAGAGTAGAAATATGAGTGAGAGCCATGGATGATGTTAGTTTTATTCTGATTTATAAGTTGACGTCATCTCAAGTGCTCGGTGTGCATTTAAGGAAATTCCATAAGATTTACATTTAATCGAGCAACTTTGATTCCCATGAAATTCATAGTATTACATTTATTCTGACTCTATTTCTCCTATCCAGGATATAGACATACATTTTATCCGATTACGTAAATTATATATCATTTTTATTTCATTTTAGTTTTATACATCTCCTAATGTTATTTTTAATAATAGATGAATTTTTAAAAAAATAATTAAAAATTTAAAAAATTATTAATGGATTTTACTTAGTGAAAAACAATATCGTGATTGACACAGCACGACTTATGAAAGTTACAAGCCATGTGTCATGTTGGGTCTTACCTTTAATTTTTATGAACCGTATTAAAATGTTATGTTAAAAAATAGTATTAGATAGGCATTATCTATTAACACATAAACTAATATTTAAATGGATTGTGCTAACCCAACATAACCCATTTAGTACCTCTAGTTTTAGGAAAAGTAACATCAATCTATTGATTTTGTGTAATAGAAATTTTTGTGCTTACAATAGTTAATATGAGTTGCTTTCTAGTATTTTTGTCAATTACGTATTTAATTATTTTTAAGTTGGTTTAAAATCAACAGAAGTGATAGATAGCAGAAAAGTATGGAGATGTAATACCCTACTTTTCAGGCCCATGTAGGTGTTGCCTTATTGAATGCAGTGCCTCCAACCAAACGCGAAAGCTCTTCACAGGAAACATCAATAGATGAAAGCACAAAGTCATCAAAGTCAAAGAAATATAAGCCCAGTTTAGAAGCAACAGGTAAAGCTGTGAGTTTTAACGTGAAAGCCTCTTCAAAAGGAAAAGTTTCCTCAAGATCAGAATCTAGCAACCTCTCAACCAGTAACGGGCATCTTAACGCTGCTGAGATGCATTGCCAGGACTGAATGAAGAGGGTGATGGTCGCTCAGCTCCTATTGTTAAACTGGGCGATGCTTCGATGGCATCACTATTTACAGAAAAACATGCATCAGTTGCCTCAACCACTGTCATAATTCATCAAGGACACAGCACACCTGTGACTACTCTTCAAATGTTGAAGATACTTGGCCTTAACTGCCTTGCTACAGCTTATGTTTTAAGTGTGATGTATTTGGATGGCGTCTAGCTGGGAGATGTCTAGGCTACTATCTGTAGTGTATTTACAGCTGCTTTTTTCCTGTTTATCTTGCATGCCGGCCTGCTGCCCAATCTTTGAGGTGCAAGGCCCCAGCGCAATGTTTTCTGCTCCGATGTCTTCCTTTCTCTCATGGGATAGTTTGCAATCCACCTGTTTTTCTTGATTTCTCCTGTGAAAGAGGCTGAGAAATACATGCCTGAGGAATGCACTGAGCCAGACTCTGAGTTTCACCTTAATCTAGTAAACACTGTTTCGTATATGGTGAGAATGATGCTCCAGGTAGCTATGTTTGCTGTGTACTACATGGGTCATCCTTTCAACCATAACATCCCCAAGGAAAAACCATTCTTGTATGCGCTTGTAGCCCCCGTTGGTTTCTTTGTGTTTGTAACTTCTGATCTATTTAGTGACTTGAATGATTGGTTGAAGTTGGTTCTTTTACCAATGGGTTTGAGGAATAAGCTATTGCTGTGGGCTCTACTAATGTTTCTGGGCTGCTATACGTGGGAGAGATTGCTAAGATGGGCTTTCCCCGGTAAAATCCCAGATTGGAGGATGTGCCAAAGGATAGCTGCTGCTAATTTAGAGAAGAAGCAAGTCTAAACTAATGGAGAATTGACATGAAGAATATTGCATTGCTGCAGTTACTCTACTAATTGGTATTTTTGAATAAAGTGCTGGTGCAAGGATAAAAGCAAAAGCTAGAATGGTGAAAAGATTATTATAGCGAATTAGCTCCAGGTATGACATGAAGATTATTGCATTGCTGCAGTTACTCTACTAATGGTATTTTTGAAAAACATTGCAGGTTCCAGGCTAGAAGAAAACGCTTGAATTGTGAAAAGATTAGTATAGCAGATTAGCTCTAGATATGGAACTGTTTTCTGGTTAATCATACTACTTCTCCCCTTTGAAACCGGAAATTTTGTCAAATGGTATTCTCCAGGTGAAATTTTTTTTTCTACTTCGAGACTGTGACCGTAAGGAATTGTACTCTGATCACTAGAACACTTTTGATTACTGAAACTAAAAGTATCATATTCTATCAACATATTGTTGGTGAAGGTGATTATTTAGGAAGTATAAAAGGTGATTTGTTTTTTCTTTTAGCTCAGGAGACTTGAAAGAAAAGATTGGACACTTGAAAACAATCGTAATTGTGCTTGCAGCCCAGATATTGATAAGAGTTGATACAGAAATTGATGTTATTGTTTCATTCGAATTCTTAGGATTATAATTCCTTCTGTCATATGAAAGATACTATTCTATTGAATGACGTTAATTTATAGTGAACCTTTTGCTGGGAGGGATATATACTGATATGTGGTTACATTACATGTTTGATGTTTTAATGTGTCAGTTGTGTGGACTTTTTATTTTAAATGAACACTGTTTTCATAATCATGTGATTCATGGATGGTGTGTTATTTTTTTGGCCAAAAGAAAGATATATTGAATTAATGAATGAAATTAATTAATACAGTTGAGTGCTTAAATAACTGTCCATAATCTAGAGATAATTATTTCTCCCAAAACATAGTAAAAAAAATGGCTAAATACCATTTTCATAAAAAGTTTTTGTTAAATACGATGTACAGAATGAAAGAAAAAAAAAAAAACTAAAAACTTGATTTAATTAAATTAACTTTTTGTTTTGCTTTTGGTTTTTGTTTTGAAAAAATAAATCAATTATTTTTTTAACTTTGAGATGATCCTTTCGCCTACCTTCTCAATGATGCCTTAGGTTTCAGAAAGTCACAATTCACATCCAACACCAGCAAATCCATTTCCCCTTCAATTCAATATTCAAATCCCTAATTTATATTAATTATGAAAACATCATTCTGTGTAAAAGTTTATTTCAAATTACAAATAAAACAATTTAGTATGAGTTCATTGTCCTTTTAATTAATAAGCAGACATTTTGCATTGATTGCAAATTCAAAGTTTTTATTTGGCACAAAGATAATCAAACTTTAATTAGCATTTACGTTAATAAAAAAATGCGAAATTGATCTCTTTTTCAACAACTCAAGATTGGTTTATTATACACGTTTTATTTAATAAAAATAAATAAATAAATAAATTTATATATGAATACATAAATAGATTTCACACTTTGTTAAATTTTTTTTTTGTTTTCATTAGATACGATGATTTGTGCATTTACGTCATGCAAAATATTAAAATTATTATATTTGAATTGTATTTTATATAAAAATTAAATATTATAATTCGTAATAATATGAAAATATAAAATATATTTTTTATTTTATTAAATTTTTTTATGATTATTATTAAAATTTAAAATTTTTTTTTATATTATGTTTATTTTGTGTCATCTCGTGTTTTAAATTATCAAGTTTAATTTTTATTTTTTGAATAAAGTTTTGTGCGATATTCAATTATTGTTAAAGTCAACTTATGCTACTCGAACGATATTAAAAGGAATACAAGAAAAAATTTTCCTAGATGGCATCTTTGCCGCCATCTCTTTCTATCAATATGCTTAACAATATTCTTCAATTATTTTCCGGGAAATTGAAATTGAAAGCGAAGTAAGAAAATTTGAAGAATACTAGTGAGAAATGAAAATGAAAGATGGAGAAATGAAAATGAAAGATGAAGAAACGTGTAGTACCCCAAGCCTCATTTTCCAGGAGTTAGGTTGTGTATTTCTTGGAACTTTATTCGCTCGAGAATAGATATTAATGACATTCGCTTGAAACTTCCGCCAAAGAGCAAAGACTACTTGTATAAAAAAAAAAAAAAAACCTAGCCCATGTAAGAAGAAGTCTTGAAAATGAAATAAATTAACCCTTGTAGATAAAAGAAAGGACAATTGGAGATGATAATAAATTCCTAGATTAAACCAGGTAATTTTCATGGATTTTGAAATGTGAACCCAATTACTTGAACCATTAATTCTAGGAATGTTCAAAGATTCTGGTGGTTCTCTAGATAACTTCAATCTCGAAGTTATTAGACAAAATCAAATAAATACATAAATAAATGAATAAAGAGTTTTAGTTCCTGCAGCTGCCAAGTGTTTTTAAGGGAAAAAGAAAAGCATTTGAATGATATGATCAACGAATAAATTACTTGTTGGAGTTGCTAGATTCTATTGATTTTTAGAAGAAATAGTTTAAGAATTTCGTTAATCAGCTAGAACTATATATATATATATATATATATATAAATCGATTAAATTGCACTCTAAAGAAATAAAGAAATAGCATTTTACTAAAAAAAAAAAAAAAATTAAGACATGAACGTGTCACGAGTTAGAATTCAATTTCTAAATTTATATGGCTCTAAAATTTAATATAAATTGATTTGATGTTTTAAATCAATTTAATTATCGTGATTTACATCTTATGAGGTATTATTCACTTTAATTCCCTTTTATCTTACGATTTTATCTTAAAAAAATATCTCATAAGAAAAATTTGATGTGAATCCTTATATCTCATATAATCAATATGAGATTTTTGACTCCATCTCAAGATCGTGACATCCTCCTATACTCTAATAAAATATTATAATATTTGATAATACATTTTTAATACCTTCAAAGTTGATTTTAATATCACTTATCATTAATCGAGACTCAACATTTAGATTTATATGATTTTAAAACTCGAATATAAATTTATCTAATATTTTATATGAGCTTAATTATTATGATTCACACTCTTTTAAAATATTATTTATTTTGATTTTTTTATTTTATAATTTTATTTCATAAAAAATATCTCAAAAAAAATTATATAAATTTTTATATTTCATTACTAATTTTAATATGCAGATGATAATAAAATTCTTACCTCCACTCCGAGGTATACACTTTGCTACATTTTCTGCCCGTCTCTTTTTGAAATGACAAAAACAAAAAAATTGTCGGCGGCCAACGAGCCTTTAGTTCAATGACATGAGATGTCGGTATTTTAAATATTTTTTACATTTTTTTGTTTTTTTAATTAACTAATATTAAATAATTTTTTAATTTAATAAAATGAACAAAATTTATTATAGAATAAAATGAAGACTATTAATTAAATAAATTTTATCTCCAAATTTTTATTTGATGTAAAATAATTTTAGTGATTTTTAATTATTTTTTAATTTTATAAATATAAAAAATATATTATAAATTTTATTATATATAAATTTTTTATCTAATATCTTTAATAATTATTATTATTTCATTACATTTTATCTTATCATCACAATTACATTTATATCTCAATATATTTTTTATTATTTATTTTAATCTTATAATTATAATAACTAATCTCACATCATAATAATTAATTTTATTTTTATCATTATTTTTAATCCTGTCACAATTAATCTCATCACCTATTTCACGTAACCCCTTAAAAAAATGTTGGTGGTGAAGTGGACACATCGGAAGATGGGAGATTGGTAGAATGGGTGGATCGCACGTTCAAGCAGCTATTCATATATTTAACGAACGAACAATCGCGCGATTATCACTTTGAGTAAAATATACCTTTGGTCCCTAAACTTAGGACTACAAATCACTTTGTTTCCCATATAATTCAAAATGTATCATTTACGTCCTTAAATTTAACATTACAATAACCGACAATGAAGTGGGGTAGTCTCCACGACAAACCTTCTTACTAAAGCAATATAATTACGAGAGTTTCCAGGGTTTGTGCCTGTTGTCACATTTTCTTTTCTTCTTTTTCTCTCCCCCTTCCTCTCTCTCTCTCCCTTTCCCTAGTAAATCAAACATGTAACGGAACGAAGGATATATAGATGAAAGTTTCGATCAAGTTCCGGTTCCTGTAACAACAATGGATATATATGTTGTTGTTTGTCCTTGTTGGACCTATTAGTTCGCCTTTGCATGTATCAAATTCAGTCTTCTTCCAATATCCTTGCTTGTCTTCGCACTATCAATTAATCTAATCATTCAATAACATATCCATTAATTAGCACCGTTGTAGGTCAACCATTAAAGTAACTTTTTTTTTTTTTTTGCAGTGATTGTGTTTTTTAATGGTAAAAAAAATGATGTTTTTTAACTTTAAACGTAAAAAGTTAAAAAATCATAAAAAACGATTTTGAAATAAAAAAGTAAAAAGTATTAAGGGTTAAAAATTAAATATATAATAATTTGGGGACTCCTTTTGTTTTGGTACAAAAAATCCAACAGCGGCAAAAGTGGCTGCTGGGGCCCAAACAATAAATTAAATAAGGAATCGAACGATTCCTCACTTCATGTTCGACGATCGCACGATGGACTGCAAAAATTGGACAAACCCGCCCGCGCCCGATGGCGTCCGAAATTCGTCAGAATCGAAAGAAAGAAGATCTGTCAAACACTGCTTTCCTGGAAAAACTAACCCTGCCCTTTGGGTTTCCTAAATCATCAACTTCCTCCAACTTTCCTGCTGTGTCCTTTTATGTTGAAAAGGACAGCGTTGTTAACTATATATATTATGCATTGAGATTTATACAGACCATATTTGATCGGATTCTTCTTCTTCTTTTCTCAATTGCAGCTGTCATTTGCAATGGCGTTCATTGTCAGCTTAAATAAATATTGCTATAAGAACAAAAGAGAGAGAGGAGCGTGCAGGATCAAGTCCCCGAAATTAACTGTGCAAAGGCTGGGCCAACTGTCCAAAACAAAGACTCGGGTAAACTTTTTCCTCCTTTTCTAAACTTTTTGAAATGAACTAAACCAATGTTGAAACCAAATCATGTTGTTCCCAATGAACCCATGTATGATTGTGAGTTGTCATTGTTCCTGCCTCTTACATGCTAGTATTGTTTACATTTTCGTGACAGAGGAGAAGCGCCTTGAAGGAAAAAATGGTGGCCAAATTATTGGAATTGAAAATGGAGATGAAGGAAATAAGTGAGGAACAGAGTAGCATCAAGGAGGGGCAAAGACAGGTTAAAGAAACATTTGAAGCCATTGAATCTGAATGCAAAAATCTCCGCAAGGAAACAATGATCATTATGCAGCAGAGTGCCTACACCAGACTTCGACTAGCCTTTATGTTTCAAATCCTGAAAGCTCGGGAGAACGAAGATTTTGCCAAAGCCGCTGAGCTCACTAATGCTCTCCGGTTCGTTTCCTTCACCATAGTTTTCTTTTCAAGTATTTCTCGTTAAACCAACATAATCTAAAACCTTTAATGGCTTTGAAAATCTGCATTTTAAGGCAACCTCCATCCCCTTATATAATAACAGAGACAAAACAGGGGAGGAGAAATATGAAATTGAGGCCAATTGAAAAATCTTCAATAATTATAAAATTAACCGGCCAAATTCCTCAATCTTTAATAGATCAGATTGAAAGATTAACAGAAGAATTAAGAAGAAGATGAGTTATGTTTCCAAAATTTTTAATAATTTAAACGGGGCATCCAATCTAAAATTTAATACTTCTACTTGCCTTTATGTTTCAAATCCTGAAAGCTCGGGAGAGCAAAGATTTCGCCAAAGTGGTTGAGCTCACTCATGCTCTGCGGTTCGTTCCCTTCACCATAGTTTTCATTTTAAGTATTTTCTCGTCAAACCAACATAATCTAAAACCTTTAATGGCTTTGAAAATCTTCATTTTAAGACAACCTCCAGCCTGATATATACTAACAGAGACGAAACAGGGGAGGAGAAATATGAAATTAAGGCCAAATTAAAAAGCTTCAATAATTATAAAATTAACTGGCCAAATTCGTCAATCTTTAATAGACTATGTTGAATGATTAACAGAAGAATTAAGAACAAGGTGAGCTTTGTTTCCAAAAATTTTAATAATTTAAACTTCTACTCATGGCTAGAGTCAATGGAATGAATTTTGCATCCATAAAAACCTGTTACATAAAGGCTAATAAACAGGATATATTATAATACCATATTAAATTTTAGATAGGCATCTAATTTAAGCTAGCATATTAAATTTTAGATAATCTTCCAACTTAAAATTAATTGCAATGAAAATAGATGAAATGACCCTTGTTAAATTTAAGTGTCTAAAATATTTTCAATTTAACTTATGTGAAAATTTTACTTTAAACCACTTTAATGGATTACAATGCTAAATTACTTTTGCTTTATTTTTCATTTATATATTCAGCAAACTGATAGCAAAGCAAAACCAGAATGACCATTCTCTGGAGCCAACTGCTGAGGCAGGTGACGAACAAATGGCAAAATAAACACTAGAGCTGTCCAAATAAAGCTGTGTTGTTGCAGCAGTCAATGTTTGGTCTCACCGTTTTAATCCGTTGATCCTTATAGTTCAAGATTGGAGTTCTTCTCTCCCTTAAGACTTCCTTATATGTAACATGAAAAATAAAATAAGTTTTTCACGTTGTTTTTACTTCTGTCTTGTTGATTTTCTTTAAACTAAGAGGTCTTTGTTTCTAGTTTTATGTTTGAAAAAAACCTTGGTAGACCATAGGTATTGTAACAAATAAGTTTATCATATGTATAATGGGACGATAGCATGGTTACCGGATTTCTAAGTTTTCACATAAAATTATTGTATCACTTGACTTGTAAAAATATTTGAACCAACTATATGCATGTGGTATTAAATAGCGTAATTATTGAGAGAGCTAAAATATAAAAAAAATTACACACATTTGGTAATGTAAGTACCCTTATGCAAGTACAATGTTTCCCAGTTGGTAAGAGTGCTCGCTTGGTACTATGCCACTATCCAATACATACATGAAAGAGCAATCTTAATTAAAGAAAAAAAATTCATATTCTTCAATATTAATGTTTCTTAATATATACTACTGATTGCTTTGTTCTTCGAGATTAATGCTTTTCCCAACCATGATGATATTAAATGTATATTTTTCTCCTGGTTTCCCAAATAGTTTATGTTAAACTGTCCTTTGGCTTGTAAATTTGAGGTGTCTGCCCATCATGTTAGCTAGAGGTGAACTTTGTATAGACAGTGAAGACTATTGTGTGTTTGGGTTTACAAGTATATTTGGTTGGGATGGGTTGAAATCTATCCCCTTTATCAAGTTTTATATGGGTGCAAACAACTCTTCCAACTAAATTGGGACTGTTCGCTCTTTCATATCTATCTGGTATGCGAATTTTTTGACAAATTTAACTCATGAGGGTACCTTTGATGTTGTTAAATTGTTGTCTCCTCTTGCTTCTCCAAGTAGATTGATACAAGAAGACATGTTGGGTGTGTGTTGCAAGTCCTAGGGCTTGTATTCCCGCTTTATGCATAAATAAGATTATTACATGAAGATTCTTAACTTAAATTCATTTGCTTCTATCTTTCACTATTTGAATAAGTTGGTTCTTGGAGAAAGATGGAACATAAAAAGGTAAGAAAGTGTTCCATACAATCTTGGATTTTTCATGCCTATATGGATCTTACCATGGTGTTCATGGAAAAAAAAAGGTTGTTCCTGCAAATTATTTTTAACTACCAAAGATAAGAAACAAATTGAAACATGAGATGATCTGTTTCAAGGATTTTGGCATTCAAAGTGTGATAGATCATTGAAGTGTTTTGCACAATGGTGGAGATGTTGCTCATGGCTTGTTTCTCTTGATGATAGACTAATGGTTTTTGTTGCTACATTGATTAATGAGTTGGTTTTAATTATTCTTGGCTTATGGAATTCATGAGCTGTGCATGTATGATTTAAGGTCTTAAACTTGTGATTGTTTATGGTTGCTACATAAGAATGGTGAAAATATTTTGGGCTTGTATGCATAAACTATTTAAAATAAATTTAATCCTTTTTACTTTTTTTTAGTTAAATGTTCTACCAAAATAAATTATTTCTGTATAAGAAAAGTAAAATCATGAAAACCTCAGAACACACGAAATATAGGAAAATACACGAGAAAAAGATTTATGCCGCAGAAGGTAGGGACAAGCGAGCAAGCGGTGGCTTGTACACATGGCCCGCATGGTTTGACGCAGTAGCTGCCTGTCCCTGAGGGGGCACGTACTTGACGGTGTTAGGCCCCACGGTCACCGCCTTCTCGCATCTACGGCTCAACAACCCCCGGTTCTCTGACTTCTTCGTGCCGTCATTGCCATGTTCTGCGAGATACGCCAACAGAGCCTCTCTCGATCCCGTCTGCGGTTGTCATGCTCCACTCTATGCTAGCCTCGGCCGGCTCGTAACACTCCGTCATCATCGGCGAATATGGACAGCTGAACCCTGATGAACCGTTGGATGCAGCTGCTATCGATCTTCTTGTATTAATGCTCGAGGCCTCTTCCAACGAATCTCGACGACGGTACATTGGATATGATGTGGTCTGGCTCTGGGTGGTTGTGGAGAAGCTCTCGATTTCGAACAAGTCTGAGCTGGCATCACTGCCAACATAATCGTCAGTTATGGTAATCCCGGACACAAGTTTCTTTGGAACAGAAATAGATGATGATTCGTCAGAAGGTCGGAACACCTCCAACGAGTCTCGAGGTGGATCCTCATGATCGTCAAGAGAATTATTATTAGTATTCACTGCCATTTTAATGTTGGATGATGCTGGCTGTTGATCAAGTATTGGAAACGTGAAGCCAGCATTCCCTGAACCAACACTTATCATCAAAGGTCTAGCAGTTGCAGAGGCTACCATACGCTGTCCTAAGCTTGAATGAAAGTGATGATTGTCTGCTGAGATCCTGTGAGGATTATAGGCTAGTAGTATCTCTTCCCGTTTATCGCCCAAGGTTGAACTTTTTGTGCCCAAACTTTTCTGATCCTCTACCTTGAGTTTCTGATTCAAACTCAAGGGTGTTTTGGACTCAACTTGAACGGATTTCTTGCCCGAGCAAGGGCACCTTCGCTCCCAAAGCCATTTTATTTTTCCAGACCCTTTTCTCTTGTCATTAGTTGTAGGATTTTTCATGGTTATATGTTGGAAAAAATTAATATAAGAATATAAATAATAAAAAATAATTTTAGTTTTAAGAGGTGAAAAATATTTTTTTAAAGATAATTATATCTCAAACTCTTCAAAAGTCGTAAATATGATTATATTAAAAGATCTATTTATAATGAATAAATATATATAAATTTTTATTTAAATGAATATAATTTTTTATATAATCATGATTTTTATGAATAATAATTTATTTACATTCAAATAATTATAACTATTTATCATATAATAATTATTTTTATTTATAAAAAATTATCTACCAAACAAGGATTCAAACTTTAATCCAAAACCACCAGATCTAAGAGATTGGACAATCAGCAGATCATTTATGTCATCAGGGTTTCCAACATCCCATGGAAAATTATTAAATATATCCCCACAAAAACGTCTGATACAAAGTCTTTTTTTTTTTTTTTTTTGCATCTTACTCTTACAATTAAGTTATAATAATAACTATCCAGTTAACTTTAAATAATATAGTAAATAATTTGACGATAAATAAATTGATTTGATAAGTCATGAGGCCTCCTATCATTTTGGTGTTTTTGTGGAACCCAATTTCCGTAACTGACAAAAACCCTTAACATGATAGGAATGTGCAAAGACAACTTGGTGGCCTTATCCAATCTTTGAGAAGCATGATTGATTTTGGGAGCTTTGAATGATTTTTTATTTTTTTTTTGTATTATCATATTTTCCCAAATTTTCCGTGATTTCGTTTTGTATATATTTAATGTATTTATATTTTCTAGAAAATAAATAATGACTCATTGATCAATACACATATTAATCTTCTAATTTCTGTGGGTTTTGGCAAATAGGTGGCTCATGCATTTTTTTTTCTTAGTATTTGTTCTTCTGAGCTTGTTTAAGGGAGCATTAAGCTAAAGTGCCCATTTTACTTCTATACATTGCTTTCATTTCAATTTTATATATAAAATTTGATTAAAGTTAATGTGCAAGCCAAATAAGCTTTGAAACATTAGAATTGAAGTTTAAAAATTATGAATTCAAAAAAATTTAAATGTGTAATTTTTTTTCTAGCAAATGAATATAAAAATAGAAGTTTAAGAATAGATTAAAATTAAAAAAAAAAAAAAGTTAATATGCAAGGTCCATACCAATGTATTTAGAGTTCTATTTTATAGTTGCAACTTGAATTGATTTCAAACATATAAATAATTAAAATGTAACATCATTTAAAACATTATTAATGTATATAGAAGCAAAATCATGTTTCTTTTATTTAAAAAAATAAATATTTCATGTATAATCCTTCGAATTTAAATTTCACTTGCCTTTCTATCTTATGTGGTTTTTGCTTTTATGCTTGCCTAAAGCAAACAATAAAATCACCATGTTAATGCTGACGGATGCCCAATGCCTTTTTTTTTTTTCCTAATGTTTTTGTTATTTACTTTTTTACTTTTTGAAATTTTGCTACAAAGTAAAAGTAGAAAGTAAAACAAATAAAAGTAGTATCATAAGTGATTTAAAATGGAACAAATAATTAAAATGTAACATAAATTGTATAACATAATTAGTGTAAATAAAAGCATAATCATTAATTTTAGGAATAATACCAAATAAACTTTTCAACTTTACTCAAATTTAAAAATAAGTTACCTATCATTTATTGTATGATAAAATTAATGTTGGGACTTTTTATTTCATTTTAATTAATATTTTAAAATCATGTTTAGGATACAAAATTATGATAAGATATGATAAGATAATATTATGAATAATATTAGATTAAATAATATCATCTTATTTTTTATTTGATAAATGCAAAAATTAAGATAAGATAATTTATTCAATTAAAATTATCATTTTTTAAAGTTTATATAATTTAAATTATTAATGTAATTTTAAAAACTATAATAAGGACATGTAAATTTAATAACATTGATTAAAAATAATCCTCTTCACTTTGAGAGGATTAAATCTTCTTATACCAAAAGAATGATAATTATCCTTATAATCCTATATCTTTTCAATTAAATACAAATCAAATATAATATAAAATGATTATTATATTATTCTATACATCATCTTATATACTAAATATGATCTAAAAATATAAAATATTCTTTTCTTTTTGGGTAAAATCTTTTTCGTTAAATAGTGTAATTTATATAAAAAAAAATGCTTACTTAGCTTTATTTGATGAGTTAGATGATAAATTTTTGAGAAAATGCTATTTAAACAAAATTATTGTACTTTAACTTTATTCATCTATTTTCAATATTTAATGAGTATAATTACAATCATTATCAGAAAAATAACTTTTACCAAAAGAATTTTCTGTAAGTAATAATATGCTTTCCATCAGTAATAGTATTACCAACAAAATTTACGATCGAAAATTTCTGTCAATAATAGACAAATCGATAATACTATTTCATCAATAATAGATAAATTCTATTGATAATTACAAACAAAATTTTTCATCAGTTCCATCAATAATAATTCAATTTATAATAAAGATATTTCTGGTAGTGAATAAAATAAAATTCACAAACTTAAGTCCATGCAATAAAAATCGAAAACTTATTTTAGTTTCAAGTAAAGTTTGAGGATTTTGTTTGTATACTATTCCTTAATTTTATCAATAAAAATTTACATATTTTTATATAATTTTTCAAAGTTTTTATTTGTTTTGATACCCAAATGTGCTTCTTTTATATTTTTGTTTAGAAAATAAAACAAAGCATATATATATATATATATATATATATATATATATATAAAACATATTTAACGGCACTTTACTTCAGAAGTTGAGGTATAACCCCTGAAAATTTTATATTAATAGCATTTAAATCTATTACTATTATTATAATAAAACCAAATTAAAACATAAAATATTCGAACTAAAATTGAATCGATCAAAACACTACGGTATTTTTTTTTTCTGGGGTTTTTTTTTTTCTCTCCCTAGGCAGAAGGTGCATCATCCTTCCCGGCAACCAATCCTCCTTCACTGCACGCACATAACTGCACTTTTTGTAGGGGTTAAAGTTAATCTATGTCATAGGGAAGCTAATGAATGACTAACACGTTAGTGAGGAAAGCTGCAAAAAATAGAGAGCGTTATGGTATTTTTTCTGCCCTTCCTGTCTTCTTAGATGGCTAACTAAGTATGGACTCTAGTCCCCAATTTTTTTTGTAGAATGAAGCCTATGATCCATCAAAATATTACTATCAAAGAGAATCTTTATGCAAGAAGAGAAACTCACAGGTGGATGAACTTTTCTTGAAACTTGAATATAATATCTTTCCCTCCAGATTTACGATAGAGCCCTTGGCATGTGCTCTTCAACAGTTCGAATACGAAGCGACTCAGATGGCTTCTGAAATTAAGGAGATAGTATAAGAGAAGAAGTATAGGAGCAAAGACAATTTAGTCACCTTCTTAACTTGAGAGAGCAAATTATCAAACTATATTGCAGGTTGTGATGCCATTTACACATAAAAATCATTTGATACATTGAACTTTTAAACGCAATTTTTTTTTTTAAAAAAATGGATATTATGAGTTGTACACAATTTTTATATAATAAAACGTTTCTTGGGGATTTTTTGAAATAAATTAATCATAGAAAAACAGATAAAAAAGTTAAACAGGTGAAACTAAGCTAGGTTATCTTCGCTAGCTCAATCAGCCATTATCTCATTACCTGGGACTACATGATTCCAGACTCATTAAATCAATTTTGTTAATCAACAAATAGTTCTTTCTGTGTGCGTGTGTATGCAAATGTATATTTCAGAATATGTAATTCCAGGAATTTTAGCTATGAAATTCTCACAAATCAAATGCTGGTTATACATATGTGGATTATTGCCTCTCAAACATCACAGGTATTTACCATTTTGATGAAACCAAAAACAAAAACCTTGAACCAGTATCATCAGAATCACCTAGAATCTATTATAGATATAAAAAGCTTACCCCCTAACACAAAGCTAAGCAAGTTTATGAAAATAAGTAGCATATCATTATACTGCCTTGCACCTAACCATGAAAATAATATCAACAAATGAAATCCTTTTTCTCACTAATCAGAATCCATTACACAAGGAACTATAATAATATCAAGGAATTTAACACCATTAGCTGTAGACAAAACTATAAACCCTTCATAAGATTTGTTGCAACCACTAAATTTTCCAAGTAAATTAAACTTAGCCAGGCTTATAAAAACTAGGGGATAAGGATATCGTCAAGCTCAGACATGAAAACACTTTCCGAGGGAAAAGGAATCATCATACTTCAATTTAGTATAAGAACAACATTTTCAAAGTCAAGCAAAAGAACAGCATACAAATCAAACTGAAGGAAACTACATAATATAATTAAAAATTCAAGGGGCACAAAGCTAAATAAGTAAAAACAATAAAGAATCAGGTTGACACCAGCTTACATAGTAGCTCTCTCATTTATAGAATACTCCATGTAAATGAAAGTAATTACACTAGCTAGCAAATTTAACAAAAGGTAATGAAATCTGTTTCATTGTTACTTCTGCTTCTTGCTTTTTACCTCTACAAAGGCAAAATATACAAATGAAAATAGTAATTTTAGATAATTAAAGTAAAATATTAAATTACGTAAATAACAAAATACATTATTTTATTTTTATATGCCACAATTTCCTTTTTGTACGTCTTACAATTTAACATTTTGTTTTTCATTTTTAATCAAATATGAAATCACACTAATTATAAGCAACCCTTTTAGTAAAAGAGTAAAATTGAAATTAAAAAATAAAAAGAAAAAATATCGTGCACAAGTGAGCAACTTGAAGCTTTATGAAGAAGCAACCTGGGAATTCTCTGATTGAGAGTGATAATCGTCAGGATCAACGGCAGTGCAATCACGGGGGATTTCAAACAATGACAAGGAGAACTGTTTATTAACAACGCCAACATCAAAGTTGATCAAACCGGAGCTTGGATCATCGACGCGAATGCTAATGACGGGGAACCATAGGAACAGCTCCTGCTGCGACACACCGGATAAATTCGCGATCTTCCCGAAAGATAAGACTCCGGAGATATTGAAATCGTAGTGGAGCTGGTTCTCGAATTTGGCGTTGCAGGCTTGGGTTAGATTGACTTGGAAACGTTGCGTGTCGGGGTCGATTGAAAACTCGGTTATGCCTTTTGGGAGGAGGCCTATGGGAAGGCCGTTGATTTCCAAATGGTCGTAGATTGAGGAAGGGGATGATTGGGCGGTGGGAAAATTAATGGAGAGGAGAAGGAAACTCAGGGAAAGCGTGGAAACAAGAGAGAAAATTGAAATTCCCATGTTTGGGGCTTTATTTTTTCTCTCTTTTTCTCTAAAGAGAAACAAATCGGTTATTTTGGACAGAGACTTTTTATTTTGTTGATGATGCTTCAATTGGTTTAAAGTTGAAGAAGGTGGAAACAGAAGGAAACAGAAGGGTTTTTTTAAGGGTTTGGAATTTATCGGTTGTTTGGGGAAGATGTTCAGCGACGGGCTTAATAGGAGCGTGAACACACGTTTGGTATAATGAAATCCACTAATCGAAGAAACTGGGCAGAGTTTTTTCCTATGTCAAGATATTCTTTAATTTTATTTACCAAATTAAGATAAATTTGAACTTAATTCTAAACAATTGGATACTTTGTACACGTAAAAATACTGTTGAGGATTTCTGGTGATATAAAAAGATCTCAACTTGGGCCTAAAATGATCCGACTTTCATGTTAATCTCGTTTGAGGCACTAAAATTTATTAAATATTTTACATTTAATCACTTTAATAAATTTTATTTTAAAAATATTAAAAAATAAAAAAATGACATAACTACTTATATATTTCCACGTAAGCCGCCAATTTTTTTGCCACAGCATTTTCTTTGTTGTGATACTATATTCTCTCTCTTCCTCTTCCCCGTCCTCGTCCTCGTCCTCGTCCCCATTCACCAACACAAATACCAATCAATGAAACAATAATTTTTTTATTATATATAATAGTTAATGCATTTGAGAGTACATTAAAGATTAAAGATTTGATTTTGAACCAATCATCCCTTTTTTTCTTCCTGGGCTTTGCTTTCCGATCGACAAAAAAATTTTTATTTTCTATCATACTCGTATAACAAAAAAAAAAAGTAGATCCGGAAATTTTTTGGGGAATCAAAGGGTTTTTAATTTAAGGCAAGTTCTTGTTGGATCGAGATTTTGCTTGATCGAGGGAGAGGGAGAGAGAGACTTGAAGCTTTTGATGAATACTCAAGTTTTCAAGACTCAACCTTCTTGGAGTCTCTTCTCTTCGAAGATTCAACTGTAACCCCAAGATGTTCTTGGATACCATCCCTGTTTAGCCTTTCTTTCTCTTAAGCCTCTCGTTTCTCCTCGTTGAGTATTCATCGTAAAACCTGCCTCACTCAAACATAGGACTACAGGTAGCAATGAGACTAGTCTCACCAAGACCAGCGTTTTCTATTTCCCTATTTCCAAGTTCATCTCTAACCATCCTAGCCAAAGCCTGCAACTTGCAAGAAATGGAACGATACTCATGTTGAATCCCCGATTCTTCCATGGCCCAAGAACGAATAGGTTTCTGGGATTTCGTTAAAGAACCTTCAACAATAAACGAACATTCATTCCCAGTTAAAAACAAAAAAAAAAAAAGAAAAGATTAATCTTTTATAATAAAATTTTGAAGTTTATTTATACGAGTTTTTAACCGGAGATACTTGGTGGGGTTTGCAGGGAGGTTGACTTCGATGGAAGGACGCGATAGGGTCGTAGCCGGATAGGTGATTTAGCAAGCGGAGGCTTACCATCAGGTTTCTTCTTAGACATGATACCTTTTTCTTACAGAGAACTGCGGAGATTCAGAGAGAAATTCACCCGTTAGTTAAAAAGAGTGAAGTGAGAGGGGGTTGCAATTTCGGAGAGAAATGGAAGAGAAAAGTTAAAAAAAAAAAAAAAAAAGAATGAAAGAGAAAAAAATAGAAAAATGATGTTGTAAAAAAATGGCGCGATAGCTTACGTGAAACATACATATGGCAGTCATATATATATATATATATATATATATATATATATTTTTATAAAATCCGTTTGAGTGATTAAATTTAGGATATTTAATAAATGTTAGTGAATTCATATAAATAAATCAAAATTTAGTGACTCAAAATACCAATGCTCTTCTTTTTTTTTTAACCCTTGGAATTATAGCGTAGAAATAAAAATGTCTATTTGACTGAACCGTTTTTATTTTTTAATTTAAAAGTTTTAAAATAATTTTATTAATTTAATATAAGAAATAAAATTTTATAATTATATAATAAACTAATTAATAACTAAATAACTTTTTTTTGGACAAAATAAATAAACAACTAAAACTTGAATAAATACATAAATAAACAATAAATTCTACAATCAAATAAATTATTAATAAATTAGAAAAAAAAAACCTCCGTAACTAATATAAGTTAAGTAAAATATATAACTACATAAATGAAAAAATAAGAGCAAATGTATTATTATTTTGATATAAGAAGTATCATATAATAAATAAAGTAAAAAAATAATAAATAATTGAATATTACTTTTTTTAAATTTCAATTTATGTAAATATATTATTATCAGTATTTTAAAAAGAATTATTTGATATATTACTATCTTTTTTTATTAATTTTAATTATTTATAAATAAAATTATTATTTAATATAAAATATTTTAATATTTTATTAATTTGATAAATGTCAAATATACTAAAAATTTCATTACATACAAACTTAAATCTAATATCTTATCATTGTCTCTTTTAACCTCAATTTATTATTATTGATTCCAAACAAATATTCAAATATCCACTATTGATTATAATTTTATCATTGCAATCTCTAATATTACTGTTATAGGTCACCACCCATCAAATAGATATATTGCGTGATTTTGTAAGACATTAATCAGATATTAAGAAAGCTAGTGAATTAAATAATAAAAATTATCAAATAATAGTTATTATTAAAAGTTAACAATTATATTATTACACATACAAAATTAACAAAGTATTTATTTAGTTAATTATTTATATATGTATCTATTTAAAAAATTTTGTCTTATGTAATTAATTATGTATGACTTTTTATTTATGCATTTTACTGAATAAATAAATTATTTATTTCATTGTTATTTATTCAATTATTTATTTACTTACTAATGTATTCACTTATATAATCATTTATATTTTTAGTAATTATTTATTTGTATTGTTTTAGCTATTTATTTATTACATTAAGGACAAATGCAAAAATGAAACAAACTAAAGAAAAGAAATATTATAAGAAAAAAAAAAAGTATTACAACCCATTCTTTCACTAGCTGGATTCCAACAAGATTAAAATTCGGTATCTATTACTTAGCAAAATTTTCTTCTCCAATATGTCTTAGCCCTTGGCCACTTTGTGTAAATAAAAAGGAAAGTATTACAGAGAAAATATATTAAACTAACAAAATGGGGAAAAAAATGAGAAAAATGAACAATGCACAAATTTCTAGCTCTCTAGCACTTACTAGTTTTATTACGGCTAAGCCTGACTAACCTAAAGGTTGAACTGCACTGAACCTGAAAGTTGGCCGAAGCATCTGGTTAGTCCTGAGATCTACATTTTTACTACAGTTTCTTCCCAAACATAGGATTTCTAGAAATGAAGATAAACTGCACTGAACCTCAAGCCAAGTCGAGCATGAAATATATATTATAGATTCGCTCACTTTTCTACAGACTATAAAATTAGAATTGTATAAGAGCCACCAGACTATAGAAGAAACTGCCCATGGTTAATTAGTCCAGTTAATGAATCCAAATTTTGAAAGAGGAAAAAAAAAAAAAGAATGTGAAAAAACTACCATTCCCAAATGCAGTAATAAGTTCCCATCATAAATAAATATTTCATTATGGTAACTGAGTCATTTGCATTTCTACCAACTCAAGCAAAAACACTCAATCAAAACAAAACAATGCCGCATCTCACAACATTACCAGAAATAGACAGACTCAACCTGCCCTCCATAGTTTTTACTCCATCGTTTGGCTTTGCCCACTCAAGAGTCTTTGTTTTTCAGGGTTCAATCACGAACAAAGGCTATAAAGATAACAAACAACAATGTCAGAAAACATATATATTATTTGCAATCAAGGTGGCTAAAAATACTGACCATGTCAACGCTGACTGCTTTGCCATCTTCTACAAGGATCTCAACTACCGTTCCTGATTTATCAGCCTAAAGAAATAAAATTTTCAGTATAGTCAGTCACAAAAGTGACAGTTTGACGGTTTCATAAACTGTGGATGCAACAAAAAAGTCTTGATTAAGGGTTGTATAACATATCAGTCTGCTAGTACTGTAATTACAGGCTGTAATCACTCATTGCACAGGCAAATCAAAATGCAGCTTTCAAGTTGTTTGTTGAGAGTGCTCCACTAGGGGAAAAAAAACCTAATCAGGACCTTATGCCCTTCACTGGCTGAATCTCAAACATATGGCCTAAATTTTGCTGGATCACCTTCATTTAACCAACTAGTTTAAGCTAATAGGCAATAGCTATTCATATATTTCCCAATAACAGATCAAAAGTGAACAAGAAAATGCATGCAATGAACCTCATTTAAGCACCACCATCCACTATAAAAACTGTAACATATTCATAAGTATGATTTGTAACATTTTACCTTTGATAGGAAAATAAGTATTAACTCTCGTTAAGGTTAAAGCGTAATCAAGGAAGCATAACTGGTTTATCAACAAATAGAACTATAACTTGCTATCTAAACAAAACCTGTTGCAGAGTATCATGCACTTATCACCAGAAAGTTTCAGTCAAGCTTGCCTCAAGTTTCAGTTGGATGGTTGGACCCTTGCACCTTACGCATTCAAAAGACCTAACCAGCTTTTAGAAACAAAAACCTTGATGTCAACTACATAAATCCTTTCCTTCCAATCTGTCTATGTTAAAGTATACTCTTGTCCGACACTTGACTGTCATTTCTTTCACCCACTCATTATTCTAACTTCTATTAAAAATCATTTTTCATTTGATTGCATCTAAACTGTGCTTATGACCAAATTCATTAAAGCATCCTTCTCCCAATTTATATAAGATTGGTCAACTTTAAATTTAAAAAAAAATAAGTCACTCTCCTTCATTTTTTTTTTTTTTTGTTGTCTTCACATACACCCATTACAATATTTCCATTTGGAAGCACTTCTTATGCTCATTTTCTCCACCTACACAACTTCATTCAATAAAGCAATACTGAGGTTACAAAAAAGTTATAAAAAACAATAATTCCGAGGTATCTTATAATATTTCAGTCACTTGCATATTTCATCACCCGCGTACTGTGAAACGTTTTTCTACATTTTATCAAACAGGTCTCTATATACTAAAAATAATAGCTCTTCCAAATTTCTTGACCATCAATTTTCACTCTATATTCATCTCTAGGTTTATTATACTTCATTCAACATAGTCCATCTGGGCTATTTTGAAATTTTCCAAGGATACCATTTTGCAATTATTGAGGGTGAAGCCCAAGTCCCCTTTGGTGTGGGATAACTCAACTAAGCCATAACCTCAGATTCATTGAGGTTGGGAAAATGAAACCTTTTTCTTGATTCTGTTTGATTAAGGGCTATATCGTGTACAATTTCATAGTAGACACTCTAAGGCCATATCAGGCATAGGATGGCCACTTAGTTAAATAGGAAGGCAAAAGACAGGAGGGGGCAGGTATAGCAGCTAATCTCACATCATTTTGAACCAACCAACATAAAATCAAGCCCAAAGCCCAAAATATGGAATTCCGACATGAATATTAGGCCTAGGTGGAATCGATGCCTTCTAAGATTGCAGTATAGACATTCTAATAATGACAAGTTGAGCCCGAAAGAAAATTTTACATATGTTCAACATATCTAAATGGGTGGTATTCGGTTACAAGGTCAATTCTATTATTAATAAACTTATATGTTCATGAATATTTCAAAAAGTCAATTCTCAAGAAGCTGAAGGTTGAGAAGACAATTCCATCCAAAAATGCTTAAGGCATTCTTTCCTAGTATCTTTTGACAAAATGCATAGGCAGGGGGAAGAAGTAGATTGTCTTAAAAAAGCAATCTAGTTGATATTCTCCGTTCATTCTCCCTACTTTCAGTACTAGAAACCTTTCAGTGCATAGGCACAGGGAAAAACTAGATTGTATTAACCAAGCAATCTAGTTGATACTCTCTGCTCATTCTCCCAGCTTTCAGCACTAGAAACAGTTCAGTGCTGCAGGCACCTAATTTGTTAGCAACATATGCCACAGTTAATATTAATCCAAGAAAGTATTTAGCCAAATATTTTTCTATAAACTAATGCACAAATGAGCTCTGATTCCTTACTCCTTACCCTCACAATGCTCCAAGCTGCAAATGGATTGGTTTTTTTGAAAGAGAACAGGACTTGTGTCCAATATACATAAAGCTGTCCTAACAACCTATATGCCAGATCATAGGCCAGTAACCTTCATAAATACGTTTGTAATCCAATTCCTGTCCAGTTTCCTTGGAACACTTGATAGGTTAATTAAAAGACATTTCAAGTCTCCAAGAGCTTCAGGTTTTATCTCAGACTTTCATTAGCTCCGTGGTTCAGACTTCAGACTTAAATTAATCAAATTTAATCTATATTGTGAATATAGAAGTTTTAAGATGACCACCAATGGGAAAAAGTCAAGAAACAGTAAAATTGTATGACTTAAACAATTAATCTTTTATAGGCAGAAAAAATGAGAACTTACTTCTATTTCATTCATCAACTTCATTGCCTCAATAATGCATAAGACCTGACCCTTCTGCACTTTGTCTCCAACCTACAGAGAAAGCCTTTTGCATAAGTTGAAAGAGAATAATCCGCAGGAGACATGATATTGACTTATAGCAGCACCATTAAAATCCAATAAAACCAACATGTATGGAATATTCACCTTCACAAATGGTGGTTCACCAGGAGCTGAACTTCGGTAGAATGTGCCAGCCATTGGACATTTAAAAGGTGGAAGTGACGATTTGGTTGACTTTGGGGCAGCTGGAGAAGGTGCTGGAGTTGGGGCATAAGGTGCTGGGGCAGGTGCAGTTGGGATTGGAGGCATTACAGGTGGTAGAGAGGGTGACTGCATCATAGCAACCGGAGCTGCAGATGGTGATTGGGGCAAGGCCTCCTTTTTCCGGATTATCAGTTCACGGTCAAGTTGTTTCAGTTGCAACTCCACAATATCTCTTGAATCAACTAGCCTAGAAGAGAACAGATAAAAACCATCTCATTGAGCACATTTCCCTAGAAATGAAAAACACTACAAAACCTATCAAGGAACAGCATACTTGACTAGACTTGAAACTTGATTAAGGAACTCTGAGATTGATTCTTCTGTGGGCAAAGCTGGAGCAGATACATCACTTGATGGCTTCACATCCTTCTCTTCTGCTGTTGGTGCCCTTGATTTGACTGGAGGTGTAGCAGAAACATTTGATGATCCATCTTTGGCTACCTTGAAGTCAATAGATGATCCCAAAAGCGTGTCTAGGAAGGAACGAAAATTTGAAAATAGATCCTCTAACCGAAAACATTTAAAGAAGTTTACCTCATCCAGTTGGGCTTTCACCACAGCAGAACAGCTCTGACCAGGCTGCAAACTCTACATGTAGAGACCAGCAAAATTTTCAATCCAACACAGAAAAACTGGAGTTAAAATGCATTTGACTGAAAAACATAAAGTTTTAGCTGGTTTTTAAATATCTCTGCATGAATAGGTGAATCAGCGAGGAAGCAAAAATGTTTTAGGTCTGTACAAAAAGAAAGATGTCAAGTTTCAATCATTGAGAGCCCCTCACTTTCAATATTATATTGCATGTATGACCTCCATAATCCATAATGAGGCTAGAAAAACCAACTGCTAATTTCCAAATAACACTATTAATTTAAAGTGAGAAAAGAGGGAGAAGATCATCATTTTAGAATAAATGAAAAACTTAGACAAATCTTATTTTGCATGCAATTAAGAATCTGGCAACCACATTAGTCGACCATAATCTGTCCAACTGCATGATTTTCCTTCCTATTATTTAGCCCATCACTGCATTCTTGAAAGCATTAAAAGCGTCCTAAAGAATTTCATTAACTTTGCACCATTATGTAGGATACTTTCACCATGTCAACAAGGTGAAGGTGATACTTTATTCTAAATGTTACATACTAGTCCTTAAAACAAAATTATACCTCTCTGAAGATTTATCACTGATTTTTCAAATCATATCAGCTCCATGCAGTTAAAATCGCAGTTTTCCTTGTTATTATTTTAAAATTCTTATAATTTTTATAAAACTGCATCACTCCAAATGACAACATTATAATTTTTATTCAATTTTATTTTTTACTGCTATTAACTTTTTAAATCAATATATTTTTTACAATTTCAATTTGAAAATTGATTTTCATGTATCTCATGCTAAAAATATATTAAAACATATAAAAGGAAAAAAAATTTGTTGTACTTTCTTTAATGAATTTGATCTCATGTATCTAGTACATTGTATTTTGAGGGTTAATTCCCATGCACAACACAGATTTTCAGACGTGTGTGTTTTGTACCACAAAATATCTAAGCAAATACATGTGTGGAGTGTCATTCAGAAAAAGACCAGCTTAAGTTTAGTCAAGTAAGCTAAAGGAATTATTGATCCAAAAAGGTAACTACTTCCTTAAATAGAAATCATGCATGTAATCCATTTTGACTAATAGTTCTTATAAAGCGCAGCAATTAGTATACTTGATGATTTCTGTGCATGATATAAGATAAATAGAAGCATAATTTATCTGGTATAATAGATGATAGTAAGAATTATACAATAAATCTTATCAAATAGGTTTTAAATAAATGACATGGGTTAAAATTTTATTAGATTTAGACATCAACAATTGATTACATAGCAATAGCTTTTTATGAATCATCCCTAATAGGATTAGTGAATTTGGGATTGTACTGCTAAATAGAACCTAACAAATAACACATTGATTCTAAAGACAATTTCATTCCAAGAACAAATTGCATGATTGTTTTTTATTGTCAGTCGCACCTAAAGAATATTATACTCTTTATCAGTAACTTCTATTACTGCATGGTATTCTAAAATGGTTGATAAGGCATTTTACCTTGTAATGGGATTTAGAGTAAAACATATTACGCAGATTTGGTCAAACTTTCAAGAATGAAAAATAATAAAAACACTTTTAAAACTATTATTAGCTATAACTAACGCGGCAATGGAGCTGGTTTCCCAGCTGCTGGAACAATTTTTTTTCTCTGAACATTCTTGATCCTACTAACCAATAATGCTCAGCTGCTTTAGAATAAATTTTTGCTTAGTAAAGCTTCGATTTTAGTCCTTTGGAATTTCCACACAAAATACCTTAGGGATTCCAGTGAAGTTACATACTGAGCTTGATTTGTAAACTGTCAGCGTATCTAAAGCATCAAACCTAGTTGAATATCTGTAAACGGTCACTTCCCTAGCATGTACATTTCCTTTAATACCACAGACATAACTAGTTTCCAATCTGTATTTAGTTTCACACAGACTCTTACAAAATGTATTCAGCTCAAATTACAATGACTATAACTGAAACTAACAAGTTCAATTATCCCAAAAAAAAAAAAAAAAAAAGAGAAAAGAAACAAAAAAGAAAAGGAAAGGAAACTAACAAGTTCATACTTGTAACATATGATATATGAGAGGACACTAAGAAATACTTACGTTTATGGTTGCAAATATTATGGTGCAAAGGTTAAGCCTAAAATGGAATCAATAAAATAATAACCCTTTCAGATACACAAAGGTGCACATTCGACCCGTAGTGGATAAAACTACAATTCTAGCACACAGAAACACATAGTTTCACTAAGCAGGCTGCTTCAACATACATGCAAAAGCAAGGAAAGGCATCAAATACTCATGCGTTTTGCTCTTTCAAAGCATAATGACAGAAATGTCAGACCATGCAGTGACAAGGTATGCAATCACTTATTGTGGTACAAACATTTTCAAAACCAGAAAAAGGAACTATTTTTTCGCTTTCCACCCCTACCTTCCTATTTATTTCTTACATTATTGGATAAACTTTTTTTTTTTTGTTTCTAACACGCAACAATCAAAGAGAAATGGCCAAGCAAAAAAAAAATAGAATCTATTCAATTACAAACTCAAAGATAAACAAGTATTCCATATTTTTCTTTTTATTTTTTCCTTTTTGACACTTGTTTTTACTTTTCCACAGTTCCGGAAAGAAATTCATATTTGGTTAAACCAAGGAGATAGCTAAGATGCCGCACACATTTAAACAAATTTCAATTTCACAAAATCTAAAATCTTGTAATTCATCAAAATTATTTTCATAGCCAATAATAACAATCAAAGGCTAAAATATGAGACCTCTATACGAATAAAACAGCATTAAACACGTTTCTAAATCAAGCAAAACTAAATAGTAAATACAAAGAGAAACAATCATCTTTTCTTCTCTTCTCTTTGCTACTAATTCTATAAGCAAAGACGCATGGATTCAAGCTTAAAATTGATCAAACAATGGAGATCACAAATTTACACTCTACTTCTCTCGAACTTAAACAGAGCAACAAAAAAAGAAAATTTCAAATCGAAGATTCAAAGAATGAGTCTATTGCCTCTTCCTACTCTCGCATTTGGAAATAACAGATTCTAAGCAGCTAAAATTAATATTCAAAAATAAAATGAGAAAGAGAGAAAATTTAGATTAATTTTGTTACCTTGGAGAAGAATCGGAGGTTTGGCCTCAGAGAGAAGCGAAAGGAGACCTTGGAGAGCGGAAGGTTAGTAGAATGAGGCAAGGTAGCGTTAGTTTTAACGACCGAAGAAAAGGAAGCAGAAGCTGTTGTTGAGAGAGAAGACGCCATTTATTTTTCAAGAGACAGAGAGGAGAAGAAATGTGTTTTGACTTGTTGGAGAGAAAGAAAAAAGAAAATGAAATGAGGACGAGGATTCAAAAGAGAGAGAGAAAGGAAAGGAAAGGGTTTCCCGGAATCCGTCGAGAAGTGGAAGGGAGAGAGGAAAGTGGACGACTTAAGTATTTAGGGACCGATGAAATCAAAGAGAGAGTGGGAGCAGGAAGTTGAATTGGAATAATGGAGAGGGAGAGATTGGTCCGTACGCGCTTTGGGTTGATCTCACCTAGCAATCGACAGTAAATAAATATATATTCATTATTATTTGATTTGTTTATGTAGAATTTAAATAGTTATAGATAGATAATTAATAAATTTAGATAAAAATATTTATTATTTATGATAAATTCAGAAGGAATATGAATAATATTTTTTATTTAAATTCATTTAAATTTTAATAAATAGCATAGAGATCTAAATTTATATTTAAATTCGTTACTTATTTATATATATAATATATAAATTTTTATATTTATAGAAAGTTTTGAATATTAAAAAATAATTTTTATTTTTTATTAATTAAGAATATTTTAAATTTTAAATTAAATTATTATTTATTTTATATTTTGATATTTTAATATATTCAAATATTTAAATTGATAATATTATTTAACAGATTCACATTTAGATAATAATATTAAATTTAAATATATAAATATTAAATGAATTTTAATATCATAAATTGATAATATTATTTAACATTTTCATATTTAGATAATGATGTTAAACTTAAATACATTTTCTCCATTGCTAATCCTAATCTCGCCGGCACGTGTTGGAGTTTGGCTAAATGAACAGGAGTTCGTTCTTTAAGATCCGTTTTCTTTTGACAACTGTATATTTTTGGATCAGGTTTTTTATTTTGTCTTCCTTCCTTCCTCCGGAGCTCAGGTCTTGTGTTGGGGATTGGAGGCTGTGGAGATGGGTGGGATTTGACCTTTTGAGAAAAAAAATAATTTATGTTTTTTATTTTATTTTTAAAGTAATTTATACCCACATTAAGCTGCAAGAGTTGTGGGAAAGTAGAGTTCGTTATGTTTTTAATTTTTTTTATGAACACTAGATGTGAAAACACCTGTTTTCGAATTATGTTAGGTTCCGTTTACTACGATTTGAGTATGAATTATTTTATATTTTGAATAATTTTAAGTTTAAATTATTTAGATTTAAAATTTTTCATGCACGAATTTTTAATTTTCTTGGTCAAATTCAATTCGAGCGGATGAGCAGATTTGAACTTTTCATGTAGGTTATAGGGCTTTCAAGTTTAATCCATTTGATCACCTTAATTATAATTATAATTAAATAATTTTTAATATATATATAAAAAAATCCAATAAAAAAATACGATGAATAACAAAAAAAATCAATGTATAAGCACTCAAAACCTACCTTTAACATGAATATGAGACTTATTTATTTTTAAACCAATACAAATTTAATTAATTATTTAATTATATATGACAAATTTAATTTTTTATTTTTATTTCATTGTATTATTTTCATCTTTGTATTTGTCGGAAGTAATCTTTATATAAGAATAAATCTTTCGGGTTCTCTCAAATTTTTGGTGGAGCTCTTTAAATTTATTCATCACCTTAAGATTTTTCTTTTAAAGTGCCACCACAAATTACCATGAAATTTCCATCATATTTCTCAACAATTATTTTTTACCTTTTATTTATTTATGAATTAACCGATACCATTGATTTAATTCCAAATAAAATAAAAAATAGCTTGAAATTTATATTTCATAAATAAAAAAGTTTCCTTTCAAATTGGATATGAGTTGTAGGCTTTATCAAGTAAAATGGATCAATAGAAAAAAATTTTAGATCAGACCTAGTGGTCTAAGCCACGTTTAGATTCAAACGGGTCATGGTGCGATGTGGTTTGGACCATTTTTTGGCTTTGATGTCAATCGTTAAAAGATTAAAAAATATTACATTTCAATTAACACGATAACTTTTAATTAACATAGTTTTAATGGATTAAACTTCAAGTAACAAGTAAAATAAAAATAAATTGCAACATAATAAGTTTGATTTTTTAAATTTAAGAGAAATATTTGAACATTATAAATATATAATAGTAATTGGGGACACGCCAATGTGTGATGATAATTTTTTAATAAAGATATTTTATAAAGTTTATATGTTTTTAGGTACAATTAATGTACATTTTTTTATTGATCTAAATCAAGAAAAGTGTTCATTTAAGTAACAAAAATGCGAAATTTGTGGTGTAGTATAATAAAATAAAAATTGATCAAATTGTGATTCAAAATCAAAGATTATACTAATATCTTCAGTCCGACCGCTTTCTCACTTGCATTGAAATTTCTTTGAGAAAAAAAAATTCAAAAATAGTGTTACCGATGATCGAGATGAAGATCAAAACTATTTTGTCACAATGAATTAGCAACTCTCTCATACATTAGGTCAATCCAAAGTAACTGCAACTTATAAAATATGAAACGAGTTTATATTTAATATACTATCAATGTATTTTATACACTGTTAATAAATCATATAATATTATTTTATTAATAAAATGAATTAGATGATAACATCTCATTAATGATAGACCCCGTATCATCATTGGCTGCCCTGAATTGTGTTATCTGAAATTGATGCTAATCACTTCCAAATAATTCAAATCACTTGAACCTGACAGAATGAACCAGCTTTACACTTGCATTGACATAGAGAACCATTAAATATAAAACATAATTATTTCAATGAAATTCCAAAAAAGAAATCCCAAGAAAGAGTGGATTTGAGACTAAATTGTACAACATTAAATTTGAAGTCCACAGATATTTAAAATCATCATATATGCATAACTCAGGTTACATGTACAAAGTATCTGCTTTTACTTCTGGTGTACAAGACTACTCTAGAGGCCATAGCAATTATCTTTAAGGATCAAAGGACAATCTAATGAAAATACTTATCATCATAATCTCATCCAAAATAAGAAGAAATGGCAAGCTACAGCTGAGCCTCCGGCTTTGGTGCTTTTCGACCTATGTGTACTGCAAAAATTAGACACAAAAATAGGCATGTATGATGAGAAAACCAGGTGTGAAATAGTTTTTTCTTTCTCAATGTCAATAGAAACTGACACGCTGTGGGAGATATGATAGAATTTACTCCCCTGATATTGAATAGGAAGAAATCACTTGACATTTACAATTTGATGATCTTCATAGTTTGTATGGACTACTTTACAAGAACTTTGATTTGTTTCCTCACTAGATAATATATCAACTAGCATGACTGCCGTGGGGGCATCCACAGAAAATCCCCTGTTAGCCATTTCATGAAGAATTTGTATTGCACTAGACATTTCACTTTTTCGAAGAAACCCCTGGACCATTGTGTTATAGGAGCAGCTATTTGGCAGGCAACCACCTTTTTCCATTTTCCTAAACAGCTCCAGTGCTTCATTTACTAGTCCTTCTTCAAAAAGTGTTTTGATCATAGTAGTATATACGTTAATGTTTGGGTGCAATGCTTTGACAAATATTTCACGATACAATTCCCTTGCAAGTTTAAACTCCCTAACTTGACACAAGCCATCAAGTAGAATGCCATAATGGAAAATGCTAGGTTCCAACCCACTATTAAGCATTGCTTGAAAGAATTCCAATGCCTCATAAATATGACCATGTTTGCATAAGCCATCCAGCAAAGCTGAATACGTCATTTGATTAGGAATTTGTCCATGCTTAGACATCTCCTTGAAAAGTTCTAGCGCAATCGAAAGTCTCCCAACTTCGCACATGCCCTTTATAAGAACGGTATAAGTAACAACATCGGGAATAAATCCCCTATCAGAGATTTCATGAAAAAGTTTCATTGCCTCATCCATCCTCTTAGCTTTGCAATATCCATTGATTAAAGTATTGTAACTAACTAGATCTGGGGCACAACCCATGTCAACCAGCAAATCAAACACCTTTTTTGCCTCGTATATTTCACTCTGCGAACAATCTCCATCCATCATTGTATTGTTTGTGACAATACCAGATCTAACAACTGCCTGAAACATTTTCCCAACCACATCATGAACCTCTGAAATCAAGCCTTCTTTACAAAGTGCATCAACCAAAATATTACAGGTGACAACATTTGGCAAGACATTATTAGCCACCATTTCCTTGAATAAACTCATACCCTCTTTCCACTTCCCCGAATTACACATAGCATGAATTAAGGAACTATAAGTGACAACATTTGGCAGGATACCTTTAAATCTCATTTCTGATAAGAGTTTCAAAGCCTCAGTTACATTCTCATCCTTACAAAGGCTATCAATGATGGTGCTGTATGTTAAAACGTTAGGTGCCCAACCTCTTTTTTCCATCAGCCTTAGCAATCTAATAGCCCCATGAGTATCACCTATTTTACAAAGGCCATTAACAATCGTACTATAGCTAATTAAATTAGGCTGAAACCCTTCCCGAACCATGTCATTGAACAACATCACTGCACGAGATACTTTCCTTTCAATGCAAAATCCATTAATCAAAGTGGAGAATGTTATGACATTAGGCCGGAGACCAAGTTTAAACATTTTTGCCAAAAGAGAGAAACCGATATCCACACGATGCAAGCGGCAGAAGCAATTAACTAATATGGTGAGAGTATAAACATTATGTTGGATACCCAGCAACTCCATTTTTCTAATAAGGAAAACTGCAGTTACATAATGCTTCATTCTAACAATGGCAGCTAATAATTGAGTAAATTCAATAATAGAACAGCGGGGATGACTATGAATCATCTGATTAAACAAAGCCAAGGCTTCATCAATTTTATCAAACTGAAACCGATGCTTGCCTTTGCTCCTCGCAATCACAGAATTTTCAGTGTTTGGGGAACTAACAGTAGCATAGAAACGTGGTATTTGGAAACAAAAGCAATCCCTTTTAAGATGAAGGATCGGGCGATAAGTGAACAACAGGGAAAGGACAGATATGGCGGATTTAGAGTTACCCGTTTGTTGAAGATGAGATGTGGATACAAAAGCACTTCTCCACCTCCCCATCAGAAGCCTTTTCTCTCTCTCTTATTCTCCAAGCCAATTGTTCCTCGATGCAGATTGCAGACTTGGTCTTGTTTCGAACTCAAACAATAGTCTTCAAGTTGGGGTTGGTTAAGCTTGTGGAGATCCTAGATCTAGTCGCAAAGCCTTTATCAATTTTCAAAGCCCTAAGCCATTTTGCAAGGATAAAAAATGCCCACTCAACCCTAAAATTATTCTACGATCTTTTACAAATAACGCACAATTAGAGTTGTCGAAACTAATTTGAATCTCAAAATTTGATCAATTTGTTTAACCCCAATTTTATCAATTGAAGTTAATGATTAAAACTCAGAATTATTTGAACTCAAATTAATTTAAATATAAAATAATTTAAATTTGAATGAATAACTTGAAATGATATTAAAATTAATTTGATTTAATTTTAAAATTAAATAATTAGATTTTAAATAATTTAAATTTAATAACATAATTTCAAATAATTTAAGTATCAAATTTAAAATATTTAAACCGAAATCATTCAAATTTAAAAGTATTTCAAAACTTTTAACTGAAAATGATCTAATTTATATTGGATCCTATCAACTCGATTATTATTTCAACATAATAGATTTTCAAAATGGAAGGAAAGTATCAAATTGAATCAATATGTTATAAAATTTAATATGATTAATGGTAACCTTTTTTTATATGCTTTTGTGTTATATAATGACTTTCACCTCATCGATTATAATGTTATACTACTATTTTCATAATTGATATCAAGAATTTAACTCGAGAATTTAACTCAAATTTTAACCATAACGTATCTATTCGAAAATGATTAGAATTAGGATATTATTTGATGCTCGGTTGATGGGTTTAGCTTGGGTTTGGGATGGTCGATAATGTTTTGGGATGACAAAAAAGTCTTGGGCCTAATGTACAATAGTATGAAGTTGAAGCAGGGTGAGGTTTTAAATAGTTGTAAAAGAATGTATTTGATAACAATTTGTAAATATATTTGATTTTTAATCATTTTTATTTATTTATTAAACTTAGTAGATAATCATGAATATCATTTCATGATTCATAAATTAAATGAATAAATCTCAAATATAATAAAATTTGTTCATGTTAAGTTCTTTGTGTAAATAAATTAAGTGTTTAAAAAATAATTCACTAACAAATTTAATTTTTATTCTTTATACTCATTTATTAATTTTTGTTTATTTATACTCATTTATTAAGTTTAACAAATAATTACAAATAAAATTTTAATATTCATTAATTAATCGAATAAATCATAAATATAATAAAATTTATTCATATTCAATTCTTTTATAATTTGAGATGAACTAAAAGAAGTGGCTAAGGAGGGATAAAATAGTTGTACTAACTCTAAGAGAAGGTTGAAATTAAGGTTGCCAATTCATAAGATAAATTTTGCAGGAGCACATAACTTTTCATTTGAAGTGTCACATGGTGGATTTATGATTTTTTTTTTATTTTCTAAAAAATTGGAGAAAAAGATAAAGTAGTTTTCCCTTGATTAACTAAAGTAATAATGAAAGAGGGGTTAATGAAAGATTTAGGTAATAAATTTTGAGGATCCACAAGATAAATACATCTATCCATCCACAAGACAAAAGTTTAACTTTCCACTAACTTTGCTTTGGTTAGCCACGTAGCGTTATTCCATCTTTTTTTTTTCTTATTTTAGTAATCTCTGCAAGGTTATTTTTTAGGATAAAAACATTGGTTTGGGGTGATTGTTGTGAGTTGTTCATTGGTGTTATGATAACTCATTCATGTGATAAAAAATTTATTGAAAGGTTAAATGAAAAAAGCAATTTGATAGTTATATTATATTTTGTAAAATCAAGAACGTAGTGGTTGATTTTTAAAAAAATCATAATTATTACATTTATGAAAGTAGAAACATTGTGCTTGATTGTAAAAAAATAATTTGTTTATCACTATGTTTATGAAAGTGGAAATATTCTCCATGATTGGAAAAAAATTTTTGAGGACTACATATATGAAGTTGATACATAAGGTGCGTTTGTTTCATTGAAAACAACTTACAAAAAATGTTTTACGTGTTTTCGGGTGTTTGTTTCACTGAAAATACATGAGTCAACGAAAATTATTCTTTAAGTGAATGAAAAATTAACCCATTTCTAAGGAAATTGTTTTTCCTTTTTTAAAAAGGGAAAACATTTTACAAAGCTCCATAAAAAACAAAACACCAACCCAAACCCATAAACACATCTGAAACCCTAGGCATCATTGTACTTTCTTTTATCGGTACTGTTGTTTTTCTCATTGACGACACTATCGTTTAGCTTATCGAAGTGACTAGGTCAATTGGTATCTTCACATCTTTTATCCATTCACAAAAAATTTTCAAACCTAAAAAAATTCCTTGTATCCCAAAATCAGGTGAAGTCTGCAACAATCTCTTTCAGATCTTAGTTGTTTCATTTTCAGCCAGCAAGTTATATTCGATTATTCTTTTCTTCTTAACTGGGTTGCTACCAAAATTAAGCAAAATGCTTGGATTCTTTCTTAAGCTGTGTATGAAATTGGATTGAGCAAAGAGAATGAAAAAAAAATCATTGTCCAGTGATTATTCTTTCTTTCTTGACTGGGTTACTGCTAAAATTAAACAAAAAGGTTTTAGGTTCTTGCTATTGTTTGAGAATGGCAAAGCATGTAAACTATATATAATTAAAAGCAAAATAAATTATATAACATATATTATTTGTTTAGTATTGTCTTTAGAAAAAAAAAGACTTCTAATAATTTATTCATTTATTTTTAAAAGAATTCAAGTGTTAATTTCTTTATTTTATAGTTAAAAGATTTGTGAAATAAATATATGTATATATTATAATGGAGGTGAAGGAATTTTCAACTTGAACTAGTGCATAAAGAAATAAGATGGAAGAAAGCAAATTACAGGTTTATTTTTATGTGAAATAAACCTGCATCAATCACCATACGCACCTCATTAGTTCCTACCTTAGCCATAACAATCATTTCATGCATTACTATTTTAGGTTCCTAACTTTCCCTACTCTGGTTTTATTGTTCTATAGCTAATAATTGTTCTCGTGAATTGAAAAAAATTTTCTATAATAGGCAAAACTCAAAAGGAGTACCAACTTATAAAAACCATGACCAACCTCATCTAACACCCATGCCTTTTAGTTTTGGTTTTAGGTTGCAAACTTTTCACTTAACTTTTTTGCAGTGCTTGAGTAATTAGCAATCAAGTTAATGCTGAGCTTGGACTAAAATTCTAAAGTTAAATAAATTGATATAGACAAAGTTGGTAGGGCATCAAATCACGTATCAATGACAAGAACAAATTTTTATTTGTTCTTTCAACCCATTAGTATTGTCTAATTGAATTGGATTTAATAGCATTTTATTCTTTTAGTTACAACTGTAATGAACTTGTGATACTCCAATTCATATACTATTGTTCAATGGTTTACTATGATTTTATTTTTCAAATGCTTTCTAAAATTTTATATGAAATAACAAGCAATAGTTAATTTAAGGCACATAGTACTATCTATCTCGTATAAACAATAGCTATTCTTGTACCTAGGAAACAGTAGTCATTTGTTTTAGATATCATTGCTTCATATATCATTGTTCAAATACTTTAGATATTATTGTTCAATGTGTGACCCATACCAGAATTTGGTTCTACCTTTTTTTTTTTTTTTTTTGGTTATGAACATGGCACTTTTGATTTAAAGAACTAGCATGACATGTTTGCGCATTTGGTATATTTTATTAAATTTCTTGTTTACTTTCAACTTAAAAACTTCTCATACATTATTTGACAAATAATATATTTTTAAAATGAATACTTTTTTTTGTAGATAGATAATAATTCCATCTTTGCATTAATTATGGGTGCAACTATTTCAGTATTAGCTTTTGGGATTATTGTTGTTGATAGATTTAGATCTAAAAACCAAATAGCTCATAAACCTCGTATCAATTGAGATTATATAAGATAGAGTTATATTAATAACATTTTATATAAAAAAGACCATAAATGTATTGATCATATAGGATGCGGTCAATTGTATTTTTTAATTTATGTGATATTCTCATTAGGAATAATTTGAAATTATATAAGCTTTTCATTAGATTACCAGATGATTCAACTCTTCTTGAAATAATAAACAACCCAAGGTCTTGCCCCTGTTTAAAGATTATATGGGAGCATTAGATGGAACTCATGCGTACATCTATGCTAATTGAGATTCAAGAAAGATTTCATAGTTGTAAATGGGGAATAACATAAAATGTGTTAGCTGCCATCACTTTTTATTTAAAATTTTCTTATGTACTTATTGGTTGAGAAGGCAATGCATATGATTTTTGTATTTTAAATGATGCATTTGCATGCCCAAAAAGATTTAAAATTTCAGAAGGTAACAGTTAGAACTAATGAATAGTAATACTTTATTTGCACTTAAAATGTATTCAGCAATGATTAAATTTTACAAACTTGTAGGCAAATATTACCTTGCTGATGTTGGATATGGCATTCGTGATGGAATTATATCTCTATATTGTCGTATTCGATATTATTTGAAAGAGTTTAGTGATCATCATCCAAAAAATATGAAAAAACTCTTTAATCTTCGTCATTCATCATTACGAACTACCATTAAACAAGTCTTCGGGATTTCGAAGAAATGTTTTTGTCTGTTAGATGCTGAACCATTTTGGGACTTTCAGACATAAGTGGATATGGTGTTAGTATATTCTATTATTCATAATCATATAATGGGAGTTTATCCTAATTACTCAATTAATCAATGATCACTTAACGAAGATGAGTCTTTAGTAATAAGATCAACTTTTACATTAGTAAGAAGAGAAAAAAAAAAAACTAGAAAATAGACTACCAAGAGAGAGGATATTACAAAAGCTATTTGGAATTAATATATGGCTATAACAAAATAATTTGGTTTACATTTAGACATCAAAATTTCAATGTTAAATGTTGTGTTTCAAGAATTTTCTATGTTTTCTATTTGGATGGGATTAAAATTGTTTGATATTGACATTGTTGAAATTATTATTTCTTTCTAATACTTTGTTTAGCATTAATGTTTCTTGTATACACTTGGATGTCTATTATTTTTTTTTAGTTTTTGTTTATATTTATTTTTTAATGTAATTACAATTGTAGAAATTGGTAAACCAAAGAAAGAAGTGGGCTCATCAAAGCAATTCAAGTGAACAAAATCGATGAAGCATATGTTTTTGGAAATACTTAATAAGGAGGTTCAAAAAAAAAATAAGCTATCAAACACTTTCAAAGCACCTACACTTACTCAGGTGGCTACAGTTATTTATAAAAAATTAAAGTTAAATGTGAGCCTAATCATGTGAAAAATCATCTCAAGACAGTTACATGGTAGACTATATGCAAAATTCAAAGGGAGAATGGATTTGCTTGGGATGATAATTTGAAATTAATAACATATGATAAAAAACATATAACAAAGCAATGATGATAATATTTTAGTTTTCTTCTTTTAATATTTTTCTATTGCAATAAATTAGCTATTCTTATTATGTTTATGATTTAAATAGGCACATCCAAAATATGAACAAATTTTGAACAAGAAACTTGATATGTGTGATGAGATGGTTTTGGTTGTTGACAAAGATATGGCAACTAGAAGTTTTGCTGAATCATTTGCTAATATTGATTTAAAAGATGATAATGATGTTGATTCGATACTTGTAGACTTTAAGACTAAAATTAATGAAGAGGTTAATGAAAAAACATCTTTGTCAATTGAAACTTCACAATCAAGATCTCATCGTAAAAGGGAAAGTGTTCAAGAAAGTGTCAAAGATGAAAAACCTGACAATGTGGCAGACCAATTTGGTGAGATTGTTAATGTGATAAAAAAAATTCATTGAAAATCAAGTTAGCACTACACATCTTTATGAACAAGTGATGTCAATGCAGGGATCTGATAAAGAATCCCTTGTTGCTGCTTTTGATTATCTAGTGGAGCATGAGAAACAAGCTAAAGCATTTATGGTTAAAAGTAATAGTTTTAGGAGTCTTTGGCTTTAAAAGTTTTTGATGAGTTAAGATGGAACCTCTTATGTTGGTTAACTATTTTTATATGATTGGTAGAATGAAAATCACTTGGATGTATCGGCTAATTATGGTTATGGTAGGTTTATTATTTGTATTAACAATATTAATTATTGACCTAAAAACTTTTGTAGTACTATCTTTTGTGTAAAAATAATATATAAACTATTTTATTATATGCAAAGTTTGAAAGATCTTATTATAATTATTTAATTGTGTTATGTTTTTTAATTTATTAATTGTTATTTTTATATTTATGGCATTTATTATTATTTTGAATAAATGTAAAAAAATTATTTAAATAATTATGTGAAGAATACTAATTTGATAACAATGCATATTTTCCAGAAAAACATCCAAATATCAAAAAAAATTTTCATAGGATCATCCAAACAATAGAAAATATAAATTTTTATTGAAAATAAAATGGAGTCGTAATCTTTGATTAAAAAAAATATTTATGAAAAATCATATTTTTTAAATCATAAACATAGTACTTGATTGAAAACATAATTTTTTTATTAAAAAATAGTCTTTGACTAAAACAAAAAATTACAAAGACTATTTTGTGAAAGTTGATAAATAGTTTATGATTGAAAAAATATTTACAAAGACTACGTTTGTATATGTAGAAACGTAATTTTTTATTGAAAAAAGTTTACAAAGACTATGTTTTATGAAATAGAAACATGGTTTTTTATATCTTACATCTTCTATACTACTTTTAACAATTAAAGTAATAAATTTAGGTAATAAAAAAAATTATTAAGAGTAATAAATGAAATGTTGAAATTGATTGATAGAGATGGTGGTAGGTGAGGTAGGTTTGACCTGTCCATCTTTTTTAAAAAAAAAAATTATTGTCTTTCTTTCATGTCTTTTTTTTTTTTAAGTTTTGTTTGTTACGTTTGTCTATTTGAAATAGTAACTCTATCTATTATTCTTTTTTTTTATCCCTTTCTTTTTACTTTTATCTCATTTTCATTAAACCCTATAAGCCTTCTCCAACCCCAAACCCATTCCAACTCTAACCCTAAATCCATCAAGGGGAGCTAATGAATCACTATCTTCTCACCGCCCTTTATTTCTCTCACGTTTACCCTTTCCTATCCTTCTTTTTCACCCTTAATTCCCTCCCCTCTAGATGATGTCATTTCAAGGTCTTTTTTCCTTGTAACTCCCTATCCACCCATGACCAATCCCTTTCTACCATGTCGTCATCAAAATTGACTATCATATTTAGTGTTTCAAAGTTGTTTACTGACATCCAACCCGGGGTTTAAAAATTGTTACCACTGTTTAGAGTAACCATTTTTGCTATCATCCTCGTTAGTGCTCTAGCTGTTGGATACAGCCTTAACCTCCACTTCGATAGGAATTGAAATGCTACTTTTGGTGGCGCAACCATTCCCAATGTTGCTGGCAAAGTTATTGCCTATGCTTTGAATGCCATTATTCTGAAAGTTGTGGCTGTTAGTTTACATAATTATGTAGTTGCTTGCGATGGCCTTAAGGCCATCAAGAGGGAAAATACTGAAAATATTGCCAAAAATCAAATCTTTTTAATATGATTAACTTGAAAATTTTAGGTTTTTGTTTTTTTTTCATTTTATTAGTAACAATTATGCAAGTCTTTTTCAATGTTAACAAAATAATTCAAATACGGAATGAGCAAGCAAGATGAGGCATTTAACATGGAGCTTTGTGATCTATACTATCAGTAAGTTAAATAAGATTTAATCAACCTTCTTTCTACTTGGTGAAAGAATCTCATTATAAGGCTTGGTTTTAAATCTTTGATGTTTATAGTTTAGTTTTTACTTTTAAATGTTCTATTTAGGTTTGTTTCTTTTGTCTTTCCTTCTGGAAAAAAAAGATTTTAAAGGCAATGAAGTTGAAACCATAATCAATTTCAACAATGCATTAAGCATTGATGACCCCGATACAACTTTCATACATATGGAGATACCTCTCTTATGTTGTTTCCTTTATACTACTGTTAACAATTAAAGTAATAAATTTAGGTAAAAAAAAATATTATTGAAGGTAATAAAAGAGATGTTGGAATTGATTGATAAAAATGTTGGTAGATTGGGTAGGTGTGACTCGTGGATATGTTAAATAAGGGTCAAATGTAAATTTGAAATTAGTAAAATAGATTATTTATTTATAAAATTATGCATCTATTTTGTTAAAAAAAAAAAAGTTCATTGTGTGTTCACTATCCACTTATGCTCTTTTTTTTTTAACCTATTCTTCTATTTGAAAAAAAAAGAGTTGGTAAAAGCTATTGTTCTCTTTGAAAAGAAAAAGGAATCGGTGGAGGTGATTACTTTGAAAAGAAAGAGTAGTTGGTGAAAAAGAAGTGAGAAAACATTAAAAAAGATTGATTGAAAAAAGGAAAGAAGGATCGGGAAACTCATGTCATCACCCACTAAAAAGGTCAATTAGCAAAGTTATTTCTTTTATGCATTGGTTGGTTAAGTTGATAAAATAAAATATAATTTCTTTTATGAAAGACAACCCTTTTTAAAAATTTATATTGAATGTATTCTTGCTTTATATTGTTGATTGGTTTTAAAATTACAGCATTAGTATTCTTTTTTTTTATGTTTTAAAATTACTGCATTAGTATTCTTTTTTTTTCACAGGGATTGTTAAAGGTATTGTATTGAATAATTTTAAAGTCTTTTTTTATTGCTTTTTCATTATAATATTCTTATTTCTTTTGAATTAGATGTTTATTGGTGTTTTTTTAGATTATGGTTATATATTAATGTTGCCTTTTATGTTTGTAAACTTAAATTACATTTATGTTTTAAAATTTTTTTTTGGTTTTTAGTTCTCCATATATATTGTTGGTTTTTTTACTTTCTTTCCTTATATTTACATTATGGATAACATTAATCAAGCAAAGAAGAATATAATTAAAAGGTTAGAAAATTGAGGTCTAATAGATTTAGAAGGGATAATGGTTCTATTTATGATGTTTCTACGATTGGTGTTGATCAAGAAATGTATATGAGGGTCAATAGATCGAATGTCACTGGGAATAATAGAACTTGGTCTATTGTTGTAGCAATTGTTGTAGCAGACCCTTGCAATGAGGAATCTTTTATTAGTTCCTTTTGACTATGTTCATTTGTTGCTAATTAAACAATGTAGTAAATTTAGGATCTTATTTGTGACTTTTATTCTTCATTCGTAAAGGTAGTATTTTTGTATTAGAAATTTGTGTAGTAATTTCCTTTTCTTTGGAATAGATGTCAATTCTACATTAAAGCCTTGCCCAATTTGCTACAAACTATCTTATTTTGTTATTCCAAGTGTCATTTGGCATTGTACTCCAAAAGAAAAGCATAAAATTTTTTATAGCTACAAGGCAAAATTAAAGTGGTGTCCTATAGTTTCAATATTCCTTATACACCAGGTCAATAGATTGCAAGCACTTCAACTTTGGAAATGGGAACTATCCTTTTAGGTGTGGTTGTTTTTAAAAGGTAAATTGATTGTCTATTTATTCTTCTGGTCATTGTAAAACATAGACATTCTTTTTTTTTTAGTATTTCTAAATGTATATTTTTCAGATCTTATAAATTATAAGCTGTTTAGATGTGAACTTTGTGTTATAATTCTCTGTTTCTCCATTGTGTATTTTTGTCTTTAAATGTGATTTCTCTTCATTTTCTCTCATTGTGTTACTATGGTTACTCAATTTTAAGTAGTTTATATTGTAGTCCAATCTTAACAAGGATATCAAATAGTTTGAAATTTTGTTTGGAAAGGTTGGTTCACAGGGTAAGAGGTTGGTTTGGACTTTTGACAACCATAGGCTTTAATCTTAATTATCTTGAGTAAACATGTTGTCAATAGATGGTGAGTGGAACGAAGACAAGGCAAAACTAAGTGCTACTAATATAGGGTGAAAGGGAATTTTATTCATCTAGACCATGATTTCAGGTAGACTTTAAACTTTTATATTATTCTATTTTGTATTTTTATTTGATATAAAAAAATTATTTTACTTATAAAAAAAGAGTTTAATAATAAAAATTAAATCAATTAAATTAAAATTTATGAAAATTAGTGTTAAAAAGTAATTGACTAAACTCTTAACAAAATTTAATTCAAAAAATATTAAAGGTGATTGATTAAAATACCATTAGTAAATTTTTATAAATTTTAATTTAATTGATTTAATTTTTATTATTAAACTCTTTTTTTATAAGTAAAATAATTTTTTATATCAAATAAAAATACAAATAGAACGATATAAAAGTTTAAAGTGCATAGGAATAAAATAATTATCGAAAGCTTGTTTCTTTAGTTATTGTAAAAACAATTATATATGCAATTTATGGTAATAATTACATTTATTAAAAATAATCATAATTAAGTCATTTAAGCATTTTTTTTCTATTTTTTTCTTTCAATTTTTTGTTTTATTGTGTTAACTGCATGATAATGATTTGATTATTTATATGTTTTATAAGTTTATCATTTGATCATTTATAACATGATTAAATTTTTTTAGTCCCCTAAAATAATTTTTTAACATATCATTCTTAAACTTTGGTATATCCTTTATAATTACTTTTTCTTTTTTATTTTTCCTTTAGAATTTTATAATTGTTATTCCCATTAACATAAATTAATATCAAATCAAATGCAAATCAATTGCACCCCTTTCATTAACAATTAGAACTATATGATTCATTAAACACTTTAATTTGACTTTCTACCCCTAAAATTAGATAATTTAAAATATGGTGGAGCTACTAATAGCTCAAGATTGAGTTCCATCAAATCGCTATAAAAATTGTTCATCTTGATTAAAACAATAATTAATTTAATTTTCTTTTAACTTTTATCTTAAAATGCTTATACATGATTAATTTATATCTTAAGATTATTTAATCTTTCTCAATTATATTAAATTGCTCACTTTTTTTTGTAATTAAGAGGTTGAACAACCTAATGTTAATTATTTTAAGTAAAAAATTATCAAATAAAGTACAATTGATTATTTTTTGTGAATTCTCTTATAGTGTGACAAAATTCATTGAAATTGTCTTTTAAATGTATTTATGTCAAATTACAATCATTCATGAAAATTTATGTTATTATTGCTGAAAATGAAATCATTATAAATTGTATAGGTATTACATAATAAGTTTGTTATTCTTAAAATTGAATTTTCTTAATAAAACAAGATAAGTAGCAAGGTTAGGGATATTTTATTTTATTTTACTTTATTTTTTAAAATTATGTATTTTAATATTTTTACATAATAAAAATTTATGTATAATAAAAGTTTTAAATAAAAGAAAATTTAAGCTTTCAATTGATAGAACGTACAATTACATTCACCTAATGAAACATCAATGAAAGATTATCCTAAGCAGAAAAATGAGATGAAAGATTGGTATAAATAATTTTATTTTTTTCATATAATAAAAAAAGTTAGTGCTATATGATATTCAATGAAAAATATACAAATGTATTAGTTTCAATTTTTTTGGTATTAATATGAAACTCTTTTATATGAAAAAAATATTGTATATGCCTTCAATTTTTCTTTTATGTTAGTTGAAAAATATTCATTATTGTATCAAAATTTTAGAAATACTTTTAAAATTAATTAATTAATTCAACCATAAAAGCAATAAAAATAAGACATTGAAGATGAAGGAAAAAAAAAAAAAACTTAAATAAGGAACTTTTAAATTATTAGGGAAGATGAATAAAAAATATTAGATTTTGATTGAGTTACTATTCTAATTCGAATTTTGACTATGTTTAATCATTTTGAATTTTAAATAACTACTAAGTTGTTAACTTTTAAAATAAATTGAAATCGAGTCAAGTTAGTTTATTTTTATAATTATGTGTATTATATTATTTTTAATTAAATTAAAATTTGAAATGAGTAAAATTGTTATTTATACTCAATTTGAATTTTGAATTGTTAAATTTGAGTTGATTAGTCCATATTATTTTAGCTATACTTTTATAACACCAATAATAAATTTCAAAATAAAATGAGAACACAACACAATAAAAATTTAAGTACAAAAATGATGGAGATACAAATAATAATTTTAGAAGGAAATTCTTATGTGCAGGTTTTGCAAGGATTTAAGGATAAATCCTTTTTTGAACATTTTAAAATTTTTCTTGCACAAATGTTAATTTAAATTAACAAGTTTATAATAATTCATTTGTTAATCAAGTTACTGTTATATGAGTTAAGAAAAACAATTTAAACATTTTATTTGAAAGATATCATAGTTCATACTCATTCAAAAAGATAGCACAGAGTTAAATATTATTTAAGTTTTATAACCTCTTATAATATCTTTTACTCTTTTCAAATAGAAAAGTTATTTGATATCAAAATTTATATAAAAAAATTCAATTTGATTGATGGTAATAACAACAAAGCAATAATTGAAAATATACCATCTTTTTGTTTAGTAGAAGAAATTTTTATGAAAAATGTGAAGATAATTATTATGAATTTAATATATTTTTTTAAAATTATGGTTTGTTTAACTTTTATAAATTTTATTTAGTAAATTTGTTCTCATTACTTTTATCATATATATAACAAAACTTTTACAAAAAATTATATTCTTAAAGATAGAAACATATGGCAAGGTTTATTACTTCCATTGGTGATAGAATACTTCAAAATTTTTAAAATTTTATATGCAATTATACTTCACTAACAGGTATGAAAACATATATAATAATAATTCACTCAAATCATTAATAAAGCTTATTTTAATATATATTATTTTATCATGAACTAAAAAATTTGAAGAATATCTTAAAAATGTTGACTTAATGTATATCGTATATATTTATTTAATTTAGTTTTAATACTTGCATTAGTATAAAAAGTTATGATTTAAATTTATTATTATGTGTTAAACTACTAATAGTAAATTAAAAGTATTTACTTAGGCTTTCAAGTTATTTACAGTTGAATTTTTTTTCTTTCTTTCTCTACCTTACAAACTACATCATTTAACATACATTGTAATTATTTTATTTTTGGATATACATAAATAAAAAATAACATAATAGTGGATAATTAATAACTTAGTAATTAATTATTGAAAACTTAAATATAATCAGTATAACTTACTAATAATCATTGATAACTTAGTAGTAAATTCGTAATAACTTAATAGTAAATAAATGATAATTTAATAGTTAATAATTGATAACTTTTTAGCAAATCAGTAATAATACAATAATAAATGCATAATACTTTAACGATAAATTAATTATAATATAATTATAAATGCATAACAGTATAGTACTAGATCAAGATAACTTAACAAAAAATAAGTGATAAATTTAGTAATAAATATATGATAACTTAATAGTAAATTAATAATAATTTAATAATAAATCAGTTTTAATTTAATAATAATTAATTGATAGTAGTAAATAATAAATAACTTAGTAATAAATTAATTACAAATTAGTAATAAATAATTGATAATTTAGTAGTCATTCATTGAAAACTTAAAAGTAAATCAGTATAACTTAATAGTAAATCATCAATAATATAATAATTAATCAATGATAATACTAAATCATGCATAATTTAATATAAAATAAAAATAATTTAGCAGTAAATCATAGATTATTTAGTGGCAAATCATTGATAATTTTGTGATAAATAATTAAAACCTATGTAGTAAATCAATTATAAAATAATAATAAATATATAAAAAATAATAGTAAATCATTGAAATTTAGTAGTAAATTGATAATTTAGTAGTAAATTATTAATAACATAGTTGTAAATTAGTGATAATTTAGTAATAAATTAGTTAATCATTGATAATTTTTTAATAAATTATCAATAAATTAATAGTAAATTAGTTATAGCTTCATAATAAATTATCAATAACTTAGTAGTAAATCATCAACAATAATTGGTAAATCATTTATAACTTAATGGCAAATCATTCATAAGTTAGTAACAAATTATTTATAAATTAGTAATACATCATTGATAATTTGCAGTAAAAAACTGATAACTTAATTGTCAATCATTGATAACTTTTATTATATTTGAAGTTATCGGAGATTGAACGCTAGGTACTAATAAAAATGAAGTCAAAACTTTCATTTTAGAGTTCAGGATAAACCTACCATCAACAAATTCAATAAAAAATTAGTGAAAATTTATAAACTTGAATAAAACAATAATGTTATTACATAAAAAAAAATTATCTCATATATTATTAGTGGACCTTTAAATTTTATGTTTCATAGTTGTAAATGCATGACAACATATTGGTACATTAATTATAGGTTAATAAAAAAAAGTGATAACTTAGTAATTAATAATTGATATCTTAATAATAAATAAATGATAACTTAATAATAAATCAATTTCAATTTAGTAGTAATTAATTAATAAATTGAGTAGTTAATCATAAATAACTTAATAGTAAATTAATGATAATTTAGTAGTTAATCACTGAAACTTAAAAGTAAATCAATATAACTTAACAGTAGTTAATCATCAATAACTTAATAGTTAATCAATAATAACTTAAGAGTAAATTTTAGTCTCATCCTAAGTATCTTTGATCGATTAATAAAAACCTTACTAATTTAGAAAAAAAAACTTTAATAGTAAATTATGAATAATTTAATATAAATCAATGATAACTTGATAATGAATTATGATTAATTTTGTAATAAATCTATGATGATTTTATAGTAAATAATCAAAACTTATGTAATAAATCAATGATAACATAATAGTAAATACAAAATAATATTATAGTAATTCATTGATAATTTAGATGTAAATTATTGATAACTTAGTAGTAAATTACTAATAATTTAGTTATAAATAAGTGATAATTTAGTAGCAAATTAGTTAATCATTTATAACTTTATAGTAATTCATTGATAAATTAATAATAAATAAATTATAATACAAATTTTATCAATAATTACCAAAAGTATATTTTTTTTTTTTGGTTTGGAACCCTCCAATATCCAATAATCACTTTGGACTTGAAACCGAGATCTTGCCTAAAGAAAACTGAACTCCTTAGCCACTCAAACCAATAGCATTAGTATTACCAAAAATATATCAGAAGTTATCAAATGATTATTAAAATTACATTAAGAGGTTACTAAAATTTTATAAAAAAATTATCAAAATTGTATCAATGGTTACCAAAATTATATCATAAGTTATCAAAATTGTATCGAATGTCTCAAATTTTATCAAAGGTTATCAAAATTAAAATTATATCAAAATATATCAAATTTTATTTATATTATACAAAAATCCAAATTAAATTATTAATATTTGTCATTATTATCATAGTATAAAAAATTATTTATTGAAATAAATTTTTAAATATAAGAATTACACGTAGTATCCAAAAAATTAAATTTAAATATTTCCTCGCACAAAATTAGTTAAAAAAAATAAAAAGATCACATTTTTTTCATCCCTTTGTTCCGTCTATAACATTCTTGGCTATTGCCAAGCATGGCTATATGATGCACTACAATAGCACAAGAACAGCTAGTTTCTCACTCAACATTGTTATGGCATCTTTCAACATTGAGATCGTTTAGGTTGGATTATGGAGGTTATGTTCACATTAGTTAGAAAAGAAAGTATAAAGATAAATGAGAATATAGCCAGATTCATAGCCAAACTTAAACATCAGATGTTAGGTGCATTTTTAATGTCATAAACCTGTATTTGCATGAGTAAATAAACGACTAATTATATTTACATATAAATCTCATGATTTTAAACACCATTTAAATAATACAAGATTGATGAATAAATGAGCTGCGAATTGTGTTCATATTACAATTTATTATGTTCACATACAAATTCTATAATTTTATTTTAGATACTATTTCAATAAGATAAGATTGAAAACAATCCCATCAATTCAATAATCTCAAAATAGTAGGCATTATGTGTTTTCATGCTTGAAAGGATATTTCAAGCTTATTTAATTTTAGTCATTACTTTGTACTAGGCATATCGGAATTTTGTTTATCAAATAATTTTTTAGATTATTTTAAAATCTTTTATCTTTCAGGTGGATTTTCAATAGTGAATTTCTTTAGTTTTATATCAAGCATAGTATTTCCAAGGTAGTGACAGTAATTCTGCTGTATCGAAGTTTCCGCAAACTCATAATTTAGAAAAAGAAGGCTATATCCAAGTATTTTTTTAGCCCAATTATCCAAAGGTTTTAAATAATTCCCTTTTGTATGCTGGGCCGCAGCACAAACCTAACAGAAAACAAGAGTATTGGGCCCCAAACCAGTACTTTCTTCTTGTGATGAATAAATTCCCTGATGTGCATATACACGCATATTTACTTTAATTTGCCATTGAAAGGTTGTGATGATGTTGTTGTTGGTGCCTTCTAAAGCTCTCAGTCAACAAACACCAGACCAGAACCAAAAACCCTGCTATCACAGTATTTCATCAAAATGGGGATGTCCCAAAATGCAATGCAATTGTTATTTCATTCATCATATCAGACTATCAACATACATAACAAAACCATCTTTACTTTAATTCAGTTAATATCTAATTCATCTTGCAAATAATTTGAAAAAGGAAACATAAGAGGCAAAAGAAGGTTCACTGTGTCCACTCTAATAATTTATAGAGGAGCATGATTGAAATTCATCAGTAAACATTCTTCACTGTGTGGTCACGCTCTTTGCAAGATTCCGAGGCTGGTCGACATTATATCCCCTTAGAACAGTGAGATGATATGCCAGTAACTGCACCCAAAAGCAAAACAGAGTAAAAAAACATTGCATGATGCCCATGATTCAAGTATAATTCAATATACAGTATCCACTAAATTGCTAACATCATAATAAGAAGCAAACTAAAATAAATTTATGAGATGGATACCTGTAATGGAACTATATTAACCACAGGTTGAAGACAATCCTCAACCTGAGGAACTTCAATTACTCGACAAGCTCCTCCAGAACACACTGATGCAGCATCACCTTTTGAACACATTACTATCAAGCGCCCTTTGCGGGCGTGAAGTTGCTGAATAACTGACTGCTGCTTGCTATTAGCAATTAGAAGATTTCAGTGCCAAACAATTGAAAGTATTAAAACAATATAATTTCTCCTGGAAAAGTAACCAAACCAACCTGAAGCAAGCATCACGGGTAGCAATCACAACGATTGGAAGATTTTCATCAACTAATGCCAAGGGACCATGTTTCATTTCACCAGCAAGTATCCCCTCACTATGCATAAGTGCAACTTCCTTTACTTTTAAAGCACCTTCCAAAGCAGTTGCAAAATTGTATCCTCTCCCAAACACAAGAAGTGACTGCTCAGCAATCAAGAGCTTTGCAAGATCCTTCATTTCCTGGTCAAGCTTCAATACCTCCCTGATTTTATCTGTAAAAGCAGAACATAAAACAAATTAGTTCAGCCGCAAAATCAAAATGCAAAGGGGAAAATCTTTTAAAATAAACAACAAAAGGAAAATAAATAAGAGGGGGCAACAATTGAGACTCACTTGGCAGGTCAAATAGACCATCTATTATAGCCTCCCTTCTCTCTTGATTAGAAATCGTGTCCCCTCCGATTGCCAGAGCTAACATGGCCATCACTGCTATTTGACTTGTATATGCCTATTAATAACAGCAAGTTTTTTACCATAAAACAAAATGACAGAAAGATTCATTGATCCATGTACTTACCTTGGTACTTGCTACACCAATCTCACAACCAGCATTTATATGAATCCCACAGTGAGTATTCCGCGCTATCACACTGCCAACAGTATTTGTGATGCCAACACATAATGCACCATTTTCCAGAGCATATTCTAGAGCATGCAATGTATCAGCTGTTTCACCAGATTGACTGACAAAAACTGCTGTATCCTCTCTGTATATAGGACCTTGCCGATCCAATAAATCACTAGCAATTTCCATTGTAACAGGCACCCCTATTTTTCCACATAAATCAAACAAGTTGAAAATGAGCATAACAAATTTTAAGACGGAGAAAATTATCGTTCCCAGAAGAATAACATTTACCAGAGAGTTCTTCCAAGACGGGTCTAGCAGCTAGAGCAGCATTGTAACTTGTACCACAACCAATAAATACAATTCTTCGGCTACGCCTAATTGTTTTAAGGTGATCCTTCAGTCCACCCAAAAGAACAGCCTTAGCTTTGCAGGAACCTCCACGTATAAGCCTTCCTCTCATGGTAGTTGTAAGAGATTCTGGCTGTTCATGAATTTCTTTCTGCATATAATGCTCGTATTTTCCCTTATTTATTTGCTCAACCTCCATCTCAAGAATAGATAATGCACGTTGCACGGATGCAGGCCTAGAAAGATTAGCACCATTTCTTCCTTTGTCATTATCAAATTTTAGGATTGATACACATCCTTCCTGAAGAAACCAGTGAATTGGTGAAAAATAAAAAATGCATTCAAGCAAAATGAAGAAAGGGCAAAAAGATTTGATGGACTACCAATTTTGAAAAACTAATCAATGTGGAAAACAAAAAGGTATCATAAGTTAACTAGGATTCTACAAAAGATGGGCAAAGAGAGAACTCAAGAGTTGCATGGTTTAACTTTTCAAGTGAGTTCTAGAAATGGTTGGATTGCATATTAGGGCAGAATTAGCAAAACACCAGGGGGAGGGGTGGTAAAGAACCACAAAGGCCTGTTTACTCCAAAAAAAAGAAGTATAACCATACTTGAGCATTCCCATCCAAGAGGATAGAATGGGATCAAAGGAAAAAGTCATTCAATAAGAACAATTTCATTCTTAAAGATGTTAATGGGACATCACTAGAATGAAGACTTGACAGTTTGTCATTCTTTCCTAAAATTGGCAGTCTGAAAAGCTGCAAAAGGTTGCAATTGCAACTGGTCTTTAACTAATAAACCTGGTAATGACAACCATCATACCAGAACAGAATAACTTTTCAACCGTCAAAACAAAAGCCAGCCATTTTGTCAGCAAACCAGCTGTTCAAATGGTTTCCAAACATCCGAAAACAAAAGAAATTCCACAAGGGAAAGAAAATTATTCAGGACATCATTATAACCATGCCGACAGCTAGGTCTTTCATCTATGCAAAAGAATGATAATTGTCAGTGGATCTAAGAAGCTCAAAGCTAAATGTCATTGACTCACAGAAGACAACTTAAGCTGGATGATTTTCCTCTTTCTATTCCTACTGAGGAAACAATAACCTAAATGTTCATAAAAAAAAATGAAATCATAGCTTAATATTCCTCTTAAGATTGCTTATAAGAAAGAAGCCTCCTAGTGATTTGGTTAGAAAGATCATAAATTAGAAGCTGTGCAATGACCTGTCTTGAACCAACATGATTGTATAACTTAGGGTGTGAAGTAAAACTAACAAATTATGAAGAGTTGATTTAGTACAAAAACCTTATTCCATTGGAAACTAGAATCTTATTATTAAGTAACAGGGAAAAAAGGTCTAACAAAATAGGTTCACAACTATATCCCATGTATCTCAAACATTCCAATAAGTATCATAAGAAGCTTATAGACATATACTATAAAATTATCAGTTAGAACCTGCATAGCATTTATTCTTGGAAGGTCTACATGTTATATAAAAGGTGTAGGATAGAAAGAGAGGAAAATGAGGGATAAAATGAAAAGAAAAAAAAAGATGCACATAGAAAATAATTGTAGAATAGAACACAGAAGTGTTGTAAGACATATATCAAGTATAGAAAGACAACGAGAGCAAAAGAAGACTTGCAAAATTATTCAAACAATGAAAATGCACCTTAAGATGAACTACTTCCCCATCCTCGATCACCAGAACTTTCTTTGTGTGTTCAATTAGAGCATTAGCATCACTTGACAGAAAAAGTTCCTTAGGATTGCCATTCTTTGAGAGAAATTTAGCATCGTGAAATGCTGATCCACCGCAGACATCTTCATTTAATTCCTGAGTGAAAGCATTTTCTTAAATAAACAAAGCATCAACCTGAAAGAAATAAAATAATATGCAACCAAAAATTACTAGAAATTTAGGCACTAAGTCTGCAACCTTGTACAAATTTATGCACAAAACCAAAATCCAGTAAATGGTCAAACGAGGAAACGAAAACTTTATAGAGGCTTCCATTACAGCAAGAATTTTTATGCTTTACTAGAGAAGGGTGGAGAGAAGAAATTGCACTGCATAATGCGGACACCTCTTGGCAACCAAAACTCCATATCAAAGATGATATGGAATCCAAATTTAAGTGCAACAAGATTAGCTTTTATATAATTGTATTTGAAAGAGACAAAGTCAAAAACAATTGTGCTTCCCTATACTTCCCTATGTTTATCACTTGCATGTACCAATTTGTTGTGCATTGACCCATAACATCTGTTCCTATAGTTAGTAAGATTGGATCAGAAGACTATCAATAGCTAAAGCATAAAATCTATGCCTTCATTCTTTTCACATGGACCATTTAATTGCTCTATACCAAAGATAAAGATACTGTTACCTTAAGTACTTGAACACTACATCATCAGTCAAAAAGCCAGGTACTTTCAAATTCAAACATGATAAATGGCCAAAAATTTTCAAATCTGGTCTTTTTCTGTATTCCCTTTTAAGATCATAAAATTCTACTGAAGAGTAAGGGCAATTTATACAAGTGATAAAACTAGTAATGACCTGTGCAACTAAAAAGGCAAAATATGTTAGGAATGAGTATGATAGATATGAGAATGTTGCGCTTGATGTATGGACATACAAGAAATATAAAATTACCAAAGAGTGCGTAAAGGAAAATGTGGGGGTTGCACCAATTGAGGACAAAATGATAAATATGTTTAAGATAGTCTAGATATGTAAAGAGGAAACCTACATATGTCACCATACAAAGATATGATTTAATGATAACAAATTTCAATAATTAGGATGAATAGGGATCTAGATTTTTGTCTTCTAAGACATTTTTTTCATCTTTTGAAGTCGTGGAAAAAGAAAAGAATTCTTACATCTTGAGTAGATTTAAAAGTAAAAGTGGTTTGTTATTTCTCATATGTTAAGATCATGTTTTAAAATACAAATGATAATTCTGTTAATCCTTTATTTAATTTGTGAAAGGGTCATATATCATACTACCTATATATAATCCAAAATAAGTGAAATGAATTAGAAGAAAAATCTTTGCATAAAAATTTTCAACATTAAAACCAACAATATTTGTCACTCATAAATTAATGTTGACACTAAAGCAAAGCTCCTATCTATAACCTAAGAGCGATAAAGAACCCCCAAAAGCATTACATTTGACAATGCTTTAAGTATAGAACTAAAGAAATTGTTTTCAATAAGAGAATAATACAAATCAAGGAAAATTACAAGAAAATCACAAAATAAATATGGAAACGAATTATGTAATAAAAGTTTGCAAAACAAAGCAACCAACAAACAAACTGAATCTCAAGACTTCAGTAGAGTAGTAGCTGATTCAAAGCACAAGACGCCACCTACTAAAAAGCTTGACACCCAAAAACATTTATAAAATGAATTCTCTGGTGCAGAAATCAATAATATAAGAAGCTAGATTCATGATTATACTTACTTTGACACCTAAGAGCAATGGACTGCCCCGTTTGCAAGCAATAAGCTCATTTGGGTAATGTCGGCTTTTGAAAATGAGGGCATAAGCTCCCTCAAGATGCCTCATAACTTCAAGCACTACTTGACTAAATGTGACAGTCCGGTCACCTGCAGAACAAATAATAACCAATCGAAGTGCATTTGATTTGAGATGTCTCAAACATATGTGAAGAAAAACCATTTTTGTAAGATATGAGACTAGCTGCAAAGTATGTATTTCTTGGACATCAATTAAGGCAAAGAGCAATAGAACACCAGGTCATTGATCTGAAAGTTGGGTCGATGTTCCAACCTCATAATTTAAACTAAATATTATGTAAAATTTCAGAGGCAGTTAATAATTAAATTAAATATTATGCAAAATTTCATAGGCTGTTCATAATTAAAATAAATATTATGCAAAATTTAGAAACTTAAGATTGTTATCCATGAGACAGGCATGATGGACATGCAAACAGGTTACCAAATATTGACAGTCAAGTAAGGATGAAAGAAACCTTACGCAGACCACACACTGGCAACTTGAAAAGCCCCTAAAGTAGTGGTGAAAGAGTCCACAAACCGGAAAATGGGTCTAATTAATTCAAAGTGACCCATCAAGTTGGACTAACACAATTGAAAAGCAAAAGGCCCATTTAATAAGTCCACTAAATGGGTACTCATTCTCAAGGAATAGTTTAGGCAAAAAAAAAAAAGCATATTCAGAACAAAACAAACCACTCAAAGAAGCTTTAGAAGCATGGAAAATCAGAAGAAGAGGATGAGAGAATTGTAATTGGATGGCGTCTAGAATGCTCATGACATCTCATGCAAAGTCTGTGACAACCTTGTTACCAACATAACCTAGATTGCGTTCCTTTCATAATTTGTTATTTCAATGTTCTGTTGTCCTTTTGTGCTGTTGTTCTATGACTGCACTGTATACTAACTGTTGCATATGTATTTGTTTACTGTTGTCATCCAGGTTTCTAGGAGATTCAGTTCTTTTTGGTTTTTTTTTAAAGTTTAAATTGTTGAATAAGGGCTGGTTGTGCCCAGGCTGTTCATAGTTGTAGTTAGTTTAATTTCCTCATCTTTAGGAATTTTTATTTCCTGTTTTTTCAGAGTTATTATTTCCTTTTTTTTCATTTATTATTTCATGATTTTTAGGAGTTAGTTTAGGGCTAGGTATCTTTGACCTAGGCTATTCATGCACCTAGTCAGAATCAATGGAAATTAACAAAGAATGATTTTGCTTCTCTGATTTCATGGTATCACAGCAGAAACTCTGAACCTAGCTATTTTTTTGGCAAAAACTGCAATGACTGGAACCAGCAGAGGAGATGAGTCTTCCACTGTCTCTTCATGTTAGTCCAAGCAAACATCATAGCTTCCAATCATCAGTCTACAAGGTGGAAGTAAGAATATTTCCTTGCAGATTACATACTGTCAAGTTAAATGGCAAGAACTATTTTAGTGGGTGCAGTCCATCAAACTTGTGATCTGAGGCAGAGGTAAAACGGGTTATCTCATTGGAGCAGCTGCTACTCTAAAGATGGAAGACCCTGCTTGCCAAGTAGGGGACGCTGAAAAGTCCATTATTATGGCTTGGCTTATTAAATCAATGGAGACTGAAATTGGGTAGACTTTTTGTTCTTACCCATGGCAAAAGCAACACAGGATGCTATGAAGATGACTTACTCAGACCTTGGCAACTTTGCTCAGGTGTTTGAGATAAAGTCAAAATTGAGAGAGACAAAACAAGGAGTACAAAATGCAATGGATTATTTTAATACTCTAAAAAATTTGTGGAAAGAATTGGATTTATTTTATGAATCCGGCCAGGGTTGTACGGATGTAGCTTCAAGCAGAAAAAAATGGTGGAACAGGAACAAGTGTTCTAATTCTTAACAGGTCTAGACAAAGAACTTGATGAAGTCAGGGGCAGAGTGCTTGGCAAAGACCCCTTACCATTGATTGAACAAGTGTTTGCAGAGGTACAAAGAAAGAGAAGTCGACAGAAGGTTATGATGGGAGACTTTAAGGACGAAAATGGTGGACAGAACACAGCTGAAGGATCCGCTTTGGCTGCAAGAGGTCAACAGCACTACAATAGGCCTTCCACAGACCAAAAAAATACAAGGGGAAGCAGCCTTGGTGCAACGTCTGTCATCACCACGGACATACCAAAGATACTTGATGGAAAATTCGTAGCAAACCGCATAATTGGACCCCGAAAATGCAGAATGATGGGAAAGGCTTCCATGTGCAGGCTATGGATAATGAACAAGCTGTTGCCACAGGTTCAACCAAAGGAGAATCAGCCCATACTCCAGTGAGGTTTAGCAAAGAGCAAATAAATCACCAGTCGGTTCTTGCTCTTTATCCCTGACAGGTAACTTTCTCTCAGCCCTTAATGCCACTGCAACTTCAAAAAGTCCCTGCACTATTGATTCAGGAGCCTCTGATCACATGACAGGTGATTCTATTTTTTTTTTTTTTTGTTATATATAGTCCTTGTTCTAGGAATATTAAAGTAAAAATTGCCAATAGTTCTTTGTCAAACGCCACTGGAAAAGGTTCAATAAGACTCTAAAAAGACTTGATGCTTCATTTCATTCTTCATCTTCCCAACCATGTTTGTAATCTAGTGTGAGTTAGCAAAGTAAAACATGACAATAATTGCTTTACAAAATTCTTACTATTTATTTGTGAATTTCAGGAGCTATCCTTGGGGAGGACAGTTGGCAATGCTAGGGAATGTGAACGAATCTACTTCTTTGAGGATAAGGATTCTAGGACTAGACAAACCTTTGTATCAAGTAGTCAATCTCTTTCTGTTTCTAGTCAAAAAGAAATAATGTTGTGGCACCATAGACTTGGCCATCCAAACTTTTCTTATCTTAGATGTTTGTTTCCTCAACTTCTAAGAAATAAAAATCCTCATTCTTTCCAATTTGATGCTTGTCAATTAGCAAAGCACAACTGAAACCCTTTTCCCTCCTTACCTTATAGATCTTCCTCACCTTTCTAGTTAATTCACAGTATATTTGGGGGCCATCCAAAGTGACTACTGCATCTGGCAAATGTTAGTTCACAACATTTATTGATGATCACACATGTACCACCTGGGTTTACCTCTTGAAAGAAAAGTTTGAAAATTGTCAAATATTTAAGAACTTCCATTCCATAATTCAAACACAGTTTCAAGCAAAAATTTGTGTCATACATACAAGAGTATTTTCATTCCGTGTTAGGTGAGTTTTTAGCCAACAATAGATAATCCATCAGAGTTCATGTGTGAACACCCCACAACAAAATGAAATATCAGAATTAAGAATCAACATTTCCTTGAAGTCAGTAGGGCTCTTATGTTCACCATGCATGTTCCAAAGTACTTGTGGAGCGAAGCAGTTATTACAGCAGCCTATCTTATAAACAGATTACCAAGCCGAACTATCTACTACCAAACACCTCTCTCCACCCTCACCAAATACTATCCTCACCTTCACCCCTTGAATAATCTCCCCTTAAAGACCTTTGGATGTACAGCCTTTGTACATATACATGCTCGACATGAAGCAAATTAGACCCCATAGCCATAAAAATTGTGTTCCCTGGCTACTCACCCACAAAGAAAGGATACCGTTGTTACTCACCTCCCCAAAAAAATCTTTATCTCTCATGTTGTCACCTTTTTTTAGACTCAACCATTCTTCCTTGCCACCTCTCTTTTACCACTAATGTTTCACCATTCTCCCAAAAAAAAATCTTTCACCATCATTTCGTGCTCTTACCACAAATGTTTTCAACATGGAGACTGTTAGGTCAATATGAGAGGCTCTAGCTAAACCTGAATGGAAAAAGACCGTTGAGAGGATATGAAGACTCCAGAGAAAATGGCACCTGGGAGCTGGTGAATTTACCTCATGGGAAGAATATTGTTGGTTGTAAGTGGGCATTCAAAGTAAAATATAAATCAGATGGTTCAGTTGAGAGAAGACTTGTTGCTAAAGGTTTCACACAAATCTATGGGATTGATTAATGGAGACATTTGTACTGGTTCCTAAACTAAATACCATGAGGGACTTGTTGTCTCTGGCTGCAAATTTAGATTGGCCACTACACCAACTAGATGTGAAGAAAGCCTTCTTGAATGGGGACCTAGAAGAGGAGGTTTAGATGGACATTCCACTAGGCTTTGAAGACAGCAAGAATACCCAAAAAGTGTGCAAGCTCAACAAATCCCTACATGGACATTCCACTAGGCTTTGAAGACAGTAAGAATAACCAAAAAGCAATCACCATGAGCATTGTTTGATCGCTTTTCAAGAGCAATAAGAAGTTAAGGATACAATCAAGGCCAAATTGACCACACTTTACTCTTCAAAATCTCCGGTATGGAAAAGTTTCTATTCCAATAGCATACGCGGATGACAAAATTCACACAAGAGATGCTTTGGAGGAAATGGAGAAACTAAAAAGTCTACTAGCCACAGAATTTGAAATAAAGGATCATGGCCCCTTAAAGTATTTTCTGGGAATGGAAGTTGTGAGAAGCAAGACAGGCATATCCATCTCTGAAAAAAAAAGTATACTTTGGACTTGTTAAAGGAAACAGGAATGTTGGGATGCAAACCTGTTGATACACCAATGGAACAAAACCACAAGATAGTTCAGTGCAAGGAAGAAATTCCAGTTGACAAAGGACAGTATCAAAGGTTAGTTGGGAAAGTAAATCTACCTCTCTCATATAAGACCTGATATAGCCTTTGCTGTCAACTTTGTTAGTTAATTTATGCTTGCTCCACAGAAAGAACATCTCAATGCGGTTTACAAAATTTTGAGGTATCTTAAGATAACCCCAGGGAAGGGATTGTCTTTTAAAAAACCAGAACAAAGAAAGGTGGAAGCCTTTACTGATGCTAGGCTTAGCTGACGATAGGAGTCTACATCCGGACATTGCACTATGGTTAGAGGAAATTTAGCAACTTAGAGAAGTCAGATATAATCAGTGGTTGCTAGAAGCAGCACTAAGGCGGAGTTCAGGGCTATGGATCAAGGAATTTGCGAACTGATTTCGCTCAAAATGCTTATGGAAGAGTTAAAAATTACACTAAACTATCCTATGCAATTATATTGTCACAACAAGGCTGCCATTAGTATTGCACATAACACGATTCACCATGATAGAAACAAGCATGTGGAGGTTGACATACATTTCGTAAAAGAAAAGATTGATAGTGGAGTGATTTGTGACCAATGTTCCAACCAGTCAACAGGCAGCAGACATCCTAACCGAGGTTTTGTCATGACAAAGTTTCAAAATACTCACAACCATGAAGCACGGACACATAATACGGGTACAACACAAACAAGTCGAAACAGCAATTTTTGAAAATTATAGATGTGGGTACAGCAAGACACGGCAATAAAAAAAATATTTTATGCATATTTATGTAAAAAATATTCAATATAAATACAATAAAAATGTAAATATTAATTTTTTATTTAGTTTATTTTTATACACAAAGAAAACAGCCCAACCCAATTGAATAATAGTTTTGGGCTCAATACCCAATTTTCTTGTGAGCATAGATTTCTTATTTTGAACCCCAAAAAGAAAAAGCTTTTTTTTGGATTGCTTTCCCTTTCCCCTGTTTTTTGTCCATGTTTACAACTCTGTTGATAATGGCAAGAAGAGACAAGAAAGCCAATAATCATGAAGATAGGAAGAGGTGAAGTACAGACTGAGTAATCTGCCAAATAGCATCCTCCTTCACATCCTTTCATTTCTACCAGTAACCAAGTGGTCATTCGAACCTATGTCCTCCCCAATAGATGGAAATGCTTGTAGGCTTCTCTCTCTCTAACCTCATTATTAATGGATGGGGCAGCAGCAGTAAAGCAGTTCATTGTTCAAGAAGCTTGTGCTTCATGAATCATCACGTGTCCAGCCACATCAAAAGTGTGTCCAACATGTCCATTTTTTCCTTTTTTTGTGTGACCCGGTGTGTCCAATACATGTCTTGTAGTGTCGGAGACGTGTTCGTGTCAGACACATATCGGAGACCCGTACATGCCCTTACACAACATGTCCGTGCTTCTAAGGCTCATAAACAAGATTGGAATATTAAGTATCTACTCCTCAGCCTGAGTAGGAGTTTCGTCATCCAGGTTTCTAAGAGACTTAGTTCATTTTCTTTTATTTTTTAAAGTTTAAATTTTGAGTTTAAGGGCTGGATGTGTCCAGACTGTTCCATAGGTGTGGCTGCTTTAATTTCTTGATCATTAGGAGTTTTTATCAAAGGTTGTTACTTTTTGTTTCGGTAACAGCTGGTACACTTCAGTTATACCAAAACACGGTACGGGTAGTTTTTGTTCCAAACTTAGTACCGGATAATACCAATTGTTTTTGTTGGTTTCAGCTTTTTTCGGTGACTTTTGGTAGATTAGCCATTTTCAACAAGCAAGCAGCTGAGAAACATGATTTGTAATTTTGTGACTTATCTTTTGTTTTTTGACTATTTTTAACGTAATGAAAAACTAAAAAAAAATTAAAACCCTTAAAAGCTGAAACTTGTGCCGCATCTCCCTAATTTTTAGAGCAACTCTTTTTTTTATTCCACTTTATTTTTTCAAAACAAAAGTTTATATCTATTTCAATCTCTTTCTTTCTGAGATTCAAGACTCCTAATGCCATGGTTATTTTATTTTTCATCTCTTTACTTTTATCTTAATATGTTATTTTCCTTTTCATCTCTTTGCTTTTATTTTAATATATTCTTACATAAAAAATATCCATTTAAATATCATGCGATCAGATTAAATGTTTAAAAATATCATGATAAATTGATGATATTATTTTTTATAATTTTAAAGTTATTTATTTGATAGTTAAAGATATTGCACATTTATTTTGCATATTGTTAGTAGTATTATTATGTAAAAGTTCAGGTATATTTATAAATACATCTATACTTGACCGAAAAACCCAAAATAATATGCCAAAACAATTGGTACCAGCATATATCATTTTTTTTCAAAAACCCAAATGTTGTCCGATACAATATTAACAACCTTGGTTTTTATTTCCTTTTTTTAAGAGTTATTTGTGGAAAAACTAAGAAATAAAACTGTGTAGAAAACTAAGAGAAAAACTGAATGTATATTGAAAAACTGTTCATTAAGAATTATACAAGAACCATAGGTTTATATACAACTAAGTAGGGGTTAAGCTAAGAAACTAAATCTTCCTAAAAAACTAATCCTATAATTGAAGGATTATCTATCTTAATTTTTTGTCCTTAATTCTATAGATACAAATACTTAATTCTAGAGATACAAATATAAATATACAAATTACAAGATTACAACCAGCTGTAAATAAGTGTTTTCTCACACTCCCATTCAAGCTGGTGAATAAGGGTTTTCCATTCCCAGCTTGAAAATAATTTCTTGAAATGTTGCACTGTTGAGACCTTTAGTCAACACATCTGCAAGTTGATCCTTGGTTGATACATAAGGTGTACAAATTAACCCACTGTCTAGTTTTTCCTTTATGAAATGCCGGTCTACTTCAATGTGTTTGTTCTGTCATGTTGCACAGGATTGTGTGCAATGCTTATTGCAGACTTGTTATCACAGTAGAGTCTCATTGCTCCATCCCACTTGATCTTCAAGTCTTCTAAGATAATCTTTAACCATAGTAGTTCACAAATTCCTTGAACCATTGCTCTGAACTCTGCTTCAGCACTTGATCTTGCCACCACATTCTGTTTTTTACTCCTTCAAGTCACAAGATTACCACTTAAGAAAGTGCAATAACCTAAGGTGAATCTTCTATCAGTTACTGAACCTGCATAATCAGCATCTGCATATACTTTTAGAACTAGCCCCGAATTTTTTTTGAATAAAATACCTCTCCCAAGATTGGCCTTCAAATAGTGCAATATACAGTAGATAGCCTGTAGGTGCACTTTTTTAGGACTATGCATAAATTGACTTACCACACTCACAGCATATACTATATCAGATCTAGTATGTGAGAGATAAATGAGTCTTCCAACTAATCTTTGGTACATATCTCTATCTACAGCAGCATCTTCATTAGCTTCTCCAATTTTATGATTAGGATCTATAGGGGTATTTGCAGGTTTACATGCGAGCTTCCCAGTTTCCTTCAAAAGATCCATCACATATTTTTGTTGTGAGATGAAGATACCATGCCGTGAGTGAACTACTTCAATTCCTAGGAAGTACTTCAATCTCCCTAGCTCTTTTATCTCAAATTCTCTAGCCAAACACTGTTTTAGAGATTCTCTCTTTTCCATCATCTCCAGTTACAATTATATCATCAACATACACTAATAGAACTGTGACTCTCCCTAAATCAAAGTACTTGATAAACAATGTGTGATCTCCTTGACTCTGTTTATATCCCATTGCTAGTATCACTTTGACAAATCTCCCGAACCAAGCCCTAGGAGACTGTTTAAGGCCATATAAAACCTTTTTCATCCTACATACTTTGTTTGCTTCTAGATGACCTCCAAATCCCGGTGGAACCTTCATATATATTTCTTCTTCCAAATCACCATGTAGAAAAGCATTCTTTACATCAAATTGTTAAAGCTGCCAATTGTAATTTGCAGCCAATGACAACAAAATCCTAACTGTATTCATCTTGGCAACTGGAGCAAAGGTTTCTTGACAATCCACTCCATAGGTTTGAATGTAGCCCTTAGCCACTAACCTAGCTTTATACCTTTCAACAATACCATCCGCCTTATATTTTACAGTAAAAACCCATTTACACCCCACTGGATTTTTTCCTTTAAGCAACTCTACCAGTTCCCATGTCTGATTTTTCTTTAAGGCCTCCATTTCTATTTTCATGGCTTGCCTTCATTTCTCACTAGATAATGTCTCGGATAATATAGTTGGAACAAAAATAACGTTTAGGCTCACAAGAAAATTTTTGTGAGATGGTGAGAATTTTTCAAATGATACAAAATTAGAGATTGGATATAGTGGATGCTTAGTACATTCTCTGGTTCCTTTCCTAATGGCAATAGGCAGATCATAATCACTAGTTATAGTTTTAGGAGATTCATGCTTATTTTAAGAAATAGAGTCAAAAACTGTAGTTACCTCATTTCCAGAGTTAGGATCAGGCTCTTGGACTGGCACTGGTTTAGGATCTGGAACTTTTCTTCTTGAGTACACCTGTAATTCATTCATAGAATCCAGAACAATATTACCTTTTGTCACATTTTTTGTATTTGGAATGGGTTCAAACTCAAAATCAGTATTTAACTTGGGCTCAGCAGAAACAAGATTCGACTCAGAAGAATTAATGGGTGAAAATATTGAAGAAGGGGACAAATCAAGCAAAAAGAAGTCTTTATCCTTATCTTCCATAAATGAAGTCTCCCTCTGAAGATAAGGTTGAGTAAAAAATGGTTTACTTTTTTCAAAAGTGACATCTGCAGACACAATTTTTTTGGTAGGAGGATGATAGCACTTATATCCTTTTTGAGTTAAGGAATACCCCACAAAAATACTTAATAGCTCTTGGATCCAACTTTCCCCTGTTATGACTGTGAACATGAACAAATGATGTACAACCAAATATCCTAGATATGAGATTGTTTGTGGTATTAAGGTTGGGATAAAATTGTGATAGTAGTTCCATAGGAGTTTTAAATCCCAAAACCCTTGAAGGTAACCTATTTATAATGTGTGTGGCAGTGAGAACAGCTTTCCCCCAGTAAGATTTAGGTACATTTGCTTGAAAAAGAAAGGCTCAGGTTGTGGCTAGTAAATGGCTGTTTTTTGTCTCTACCACTCCATTCTGCTGTGGAGTATTAACACAAGATGACTCATGGATAATCCCCTCTTTTTGGAAATAGATGGATAGACTCTGGTTGAAGTAGTCTCTTGCATTATCAGACCTAAATCTCTTGATTCTCACTCCAAATTGATTTTGGATCATGTTTTGGAAGCTTAAAAACACACTATTCACATCTGATTTGGATTTAAGTAAAAAAACCTAAGAGACCCTGGTACAATCATCTACGAATGAAATAAATCCTCTTGCACCAGAAATATTAGGAATTGTAGAGAGACCCCAAATGTCACTATGAATCAAGTAAAAGGAAGTAGAACTTCTTTTATTACTAATTACAAAAGACGTCTATGCTTTGCAAGTTCGCAAACATCACAATAAAAATTTTCGACATTTAATCCTTTCAACAAAGAAGGAAACATGTTTCTCATAGTTCCAAAAGAAGGATGTCCAAGACGAAAATGATAAAGTCAGATTTTGTCTTTATTGGAAGATTTTTCATAAAGAAATGACAAAAGTAAATTATTCTTGATATTACTTGTGTTATTTGATGTCTCAAGATAGTATAATCCATCCTTCTCCTTAGCAAGTCCAATCCTCTTCCCCAAACTCTAGTCCTGAAATTCACAATAAGAAGGATAAAAAGTCACTTTGTAATTCATATCTCTGGCAAATTTTTGTATAAATATCAAATTAGTAGACAATCCAGGAACATGAAGAACATTTTTTAGAACAAACGAGGGATTAACTGGAACATCTCCTAATCCTACTACTGTAGTAAGTGAGCTATCTGCAACAACAATTTTCTTATTACTAGGACACAAGATATATGTACTAAACTTCTGTGAGGAATGTATCATATGGTCTATGGTTCCTGAGTCAATGACTCAAAAACTCGTAATAAGCTTAATCGAGACATTTAATCCATGAGAACCAGAAGCTTTACCTGAACTAGAGACCTTACCCAATGAACATACCACAGTAGGCTTTTCAAGAATTTTCAATAAGTTTCTCAGCTTTTCAATCTCTTCCCTGTCGAACTCTCCTTGTTTCCAAGACATCTGTAGTACTCCAGTGATTTTTTCAGTTGACACTTCCTCAAATTGAGTGGTAATGATATCTTTCTTTGAAAGGGTTTGGCAATGAAAGCCTAAAATAGAAGTCAGCAATGAAGACTGAAAATTTTGCTTCCCAAGAAGAGCCTAAAGCTCTGATACTATGTGAAAAAACTAAGAAATAAAACTGTGTAGAAAACTAAGAGAAAAACTGAATATATATTGAAAAACTGCTCATTAAGAATTATACAAGAACCATAGGTTTACATACAACTAACTAAGGGTTAAACTAGGAATCTAAATCTTCCTAAAAAATTAATCCTATAATTGAGGGATTGTCTATCCTAGTTTTTTTGTCCTTAATTCTAGGGATATAAATACTTAATTCTAGAGATACAAATATAAATATACAAATTACAAGATTACAACCAGCTGTAAATAAGTGTTTTCCCACATTATTATTTCCTGATTTTTAGGAGTTAGTTTAGGAATATCTAGTTGGGTATCTTTGACCAAGGTTATTTATGTACCTAGTTCGTTTCAATGGAAATTACCAGAGAATGATTTTTTTGGTACAATTAAAAGAATGATTTTGCGTCTCTTATTTTAGTAACATACCCCATGCCCTAATTATGCTCAATTTCTTTGACCATGCATAAGAAAAGCTTCACACAATCTCTTCCACACTGCTTTGAAAATTTTGCTGCACCTTCGCTTGCCAATGTGCAGCAAAAGACAAAAGATCTGGTTTAACATAGAAGTTCGCAGAATTCCTAGGCTAAAATATGCTTATATTCAGGAAAATGAACCAGCAGATTAAGTACAGTTATAATATACATGCAGTTTAAGAGTGCATCATCCAGCAAGAAGATCTGGTAACTCCTAGGCTAAAATATACTTATATTCAGGAAAATGAACCAGCAGATTAAGTACAGGTGTAATACACATTAAGTTTAAGAGCGCAGTATCCAGTAAGAATCAGGGCACCTAATAAAACAAGCGGCTGCTTAAGCCCCTATCCCCTACACCCCTCCAGTCTTAGTACTACATGTCTCATACCTGAGCTCAACTAATGACATTTGTGATTCAAGGAAATCAAGTTACTCTACTGTAATATTATCTTTTTTTTTTGGAATGATACTGTAATAATATCTTAGTCACACTCACACCATATAATTATTGCTTTACATGCTAGCATTAGCATAGCAGCATAAAGTAGGCAAGAATCACTGCATTTTCTATTGCATATCACATCCAAAGACTCAAGGCAAACTAAATGTGCTAGGACCCTTACACTGACTGAGGTAAAAGGCACAAAAGAAGTGCAATAGCTACTAGGGCTAAATATGAAGAGCAAAAGCAATGGTATCATGCATTTGCATGAATTGCAAGGTTGTAAACTGATCATATTATTATTTCAAAAATCTATTACCTTCTTCATTTGCTTTGTCAAAAACAAATTTGGCAAGCTTTGGTATTACTTCTGTGTCTGTTTCAGATTCAAAAGTGAATCCATGTCGAACAAGGGTCTCTTTCAAGACCTGAAAATACAAAAATATCCCAAAATCATCTTACATTCAAAAACTGTTAAAGAAAGTAAACTTTATGATGTAATGCAATTGCACAAACAAAGAATGAACAGAATCACATAACAAGAACATAAGCATAAGCAACAGCTGTGACGAAATATATGACATGTGTAAAAATTGCCGACAGATTTCTGTAAAGCCATTAGCAGATGCAGCATAGAAGTTTTCTAGCTACAAACTATCTGCAGACAAAGTTGTCTTCTTGCAACCAAACCCCCCATTCTCAATTGTCAAATCCAAGCGGCATGTTCAACTACCAATATTAGGCCTTCAAAGCAGTTAAAGAGAGTCAAAGAAGCACCATAAAAAATGAAATAAGACAAAATCTCAAAAAGGGTGGCAAACTGTTTAGATTTTACTGGCCAAAAAATAAACTGTTTGGATCTCTACCCTCTCTCTTCCTCATCTTCTTTACTGGGAATGTTTGTAAATTTTGTAAAATATTCAATAAGAAAATGAATGAAGAGAAAAAGCAGAAGGGCAAAAGTGGAGCAATACCCACCATTTGAACTTTGGCCCATGCTGTGTTCGCTTCTGAGCTTCATTCTTTCTAATTCATATGTGCATGTGACTTTATTCTTGAAGAATGTAAACTATTTTAATCACATTGTTTAACATAGTTTATTCTGTACCAGTGGTAGGAAAAAAGAAGAAGAGAAAGCAGAAAACAGAGAGAGAAGAAGAAGAAGAAGAATGAGTTCTAGTGATTCATACACACATCACTAGAGTTATCTATCTATCAGTTGGTTGCTTTTTATACATGTAATTAACCATTTCATCCTGTAAAATAAAATGCTAAATAATAAACAGTCACAGTGTACAAACCTGTGTTGCATATCCATCAAGAATGCATAAGCTAGTTAAGGTAAGAAAATGAGAAACAATGTGACTGAAATTTTAAGCCAACCTCATAATTAGTGATAACGCCATTGTGAACAACCAAGAAGTCATTTCCAGGACCAGAAGTCTGAGGATGACTATTCCTTGGAGCAGGCTCCCCATGCGTAGCCCACCTGGTGTGTGCTATACCAGCATGGATAGAAAAGGATTCCTCCAAGTTCAACTCTGTTGCAGCTACATCTGGAAGAACCAAAACCACCATTGATTTAACCTATAAACCTATGGCAACATAACTAAAGAACAGAAAAAAAAAAAAAAATGCCACCACGGGTAAACAAGAAAATGAGTCGTTTTCTTAATACAAGCTTATAATAGACAAAGAAAATGAAAGCACACCAGCTTTATAACTCAAAATTAATTCTGCTTATACAAAGTGATAATTAAAATGTTGGAAACAATTATAAAAACATTTTGATTCACTCTTAATAAACAAGTCAAATAATTCCACTCTAACAAAGGCTGCTGCTGATACGAAAGTATAACATGGACCAAGAATTATTAAAAATAAATATAAATTTGTAACATTTTATTTAATTAATCAAAGAACGAAAGCCATTATTACAGAAGGTCATTATTTACAGTCACATTTCAGTTTCACCTTAACCCATGCAAAAGAAAAAGGTAGAGAAATTTTATTACATATAGCAATCAAACCTGATCAAGAACAAACATGAGCATAGTAACCAATATCTAAAATAAATGAAGGATGAATAAAATAAAATTAAACAACCTAAACTTTGCTCTTTACTTTTCTCTTATGTTACTACTATTGCTGGACCCGTCACACCTGGTCCGATAAGCCAAAGATGACCCGACCCGGAACAGAGAAATAGACAAATTTATGATCGAATAAAAAGCAAATATAAACACGTTGCTGGTACAAACCGACCCGGTTAGGAACCCAGGCTCCTACCCGTTCTTTTCTTCGCTTTTCTAGCGACCAACGAACCCAATCAATCGGAAAACTCCAAGCTTTGAAAAAAGAGAAATTTAAGAGGGTAATAAGATACCTTGGTAGACGGATCTGACGAGGGACTCGATGTTGCCTTCCTGGCGAAAAACGAGAGGGGGAGGGGAGAGAGAGGGACTGAAGGATGATTGAGAGGTGCTTGGATCGTGAGAAAATGAGAAGTCGTTGTCGATGGAAATTCCAGCGGAATCGTAGCCTCTGTACTCGAGACGACGAAGGCCATTGAAGAGAACTTGAAGAATGTACCTTCTCTCTCTGTTCACGTTGTAATTCAAATACGCAAATATCCCACACATTCTTTTTTTTTATTTAATTTTCAATTGCAGAAATAAATAAAAAATTTGAGGGGAAAATGACTTTTTTCTGGGTTTTTCCTTAACTCTCTGTTTCTCTTGGCTTTGTGAAGAAGAAGAAGAATATCTAAGGGGAAGATGATCTTGACTCTTGACTTTTATTCTTGTGAATTTTTTTTTTTTTGAAAAATATTAACTTTGTGATTTAATTGACTGCGTTTATTAGCATAAAGGTTAACGCGTAAATTGCCCCTTATTTATAAATAAAAGGGTTAAAATATACTATATATTTTTTATTATTTTGATACTTAAAAAAATAAATTTACAATTAAATTCTTAAACTTTTATTTTGTTATATATTTATATACTTCATATTAACATTGTTAATTAAATTATTAACGTGTTATTAATATTCAACTAGTAGTTATCTCCTTTTTATATTAGAAAATGGCATCCATTACTTTGCGATAAATTGTCGTAAAAATAAAACATTTGTTTGTTTATCAATTTAATGAAGATTTAATTACATATTTCAATTTATTATTTTTATTTGGATATTTCAATATTTAATACATCCATATCATCTATGAGCAAAGGTGGAGCCCTTGACGCACCATTCCGGAGCCATATCCGAGCCATGGCTAGCTGTTTGGATGATATGATAGCAGAGCTGACATTACTTTCTTCCAATATTGATGGGACCTAAATTGATGACACAAACAAACTCTTTGCTTTTACTTGTGTATACGATAATATTTTTTTTTTTATTAATTAACACAATAATAAATAATAATAATATATAATTAATTAAAAATTTTTAAATTATTTTTTGTGATTTTAACGTTCAATGAATATTAATTCAAAATAAGAAATGATTATTATCTGTACATATAAACAAAATATATGTACTTTTAATCAAATAATATATAGAATTAGCTTATAGCATATGTACATTGAAAGTCATAAAAATAATTTTAATTTACTTTTAATTTTATATATACGCATTTTTTATTAATTATTTTTATCATGATATTAAATAATAAATATCTTTGATGTAAATATATTTTTTATAAATAATAAATAATTAAATGTGACATTATCCCTTGTCAATATTATGTATCCATTGTTAACACATAACAGATCAATTTTTTAGTAAAAGGATTTGCTTCCAAAATTGCAAGTGCCCCAAACAGCTTGCCCAGAATTCATTAAGCTAAACAAATTTGATGACGTCATAATTAATTGAAGACTAATAATAATAATAAATAAATAAAAACCTTCCCTATTGTGCCTGTAGTATTCAAGTTGACATTCAACGAAGTGTCCGAAACAATCTGAAATCCGGTGTTAGGGTGGGGTCGTTGATATCACGTGCAGGATGTACATTTTTATTATTAATAAATAACTATTATTATTTATTATATTTATTAAAAATATATATACATGGAAGCTTTTTTTTTATTTGATATTATGATTGAAAATAATTAATAAATAAAATATTTATATGTTAAATTTTAAAAATATTAAAATTACTTCTACGACTTCGAATGTACATTTGTTGTAAAATAATTATACATATTGTTTGATTAAATGGACACTTATTTTGGTTATATGTATATATAAGAATCATTTGTAATTTTGAAATAACATTTATTAAATATTAAGATCATAAAAATAATTTTAATTTTTTTATTAATTTTTTATATTATTAAATTTTTAATAATTATTTTTTATTATGATACTAATTAAAAAAAATTGTATTAGACTACAATTTTTTTTTTAATTTCCTTTCCTTACACATTTTTTGTCATGTATATGTCATGTTCACATTTTTTTCCATATAATTATTTACACAATACTTAGAAAATTTAGATAATAAAAATAAAAATTGGAAGACTGATTTATAAGCAATAATAGTAGAAATACTTGATTAAAATTTTAAAAAAATTTAGGGCATTTTTCATATTTTAACAAAAATAAAATTTTTTTCAATAAAAAATATATTTTTTGAATATGTCAACAACCAATGGATGCCATGTGTGGTCTACATCACACGATATTGGCTGCTATTTAAGAAATATTTCAATTACAATTTTTTTATTATAATGATATAATTATTTCATCACAATCAAAAATAATTTAAAAAATAATTACTTATGAGAATAAATTTCACATAATATTTTAATAAATTTTATATAATCCTAAAATTTAATTAATTAATTATATATAATTATTGTAATTAAATATGCCCCCTCACTATTTAACCTCACAACTGATTAAAGATTGAAAAAGTAACTCATCCCCTATCCATATCCTATAAATAAGAAAATAAGAAAAAATTAAAATTTGACGATTACTAACCAAAATCGAATTTTTTAAAAATTAAAAATCAAAATAAAATCTAACGCAAAATTCAAAGACCATAAATACTACTTACATTTTTTTTATTTTAAAAAGAAAAACCACAAAAGCAAATGTAAACGATAAGGTAGTGTTTGATTTCAGTTATTTTTTATTTTTATTTTTTAAAAAATAAAAAATATGAGTAAAAACTTTTTTAAAAATTAAAAATAAATTTAAATTTAAAAAAGAATAAAAATAATTTGAAATATAAAAACAAAAATAAGATGTTTTCTGAAAATAAAAATATTTTTTTATATTTTGTAAGTTATTATATTTGAATTTTTTAATGTTATTAATTAATAAATATATATTATATTTATAATTAGATTATATTAATAATAATATCATTAAATATTTTATTTATTTTTATATTTTTAAAAATAATTTTTATTTTCACTTATCAAATATAAAAACAAAAAATATTTTCTCAAAGGAGCCAAAAGTTTTTTTGTCACGAGCCCTTAGTTTTGCAGTTCCCACACTGAACTGAGAAAGCTGTAATCCCAGAGGCCAAAAGCCATCATCATCCCTTCACCTCACACGAAAAAGAAAAATGGCGTCTCTCTGTTACTCCCTCCACTCAACCCAAAAACTTTCCCCCTTAAGCCCAAAACCCTTCTCCAATCTCACCTTCCTCAACCAACAAAAATCCAAGGTCCGCCATTCACGAAGATCCACCATCACCGCATGTCACTGAACCCAACCCCGGCCACAGATCGCCTAATCTCCGCTGCGGCCTACACTCTCCCGTTCTTCAACTCCATCCAATACGGTCGCTATCACTTCATCCAATACCCTCAATTAGGTACCCTTTTCGACCCCCTTTTACCCTTCCTAAGCCTCTATAAATCCGCCCCTTACGCCAGCTTCGTGGCCTTCTTTGCTTTATACCTGGGGGTCGTTCGGAACCCGAGTTTCAGCCACTACGTAAGGTTCAATTCGATGCAGGCGGTGACATTGGATGTGCTGCTGGTGGTGCCGTTGTTGCTGTCAAGGATACTGAATCCGGGTCGGGAGGGTTGGGCTACCGGGTGATGGTGTGGGGACATACTGGGGTTTTCGTGTTCAGTTGTTTGTGTTTTGTTTACGGAGTGGTTTGGAGTATTTTGGGTCGGACTCCTTATTTCCTTTCGTCGCCGATGCTGCCGGTATGCAACTTTAGGCAGGCTTGTACGGTACAATCATTCTATTTTCCGAGAATTTTGTTTTTGTTTTTTTAATTTTTAATTTTAATTTTTTGTAATGCATTTTAGTTGAAATGCTACGGCTGAAATTATATTATAGGTTTATAGAAGAGTATGTAGTTTAGTGAATTTTCTTTAATCCATTGCTATCTTCTCCTATTTAATTTGCTTTGCTGGTTATCCTTGTAATTTCAATGTCACAAAACAAGATTGTAGATTTGCACGTGAAAGGTAAAAAAACCAAGCTTCTGACTCAGTTTGCAGTAGCACATGCTTCCTGAGATGCATATACTAAAATGATATATGCAAGTTTAAAACATGTCCTGCACATTGTGTGCATTCTTTTCCATTTCTGATTTTTTTAAAAATGGCGCATGACAAACCTCTGAATTTAGTTAAATTGAAGCAATTGGACGTTGAACTCGGGCTATAGGCTGTCATGTCCCTTGAATTAAAGAATGTTAATTTTACTCCAGCTCCGTTGGAAAATTCGTTTTTTTTTTTTTTTTAATTTAATGGAGATAAACATAGGTATTAAATTATAAAAATAAAAGATTAAAATAAATATAATTTTAAAATATTCGATGGGTACGAGAATGGATAATGCCCACGTTTTATCTGTATCTACTATATATTCATATATATTTAAAAATTTATTAAAATTTTAACTTTCAAAATTTAGAGTTTTAGGGTTTAAAAATTGTGTATTTTTCAATCTGTAGGTTTTTACTTATTTTAATTTATTTTAATATGTATATCGTATTTGATTTAATGTAATACGAAATAATTTTAATTTGTGCAACATTTTTCTTTTTCCTCAAATAGTTAAGAAACTTTTTTTTGGTCTTAAAAAGAATAGCTCAATATTAACATTCCATTTAAGTTTAGCAAACCGATTAAGAGCACATTTGGATTCCATAGCACATTTGAAACTAACAGTGCATTTAGATATAACGTTAAGATTGCTTCGTGAGATTGAAAATATTGAAAATAATAATTCTGATAAAATTAATTACTGTAATAATAAAATTAAAATCAATATTAAAATATATATTTAAATGTAAAAACAACAATGTGATATGGTAAAATGTAAGGAAAAATGAAAATGAACATTAACTGTATCAATCTAGAAGTGTAATAACAAATTATATATTTTAAAATTATTTAAGACTTCAAATAAAAATTAAATTAAAATATTGACACATTAAATTATATTAAAATAATAGTTAAAATTTTAAGTATTAAAAATGATAAAAGTTTTAAAACATTTAATATTTTAAAAATAATATTTATAACAATTATACAATGTAAACTAATTATTTAATGTACTAATCTGAACCAATTATTACTGTATATTTCTCCAAAAACTCATAAATAAAATAAAGAGAGAGATTTTTATGATTAGGCCTTAGGGATGGGATTTTAGTAGAAGATTGTAACCATGTTGTTCTAATGAATAAGAAGCGGATGAGTAGAGTAGGGCCGGATCTACTCCAAGCCCAATCTGGGCTGGACTCAGGCCCAGTATGTTTGGATCAAAATCAATACCAATAAGTGAGTTAACGCTACCCTGGTAAGAAACCCATTGAAGCAACGCAGGTCAGCTTTGTAGTTTCTAGCCGTTGACAAAAAGGCTTCTTTGTGTCGTTTAGAAACTCAAGAGCCATCTGACCTATTTTCACACACCCAAAGTCAAACTTTGAATGTCTATTGAAGTTTCTTCCAACGGAGGTTAACTGAATAATCAGTGCTTTCCTTGGTGCATAGATCACAAGGACTCTTCAGCTAGAGACCACTACTCAAATATCTGCTATGCAAGTGAACAACTTGCCCCACTAACCTTTCATAAAGGCCATCGATTAAAATCATAGACACATGCTGAGTTGACAAAATTTTGATCATCGTATTGCAGATTGATTAGAAACAAGATAGATCATGCAACAACCAAATGTAATTTGGTTGTTAAAGCATTCTGAGAAATCAACTAGTTCAACTTCAAAAATCTATCATCAAAGCACCTGTGCACTTAATTTTCCACATTGGGTTTTTTTCGACAAAAGAATTAAGGCGCACAAAGAGCAGTCAGAAAATATTGAGCCAAACGCTCTAAAAATTCACAGCACGAATAGGTAAAAGATAATTTTAACACAAACACATACCTCTTACAAGTATTAGTCGAGAAAATCTTCGAAGCAGTTGATACATCCAGCAAAAAAGTAGAAACTGCCAAACTCCGTCAAAAGTATCAGAACAAGCACAAAATTAATATCAATCCTACATGATTTCACCACTGACCTAACGAACATCAGTTCCATATCCATCCACCTGATAGCAATCATCTAGTGTCGATCACGCCTGAAAGAGATGGAAGTTTTAAAGAGTAATAAATGTTATTGGGATATCAAAAATTCCAACAATGAACACCAAAAAAGGAAAGATTATAGATAATCAAAATAATTATCGAAACATTTATATATCATATAATCTACAGCAATAACAAAGCCAAGCCCCTTGTGACTATTCATTGTAAATTAACTTAAGAATACCAAATCATTGTTTTAAAATCTTTCAAGTGACTTCATGTCTAAGTTGAGAGAAAAATAAGCTCTATAAGACCTATACAAAAGCAAGTACCTGTGCCGATCATAATCCCTGGAACGTTCCCCAGACCGAGAACGTGACCTGCGACGACTTCTTGAATCATAACTGCGTGAGTGCTCATGATCTCTCTCACGGTCCCGGTTATATCTACGATCTCGTTCATAATACCTGTCCCGGTCCCTGCTCTTACGATCATAATCCCTCCCTCGGTCACGGCTATCTCCTAGGTCACGATCCCGACTAGATTCTGTGTCACGATCCCTACTTCGTTCCTTTGATCTATCTCATCAGCAATATAGAAATATTAGAGGATCATTATGAAAGAAACTCAACCATCTTGCCAGGCCCCTATTCCAAACAAGAGGGGAAAAAAAAAAAAAGAAAAGAAAAAACAGTATAGTTTACCTTCTGTCATCATATCGATCAAGTTTGCGGCTCTTGTTTCTCTCTTCCTGACAAAAATAATTACCAGGAAATGGCTACTTGAACCACTTTTTGAATAACATGAAATACCACTCCAATTTTTTATGTACTTGCCACAAGGACTATTCGGAAAAACTTCTAATGCTAGGCATAAAATAGTAAGCCTTAACCAATTAAACCAAAAATAGAAAAATAAAGCAGATATGGCTGCTCTAATACCAACCTGCTCCAAATATCTCATACTCAGTTATGCTACAAAAATGAGAGCACCATGCACCCTCTCACCAACATCTGCATCTTCTTAGTAGTGAAATGGAACAGAACAACAAAAGTAGTTTGGAAACCAGCGCTAAATTGGTCATATGTCACCAAAGTGCAAAATGCGTAGTGCAGGGATCCTATATTACTTTGCAACTCATGTTTCATTTTAGGTAGTCCAAGTCAGTGACAAGGAAAGAGTTGGACTTTAGGGTTGTAGAATACAAATTTCTTCTCCTACTTCCTCCTCCACTCTTTTTCTTTTGTATTTTAATTGTTTCCTTACAGCAGGTGCATTTTGTGTTTTATTCATGAGTGCCGAAATATGTCAGATCTAACCAAATGTCATATCCAATGCATCCCGAGTCCAATATGCAAAGGTCCATCTATGGAAAAATACTCTGTTTTTCAGAGTTCAGTATCTAGATTATAACCAGAAAGATTAGAAAACGGGAGGGTATTATTCATCTCCGAGGTTAGAAAAACTCACAGAGGGCTCACTAACTGAGAATCGGTATAGAAGAATGTGAGACATTATACCAGCACCTGAACCAACATATTCACAATACCAACTTAAGGATGTCTCAACACAACATGCATAAAAGAATAGATCTATCCTACCATGCACAACTGCATCCATTTGATTTATTCATTTAATTCACTAGGCAAAAGCATTCAAATCATATCTGAGTAATTAAAACACAACAGTTAACACTTAGAGCAGAAGAAATTGCAAGTGAACTTGTGAATTAATACATCTTGACAGTCACTCTTCATATTGATTCAGATAAAAAGTATTTAAAAAAAAAACTCAAAGCTAAAACACTAGTGAGTAAATAAATCATCTTACCTGAAGCTCCACTAGTTTATCACGGATTTGCATATAACCTAAATGAAGCTTGCCTCCAAAATGATCTGCCAAACGTCGGTCACTGAAAGGAAAAAGGAAAAATCAAAATACTTCAACAAGAAGATCGAACTATACAAGAGGCAAGCATTTAATAGCTTCCTAGTAATTTTTTATCTAGCAATAGCATGATCTACAAGCATGTAAAACAGAAAAAGACGCACATTATGTAGCTGCAAAAGTTATCCTCGTAAAACTGGGCCCAAAAGCCTGCTGGTAACAAGGAGGTATGATGCTCAGGTCAAAAGCTGAAGCACTTGAAACCCCAAATGCTGATTTTTTTTTTAAGCCCTCAAAACAAGCCAAAATAACATGACAATAGCTAGAAGAGACAGAATCAAGGTTTACCTATCATAAACACTTAAAAATGCTCCACAAATGTCACAAACACGAAGCTTTTGATCAGTCTGTAAGAACATTGCAATTCAAAGAATTAATTAGAGAAGGTTAGATCAGATCAGCCGATGAAAACAACCAATGCACTTTGAAATTTGAATCATTGAACTGAACTGAATCATATAGGGCAACTGTCCATGAACCTATCATGTGTCTTATCATAAAAGTATTAGGATACTATTGCGATTTCTTTTTCATATAATTTATCCAAGAACCTCACAAAAAAATTAGGAAGAACTAGCCAATGAAAGAAACAGTAGTGCTGATTCTTGAATGATAATATCCAGTATTTTTCTCCGCACATGCACACAGCACCAAGCTCAACAAATCATGACGATATACATATCATATCCTTCTCCGAATATAGACTTCTTTGTATCCAAAAGTGAATTAAAAAATAAATTTACCTTATAAATGTTTAAGTTCCTGAAACAAGAGGAAGCAGAAAGCTTCCACAACTAGTGTCAAACTATTAACATTATTACTTAAATATTTTGATCTGTAAGGTTCTGATTCTAAGCTGCTTATAGCAACGCATTAAAGTGATTACAGAAGTCTGAACTTGCACGTGCATCTTTACATTTATGAGCATGCGAATTATTCTAGGCAGGATGCACAAGACCTAGTTTTTCGTGCCCAACTTCATCTCAAGTTGTCTGCTGTGGTTTTGAACAGCACCCACTTTCCTATTTTCATCTTAAATTGCGTGCTTTACTTTTTTCATTTCCATGTCAAAGTCGTGAGCCTTGGTTTACTACACTGCCGTTAAGTGTTAAATTCAAAAAAGAAAAAGGACTCACAATGCGAACATCAGCGGCTGTGTACTTTGAGGAATCCAGAACAGGCTCCTGTCTAGCAGGCAGCTGAACAGAAATGGAAAAAACCATCATACACAAAAATGATGTTTATCCCATAAAATGGCAAAAAAGAAAAAAAAACAGCAAAGGGTTTTTTTTTAAAAAAAAATTTTGCCTAGAATACTTAAGGATGAAGACATAAATTGGTGTTAACATATATGAAAAAAATCCGAGTAAAAAAAGAATCGGCCAAAACTTGGAAATTGAAAACCTTCTTAAGTGCTTCAGCTTCTTCCAATGCTTTCTGTGCTTCATCCACCATTCCCTTCTCACCTAAACAATAAAGAAAAAGATCAGAGACCTACAATTAAGCAAAACTAGGAAACCAACAAATAAAATAAAGCAAAACAACACTGCTTACTATATTTACAGATTACTAAAACGGAAAACAACAAAAATAATCCTGACCTCAAGGAATATACTCTGAATTCAACTCATCTACGAGGGAATCTAATATCTAATATAAATATATAAAAGCCAAAGTCTTTGGCAAAAAAGGCAATTGTCCTACATGGATAGACGTAACTTCCTAACAAAGTGGATAATCTAATTTAGTGTCACATGTTTTCTAATTAAGTAATGCATTTTATTTTATTTAATATATCTTTAATTTAAAAAATGTTTTTTACTGTGCTGATTACATTTTTTTCATTCGAAATATCATTTGTCATTACCTTACATAAAGAAGCTTCAATTCAAAACAATTTACCTTATATAAATAATTCAAATTCAAATTACAAATTTCAAATTAGAAAGAAAACTAATTTTGAATATCTTCTTCCTATTTTCTGTCCAAAAGTATTAAACTATTTACATTTGACTATTCAATAACTACATTAATTTTGGTTTTGAATTTGGTAAGAATTTCTAATTATTAGTCCAAATGAATATATAAATGGCAATTCCATGTTAAAATTAATATAAATATATAAAGGCTAAAGGCTTTGGCAAAAAAAGCAGTTGTCCTGCACGAACACCTAACTCTTTTGACATGTGGACAGTATTGAAAAATTGTTACATGTCGTGTAATTAATCACTTTGATTTGAATTATTTTCTTTCTGCCTTTGTTTAGACAAATTAAATACTCATGTTTCACTATTGGGCCGTAATTTTAGGTTTGAATTGGGTAAAAACCAATTTAATTGCAAATATCTTATTTCCATCATAATAATACACAAATCAAATGGTTTTTTGGCATGTAAAGAAAGAATTTCTAAGGTAGAGTAGCTTTTTGTTTCTCTCACGTTACAACTAACATAGGAACTGTAATTAAATTATAGATTACATTGTCTTATTATTTTAAACATGTTCGACAATTGACATAATACTATTTCACTAGTACTCCTAAATTAATTGAGTCAACCATTGATATTTAAAATTTACATTTTACCTCATTTAATTACTTCCTACCTCACTCCAATAAATGGTTGTGACTTAGCATGAAAATTGTAAGTTCTTTCTACAGTTCTATATTTCAGCTTATTGGTGCTCTTAGTTGGTTTGTCACATTGTCACTGATCTTGCCTACCCCCTTTATTCATATTAATTCCTACTTTTTTAGAAACAATTTTGACTCTTTATTAATCCATATGAAGGTTATTTCCTATGTAAACATAAAAATTATACTCCAATTACAGGTTTATTTTTAGAATAATTTCAAGTTATTTGGCATTATAACTTGATTTATTTTAATGCATGTTTTATGTTTACTAGGGTATATATAATACTTCCCTTATTTTATTTGAATAGAGTATTACTTTATTTATTTCATTTTTTTCACCATTATTGGGCTCATGACTTCTTTTTTTCTTTGAAGTAGGTTGATGGCTTAACTTTTTTTTCCTTAAATAAAAGCTATTAATAACTTTAATAAAAATTATAAAAATATTTACTATACTTATCACTCAATAGATAAGACAGCTATTTTTTTATTAAGCAATAGTTTATTCACAATTATCAAAATTTAGAATATTGCAATTTTTGTCAAATTCAAGTAAACCAAATAGTCATGAATATTAGTTTCTATGACCAAAAAAGGCAAAAATACGCAAAACAAAAGCAATAAATGGTGAAATTGTTAATGCCAAAAACAACTAACTAGAGGATTGCCATTGATCAATTTATAAATCAATTTACTAGCATAAAAGCATGACTTTTTTAAGTTGAGGTATCATTAAGCAGTTTCATAACAAATACTTTACCAAGATCTTCCGCTTTCTTTAGCTTCTCGTTTATCATCTCCTGTGTACGAGCATCAGGTGCGGGGACAGGCAGAGGTGCCAATGGGGGTGGATTTGGCAGGGGTTGAGGCAGCGATGCTCTATCTTTGTTGAATGCATCCAAAAGCAACATTGACTATCATGATAAAAAGAAATGTCACTTGTTCAAAGGTAAAAAAGTTAACATAGAATCAAGATAATGAAATTTCCAACGCAGCTCAAATCAAGAAATACCATTCGATAGCACTAATATTTTTATTGTTTAATTATTAAACCTCCAAAAACAATGATATACCTGCTTGTCTGCTCTTTTAGTTCTAAGCTCTTCTACCTCTTCCAAAGCTCGAATCTTAAAATCAGTCTTGCCTTCAAGATCTGTAAAAAAAAAGTAACCATATATGACTGGAAATTTTACAAACACATCAGAATCGCTCAAGATTCAATGTGTTTATCCTCTTTGCTAAAAGAGGGTTTGCATAATTATTACAACCTATAAATATGCCACTTAAAACAAGTAGTGATCTACAGAATTTACCAGATATCTAGGCTCAATGGTAAAAAAAAAAAATTAAATCTTTCGTCAAACTTGTCCATAAATATTTAATTCTCAAGTATCTATCCAAATCCTAAACATGACTTTTCACTTCATCCCATCTACAAGTTTCTAAAAGCACCTACACCTAAAGCATAGCAGCAAGTTTCTAAAAGCACCTACAGCTAAAGCATAGGAGAAGAACTAAGTCCAACTACCAAAACAGTTCAGCCTCTCTACATGGAAACCTATAAATATGTGAAACCTATCCAACCGCTCAAGGTTCAATGTGTTTATCCTCTTTGCTAAAAGAGGGTTTGCATAATTATTACAACCTATTAATGTGCCACTTAAAACAAGTAGTGATCTACAGAATTTACCAGATATCTAGGCTCAATAGTAAAAAAATAAAGAAATTCGCCAAACTCATCCATATAAGTATCTATCCAAATCCTAAACATGACTTTTCACTTCATCCCATCTACAAGTTTCTAAAAGCACCTACAGCTAAAGCATAGGAGAAGAACGAAGTCCAACGACCAAAACAGTTCAGCCTCTCTACATGGAAACCTATAAATACGTGAAACGTTTCAAACCGTTCAACCAAATATCCTCAATAATCAATGGGACGGCAACTCAGATGAATTCTTTTGAAGAAGAAAAATATAGAAGACACTAAGTTGGCCTCCTATTGATTGCAAGGATAAGAAATAAATTCTTAAACTAAGTTGGCCTCCTATTGATTGCATGCAATATGGATGTGCAAGCAAAGAAAACATAATAATACAAATGAATAAATTTTTAAACCCAGTGTCAGAAATTACTCAATTTCAAGAAAATTAAGGTCATGAATGGTTAAACAATAAGTTCGCAATCACAATATAGAAAAGTTTTGATGCTTGCTAAGTCGTCTTCAATCTAAAAGAAAGTTAAAGAGCTCAAAACAACAATGTCTTAATTCCGGAATAATTCATATGCCAGCTCAGGTACACATTACCATGTTGATCAGCTTCTTTCAGTTTCTCCTTTATCTGCTTCGACAGCTCAAGTACTTCAGGTGTCTGCAATGTCAAAATTTTCAAAATCCCAATTTAAAAAGAAAAAGAATGACATCAGAAAAAACTAATGAAAGCACATTAACTTATTTGGCCTCACCTGTGTAACCTCAGAAACTGATATTGCAATAGCAGCTTTTGCATCCTCATCTTCAAGACGCTTCAGAGCTCTAGTAATTTTCCTATCACACTCAACAATGAGTCTATCAATGGCATCTTCCAATTCTCTGTCATAGTTATCAACACCTTTTACCTTGGCTTCTTCATATCTAGAAAGAGTTAAGTGATCACATACATACTAATGGACCTTACTGCTAGCTAGCATATTGATAGGCCATGTGCCAATGGTCCATTAGCTTATCACTCTGACTCTTCTTTTCTTCTGACATACTCATGTTGGAAACATATAAAATACTTCAAAGTTCAAACTAGAAACAGCTAAAAGGATATGCTCCTGTAACCATATGGAAAATCTAGCAAAAAATAAAACATAACCACATCCAACCATCGCACCCAAGTCTGAGCAACCTGGCAGAGACCTCAACTTTGAAATTTACTACTACTTAGTACCTACTGACATACTCCAGGTCTCAAGAGAGAACAAGTCAGTTGTTACTAACAACATTAAGTCACAATGCAACAACTAATTGCTAGCAATAAGATTTAAAAAGGATACTCTTTCCTCAGCAGCAAAGAGTGGACCTTTGGGCATGGTCCCATATCCATTTTCTGAATAAAGATAGGAAACAAAATTTGATCAGTAATGTAAAAAAGTGTAATAACTTCAGACAGGAACAAAGCATCAAAAACCCCAGCCCAACGTGATACTAAAGCTGAATATTTAACAGTCAAACTCAAAACCTTGATACTGATGGTTCATTATGTACCTACCATGTAACTGATTATGTACAGCATCTTTATCAATAACTTATTTTACCAAAATCCTCTCCTTAAACAAAAGAATTTCCATCAATTGATACCATGAACTAAAAAAATTGATTAAAAAAGAAAAAGAAATTGGAAATACTATATAATGCTTGTCTCGAATTTATTTGTTCTCCGTGTTACCAAACAATGACAAATCAAAGTGTTTAGAGTCATAAACCATAATCCTTTCTTTTCCCCTAGAACTCCTAAGTAAACAAACTTAGGAACAGAAAATTTTAATAAAGTTTTCCCTTTCCTTTCTAGTAACAACAAATACTACCGATCATCATGGTTTTATAATTAAAAAAAAAAAAGTAAAAACACAACAAAATCATTCCATGTAAAAGTAAAATCACGCATTTGTCCTATTTAAAAAAGGCACAGATTTAAAATTTAATTTTTCAAAAACATTATTGCTTCAGTATTCAAGCAAACTTTCCTTCCAACATATTTTCATAGAAAACAAAAGACTTCCCAAACTTTTCATTCCCCTTAATCTATCACCCCACATATCAAACAAACCCCTTTCAAAGCTATAACTTAATAAACAAATTATGTAATGAAAACACAGATTAGAGTTCGACAAAACAAAGAGAAATCTTGACAACTGGCAACTAAGCGAATAGAAATTGATGAATGAATAGTAAATACAATCTCAGTACCGTTAATTGGAAGAGCTCGTGAGGGCAAAGACCGGACAAAAAGAGACGGCAAACATCGCGATCGTAGTACTTGCGATTCACTTCCCTTACGTCGCCATTTCGATTGGCTCCCATCAGAACATCGAGCTGTTTCCTCATTGCATCCATTTTTCTTTTTTCGATTCCCTCTCCCTCTCTTTCTCTTGGAAAATGAAAGGGGAATATTTGAACCACAACACTTTTTTTTCTCTCGTTTTTTTTCCCCTCACAGAAGAGGTCAGGTAGACTTTTCCTAGGGTTTGGTTTTCTCGGGTTCGCGAGTTTTGGGGGCTTTTTGTATTTTGGATACCTAGCTGGTTTTTTTTTTTTTTTTGGAACTTTGTTCTCAGTAAATTGCACTTTGTTCTATTAATTTGTCGTGACTTTAATTTAGTCCCAACTATTACTTAATTAACTTAATGAAATTTTTTCTTTTCAATCTCATTTCTTTGTGTAATTATAATTTTTTATTATAATGTATCCTTTTTATTTTTCTTTATTTTTTATCGTTCAAACTAAACACAAAGAAAAAAAAAATTAAAAATCAATTTTCCTCCGTCTCTTTATAATTTCTTTTTTTTTCCTCTTCTTTTTATTTTTCTTCCTTGCTATAAAAATATAATGTAAATTTAGTAAGAAAAAAGTAGTTTAAAGTATATTGATTCTTACCTAAAATAAAAGTTATCAAATTAATTAATGGGAGGATAAAAGGTTTCGAAGGGTTTATCTTTAAAATTAAAAGAGGAAAATTACATGAATTTTCAAATATCCCATGGAAAAAATTAGGCTTTTTAATTTGTCTTTAAGGTTAACAAAGTGTAAAACAAATGTAAAATTATGCTAGCAATTTTTGAATTTAATAATATAAACGATACATCAATAATCATAAACTATTTAGATTTAGTTTAGATAATACTCGAATTTAACTCAATCATTGTTGAATTAAATTCAAACAACTTAACTTATCAAGCAAGCAGAGTTCAAGCATTCTAATGTTTAACTCGAGTAACTTACGAATTTAATCAAAAAATTTTTATTTTAATATATATTTTTATTATTTTAATTAAAAAATTACTTTTTACTCTTATATATTAATTCGAGCTCTAATTCGGATTCAAACACAAATAATCAAACTTAAAATTAAGCAAAAAATTTTAACTTGTTTTTTATTCAATAAATGAGTTTAATCAAGTGAGTTTAAATAGTTTGATTTTTATTTCAAGTCAAGTTCAAGTTTAAAATTTAAAATTTGATCGAATTCAAGTTGAATTTTGAATAGCAAATTTCAAGTTAAGCTAAAGCTTGAGTTTTTCAATGAATCAAGCTGGCTTAATTACACCCTACTTGTATCTATCAAAATTTAAAACTTAAATATAAGTATAGTTTTCATACTAATTTGATTTGATAATACTAATTATGTTAAACTTCCTTTATTAAAAATAGTAACATAACTATTGATTCTTTATGATATGGCATTTTGATTAGTTATGAAAGAATTAGTTAATGGTATGGACTTATTGGAATGTCATGTGGCACACTAATAAATTCACATGGCATTTTTTCCAACAAATATTAAAAAAAATTATAATTAAAAAATCTAATTACTTAAAAATGAAAACAAAATCTTTAATATGAGAAATGTGATAATAGGTTAGAAGCTTCAGGTTTATGCCTCTTTGATTTGATTGCCGGTGCCACCATTACAAAGCTAACTTTATATTATATTTGCATCCAGGGAAGGGGAATGACAATAAAAGAAAATAAAAGAAAGTAATACAAGCAAAAAAATCATTTTTTTGTTTGGATAAACTTTTAATTTAAATGAAAGGAAAAAGGTAAAAACTCAATAACTTTTGATTTCTCTTGTAATCCTCATTTTTTTAATATCTCAATTAGGAAAAAAAGCTAAGAAAAGAAAAATTTTTTAAAATTTTATTTTTATAAAAAGACTATTATATCTATCTTTTTATTAATACTAAAAACCTAGTTAAAAAAAAAAAAAAACTAACCATTTCACAATCTTCCTGTTAAAACCATCTTTTTTTTGTAAAATAAATTTATGTTGGACAATTATATGGTGATATGTTATTACTTTTTGTTTTGTGCAAAAATGACATATAATTAGCTAGTATGTAATATTTTTATGTGATTACATTTTTTATATTTAATAGCTTTTATATGAATACATCGCCAAAGTAATAATATGCTAAAATTTTAGCAATGGCAAAAAAATCTATCAATGCATATTTGTAAAATATATTTTTATTTCATTTGATTAAAAACCAGTAATATGTAGTAATTATGAGATCAGACAAAATAGCAAACATATCATGATCAAATATTACTATAAAATCACAAGCAATGAAATGTTATAATTAAAATTTTTTATTATAATAAAACATTTCCTTTTTTTTCTCTTTTTATCAAAATAATGGTTGTTAGAATTATTTTTCTTTCCTTTATTAATTTTAATTATCCAAACGATGGTACATATATCATTTTCTTTCATTTAAAAAACTTTATTTTCCTTTCATTCCCTTTCTTTTCTTTTCATTTCCTTTATTAATATTTATCCAAATATTGCGTTGGATCTTAGCAATAACAAAACCATCATTGGAAATGGATTTGAATAGAGCATTCAAAAGGGAATTCTAAGTTGTCAGTATTTAGTTTCACTAGAACTATCCTCGAATCATCGTAATGGTTCTTTACTAGATGGTTTTAGTGTAACATTTTCTAAGCTCAAAACTTCATACATTGTCAAAAATGAGATTTATGATTGAGATATAGATTTTACTTAAATTAAATGTTTTATAAGTTTTAACATTTATGGGAACTTGTTTAAGGGTTCAATTATAGGTATGTTTTAAGGGTAGCTATAAGTGATTAACCTTATCAAAAACCAATTTCAAGGTCATATTTCTTTGTGTCATTTGTTGCAAATTTGTTGTTGCTTTTTAGTTATATTGTGTGTGTGTGTGTGTGTGTTTTTTAGCTCTTTATGTGTTATGGTTGCATGAAAATTATGGCTAGGATTTATTTTCAATTATTATGTATTGGTTATCAGGTTCGAAGAAAGTTTAATAGGAGTTTGAAAAAGTTAAGATTTTGAGAGTTGCGGGGTTCAAAGGGGGTTTTAGAATATATTTTCAAATCTCGATGGTAAAAACCAAAAAAAATGGTGAGGGGATGGCTCATAAAAAATTTGATGGCTATCGAATGTGGCGATTGTGGTAGATATAGGTTTTTAAGTTTTAGATTATTTTGGATTTTTGTGAAAAAAGGGCATTATGAAGAGTTTAAGGTGATAGATATGTTAAGGAGATTAAAATGAGCTTCATGGTAGATTTCGTTAACATTTTGGCATCCTTGCACAGCAAGCCATAATGGTTGGTGCAATGATCGGTTGCCTGAATTTAGGTTTATATGGTTGTCAAAATATTAGTTTTTATGGTTAAGGGATTATGTTTTTTTTTTTTTTGTCAAATTTTTTACACAATTACAATTCTTTGTGTTTAATTATACTTTTTGAAAAAAAAATATTTATTAACATTTCAAAATGCCATGTGAATTTATTAGAAAACCTGGCATTCCAATTCTATCACATCATCAACTATCTCTATCTTAACCAACCACAATATCACATTATTAAAAGTTAACGGTCATGTCAATGAGTCAATTGTGTAATGGGATTAAAATTATCAAATAAAATTAGTATAAATTATATTTGTATGAATTACACTATTGTAGTATTTAGTATCATTTTCAAAATCATTATGCTAACCTAATTACCATGGTGATAAAGATCACTGAGATGATTTGATCACTAGTGATATTAAATTATTATATTTGATATAATATTATAAATAATTAATATTTTTAAATCATTGTATTTGATATTATATGAAAAATAAATAATTTAATACAAAATATACAAAAATAATCTTTTAAAAAATAAAATAGCTAATATTTATTATATTGACAAATTATAAAATAGTTAAACGGTATTTTAAAGAAATAAGTGATGTAAGAAAATTCAAAATTACAACCTAACATGATTCTTTTTTTTAGCCTTTTATATAACCAACCTTAAAGTTGTGGGATATAAAATTTAGTTTGTTGTTGTTATTATATAAAAAACTATAAAGTATAAATCAATTTTAATAAAAATAATTTCTAAAAAAATTAAAAAATTATATTATTTTTCTAGTCAATATAAATATATGAAATTAAACTTTTTTTTTAGAATAGTGATTAAAAAACTTATTTTTTAACAATTTTAATAGCCAACTTCTTAGGATAATATTAACTATATTTTTCATTAACATAAATTAATCAAAAAATAATATTAAAAATTACTTTTTCATTATAGTAAAACTTCTCATCCTTGTTGGGAATCATATCACTCCCCTGATCTTATTACCCTAATGATTTAAAGATCGTTATCACGTAAAATTTTTAAATTATTACAAAATAAAGTAATATAATTACTAAGTATGGATCATTGTGATTTTTAAATGAATCATCATATATCAAACATTCTTCATACGTACTATGTTGAAAGTATTGAAAGCATGAGTGACAAATTTGTAGATTTCACATATCTCTATGTATGGTACAATTATTTTTAAAAAATGATAAAATACATGACAATCCTTAACTTCGTTTTTCAAGTATTATTTTAAAGTATAAGGATTCAAAGTTATAAAAGTATTTGATTTGATAAAAAAATACATATACTTGACGTTAAATTAATAGTATAATACCAATAAAAAATAAAATATTTAATTACTGCTAATTACTAATATACAAATATTGTGAATAATTTTTATGTATGTTAATATTAATATATATTAAAATATGTAAAAATATATAAATATGTTTAAAAATTAAAAATCATTCAAACAAAAAATCTACTCGTGCAGCATTGCTTTACAAATTTTTAATTTAGGTCATGAATGGCTCTCGTAAATTATAATAAAATATTTAATATGATATTTAAATTTTAAAAATTTATTATATAGTATTTGAATTATAAATTTATTTACTAATGTGATATTCATTTTTAATGTGAGTACTTCTAATGATGATATGTGATAAATAAATAACCCTCTAAATACTATATTAATTAACAAATTTATAAGTTAAATATCAAATTAAAGATTTTTAAAATTAAAGTATCACATTATATATTTAACTATAATTTAAAGGTCATCCGTGAATCAAGACATTATCCTTTCTAGTTTTTATTAGGTAGTTTTTATAATTTTTAAAGCCAAAATATACCATTAGTCACAAAATAATAGTCAAATTTTTAAAATGTTCACCTAACTATTACAATTTTAGATTTAATCACTAAATTTTGAATAAATATTTTTTGTCACTAAACTATTAATTTCTAATGATATGTTAATATGAAAATGTTGCATTGATTATCTGGTGTCACGTGATATTACTATATCAGCAAACTATTTTTTTCAAAATTTATAATACCATATCATAAATGTAATATGATATGTTAAATGACACAGCAATATCATATGACACTTAGACAATTAATGTGGTATTACCATATTGACATGTTATTAAAAATTAATGATTTGGTGACAAAAAAAATATTTACTTAAATTTTATTGACTAAATAAAAAATTTAATAATTAGATTATTATTTAAAAAATGTGATTGTAATTGAATGACTAATAATATATTTTATCATATTTTTTAATACATGGAGTATAATTTAAGACAAAAATATAGATTAGAATAAAATATTACTCAATAAACTAAATAAACTAATTAATTGAAACAAACTTTTTTTCAAAATTAATTTATTTTTATTTCTTAATTTTTATTGAGTTCGTGTCTGTACAATGAAATCTATTTTGTCAAAGGGCAATTCCATTCGCAACATATTTGTTACTCTTCATATTTAAAAAAATATATTTTAAAATAAATTTTTAATTATCTTTTTTTTCTTCTTTTTTTTAACATTCATTTCATTTTTTAACTTATTGATTTTCAAATTCAGAAGTTTTTTAAAAATTTTGAATTTGTAAATTTGAAAACTATTAAAAGTTTTTAGAGTTTGTTATATAAAATTTTTTAAAATTTTGGTATATTTGTATATTCAAAGTTCAAAAATTTTTATAAGATTTTTTTAATTATTTTTTTTATTAAACTTAAATGTAACTTTGTTTTAAAATTTCCATAAATGATTTTTAGTACGTTATTTAACTTATTAGATATATATTTCTGAAATGCATAATTGGTAAATTAAATAATTTATCGAAAATATATATTCAAAAATTTTAAAATTAAGATAAAAAGAATAATTAAATAATTGTATTTGAAAAAAATTTTAAAAAATGTGGAGAGAAAAAAGGGGTACATTTAAGAATCACCTTTTTTTCAAAAAAAAAAAAAAAAAAACTGGTTCAATAACCGATCCTTGGAATACTGGTAGTCTTACAATCCCAATAGTCGTACCTTAACCGAGCCAAAACGACAAAAAGTTCTCTTAACCATTACTAATCAAAACGCTGAAACTCTCACTGAAGAAACATAGGAAGCAAAGGGCAACGATGAAGACGATCAAAGTCATAGTACTGATAGTAGCTTTCATCCTCGCACTTTCTCTTTTGTCGTTTCCTTTAGTCGGATTCCAATCCGACGAGCTGCTCGTTGACGACGAAGAGTTTGGATTCGAGGGGGCTCCCCAACTTCGCTCCCCTGAACCATTCTCCACCCGATCCGCACTAGTAACAACCCCGACCCGGAAGAGGCTTTCGGATCTCAATTATGATTCTAAGATCCATTTCTCTCTTGACCACGCTTTCGGTGACTCCGATTTCTCTCCCGCTGGCACTTTCTCCGCCCGCCTTAAAAACTTGGAGCCATGGTGGCCAGGTTTACTAACCTCCTTTTGTTTTTTTGTTTGTATTCTTTTTAAAGCAGATTTTTAGTTTTCATTGTCTTAATGCAAAATCATAACTGCAATGCGAATTCTAACAGAAATTTTCTATGTTAAAGTAAAATCATGCACAATATAAATTTTTGGTAAAAAAACCATATATTTTCTTTTATATCCAAATGAGCTTCTCTGCTTTTTTGCTTCGGGAAGCAAAAAAGAACAACCAAACGTATCCTTAATTGTTAAAGGAAAGGAAAGTGGAGTCACATTGTGAGGTGGGAGCTGCTGCCTTAGGAACATAGCTATGTCATTGGCAAGAAATTGTAATGTCAAGCTAACTTTTTTAAAAGAGATAAATTCCAAATTTGTTTTGTCACTACACTCAATTTGGTTGAATATTGACATTGTACATTTATTTTGAACCAAATTTGGACAAAAATTAATGGAGTGGTGAATGTTAAATCATGATCTCAGTTTTTTTTTTTTGGTGAGTTGGAAATAAAAATGAAAAAAATAAAAAAATAATGTGTTAACAATTGCCATGTGTATATGTTTGTTGTGAAATTTCATGCCATTGTTTCTGCTCCTCCACATCTTATTTAAATATTTAAATATTTAAATATTTAAACAAAATATTCAATGGAGTTTTCCTTCAATAATAGCTTTTATCGAAAAGTCAACCAAATAAAAGTATGGTGGTAAAATTAATGCAATTGAAGTACGCTGAGAAAATTCAATATTGAGCCTTAGTATAGTGGCAAATTTGGTACTTATCCTTGTTAAAAAGAAAGGCTTCTGAGTTCTTTGCAATTTAAGGGGTCATTGGATTCAACTATTACTTGGTTTCATACTAAATCTTAAAAGTGGATATTGGACTGTTTTTGGAAAGGTCATTAGTATTAGAGAGGAGTTTACTAAAGCTTAAGCTCCGTATTTTTCAATTTCTTTCTAGCAGCTTGGCTATGTAACACCTGCTACTCCCAAAGTTCTTAAAATTTGATAAAAGCCTTCAAGTAAATTGAGAGATTAGTGTTGCTGATAAGAGGCTTAGCTAAGTGTCAGCATCTATAATTGGCAATACCAAACAAATTTGTAATCAATTGTGTAGAATAATTAGTTTGCTGCTCCTTTTTCCCTTCGTTTCTCAGCCAACCATGAAGGATATAATAGTTGACCAAAGGTTTGGAATTACTTAAGGTCATGTTTGGTGCATAGGATAATGGATAGGATAGGATGATAATCATCCTATATTATGTTTGATTTGTATCTAAAGAACGGGATAGGATTATAAGGAGGATTATCATCCTCTTGTTATAGGATTAATCAATCTTCCCAAAGTGGAGAGGATTATTATTAATCCATGAGATTAAACTTACGTGTCCTATCATACCCTTGAAAATTATATCAATAATTTAAATTGTATAAACTTTGAAGAAGGATAATTTTAACCAATAAATAAATTATCCTATCATAATCCTTGTACACATCAAACATAAGATAGGATATTATTTAATCTAATCCTATTCGTAATGTCATCTTATCCTATCCTATCATAATCTTGTGTACCAAACATGACCTAAGTTCCTTCAATCCTGAAGTGACTTTCTTTTGCACATGTTTGTCATTTCTTTTATTTTTGGGGAAAGCTCTTATAGAATTTTAAATTGACCTTCTTTTATTAACAGACACTTACAAAGCTACGATTTTCAAGGAACAATTTCACTAATGAGGAGAAGAAGAAGTTCAAAGTAATTGCACATTATCTAAATTTCTAATTTAGTTGCTTTGTTTCTTTGTGAGTGGCCAATTTACAATTCTTTGAGTTTTAATTATCTGTTCTTGCAGAATCTGCTTGAAAGTGATGACTTCTATAGGATAAGACTCCCATCTAATGTTTGAGTCCTCCTGAGAGGGATTTTATTATTTCATCAGTGAAAGCAGTAAGTGCTACTTTTTGCTTCAGCTTGTTTGTTGAGATCTCTATTATTATTGTTTTTTGATTTTGGTATTGGAATTCTTGGTCCCTTTTTCTAAGGTTAAACTCATACAGAAGAAACTTGGGAGGCTTAACTGTTCCGGCTATATATGTGGTTCTTTTAGTTTATACAACCAGCGTTTGACTTATGCTCTTCAGCTGAAATCTCTAATACTAAAAGGTTGTGCAAATTAAGCTTTTTGAAGCAAAAAGTTTTAAATCTGACCACCTTTTTAAATGCTTCCATTTTAAACAATTATATCAGAATTAGCTCATTGTCTTAGGCTATTTGTGATATATATATATTTTACATTCTTTTCCTTCTATTTTCATAAAAGCTTTTCTTGTTACACCTTAGATGTTACCTATTTGTCTAAAATAAAATAATTTTTAATATAAAGTATTGCAGATAAAAATTGAATTTGGAATTTTGTTTTTAATTTGGAGCTTAATTGTCATATGGTCATATTGAGGAGGAAAAGCTAGAATTGACAAACAGGAATTTAGTTTGTAGTTTGGAGCCTTAATTGTCAATTGGAAATAAAAGGGGGAAAGTAAGCACGGCACCGTTATCATATTCAACCAGACACCAAGTTGGTCTGATTTCTACTATTTATCCCTTTCTTTGTAGTTTATATAGTTCTCATTAATTTTTTTGTTTGACTGCAGAGATGTCTTCCAAGGGAGGGTTTGGATGAGCATTTTGTAATACACATGGTAATTTTCCAACTTCAGTGGCAGAAATTGGTTATTTGTAGATGTTCTCACTCAATCCTTCTCTTCTCTCTCTCTCCTTTGTATGTGTGCCTGCATATGCAAACGGTCCTTTTATGTGATGAAGTTTTGCTGGGTGTTCAAGAAGTGACAAAAAAAACTTCTGCAGTTCTTTCAAAGCCACATGTAGATGAAAGACTCTGAAATCTTGTGCTCTATTTTCTCCAAAAATTACTTCATCCATAGAGCCTTAATGGTTCTGGATTTTCCAGTGTCCCTGTGAAATTTCTTGTCTCTGAAATCAGGATGCAGATCAGCATAAATCTTATTCATATATCGGTGACACCATTACTGAATCTTGGTGACTGCATGTGCATTCAGAAGATAAACCAAACAAGAATTAACCTGTGATTTAAGTTCTCTCTGTTTATGAAACATGCTCTTGTCAGTGCTGATATATATATATATATATATATGCATGATTCAGACCAAAAGGAATTCAAATATCTGGATTTAGCTTCTTAGAATTGTCCATGGTTGAGAGTGGTCAAATGCCCCTTTGAAATCTTGGTGTTCAACTTCAAATAAGAATCCAAACTCCAAATGGTCTTAATTGGTTTCAGTCTTTCTTTATCAACTTTTGACTGTTATCTAAGTGTAGGTTGCTAAAATTGGAAAAAAGGGCAAGACAAATAGTTAGCCCGCCAATTGAGCTGGTTATCATGAATGCTATGCTGTACAATTTTTGTTGAACTGTTATTTAGATGATAAATGATCTTGTCATTAGAACTTTAGTCTCTTCAGCATGCACCAAAATGTGTGTAGCATGTGCTTCCTCGTTTCTACTTCTTGATATTGCCCCTGCCCAAGCATTTGAAAAGTTTGATTTCTTTTCTTTTGCCTTCAGTTACTGTTGCCTTTTGCAACACCATTCAGACAAAAAGGCTTTTTTTTTTTTTTTTTTATAAGCAATTGCATTTGGCTTAGAATGATTCAAATTTTTTTTTTTTAATAATCATACCAAACAGAATTTAGCATTGTTGACCTGTATTATTATACAGCGTTTTAGAGTACAAAATGGCATTTTATTTGGTCTGTTGAGGATACCAGATTATTGGTACGCTTTCATGTTGAATAACTTGTTGAAAATAAAATTGGAATGGCATTTTTTTTTAAGTTTCAATGTGTTAATTGTACAGTCCATTTGACACTTTGCTCTGCCTTGTTAAGGACTTCTTACAATGACAGTTTGTTGACATATAAGTTTGGTTTGTGTATGCACTACCTTGTAAATTTTTGCTGCTTATACATGCCTATGATGCATACTTGTTTGCACCATGTTTACTTTCTTCTTGTGTAGTGTTAGTTGATAATATATGATTGAAACAAAATTTAAAGGATACATAAAGTTGGTTTTTGATGGAAGACATTTCAAATATGAAATTTCCCTCTGGACTCTTTGTTAACTGTGCTTTATTTGGTTTTATGGCTTTTGCTGCTTGTACATGCATATCATCTATACTTGTTTGTACCATATTTACTTTCTTTATATGAAGTAGCAGTTGATAATATAAGACTGAAACAAAATTTACAGGCAGCATAAAGTAAATTTTAGAAGGAAGACATTTAAAAAATGAGAATCTGGATGCTTTATTTGGTTTTATGGCTGCACTCGTTTACATATCTCTACCATATTTTCTAATTGGAATGTTTGGATGATATGTAAAGATGTCAAATTGCAGGTTCATATAGTAAATGTCCTGATTGACGTGGATCTGACTGCAGAGACATTGTTAATTTTTTCCCTTTTTATGCTCTTGTTTGCAGGAGGGTGTAAATGTTTTGGCAGTCAATTATGGTTCTCCTGGGTCATGCCCATATCCTCGGAATTTGAAACTTGTAAGTCAGGATTATGCTCTTAGTCTGGTATTTCTTCCCCGTTATTAAGCACAGTACAGCAACTATACCCTCTTCCTCCCCTATAATTATTTGGCAGTTGTTGCTTTTACACTGGATGGTTCTATCATGGAGATAACTTTGAGCATGTTTCTTAGTTGCTGGGCCTGCCATTAATGTCTGCTTAAAATTTTGGGGGACCATAATTATGTCAACCATCATAAATTATGAAATAGTCACATGTAAGTCTACATAGCCTGGTGGGGCTCTCTGAGTAAGGAAGTGATTGAGGGTCTTGGAGCAACATCTGGCATTAACCAAAAGCATGAATAGTTTTCTATACGATGCTTGCCCTCATAAGTTATGGAACATCCATTTTGTTTTCGTGCTAACTTCATTGTGATTTACTATGCAGATAAGTATGGCCAACTAGGCATTTTTATTTCTAATTGCAAGGCCTCATTTTGGAGTATCATTACCTATATTACCTATTTATAAAAGTAAGCACTTGGTGGGATTAATTGGTTGACATTTGGCAACCCAATTGGCTGCCATTTGGCAAGTAATTAAGCCTCTGAGGGCTTATGGCTGCAATTAAGGAAAGAAAAAGAAAAAGAAAAAAGGAAAATAAGAATAAAAAAAGTAAAAAATAAAAGTAAAATGATTAAAAGCATAATTGTTAAATAAAAAATAAAATAAACGTGTGACATAACTTAATCAAATAAAACAATATATTTATCATATTTAATTATAATATAATTCATAAAATTATATATGGATTTTAAAATAAAACGCATATCAATCAATTATTGATTTCATGATAATAAAACATAAAAGTATACAATTAATGTTAATTAATGTGAGCTTAATTGATTGACATTTGGAAGCCCAATTGGCTGCCATTTGTCAAGCAATTAAGCCCCCAAGGGATTATGGCTGCTATTAAGGAAAGGAAAAAAGGAAAAAATGGAAAATAAGAAGAAAATATGTAAAATAACATGTAAAAAGATAAAGAATAAAATGACATAAAAACATTATTATTTAAAAAATAAAATAAATGTTTGGCATAAAAAAATGCACTTAATCAAATAAAACAATATATTTAACATATTTAATTATTATATAATTGACAAAAACATCCATGGATTTTTAAACAAAAGGCATATCAATCAATTATTGATTTCATGATAATAAAAAGTAAAAGTATATAATTAATGTTAATTATTCATAATGTAAATGTTAATTTGATTTAATTTTTTTCTTCTAAAGAAAAATAATTGTTTTATTTTTATATGGTAAACATAATTTGCTTATTTGTTTATTTATATAGATTATATTTTTTATTTCAAAATATTATTTTTATAATTTCAAAAAAAATACTAAAAGTGAAATATGTGTAACATAAAACTAATATACTTTATTATATGAAATAAAATAAGATTAAATAATACATTTGAACAATTTACTTATTTTATACATAATATAGTTATCTTTATAAGAAGTGATATGATGCATGAAAATTATATTTATGCTTAACTTCATCTTTTTTGTGCAAGTATAATTTTTTAGGGATACAATTCGAAATCAATTTTTTGATATGGGGATATATACACACTTTTGATTAAACAAAATGCTTAAGTGCTAATTTTATCTTTTACCATGTATTTCATTTTATTAACTATATATAAAAGTAAACTCTTGGGAGGATTAATTGCTTATATAAAGAATACTATGATTAATATGAATAACTAATAAAAATATTTAATTAATGTTAATTACTTTGATATAAATGTTGTAAGTTATTTTATGGTATGTTGATATTAGGATACATTAATATATATATAAAACATATATATATAAATATTTTCAAAACTTGAAAAGATTCAAATGAAAAAGGTTTACCCCATGGCAATGTGCCAACAAATTCTAGTAATATATGAAATGAGGCCTTACGAGCTCTTGGTTTTAATGATGGCTTTGAAGCTTTTATTTGGAGTATTTAGATAGTGGTTATAATATGTTTGGTTGTTACGGTTGCTCTGGAAGTTAAAAAAAAGTGCATTTAGATACCAAAACAAGTAATATTTTTGAAAAATTCACATTTCTGAAAATTAAATCCATGATTTTAGTTTTGCATGGGACAGTTTTATTTGAAAATTTATTACATTTCAAATATGAATTAGACTTTTACTATTAGCTTTGTCCTTTTAGCGAACTTTGAGGAAGCAAAGAAGTTCTTAAATGAGTGTACCAAAATGCAACAACAATATGGAGTCTATTTAACTAATATGGGTTGATTTTACAAAGCCTAACTTGCAAATAGATGAACTTGTATGTCACCTTTTAGTTGCTATTTTCAATGACCGTAAGCTTTCTAAAATTGCATAGGAGAGAATTTTGCATTCAGCACTAGTAAATAAGTTGATCAAGTGTCTTCTAAGATTGCAACTTGATGTGAACTGTGACTTCAGCTTATGAGTGAATTTTAGCATTCAACATGTTTAATTGTTTGCGTTTTGTAGACTTGCATCAACTTGTTCTGTAAAATTTAAGTTCAATTGTGAATATGTAGATATAATGGAACCTTGAAGAAGATGAAAGGAGATTGTTTTCTCTCAACTAAATTTGATTGCAGAATGATTCCCTTTATTTGCATTTTATAATCTCTATTTCAGCCTGCAAAGTGGTCCTTCAGCTCACATACAGTTTTGAAGAACAGTGAGCAGGCACCGACGTATGTTTCTTTCGAAATTGTTCTTTCTCACTTTTTGCATCCTAGCTTTTCTTTTTCAACATTAGCATTATCTGTACTTGGAAAATGGGATATTTTGTTTGTATCTCTCTTCATCTTGTGGGTTTTCTGCAATGTTAGCAGTTTAATCTAAAGTCTACGTGATATTTGAATGTTCAAGTAGCTATTTCGGAAAATCTCAACGTCTTTTGTTTCCTTTTCTGCTTGATAATTGTGGCATTTTTGGGTTGCATTGACTGTGTTTCATTCTATTTATAGAGCTCCTGTCTTTACTGAAGAAATTCTTGCTGGTGAGAATGGAGAAGGTGAAGTTGTGCAGCCACCTGAAAGGTCTTTTTGGGCTAAATATGTGAGTAGTCAAATTGGTATAAGCTAAGATTTTGTAAACCTTTAATTTTTCTTTAGTCTGATGATCGAATCTATGCATATCAGTGCATGTATTTGATCCCTCTGGGACTCATCGTCATGAATGTGTAGTAACACAAGCAATGAATATGCCTGAGGAACAGGCTACTGGCCAAGTAGCTGCACAAGGACAGCCCTCAGCTGGAGGGGTGCAGCATGGGCCTAGTTCTTCTGCGCAAGAAGATGATGATTTATGAGTTCACTAATGGCGATAGAGTTGAGATTGATCTCTGCTAGGGTTTCTTCAGTTGCATGAAGATCATTATGGATGTCGTATACTTTTGAATCTCAATGCTTTTCTGGTAACTCAAGTCATCAAATGAGGAAGATCCGTAAAGCGATCATTTGAGGAAATTCTCGACTACCACCATGAGTAACCCTGCATATGCTTTTTTCCTTTTCCCCCTCAAATCATAATTATTATTTGATAATCCCACTGAATCATGTCGTCTGTTTTAGCCTTGAGGGATATTGCAACATTTAGTCTTTGATTTTTTTTTTTTGGGTAACCTAATGATGTAACAGTTAAAAGGAAAAACTGTGAATCCATGATGCGGAAGGTTACTATGTGAAATATATTAGCATGGAAATGCATGAAATGTGAAAAGGAAAAAGGTAAAAGTTTTATCCAATTTTTTAATAATTGGACCGAAGCTCGAACCCATTGGATGCTTGATTTCCGATTCCATCGTTTAAATCATTTTTAATTAATTCCATAAAAATATTTGGTACAAGCTATTAAAAAAAAAAAAAAAAACTCACTCGTTCATTCGTATTAAGCACGGATTTGATACAAGCCATTCATAAAAGTAAATAAAATTTTAGAATTAAGTTAAATTTTGATACGCTATTATTATTTAATATTTAATTTTATAATTGTACTTAAATTTTATTAATTTTGTCAATGTATTAAAAGTTTTTTGATTTCTTCGACAAAATGTCACGACAAAAAAAATATATATATATATATATATATATAATAAAAATAAACAAACTAAAATATAATAAAACAATTAAATATTAAATTATAGTACAATGAGATAAAGAGCGTCTATTCGAATTTTTTTTACTCTTCACACTTTTTTTTTTAATTTTTAAAAATAAAATTATTTAATTACTTTCTTTTACTTTCTTTTACTTTACACTCTTTTTATTTTTGGGATTTCTAAATGCATTTCAATTTTTACTTTTCACACCTCATTTTAAAATTTTTTTTTTATAAATAAAATTATTTAATTACAAAATTTCACAAGTTTTTAATTATCGATATCCAATAAATTTTGTAATTTTTCATAAATAAAGTTATAAAATTTATCAGAAATAAATTTTCTGAAAATTACCAAACAATAAAATTTTTAAGAAAAATTATGAAAAAAATATTATTAAAAATTTTTACTAATTGATGTAAAGAAAAAAATTATTATTGATAAGAATAATAAATTTTAAAGTTAACAAAAAAATTAATTTTACTATTTTAACGAAAGAATAAAATTTTAAGTATTACTATTTGCACCTCAGTTTCTTTTCAATGCATCCCGCCCAATTGTTTACTCAACATACTCCAAATCCCAAATATAAATTTATAGAAAACCTAAACATCCCATTTCCCTTTCTCTTACAACCCATCTTTTTTTTTTTTTCAACCGAAAACTTAAAGTATTTTAAGCTCAAATCAAGCTAAATTCAAAGAAATTTTCATCAATTTGATATTAAAAAATATAAAATTAAAAGCAAATTGTTTACTCTTGCTTTTTTTTTGTTTGATTTCATATTTAATTTTGTAAAATTTCATATTAAAATGTTTGGGTGTGATTAAAAATTTTCGAAAATCCAATGTTTATTCAAATAGATATTAGAAAGCTTTTAAGAGTTTTCATAAATGAATTTTTAAAATAGATGTGAAAGATAAAAAAGTAATAAAGTAATGAGTATTTAAGTAATTTTATTAAAAGTTAAAATTTTAAGATGTATTGATAAGAAATCGAGGTGCAAATAATAGTACTCCAAGATTTTAATTAAATATTTTATTTATTAATATTAAAAATGATGATGAAAGAATTATTAGGTCTGATCAACATCTAAAAGTTAAAATTTTTTGAATTTATATAAATAATATTATTGACTATTACATATTTTTATCAAAATCTAATATGCTAATTAAAAAAACTCTTCTAATAAGTGAATATAGAGTTTTCTCTAAAAATTTTAGTTTAATTAGAATTATTATAAAATTTTAATAATCAGTATCAAGAAAATTTATTTATTATTAAAGAAAAGATAAATTTTAAATTTATAAAAAAATTGCATTTACTAATTTATTCTTAGTTTAATTAGAATATTATAAGATTTTATTCTTTTCTAAGATCAAAATAATAAAATTCAAAAATTTTAATTAATTTTAAAATTTATGATTTTTTAATAATAATTTTTTATTACACCAACTAATAAAATTTTTTAATAAAATTCTTTTTTTTATAATTTTTAAAAAAATTTTATGTAATGTTTAATTTCAAAAAATAAAGTCATTTTTTGTTTTTATTTTTTTTGGAAAATGAAAAACATGATTAAAAACGAGTTTGGTAATTAAAAATGAAAATAAATTTTAAGAAAAAAAAGGATTAAAATATGAACAAAACAAAATATGTTTTTTATTATAAAAGTAAATGATTAGAGGTGTTCATAAATTGGATGGCGCTTATAATTGGTATTAATAGTTTATATATTTGTTTAGATTTTATTCGATCCAATATTTGGAGTCTTAAAATTTTTTTCAATTCGTCCAAATTAAAAAAATAAATTTCAACCCACTTATTAAACTTAATATATATAATAAAAAATAAAAAATTCACATATATATACTTATATAATTGTAATGTTTTAATTATATATAATTTATTATAACTGGACTAGACTGAACTCAAGTTTTAATTCATTTGTTCAGAATTCGACTTAAAATTTAAATAAATATAAAAATTATGCATAAACCAGTTTAACATGCTTTAATTTTTATTCAAATCATTTTAAAATTTGGACAAACCTTTAGGCTTAGACATTTAGTTTGATCTTTAAATAAATCTACAAAGAACATACATTGCTTTTTTTTTTTTTTTTTGTATTTTACAAGTTATCATATTTAAAATTATTTTAATATTATTAATTAATAAATTATATATTATATTTATAATTACATGTCATTAATAATAAGAGTTAATATTTGATATATTATTAGTATAAATTTTTAATTGCGCAAACAAAATTAGTAGAGTGACATATATCTAATATATTTAAAAAATAAAAAATTAATTAAAAATTTATATTGATAATATATCAAATATTAAATTTTTATACTAATATTATTAAATATTTTATTTATTTTCTTATTTTACATTTAAAAAAATAAATTTTTTTTTGTTTATCAAATATAGATTTTAAAAGCCAAAAACTAAAAAACAAAAATAAAACAAAAATATTTTGCCAAACCATTCAGAATTTACTCTCGACAAATAAACTTTTGGGACTTACTAAACTCCGGAAAGCTATTTTTGGTAAATTATAATTTTATAAAAATTTATTTTCGAATTTTCTGGAATCACACGTGTCCAATTTTCCAAATTAGGAATCTCTAAGTGCTTTCCACTTGTCCCATCTAATTGCCCCTTCAAGCTCTGCTATTTATTTACATACAAATCCCCAATTCTAAAACTCCAAACCCTAACAGAACCTGGAAAACTCTTTAACAGCAAAATCGGCGGAGAAAATGTTGAGGCTGGCGTCGAAGAGGCTGCTTGGGCAAGCGGCACGGGAGGTCCCATCCGGGCCCGTTCAGATTCTGTCCCGTCTTTACCACAAGAATGTCATCGACCACTACAATAATCCTCGTAACGTCGGGTCTTTCGATAAGAACGACCCAAACGTTGGCACGGGCTTGGTCGGGGCTCCGGCTTGTGGCGATGTTATGAAGCTGCAAATCAAAATCGACGAGGAGTCAGGCAAAATCATCGATGCTTGCTTTAAAACCTTCGGCTGTGGGTCAGCGATTGCATCTTCTTCTGTTGGTACGCAACCCTCCCTTTTTTTACTTCTGGTTATTGAGATTTATAGTATAATTTTTTAATTGAAGCTGTAAAATTTATTTATTTGATCTTTTTCCTATTAAAGTTTAATTCCAAATCCAAAAATTTTTATTCCAAATTTAAAATTTCAAATTCGACTTAATATAATTATTTTTATTTCAGTGGGAAATTCAAAAACAAAGTCCAAAAGAAAGCAGGGATTGGTGTCTTTTTTTTTTTTTTTTTTTGTTTTCCATCCAAACAATGAAAAAAAGTCCGTTTTGCAAACAAAAGCAAATAATTATATTAAATACTTCAACTAAAATTTTTTTTTATGAAGAAGATGCATGATTTTACTCTAATATAGAACAATTATGCTAAATTATTGTACCATGTAGTTAATTTTAGGAAGCAGAAAAGAGATTAGCAAAAACCAACAAAATTAACTGTCTATTTGTTTGTGAATGTTCTGAAAGGCCTAATCTGTTATATGAATGTTATTCAGTATTTTGTACTTATGAATTTATTTGCAATGGCCTTCGATTTTTTCGGAGGAGCTATGTAGTAACTTGGGTTTGTTCTTGTTGCAGCTACTGAATGGGTGAAAGGGAAAAGCATGGACGAGGTGCTTACCATTAAAAACACGTAAGCATTACTCCCCTATCTCAAAGTTAATTTATATATATATGAATCTGAGTCATATCTTTTCCAATGATACTTTGTGGTAGTCCTGTTGGTTCATTTGCTTATCTGATTGCATGCTTTTATATGGCTTTGATATCTGATCTTTTAACTAGTTAAGTGGAATTTGTTAATTATGTAATTAATTTATTTGTACTTTCTATTCTTAGTTTTCTCCTTTAATTCAAACTTTGTAGTTGAAATTTAGAATTTTAATACGTCTGTGGAAAGATCATCTTCTTTCTCCCATGCTTTTAACATCCTTTCTAACAATTTTTTAGCTGCTCTTTCATTTAGTCATATTCTGCATCTGGTAAAGGATGGCATTAATTACTTGCAGCTATGGACAAAATTTTGATTTTGCTTGTTAACTGCTTTTTTTATTTTAGTTATTCTAGAATATTCTCTATCTTCTTTGTGTAGATGTTGAAGTTTTAGTTTTTATATTGTTGTACTTTGTATTATGGCCTAATAATGGCTATCAATTCATAGAAGACAGTGTCTGGTCAAATAAGGTTGACCTGAGGATCAAGCCTGTCTAACATTATGTATTGAGTAGTTTATGATTACTTTAAGTTTCAGAGTATGATTTTAAGTATCTACAGAATCAATATAAAGTACAATTATGGAGATATAAAAGGCCAAGAGAAGAAAATATTTTGTGTGATTGTGTTTTTTTTTTTGGTTGCAATATATGTATGGTGTAAGTTGTAATTATATGATTGCAATCAATTGTACTCATGCTGGACTGCAAATGTGAGTATTTTATTGTGTTTTTACTAACATAAATATTGCAGGGAGATTGCAAAACATTTATCACTTCCACCAGTTAAGCTGCACTGCAGTATGCTTGCAGAAGATGCTATCAAGGCAGCTGTAAGAGATGTAGAGACTAAACGTGCCAAGTTGAATGGAACTTCAAATGCTGCGCCTATTGAGAAGGCTGCTGATGCATGATGTCTCTGTATATGCTGACGAAAAAAGTCTGGAGACCTGGTAAACAAAGACCCATCATTGTGTACAATTGGTAAATAAAGACAAAATGGACACAGTGAAACTCTAAAGTACCGTAAGTAGGACACATGTAATATTTACTTTTCAAGAAAGGATGTCTGGTCAATGGTAAAACTATATGAGAATAAAGCATTGGGTAAATCCAGATACATACAATCATTGTAATGTTCAGTGTTTAAGGTAGAGTCTACCCTGCTTGCACTTCCTTTCAAGTTTGATGTTATGAAATTTACAATTTTTCTTTCTTTTGAAACTCCTGAGAATTTTGGGATCAAAATTTGTTTGCCTTTGTAAACATTGTGGAATCACCTTTGCTGTGTGTGGACTTAGCTGTTATCATTCTTCTTTTGGATAAGTGGACTTAGCTGTTATTATGCTTGAACATGCTTCTGCTTCTTGTTGGTTCCGAACTAAAAATAAATACCGCAATCGACTCTAAGGTTGCATTTCTGCATATGTAGTGATGCCGGGGGAGACTGTTTTGTGGCTGTTATTTTAATAGATAGTTTGAAGGTAACAGATGCAGTAGCCATCAGCCGAGACTTGCCAAAGACAAATTTGATTTTAGATCTGCCTCAGAATAGGTAAGCAGAAGGTCCACGAGGTTTTGAATCAAACTTACAACACGGTTGATTTCCACCATGATGGAGTTGATTTAGAGTTCTGGACTATATGAATGCCAGTGTTTTGATAATAACAGGCCATATAAAAGGTTTCAGATTTGAAAAAAAAAAAAATGCATTTGCTACCTACTAGCTTGGGTGCATGTCTGCCTCGAGGCGCGCATGCATGAGGTGAGGTTCTTAGAAAGTGAACTCACAAACACGAGGTTCATGGGGCCCAAGAAGAGCTTGGCAATTCGATTGTACTTGAACCTCTTGCAGTTTCATGTGCTATATGATAGTAAAAGAGCAGTCACATTCATATTTTTTTATTCACATTTACCAGTTATGCTAATGAAATTCCCCAAGATTCTGAAAAATAGAGATGGCCTATAATGAGCATTCACTGGATTTTTAGGCTAGACGGGATGTGAACAGCATAAAAGACAAGTTCATGGATAACAGGTTGTGTGGAAGATGATATTGGAATGGAAAATCCATCGCAAATGTTGTCGAATAGGCAAGCTTTTGTAGTACAAGAAATATGTTTGCTAAACCTGTAGAAAACAGAACAATTACGCGAATAGTGATATTCTCAATTAGATTGCGTGTCGATATCAACAACAGTCCTAGCCACAATAGTGCCCTATTGATGTCAATCTCAATTTTTGAGACCCAACTTATATATGAGCATAAAAATCCTTATAAATAAACTAACACTTATGGCAACCATATGATAATCAATGAGACATTTTTTAAAATACGGGATTTAGTCTAAATAATTTACTCACTTTCTTTAAGAAGTAGATTTTATTGAGATTGAAATTTCATCTCTAACACTAACAAATTTCTTTAAACCTAAACCCTACCAGAAAATATAACATTCTTTATCTGAGTTTGAGATAAACAACTGGAAGTAGAGGTTAACCAGATTCAAATTAAACCAAAACCTTAAAAATCATGTGATCAAATTACTTTTCTCCTATCCTCCATGAAACCCCAAGAAAGCATCTTCTCCTGCAATATGCACGGGAAACTGCCTTGTTACTCATTACACAATTCAACTTTAACTTGCCATGCCAAGCATATGTTTGCTGGTTCATAGCCAAACAATAATTACACTTACTAAAGGAAAAGGTTTCATTCTTACCAAAAAAGAAACCAAACAAAAATATGGGTTGTGAGAGGACAATTACCTTTCATTTTGATAATTAGGGTCCAAATATTTTCATATGTAACCAGAAAAAATTATGCTATTTATAATTTTAAAAATTTATACGTAATCGATGAGTATTTTATATTTGATATTTCATTCAATATATTAGATTTATATTGATACCGGTACATATCACGTATTAATACCAAAACAAAAACGATGTCAAATACGGTACCACCCTACCAACGACTTTGGTTGCACCTAAAATCCTTTAATTGATTCCCATCTTTACCATTGATGCAGGGTTTATAATTAAAAAAAAAAAACAAAAATAAGCAAAAATAAAAACCTACCACTATAATGTTATCTAGCCATTGGATTAAAAAAAAAAGGGCATAAATAAAAGAATAAAAAGAAATGACAAAGATCAACCAAGGCCAAATGGATTGATCAGGGCTATCAAGTTTATGACATGGAACAGTTCGTTAACATATAGCAGTCAGTTGTTTTGTCAAACGAGAGACCTAAAAAATGCCTTGCTAACCATACAAGTAGAAGATCAGTACATATATCTTGCTTCTCACTTCTCATTAACATTTACGAGCCCCCCACTCTTACCCCGTTCTTCTGCAATGAAGCAAGAGATGTTGTATAAATAGGAAATAAAGATACAGAGAAGCCCGACACAAACAATAACTCCTACCGTAAAGCACAATATATAGACGGAAAAGGCATGACGAAGAGATTCACATTTCTTATAACCATATAATCATGTAATAAATTTCCAGGAAGCTAACAAATTAAGAACTTATTGATCATTTCCAACACCAAGAATCCACTGAGCAAGATGCGTCAAATATGGTTCTGCTTGGGAACTGCTGCTCAAAATTGGTCTCAGACTCTGAAGCTCAGAACTAAATTCCTTCTCAAATTTACTGCAATATATTAGTTAAAATTAGAGTACTGAGAGAAAGAGGGAGAGGTAATTGTAGCCATTCTCCACACTTACAGAATAGAATCAGTGACTGATGAGTTTCTAGTCATGACATTTTGCGCCTGAGATGGGTTCCTTGATTTCCGCTGCTTCGACTTCTCTGAGCCAACTGAACCATCAGGCTGCTCCTCTAACTTGGCAATGTCAACAGAGGATGAAATTAACCATTGTGTTGCTGCTGCATATTGTAGGCACAAAGATTTCAACTTCTCCACTTTCTACATTAGAAAAGAAAAAAACATATTAAGAAAAAGATACAAAGAAGAATCATGATAAATGAATTTCCTCCAATCAATCTCGTGTATTCATGGGCTAATGCAACTTCTAAGCCTCTTTCAAACTTCACTTCCAATATCAGTTTTTCACGTCGAAATTTGAAATCTACCATTTTTTTATTTGATTCTAATATAACTCTAAATACCATTTTGGTTTACCTAACAGTATTGAACTAGTACGTCCAATTTATTAAAATCTTTGTACCAAAAATATTGATAAATGGTAAGCAACAACCTTTATCAATTCAGGCAAAAGAAGCAGACATTCTCTCAGACACTTATCAAGGAAAAAATCATGATGCCGGATAACCTGTTACAAAAAGAAGCATGTTCAAACATAACTCGAGGCACTAGTTTATCACAAAAAATACATATTTTATATGCAAAACAGATATGCAGCATATTGGAGTCTCATTAGGATCACACCTCATCTATGCTTTTTGCAGTCTGAAGTCTACCATGCATCACATGCCAATTGGGTTCAAGAACCTGAAAAAAAGGATATCAAGAACATCACCCAAAAAACCAAGCCTACTAATTGAGCACTTAGAGAAAGTTTTATAGTTTCTTCCTCTTTTTTTGTGCCTTTTCTCGGCAAACTAAGAGTTAAATTCCAAAGTGCTTCACTTTGCTGGTGGCCTTAACTAACATGCATGCAGATTTTTTTCAAAGTAAATAAAAACTGAGGTTCATTTATGGACCAAAACTGAAGTAAAATGGAATGGAAATACAAAATAGCAACGAGAATGTGTCATATCAGACTCATCTATTTCCATGAGCTTTTCCATGTAAACCTTACAAAAGTATTAAGAGAAAACATGATGCAAAGGATACAAAGGAACCTACCTCAAATGTTAGATAATGCAAAAGACTGTTAATAAATCTCAGCATGCTACGACAGAGGAGAGATGATCTAGAGATGGCAGTTCCACGAGTATTAAGAGCACGAACTCCCTGCCAAATTTTGTTGCAGTTAAAGACTACAAAGAAAACAGGTAAAAACTCACCAGACTACATCAATAAGTTCAAGTCCATACTTGATGCATTTGCCAAGCCCCACAAAGTTGGCGTTCCACATGCTTACAGTGAAAAAGGAAGCGGAAAATCAACTGGTATTTTGTTAAGGCTTTTCTTGATATAACAATTGACAGTGGCCACTGAATCTGAAAACAGATAAAAATATTGTGAGGAGAAGGATGAAAATCCATGATCACACCATGGAATGATGTAAAAGTGATACCACCAATGGATTACAAAATAAGCAACTTCTACTCAAAATAAACCATCAAGCAAGTATAAGAAAACTACTAGGGCAGAGCACTATTAGGTCAAAACCAGAGAGAAACAGCTTGTTTGGTTTGGTTTTGACGGTTAATAATTTCATTTTAGTTAGAAAACCAAACTGAATTAATAATTTGATATCAGTTTGGTTTTCAAATATTTTGAAAGCAAAGCAAACCAAAAACTGAATTAAGAATAATATTTATATGCATATAAATATTTCAACATATATATCTGATGAAAAAGATGTTTATTTTACTTAAATGGTATGTAAGTTTTACTTTAAGGTTTCTTGTTAAAAGTTGCTTAGTACACTTTATTTCATGCAAATGTTGCAAATCCTATTTAGTATGTACTACAATTTGTTGTGTGTTAAAATGCTGTATATGGATTAATATATTTTTATGATGCCACGAACCCAGTTCTTTGTAGCATATTTAGGCTTTGCTCGGTGCACAACTCCAGTGCAGTGGGAATTCATTCTCACCGCACTGGAGCCACGTTTGTCCCTAAAATGGCACTGGACATTTTGGGGCCAAACGTGGCTTCAGTGCAATGAGAATGAATTCCCACCACATTGAAGCCATTCACCGAATGAGCACTTCAGTCTTGTTTTGTATTTTAATTTAATTATTTATATTTGACTTGAATTAAGAACCTCTTTTAAATTTTAATTGATTTGAATGTTAAAATTGTTAAAAAAAATTGGCTTATTTGGTCAAAACCAAATGCGAAACCAAAGCAAACAGAATTATTTCAATTTGATTTAATTTGGTTTGATTTCAAAAATTTAGAAACCAGAATTCTTGGTTTGGTCTTGATTTACCCTTGAACCATGCTCACCCCTAGAAACTACCACCCAAATCATGTAATTCTTACAACTGACTACTATTTTACCTTGATAAAGAAGGTTAAACACAGTCCAGAAAATATTAGAGGGACCAATAATAATTTTAATAAAACATGTAAACCTTACAGAAATCACATTATTCAAGAGACTCACCAATGAAGGCTATACTCCTGCAAGTAGGTTTTTTAATTAACTTGTAAACTGTAATTTGAAGATTCCATCAAGAACACAAGTTGTATAAGTTGTATACTAACTACAACAAAAGAATGCATACCTTATAGCTCAAGGAAAATGTCTCAAGACCAGTGATGCTTATTAACTCCTCTAGATCATGATTGTCAGATACCTTCCTGATGTCAAGATCCTTCAGTCTGCTTAATCCTTTGAGAACTGAAGATCTCTCCTGGGAGTCAAAAACATAAAATATTATATAATCTAGATCCAATCCAAAGTTTTCCCTGACACAGAAATGAGGAAGAGAGGAATCACTTACCACACAACATGTTAAGTCCTCATGACAAGGATCTGCAGCAGCAGCTGTGGTACGCAAAGCAAGATCCAGCAGAGACTACATTTAAAAAAAAAGGTTAAAGAAAAATAATTTACATATCTCAAACGGCCTGCCTTTTTAATAATATTTATTTTGCAGTTTTTCTTTGTAAACTCTAGTTAGTAGATGCAGAAGTCTTGCCATATGCACCTTATATGGCATGCAATAAAAAAAGAGGGGGAAAGGAGAATAAACCTGCAATTTCTCCACAGAAATCTCATCATGCTTTTTCAAGAGCTCCTCTCGAGCTATATCCATAAAATGAACCAAGAAATCACCCTGCAATTGGATAGCACTTGAATTAGAATGACTACATAAATCATTACCAAAACATATGTCTATCATACATATGTACAATCTTGATCTAAAAGTTGGACAGGAATAGGATCTTGATCTACAATACAGAAATCAGTAGAGTATTAGTTTTATATTCATGATCCTATTATTTTCCATAATGTAATGCTGTGTTTGCATATAATCATTTTATGAAAGAATTCAAATTGGAAAATAACTTTAATCTAGAAAGCCAATTACCTTCTTCGACTAAAACATAGAAAAGATTTTCCAAATGCTTGAGGATTTTAAGCAGGTATTTGGTGGCCACAACATACCTGCTTCAAAGAACACCTAAACAGGCATTATTTGAGAATGATTGCCTCTCTTTTCCTTTTCTCTCACCTTACTCAGCCTCCTGCCCCTCTCTCTCAGCTATTTTTCTATCCCCTCATTCTATCAATCCCTTCTATGCTGCCAAGTCAGTACTTTTCTGGCAAACCAACAATATCTCCAGTCACCAACCTTGCCCTTTTACCACCATCGATGTTGTCTTCTCAGCTTTACAATTTGCTAACACCTATGTGTTTTTCTTTTTCCTCTTTTTTTTCCACTTCCCCCTTGCTGTTAGGCTTGGCTTGGTAGGAAGGACAGAAAGGGGAAAGGATTGTAGACATTGTTAATCCAATGATTAGTTTTGATAACCACTTTTCTACCTGGTAGCTTAATCATTGGATTAACAATTTTCCATCTTTCTTAACAAGCAAAGCCTCGAGGTAATAAAAGCTGAACCAACCTGAAAGATCTGCATAACCCGCACAAACCTCATCCATGCTGATTAGAAAAGTTAAACCAAGCTCAGACCAACCCTATTCCTAAGCAAACCAGACCTGACTTAACCCCAACACCTACCCAAAATGACTAGAAACTGAAATTGAGCATAATGCATATTCTTTTCTCAATTTGAATTTCAATTTACTTTAAAAACTATAAACATAAAACAATTATAGAAATAACCTAAACTCACTAGATTAGAATTAATTCAAAAAAGTGAAAGACCAAACTTGAATAATTTGAAACCAAAATTGATCTAAACTTGAAATGACCCATACCTTAAGTGACCCAAACTGAAGTGATCCAAAATTTCAAAACCCAAACTCACCAGGACTCACTCACCCAATTTCACCCCCACTTGATCTCCATCCTTTTCCACTACATTTCCAACATGTATAATGGCAGAACTACTTGTGCAACAATGGCAATATCTTTGAATATTTCTATGTTAAATTTCTATTATCTCTACTGTTTCAATCTAAACCGGTCTCTTCTACCATTTTTTTTCTCTTTTCACAGAAAGAGATGATGATTCATGCCTTAAATCTACCAATTTCATTATCCAAATGGCCCAAATGCAACCCAACCCGCCCAATTGCCACCCCTACTAGCTTTCCCTCTCTATTTTCCCCTCCATATCCAGCAACATTGTAGTGACAAAACATTATACAACAGTCTGTCAGTATTTCTGTGTTTTTTTTCCTATTATCGCTCCTCTTTGAATCCAAACCAGTCTCTTCTACCAATGTTTCCTCTTTCCACATGTTTCACTGCATAATTTTCATTCCCTTCATTTCAAAAATCTGAGAAATTTGAAATATCTCATCCAAAAAGGGGTAAAGGAATTAAAGCTACTGCTCCATCAAGTTTCCATTGTGCTTGCAGTGAATGATGTATCTCATACCAAGGCAATGTTATTCATAAATTACAACATTCTGCTACTTTTGAATGCTCTAACTTCCAGTTTACTTTCATTTCCTTTATGCAAGCGGTTGCCTTTCTTCTTTTTTTTTTTTTTTTCGTTCATAGAGATCATGCTCTTCACCTAATCTTTTGCTATTTTAGTTTTGGGAACTTCTAGGAACTTTCTCATCACCAATCATTTGTTATCTCTTTACAATTAATTGTGTCCCTTATAGCATTAGCATCTTCAATTTATGCATCCAACTTTCTTACAGTATTTATCCATTTATTTCTTTTAGTATCATTTAATTACTAATTTTGGGATAAAACTTTTAGTTCAAAACCAATTGATTTCGAAATTTATTTTAATTATAATCAAATCATATATCAAATATAGAGATAGATAATACAATGGATAAAAATGCCTTTTACAGTCTCAACAATCACAGGTCCTCTCACTGACTGCACTCAGCATGTTTTCACTTAAAAGGTTTTTCTAAGAAGCCACTAGCTAAACCTGATAAAAAATTTTCAATCCTTGAAACTTCTAGTTTTTAATCCTTTATGTAGTTATCAAAACAGTACATAAATTATTAAATTCTTATCTAAGATACATAGTTGATTGAGAAATAATACCAATGAAACGATAATACTACTACTATTACTATGCAGTAAAACTACTGAAGCTTTAATGTTTGTGTTTTACAAAGCTCTTCAACTAAGTACTAATAATGTTAAAAGTTGATGATCTAGTCCTAAAAGGTCACAACATGATTCAAAATATCGATCATGCTAACATAGTAGATACACCCAAAAGCAGCTTGGCCTAGTGTGAATACTGAATTCCAAGTATGCCCCAGCATATGGGCCTGAGTGCCAATGTTTTGTGAAACTAGTCAGCATAGCACACATACATTAATCAGGAGTTGTAATGTGATCTATACAAAAGCAGTCTCTATCTAGACCAGCTCATCAGAAAAAACAGTTACAAATTGTGTACTTTTTGTATGCTGAAATAGTTAACCACATTAAAACCACGTTATACATAAATAAAGATTGATTTTCATCCCAAGTTAACAAAATATTTAACATATTTACCTGGTCAAGAAGAAGATAGTGCTTTATAGACCGCAACTTTCCTATTAGATCATACTACACCATTAAAACATACAAATCATCATTAGACAAAGTTCCAGCAAATTCTCTGAATGGAAGACAAAAATAAAATAAAATAAAAACACTTGAAAACTTAGCATGTAAGTTACTATGTAATAACAATTTATGCTCACCTTTTCTTTAATGAGATTTAAGAGCTCACCACTGGAAAATTCATAAGCAGCTTTTACACACTCAAGATATTGATGGTTGGATCCAAAAGTCATTAGTTTAGAATTTTCAGACATAGGGACCTGCGAATAATATCCAGTCAGAGGTATGTCGTAATGCAAAAAGAGGACAAAGGAGGTTCTTGTTTAAAGAATCAAACCTGAACAGTGTACCCACATTCTCTCATGACATTCAGATATTTCCCAGTAGTCAATATTGTACCAGCAATATTTGCAAGGAAGCTAGGAATGTCATCCTTCAGACTGTAACGTTGCCTCCAATATTTAGCATCATAATCTTGAGTAAGGCTCTCCTGCAAAACCTAAAAATTATTAGCATGAAAAGCATAAATTTGAAGCACAGATATATGCGCATAGAATCAATTTACCTTTTGGAGAGACTTGTTCTCAGCTATAAAAAATTCACCATATGGATCATCAATCACTCCTTCATAGATCCACCTAAAATTGTTGGCATTTCCCCTTGATCAAAAATTCAATTATAATGCTTCATAAAACCCTCATGCAAAAAGATAAGAGTAGTATTCTCAAATTACAACTCTTCAGCAAGTAAGAAACTGAGCAAATTAATAGTATTTTCATGTTGAACGCATATTGATCAACCGAAGTAATAATCTATGATTTATCAAAAGGAAATGCATACCATACCTTTTTTTTGCTACCAGGTCACAAAAAGAGCTTCTTAATTACCTAGTCTAGGAACTATAAGCAACTTCCTTCACTCAAAACACTTAACAAAATGCTCAAAATCTTTAAGCAAATGACATAGTTCTTTGATGACAAGTAAAATTGCAGTCAATTTTTTTAAGGCTAATGTTTGGATCAAAAAGAATAGATACAAAACACAGATAGAAGCGACAGGATCAAACTAAGAAACAGATTATGAAAGAAAAAGTCATGAATGCAATTTCATGTATGCAACTTCACCATCAAGGATGGAGCCTCTGCTCAAAAACAAGATACCCATCAATAAAATTATTTTTTGGAATGTTTATACATTTACTGTATAAATTCAAATTTTGAAGCTGGTTTTTTTGCCAGTACAAATTTTGCCGCTGTTTAGATCATCAATAACTTGAACTTATCCAGTAAAAAGAAACATAATGTTCTTCCAACCCTGATATTTTTTGTGAGAATTAAAACATAAAATTCATGCAATTTGCACAGTCAAGCAATACTTATCATCTATAGTGAAATGAAGACCCTTTCATCACAAACTATGGGATTTTTTGCTATAACTTTAACTCATTTATATATCAAGGGAGTCAACAGAATGTAACATGGATGGTAATAAAGAAAGCTAATTATCATCTCATTCAAACACACACGTACAAACTATAAAATATGAAAGCAACTCTCTTGCTTCATCTAAGGACCAGATTTGGGTTTAGAAGAACACTACTACCCCTGCTTAACATTCATAATCTCTCTCTTAAAGCCAAGCCTTCGACCAACACAATCCCTAGCATAGATCCAGAAACTCTGAGCAGGTACCCATATTTCTTACTAAATCTGTTCAATCATTTCATTCAAACAAGCCAAGACAATCAGACCTGACACATACAAAAATTTAAGTTTTCTTCTTATTTTAGACAGTTTTTCCTAGCCCTATAAAAAATTAAAAATGAAAACTAATATGGTTAGTGGTGAAATAATTGTCTAAAGCGTTCTATATCAGTTGTTAACTCTATTAAAAAAAAAAACTCTTAGAAACACATTTCTCACTCTCCAAAAATATATTTGTTGCAAAACTAGAATGAGGAATCAGATATGCTGCAAGTTTGTAGGACATTCTTAACAAACTAATAAGATAAAGTAAAAACTCTAGAAGATAACAAGCTTTTATGCACAAGCCAACAACCAAAATCAGATATACTGCAGGTATTGCGGGGGCTACCTTTCCAATATGCTAAAGTATGCATTGCTAGCAGATTGGGTCATTTTCTCTAGTAATGACCTCACTGCATTATCACCAGCCATAGCCTTAGCCTAAAAATTGGGACAAAGGAAACAAATATCAATTTCCTAAGTTGCAATGCAATAATAAATATCCATATATACATATTTTTCCTGCATAAATAAATTAACACAAACCTCTCACCTGGCTCTGCAACAGATTAAGCACTGCAGAACCTGCATAATTATTAGCTGAAGCCTTTTGTATCACATTGGACAATGCTTGCATGGACCCCATCATGGGCTGCAAACACATGGAAGAAAGCATCCTCAGTGAAACACTCGAGAAACTGAAGCATTAACAATAGAGTCAAACCTGACAATAAAACCACAATCCTTGGATGGAAAGTCTTCCGAGTCGAAATTGGTGTTCAAGCTGTGCAACCATGGCCTGATAATCCTGATCAAGAAAGTTGACATAAGGTGAGGGAAAAAAATTATGTAGAATGTCAGACAAGTGATCATGAAACTATCTAACACCTGAATCGGTCAAAATATGAAGGAATTGAATGAACATAGCAATTGCATATATATGGATGATAAGCGTAACATTAACACCTATACAAAGACTGTACTGACCAAGGAACTATAGGTTTCAGTAATAATTGACAGCAATCATAAAATACTGCAAAGGGAGTTAGAATTATCTTTATAGCCCCATTCAAATTCCAAAACCCAATTTTCCATTCACCTAATAGAACCTAAAAGATTATGCTTTTTTTCAACAATAAATCCATCATCTATTCCATCAAACAAAGCCCATCATTTATCAAACATTGTTGACATATATCAAATAAACCAGCAACCCTGCATCATGATTCCAATCACAACTTAATTGGTATATATTGATCTGCTTGAGAAAGAAAAAATTTATAGAAAATGAAAACCAAGGAACCCATATTAGACAATAATAGCCATTGCAATGAATAATAATTATTAAAGAATGGTAGAAGAACATATAGTCCTATCACTTTTTGAATAGAAAGAAATATTAATAAACAGCAATGCAATATATCTAATCAAAAGAATTGTAGCCTAAAGAACCTACCAAAAGGAGAGCCCTCAATGCAGCAGCAAAGGCATGATTGACAAGGCCATTCTTGAACTGAGATCTGGACTCTACAAACTGGTCAATCAGGAGAAAGCTCTCACATAAAGGAAATATCCGTTTTGCTAATTCCTGCAATGATGTCTCAATCAGTTAAAACTATCGTGTGAAGGCAAATAAGAAAATCACACATGATACATTTGCAACCCCTTCCGAACAATTATTAATATAGAATGAAAATAATCAAAATGGCCTGCTCTTGGATTAAAATAATCCATGGAGCTACTTTATTGATATGTTTCCAGGGGAATTTTTATTTTTTTTTAGTTCTCAGAATATAGTTTTTTTTTTCTTCAACAATCTTGTCTTTCAATCAAATGCACTTCTAGAGTCCCTAGAGAAACCCACGCCCAGGCAGGGTGCTACCAGAGGTGAATTCCTTTATGGAATTGAATCCAAAGCTACAATACATGTCTCCTTCACGGTTATTGAAGCATGATCCAAAGTGCTTAAAGTAGCATTACAGAGCACCAAGTTCTCTCAATCATCATATCAGCAAAATTCCATAGTAAAAACAATTCAGCCACAAAGGATAGCATGAACACTTGTTTGTGCCAACAGAAAAGAAATTTTCTAACCTGAAGTGCTAAATCCATAGATGCATCAACCTGGAAAGTAACAGTATCGACCTTTCCATGCACTCTTTTGATTGAAATGTACCGTCCTTCAATTCCAACCAAAGCAAATAGGAGATCATCAATGACAATAAGTTCCTACAAACCAAATTAACCAATTAATAACTACACTATTTGTAAGATCTTCACAGGTTACAACCACTTAATAGAAACAGAACAAAACCAGAAGATCAATATTTAAAGTAGAAACCACACAAAACACAATGCAGATTACCATGCATGATGAAAAATATGTTGGCAAGCAAATTTGTGTCTTTGCAAATAAAATAATTTTTAAAAAATATATAAGAAATATGCTGACATGTATATTTTTCCAAGGATTTGCAATCCCCAAGACTCATAGAATTCATCATTTTCACCCAACCCCCCGCAAACTAGAAATAACACCAGTTTAGCCAAATGATCAACTTGTATGGAGAGTGGCAAAATAAGAGCAACACTGAATTAAAGACCACAGCTCAACTCATGAGTAGCAAGTACCTAAAAATAAAATCCCAAACACCAGACACATGAGATAAACTAACAATGAATTAGATAATTCTATTGTTGGCAAAAAAATTTTAATTTGATGGTCCAAGAAAAGAATATCAGGTGGCCTGAATTTTCAAAAACGAAACTACAATTCTGAATTCCACATGAGCCAATCATACCAACAATAAGAGCACAGGAACCCTCAATCTATGACTAAAGCACAGCTCATGCATCATAGCAGCATGCACATTCAATTCTACAAATATTCAAACAAACACATTGTACTTCTTTCATTGCAAACTCGGTACTGTCTTCAATCATTAATTAGTAGAACAAAAACATAACTTTACTACTTTGTAGTTAAAAAAAATCATCCCACACCAGAAGATTTAAGTTCAAGTGAGGAATACCTGAACCGCAGCATCATAACAACCAATTGGATTTTCCAATCCAGAGCTGATTAGAGACAAAAACAAAAACATTAGACTTAGACATAGAACTAAAATAAGGAAAGCCATAAAAAATGAAATGAAAACTAAGTACCTGAACGAATCCAAAGAAAAACCCTTCGCTTCAGCTGCGAACCGAGATGTCCCTTTTATTTCCTGGAAGGACCATTAATCTACCATTAGCAACTAAAATGAAATTACATTGACAAGAACTAAACGAAACAGAAAAAAAAAATTGTTAGGTTTTTGAAAATTTGTTCCTTTTCTTCTGATTATTTCTTCGGAAAGCGGAAGGGAAAGTAGAAAGGCAAAATGGATTCAAATTTAAAATCAAAAAGAAAAGAAAAGAAAATGCGCGAAATTAGGAAATGCAGTTCGCTTTTCCCGATTGATTCTCGAGAAAGTGAGAGGGAAAACAGAACAACCTGGTGAAATCGGCCGGTGAGGAAAGGTCTGTCGAGGTTCCAGCGAGGGGTTGAAGGGCAACTTGATTCCATTTTTTTTCTTTTTCAAATGATTTGAACAAAAAATGTGCCAACTCTCTTCAACATAAAGCGGCCCAGTCTCAATTGGTTCGGGTGAATTTTACGTTGGATTTATTTAATTATATTTTGATTTATCGGTTGATTTAGTGATTTTTATACATGATTTAATTTTAATGGTAATTTTATTGTACCTATAAAATTAAAAAAAAAAATAATTTTACTTTTTGTTGCTGTCAGACGTTTGATGGACAGTTCTTCTCAATTTTTCATTGGGTAAAAAGTAAAAGTTAAAAATTTTTACGCAATAGTAAAAAAGCGTCGGAATGCACAAAGCAGATTTGTTTAATGAAGATTTTAAATGATTCTCACTTTTTCTCTTAAGACTTTTTTTTTTATTTTTTAAATAAAATTATTTAATTAATTTTTACAAGTTTTCAAATATTTATATTCAATAAATTTTATAATTTATTAAAAATAAATTTCTAAAAATTAACTTTATAAAAATTTACCTTAAGAAAGGAAGTTTAAAAAAATTTTAAAAATTATAAAAAAAATTATTAAAAATTTTTATTAATTAATGTATTAAAAAATTATTATTAAAAAATTATAAATTTTAAAATTAATAAAAAATATTAATTTTATTATTTTAATTAAAAAAAATTTACGATATCTTAATTAAACATTTAATATCTTGATGCTACAAGCTATCAAGTTTGATCAATATTTAAGAGTTGAAATTCTTAAAAATTATATAAGTAATATTATTAAATATTATATAATTTTATTAAAATTTAATATGTTAATTGAAAACATCTATTGTAATGAGCAGATTGAGAGATTTTTCAAAAAATTTAATTTAATTAAAACTGTTATAAAATTTTGATAATTGATACCAAAAAAAAATTAATAAAAAATAAGTAATTAATTTTTAATTTATAAATAAAAAAATTACATATATTATTTTATCTCCATTTATTTAAGGTTTCATAAAATTTTATTCTTTATTGAAAGTTAAAATAATAAAATTAACTTTTTTTTGTTTAATTTTAGAGTTATTCTAAATATACCTCAAAAAATTTTTCTACACTCACTTTTTTTTTTAAATTTTTCTTTAAATAAAATTACTTATTAACCTTTTTTATTTTAATTTTAAAGTTTTTAGATATATATTTCTTGTAAGTTATATAATTTACCGAATATACATTTTTGTATGTTATATAATTTATTGAATTTTTATATCCAATAAATTAAAAAAATTAGATTTAATTTAAAAAAATAGAGAGAAAATAGCTTATATAAATTTTTAAGTTTTCATTTATGCAAATTCAGAATCTTTTAAAAAGTTAGGATAAGCAATTTCGAAGGCTTTTAGGAGCTTTCGAATTTGCAAAACAAAAAAATCTTAAAAGCTTTTAAATTTGTAAATTAGAAAGCTTAAAAATAGAAGGGGGGTGAAGAGCAAGGAGAAAAGGTAATTAATTAATTTTATTTAAAATGATTTTGAAAAGCAAAAAAGGATATCGAGAGAAAAAGTAGGGTGTATTTAGAATTTTTTTTTAATTTTAAACTTTTTAATTTTTTTAATAATAATTTTTTCATTAAATTAATTAATAAAAAATTTTAATAAAATTTTTTATAGTTTTTTTTTCAAATTTTTAATATTTAACTCTCAAAAAATCAATCTTTAAAAGGTTATATAATTTTTCAAAAATCTATTTCTAATAAATTATATTAATAAGAGGTGTGAAAAGCAAAAGCACATTTAAAAACTCTTTAAAATAAATGTGAAGAGCAAAAATAGAGATATATTTAGAAGTTCCTTCTTTTTAAAAACAAATGATGGTTAAATTTCAAACTTGCCCTCTACTCACGATAATTGCTATAAAATATATGCTACTATATCAATAATAACGAATTTAGAAGAAGACACAAAATAAAATTAGGAATTCAATAACTATTAGAAATTCAATTTGATTATATTTAAAACTGACTAATGAGAAAAAATAATTAAATTAAGGAAAGCAAAGGAATATTAAATAGAAATGATTCATTAATTATGACAATTATATTGAAGGCATAATAATATATGATTAACAAATCAAAAGAAACATAGAGGAAAGAGGAAGTAAATGACATAGTAAGAGAATCAATTTTGCATATTAATATAACCAAATAATACGACAAAATATTGAGATATACCCTTTAGATTAAAATATAAAACTTTAGTGGTAATTTTTTTATAAAATAATATAAAAAATTTTTGAAGTAAAACAATATATAACACAAGAACAATATAAAAGCAAAATTGGGGATCACTCCCAATTCAACTAGATCGTCCGATTGGAAGGAATTAATAAAATTTAGCTTTCGCTATTGGATAAATATGTAAAATGCATATGGCACAAACGATTAAGATATTAATAGATTTTCAAGAGGTTAGAGATTTAAACCGAACCATTCAAATTCAGTTGGAGGGAATTTAATTTTAAAAAGCATTTCTTTTTTATTTTAAATTTTTTCTAAAATCGAGCTAAACTGAACTGTATGCTGCCCTAGTCTAGTGTGGCTTCACATATGTCACAAAAATATCAGAAGAAGAGAGATAACTTTGTCCTTGTTCTTTAGTTCTAGAGCAACTTCTAGACGCTCCAGCTTTCTGTTAACAATTACAGAGAAACAAATTGCATTTATGCTCTCAGCCACACCAAAGGCCAAATAAGTAAAAACCAGAAAGAGGGTTCAATATAATGCAAAACAGTTGCTTGTCTTTAACAGTGGTAAATGGCAAAATTGTAATCAGAAGACAAAGGTTCCATATCCGAAGTTCCCTTGTTAGTTGTCAGGTAGTATTACATCACCTCAAAGGCTATCACTACATTTTCAACTAATCCAGGTGTTCAGCTAAGGCTGTAATCATCTTGGTGATCTTTTCGTGTACTTTGAGCTCCATCTATGATGACGGAGCATCAAGCATCAAACCCTGTAGACAGCAGGTGCAGTGTGTTTAGGCCAAATATTAAGCCAACCGGACCAGAGATGCTTTGTGCTTCCATGCCATAGTACAAAAAGTTTCCTATGGCATAGCACAAAAAAGAAAAAATGGAGAAGAGAAATCCAACTTCACTTGTTAATCCCTCCTAGTTTGGTGGATAACATAAACCAACAATAGTGGAATTCCAAGAGTATATGCCGGAAAATGAAGCAATGGATTCATCTCATATGCTTTCATGAGGGCTCTGCAATTCTGTAATAAAAAGGGACAGATTGAAGTAAGAAATAGGTATAAGAGAAAATAAAGGATGCAAGAATGATATCTTGTTTTAAAACTATTGCATTAACAGAAAGGGGGACAGGAAAAAAGGCAAAAGATATTTAGAGCCTTAGAACTTTAGACAATTAGACAATTGTAGTTGCCAGATTTAAAAGATTCACTTAAGGCCATCCAAAAATCATTTCATCTTATTTCCCGGATTAATTTGAACATAATGTATCTAGTGGACTAGAATATTTAAATGCTTAGCCAACTAAATCATTGACTGCAATGTTTCAAATTATAGAATGAAACAACTAATACCGAGAATTGCCACTATATTTGTAGAAAAGGCATCCATGTTTATGTGATTCATTCCCACAAATTTTTATAAGACGGGTAACTCAACATCCGCTTTGTTCCAAATAGACTGATAGGAGCTAGATTTACCTTAAAATGCTTCCAAAAGATTGCCAGGCAAAGAATCAAAAGGATTGACCGTATCCAATTCCCACCAAAATGAAACTTTGATCTTCTACTGCCTCGGGAATCATACCTAAGAGATCTTTTATTCAGTCTACTGTAGTCATCTTCTTTCTTTCCTGAAATTGATAGAAACTTATCTCTATAGACAGCTCTCTCAGCTGCTAGAGCTCCTGTGAAGAAAATAGCTGGTAAAACCACTAAGATGAGATGAGGAAGAACAACTACCATGATATCAGGAGATCCAATATAATCAAGATTTTTCTTATTATTGGAGGATTTCACTACCCAGCCCATGTATGTCATGTATCCCCTATCTCCACCATCAGTAAAAACTTGTGCAGCGAACCAGGGAAATAAAATCAGGTAGAATAAGTATCCCAGAAAACCAAACCATGCGAAGGGAACCCTGCAGAGCTCTTGCAAAACCCATCCTATACCATTTATGAGGCTTTTTCCATTGAGAGAATTCTTGTGAGTGTATCGTTTCCTTGAGAAAAAGAGAAAAGCTCTTGGGATAAGAAGAAGCAAGAGTAGAAAGTACATAGCCAACCAAAGAATTGGGTAATACAAGGCTGCCCATTGACAACCCATAACAAAAAACTCCTTCCAAGTCCACAGTACCTTAGCATGAAGTCCATTTATAGAAAATGGTCTAAGTTCAGTCATAGTTGTTCGGCCCATGACATCAGTTGCTTCTATTTGCAGCCAGAATCTATCTGCAGAAGAATCTTCAAATGCTTTATAATTCCAAGGAACAGTATAAAGATCTCCCCTGGAGGATGTATCTACATGCTTGGTCATTGGCACCTCCATAACAGTATCAAGGTTTCCATATCTCGAATCATAGATTTTAGCCACAACTGATACGATTGGAGAAACAGAAAACACAAGAGCTCTCACTGTCTCATAAGAGGAAGGGAGCATATGCTCACATTCATATTCATGGTGTGAAGAAGATTTTGACATGAAACGTGAGTCAAGTGGAAATGTGGGTAATATAATAGTCTTTTTGGACCCAGACATAAAATCAATATCAGCAAATGAAACATGACCTCTATCAATGGCCAAGATTCGCATGGCTCTACTCTTCCTCCAGTCACCCATCTCCCATTCCCAAAATTCTTCAACTGGTGGGGCTCCAAATGAACAATTCTTAGTGCCTTCAGAAGGTATTTGATGTACATTAAACTGGAAAAACTTCTGTGAAGATAAAAAAAGATGACTTGACAAGTGGTGCCTCTTTAAGTTTTTTCCAAAACTTGTATGAAGATGCCCACATACATAAGCTGAAAGGGAATGCTTGAGGAAAATATCTTTCAGGGTCTTCCCAGATTGAGAGGATGCTGAAAATGAAAGAGGGAAATGCCCAAAAGATATCTTGCTCACTGGTTTAGGTGAATGAGAATCCCATTGTGATAGCTCCAAGTCTATTTCAGTCAACAGTTGGTCAGTTGGATGCCCAAAAAGATTAGTTGGGCCTCGTAAACCAACAGACATTGTGCTGTCCAACCCCACAAACAGATATTTCTGCTCACCAGCCTGTTGATCATACAAACCAATAAGATAAATAACTAAAAAATTTCCTATGATTAAAATATAAAGAATGGACAAACAAGCATTGTGCCTATGGCTAAGAATTTATAATTGAAGTTTCCAATCTGGTAAGAGATTTTGAACCCATGATCATTCATCATTTTGCATCATGAGAAATATAAAGTGCAAAATTAGAGTTCCTTGCACTTTCCTCATGCATGTATTTACTTATCTGCAGATAAGTGGAGCAAAACACAGCAAGCACTGGACCACAGCAAATATTTGCATAATGTGAAAGCCAGCAATAGTAATATTTGCATGAATTTGAAATTTAACCACTAATATCGAAAGATAACTACAGGCTGCACACACATCTGAATAAATTTTCAGAAACAGGAGTTAATGGAAACAATGGGGCCTTCTATGTTTCCGGTTAAAATCTGCCATTCTGTTTCCAGCTAAAACCATAAACCATAGATAAATGAGAGAGAGGGAGAGAGCATGTGACCTGAAGAGTGACACTATTTACATGTCCACTCCTTCCAAATTGCCCATTGATACTATACTTTGAGTAGAAATCAAACGAACCACCAACCACAGGTACACCAAAATTATCATGATTACCTCTAAGATCATAGAAGATGTTCTTATCAAGTCCAGTCCTTTGGACAACATCATCCATTACATTCTTGTATTCCATCCATTCCTCTTCATTCTGCTTCATTACTAACAAATCCTTGCTTTTCCCATCTGGTGATAGAGGACATTATTTAAGATGAATCACCCACTATGATAATAAAGGTGGTGCAGAACACAATAATGTTACACACCAAACAACACATACAATGGAATCTAGTCTTATGTACCAAGTTAATGATGCCACAAGTCATAATCTTGATGAATGCAGGAACAAGAGCTACTGCCAGTCAAGGCAGAGGTTCATAAATTTACCATTCTAAACACCTGGGATGCATTTGTGACCTAAAGTTGTTACATTAGCAAGATATTATGAGAATAGACAAAAGGGACTTCAAAAAGCTGGAACAGGTTTGAGCTTAAAGGGTCAAGAAATGCCTACACTATCCAAATTCAAGGCTCTGTGTCCTTTTGTTACCCAATTCCCGTGGTAAAAAACAATAGAAACCAAACTAGTACTTTCAAAATGAAGTAAATACAGATGCCCTTTTTTTTTGTTTTTTTTGTTTTTGGAAGTATCACATAGTTTCTTTAAATGGGTAAAAATAGAATTATTTACCACTGATAGCCTGAGGATCTTCTTCTGCCCTCATGTTTTCACTCAAGATGAGAAGATGACAATAAAATGCAAGCAGATATATATAAGAAGCACACTAGAGCGCAGACCATTAATTGTGGCACATTGTTATGCCTAAACTATTGCCTTAATAGCATCAGCATTTATCAGGAGGAATATTATAAACAGGTCGGAAGCCCATAGAAGCACATAAATTTCTAAACTGAAACTTTTTAAGTAGCTGGAAAATTCAGAACAGTTTCCAGTTCAATCAAGCTACCACCTAAATTTCCAAGCACAAAATACATTAACAGGCTCTTTACCATGGTACAAAGGCCATCAAATTTACAGATTAATATTTTTAACGTGAAAATCCATAAAAATTCAATTGTAAACCAAATTTCTTAAGAATAACGTGTATATCATTTCCTTCCATTTCACGCTAAAACTCAACTAAAAAAACGAAAACTTTCCACACAAACGACAAATTCAACACAAACCCAGGATGCAGGATCATGATTTCTCATAAAAGAAATGATGAAACATGAAAATCTCCAAATACCCATCAAGCTAAAATGATCAAAGTTGAAAGAACATAAATTTAGACCTGTGAGATCACCAGTGATGAGGACAAGAGAAGGGTTGATCATGGAAAGAGCAGGAGGCACAAGGTTCTTAAAGTCAATGGCTCTGTCAGGATGGTGAACACTGAAATGGAGATCAGAGAGCTGAACCACCCATACCACTGATTCTGGGCCATCTTTTAAGTCTATGACTGTTCTATGTGAAGAAAATGAGGGTGTGCGATCTTCTTCTTGAGCACAATATATGGGTACTTTCAGGCATAACAAAAACGGTAGGAGAATCAAAACAAGGATGCCCATGTTCCCAACCATCACTTTCTTCCGTCTCTAAAAGGTGGCTTTGGTTTCGATTGGACCTTAGGACCGTTTGGTTCTCTCTTCAATGAACTAGTTTTATATGGCTGTCCGCTGGCAACATCGTTTGTCAAAACAGATGACTAACTAAGGTACATTAAAATTATAAATAAATAAATAAAATAAAACTTTTTAATGAAATAAAATTGGTATGGTTGGAATTTAGGTAAAGGTGCTCCGGGCTAAGTCGGGTCGGTCTGCGAATGATATTTTAAAAATTTTAGATAAGGTTTAACTGGGTTCGGTCAACCCATTTAATTTTGTATAAATTTTTTAAAATTTGTAAAATTTTAAATATATTTTAAAATTAAAATTAATAAAAAATTAACTTTTATTAATAAAATAAAATTTTAACTTTAACTTAATTTTTTTTTATTTGATTAATTATTTGGAATGATATATAAATTATAATAAAATATTAATATGATATTTAAATTTAAAAAATTTTAATATAATACTTTAAACAAATAAATAATTTTTTAAATATTATATTAAAAAAATTTTAAATCCAAATATTTCTCTAAACATTTTATTATAAATAAGAAATAAACTTAAAATTAACCCAAATTTTTTAATATCTCACGAACTGACGGCAATATCAAAACAAAAACCGGTAACCCATCGCTTATTCCTGGGTTTGATAGTCGACCCGGGACCCGAATCCATGCTAGCCCCAAAGAAAATATGTTGTCCATTTGGATCGATCAAAATGGCTATGGTTTCTAGTTTTTCTGCCGAAAGGCTGACTGGTCTCTCCCTTCTCTCTGCTAACAAACTGCAAAGTCTGAATGTTTATAGAGATTGAAGGTTTGGGTTTCAAATTAATTTCGTTTTGGTTTCCTTTACTCAGTTGAATTTCTATTATTAATTATGCAGTCATTTCTAATATTACAAATTCAGTATTTTTCTTTCTCCTTCTCATGCAATTTCAACTTATAGGGAATCTTAATAACGCCCATAATCTCCCAAGTATTTTTGAGAACAGTGTTTCATCTGAAGATAAAGGAGGAACACAGATTTTTGGCATTTTATTGTTTTTTTCCTATTACATGCAAGAGATGAGGGGAATTAATGATAAGTGTTTGATAACTGTTAGAAGAAGGTCTTCATTTTCTATCTCTTCTGAGAGTGTGTTCTTAATTGGTGATTGTTTGTCTTTGAATTCGTTTTACAATAAATCTTAGTCATGGATGCCCATCATTCTACCGATGGAAGTAGTTTGTATTTTGGGTTCACTGTAATAAGTTGATATGGTATTGATTTTAGGATTCTTTTGCTATGCGTCTTGAGCACTTGGTCATGCCTTTTATTCAGACCGGCCAAGGATATCTGAACTATGTTTTGTGCCGACGAAAATGTAGTAGTGATAGATAACGTGTTGTTAGTGACAGAATTCTATGAATTTGAGTGATTAGCGATCACCTTTGAATGTAAACTCTTATGTGTTATCTTTTTCTTTCCTAGATTAAAACACATTTTGGTATTAGCGAATGGTGACCTACTCACATTCCTAAAGCAATACATTGCACTTGGTAGTGTTTGATAACTGTTGGAAGAAGGTCTTCATTTTCTATCTCTTCTGAGAGTGTGTTCTTAATTGGTGATTGTTTGTCTTTGAATTCGTTTTACAATAAATCTTAGTCATGGATGCCCATCATTCTACCGATGGAAGTAGTTTGTATTTTGGGTTCACTGTAATAAGTTGATATGGTCTTGATTTTAGGATTCTTTTGCTATGCGTCTTGAGCACTTGGTCATGCCTTTTTTTAAGACCAGCCAAGGTTATCTGAACTCTGTTTTGTGCCGACAAAAATGTAGTAGTGATAGATAACGTGTTGTTAGTGACAGAATTCTATGAATTTGAGTGATTAGTGATCACCTTTGAATGTAAAATCTCATGTGTTAGCTTTTTCTTTCCTAGATTAAAACAAATTTTGGTATTAGTGAATGGCGACCTATTCACATTCCTAAAGCAATACATTGCATTTTTGTTTCTTTATTGTATGATTATGGTGACAACTTTGAATTTCCAGAATGACTATATTTTGTTTCCTGATTTTGCTCCTTTTATCTGACTTGTGTTAGAATGCTCCCCTGTAATTATGTAATTGCTTTTCTTTTATCTTGGCTTGCTTTTGATTTTATTATGCATCACTTTTTATCCTGTCAGTTTGAATAACTCAGTATTTCTGTCTTTATTTTGACTGCCCATTAATTCCTAATAATTCAAACTTGCCACCTGTAGAGACAAGTTTTTCATAAGTAGGATTTAGTTGGTCCAATGATGCATAACATTAAACATTTGGTCAGACATTGTGATCTCTCTGCAGCATTGTTAATTTTGAACAAGCACTAAATTTTTCGCATTTGTCAAAATTGGACATTTGCACTTAACTGCAGAAAAATATTTGATGTTTAATGCTTTGACACACTGACTTTATGGTTTCTATTTGCAGTTTATGGCCTGTCAAGTGGGAAGAATGTATCTGCAGGCTGGTTTGTCAATATCGGAGAATGAAGTCCTTGAAAGTTCATGTCTGACCCTTGGAACTTGTGCAATCCAGAGGTGGAGCAGTGAGCCTAGTTTAAGTAGACAATCTTCAAAGATTAGCTTTAAGTCATTATCTTTTCCCAGAAAGAGGTATACTTTGAATTTTTTTTTTTAAATTTTTAGCTGCTGATGTTGTTATATTGTCAGAAAGGCCATGATCATGAAGGATTCTGTTAATAAGACTACTTAGAGCAAGATTTCTCCGTGTGACATTACATTGTTGTTAACTGTTAGCTGATGTGCTGATTTTTCCTTGGTTATTTGAATAATTGTTAGATGCCCTTTTGAACAAGTCATTTGTTTTTCTCATCTTGAAACAGTTTTTCAACAAGAAGACGTGGTTGGAAAATAGCCTTTGCCTTGGACACTGGTGGAGTTTCTGGAAATGGTGGAGAAGATAGTCTCAACAGTGACGGCCCTAATCTTGGTGGTACTCGACTGGGCAGGATAGTGAGTGCAGGTGGCAGACAGTTATTAGAGAAGCTGAACTCAGCAAGAAAGAACTTCCCCATGAAGATATTTCTTGTTCTGTTGGGCTTCTACACCGCAAATGCATTGGCAACTATTCTGGGCCAAACAGGTGATTGGGATGTATTAGTTGCAGGGGTTGTTGTTGCTGCCATTGAGGGGATTGGAATGCTTATGTACAGAAAGCCCCCTTCTTTAAGAATTGGAAGATTGCAGTCGTTTGTGGCAATGATTAACTATTGGAAAGCTGGTGTGTGCTTAGGTCTTTTTGTGGATGCTTTTAAATTAGGTAGTTAACATGAACTTCCATATGTTCCTCTTATAGGGTTGGGGCTTGTTTTTCAATGTATTCTGAATCTCTTATAATAGCCCTGGTTCCATCGATTGATGTTCAACTAGGTGAGAAATGTATCATAACCGTTGTCAATGAAATTTACAAAGAAAATTTTTTATTATCTTCTTTTTCCCTGCTGGGCCAAGAACCTGTGCCGTTCTTCCCAGCCTCATCATCCCTCTTTTGCCGTTTCTCCATTTCTTTTTTTATCCCTTGAAAGGAAATTTTGGTGATTGTGGTTGAATTGCAGCAGATAGATTCAATAAATCAAGTTTCTGTTGTTACTTTGTTTTTTATAGAGAGGTTATATTGTTATCATATTTTTGTATGGATGTTCTATTGCCCATTGACTTGTCATAGACATTGAAGACGTAGAAAATGTAGTTTCCATCAATGACGTATTTAAATGTTGCCAAAAAAATTGATGAATGGACATTTGGACTCGAGAAACTTTCCCAATGAAAACGTTAAAGTAATGTCATAGCAATCTTTGGAGGTCTGCTTTAAGGGGATGTTACTGTGAGCTGAAGAGAGGTTTGGCATTGGGTTCAATCTTACAGTCTTTCTGCAATTTGATAGCATGATTTTAGTCTTGCTTAACACCGGATATCTGTGTGTTTTCGCAGGGTGAATTGAAGAGGCAGATAATGGAAAGAAAACTGTATTGGCACTATCCTTTTTCTTAACATTTTCTTTTTGTTTTTGGCTCAAATTTCCTTGATATGATGTTGTGCTCTGCACTTGTATCAACAGGTGAGAATGCATTGTCCACACAAGTACACGCGTCGATGATAACAGGCAACTTCTAAGGCATTGCAGCTAAAAATTAGGCAATCACTTAGCATTTTCACCAGCCAGCCGCAAAATTTCTGCTAAACCTGTTGATAAGTAGTTTAACCACATACACAGATCAAGTCATTTATACACCCAAGAAAGCTCTCCCTTTTTTCAACTTTGCCCCATGAAGGAGAGAAATCGGAATGTCTTGTCGAAAATTCAATTACTAACATTTACATCCGTTTTCCTGATGTTTGTGGTTCAACGTCATAGTGCCTTTCCTACAAAGGAAATCCTGCCAATTTTTGGACAGAAATCACCAATATTAACTTCTATCTTGCTTGTTATTTCATATTTTTAGATTTGCACACAATGCACTGAGATGCTATACTTGACAACCAAGGGAAGCAGACTTTGTGAGCGTAGAAAATTAAATCATGTAGCCATTTTCTTCAACCTGGGACGCAGCTAGCGCTGAACTTCCAGCAATTGTTCCAGCATTACCAGGCTGATGCTCAACTATTAGTTGCATTATCTAACACGTCACCACGAATATTGTTATCAGTTTGTTCGAGTTGAACATCATTACCAAGCTGATGCTCCTTATCAGTTGAATCATCTAACACCTTATCATGAGTACCATTATCAGTTTGTTCAAGTTGAACATCAATATCAAGTTCAGTTTCCACTGCAATATGTAACAAAAAAAATAAAACCACGAAGCTCATTACTTTCAATTCTTAGAAGTACATAACATCACACAAACTGAAGCAAAGTAATGCAAGTCCATCCCCACCCTCTAAAATTAACCTGAGACAAAGATTTTCTACTTGAAATTCAGAACTTTTAAATTCAATTCACTAGGAAACTACAATGTCAAAGTAAGGTAGGTTCAATCACTCAACAGTGAATTTTTCCCCTTCTTTCTGATACCGTGCAGTGAAGTTGGTTATATAGTGACAAACATCCATCTGTCAGATCATATATACAAAAAAAAAAAAAAAAAATAGGCAGAAACTCGAGCTTTTTTTTCTCATAATCTTTTCCATAATCACATATATATCGGGTCACCAAAGTGAAAACTGTAAAAGAAGGAACTTTTAACATTAAAAGCCCACAATGTTGATCTTTAGTAAGACAAACCCATTTCATGATTCTAAACACAAATTCAATATCAATATTCAGCTTTGGGTTTTAAATTTTATTCTAGAGAACTTACACCCACTTACAAAATTCAATATTTACTAGCATGATACTCGCCTGCTGCGGCAGGTCAAAAATTTTTTTGTTATTTTTATTTATTTGATTTTTTATTGTAAATTTTACTTAATTAAACAAAAAAGTGAAAGGTTAAAAAAATTAAATGAAATTAATATATGAATATTTTGATTAGTGTTCTTTTTCTTACAAATTTTATTTAATTAAAAAATAAAAAGAATAAAATAAAAAAAGTGAAAAGAATAAAATTGATAAAAAAAAGAAAAATAATAAATCAAAAATAAAAGTACCACATGAACACCTCAATGAGCATAAAATATTAATTTTTAAATTTATATATCATATACTAATTTTATTAATGTAATATATAATAAAATTGAAAATAAAACATATATATATATGTATATATATCAAAATAAATCAGGTTAATGCATTCTAAATATGCTCCTGCTCTTATCTAATTTCTTTAAAAAAATTCGACCCATCCCAATGACATCTTGATTTAAAAAAAAAAATCTCCTATGAGATCGGAATGTATTGAAACTTGTTGAATTGATACTTTTTGTTGTATAATTTATTTAATTAAAAAATAAAAAAAGTAAAAAGAAAAAGTCAAATGGAGATTTATGTTAACACTTTTGTTGGCTTTATTTTTTCACAAAATTATTATAATTTAGAAATTTTAAAATAAAAAAGAAAATACGTGTACAACATAACATCCCAATTGAGTTTAAAACGTTAATCTATTAAATTAAGTTATAAAATAATAACTTTATTAATAAAAAATAGAAAAAAGAAAAAACAATAAAGAGGAAAAATAAAAAATACATAGAGAAAAAAGAAAAAGAAGGAAAAAGATTGAGTGTAAAATGTTAATATTTTAAATTAAAGTATAAAATAATATTTTTATTAATATAATACATATATATAAATTTAAAATTAAATAAATAATAAAATATATACTTTTGTATATATCATGGGATTATTTGGGACAGAGTATTTTAAATTTATTTATGATTCTCTTCGCTTTCTTAAATAAAAAACCAATCCAACTTAACTTGATACCAATTTTTTACATTAATGCCATATAAAAATGAGATAGATCGAAATTTATCAAACCCTAATTATTTTGTTATCCCTATCAACCGATTTATTTTATTGTAAATTTTGTCAATTCAAAAACACAAAAAAAAACAAACAAAAAGGAATAAACAAATGAGATTACTACATGAACACCTCTATTAACATTATTTTTTATAAAAATTTTCTATAAGAACAAAAAATTAAAAATAAAAAAAACACTATACTATTGGATCGAGTATGATTGAAATCCATTGAATGTGAATTGTTTCCCATCTCTATTTATTGGCTCATTTTGTTATAAAATTTATTTAATTAAAAAATTAAAAAAAACAATAAAAATCAAATTAGAGTGTTACGTCGATAACTTTGTTATTATTTCACAAAATTTATGCCACATCAACATTATGAATGGGGATCAAACAAAAGTCAAAATTAATAAAATTTATATAATAGATGGATGTATTGATTTAATTATATATAAATTTAAATAATAAATAATAATTTTATTAATGTTATACATATAGAAATATAAAATTAAATAAATATTTAAAAATATGATTTTATATACACTTGAGGCAATATGAAATACCATAAATCTGCCTGCAACTTGATCTCAATTTGAAAAAAAAAAGAAAAAACTTGATTTTATCTCACATTTTTTAAAAACTTGCACATATTGGATTTGGGGCAAATCAAAATATATAAAATATTTGTTGTTTTATCATCCCCACATCTATTAAAGTATTAAATAATAATTTTATTAATATAATATATATAAATAAAATTAAAATAAACAACAAAATATATATTTATATATGCTTGAATGGAGAGAAACACGCTAAACTTGCATTTGAATCAAGCTTGATATTTGAAAAAAAATCTTGACCTGAAAAAATTATTCTTTTTAATCAATAATATCAAATAAGTCACATTCATAAAACACTGAAAAATATAAAAAATATTGATAAATATTAAAATAAAAAAAGAAAATGCATTGAAACGTTAAGCAACACCTAATAATATCTCCGTACATATGCAAAATATAAAGTATAGACAAATAAATGATAAAATAAGAAAAAAAAGTCAAATGAGAATGAAACATGCACTTATTAAATGAAGGCATTAAATAATAATTTTATTTATATAATATAAAATTAAATGAATAAAAGAATATATTTTATATCATGGATTTAAAAAAAATAATAAAAACTCAAAAAAAAAAACAAAAATAAAATCCCGACAACACTTGTGTAATATCTTTTTAAAAAGTTATCAAATAAAAAAGAAAAAATTAAAAAAATATTTTTAATAAATAATATCAAATGGGCCTCATTTAAAAAAATTTAAATTTATTAAATATTTAAAAAAATAAAGAAAAAGTAAATATATATAAAAAAAGAAAGCAAATAACTTGACATGTGATATACCTTTGATATCAAATAGATCACACATAAAATAATTTAAAATCATTAAAATATTTAATAAATATATAAAAAATAATAGTGTAAAAAAAAAAGACAAACACATCTCATACTTTTAGTATCAAATGTGTGTTATATAAAAAAAGTTTATATCATTAAAAAATATTTTTAAAAAATTTTAAAAAAGAAAAAAAGATTGGTATAAAGTGGGTCACACCTTTAAAAATTTTTAACAAAAAATATTTATTACATATAAAATATATAAAAAATAAAAAAAATTTAACAAGCAAAAAAAGTTAAAAAAATAAAATAAAAGTTAAAAAGGAATAAAAAAGGAAAAAATTGGTAAAAAGAAAAAAAGGAAAAAAGCTTAATAAAATAGATCCCATCTTTAAAAAATTAAAATAAAAATATTTATAAATATTTTAAAAAAATAAAAAAATAAAAAAAGCAAAGAAAAGTAAATAGAGAGCTAGAAGAGATGCCACGTGGCAAACTCAATGAAAAGCACTTTTTAATCATATATTAATAAAGTTTATTGTTTAGATTAGTAATTTTTCTCCAAAATTTTCACTACATAATGAATATTTGTTTTAATAATATAGGAAAAAATCCATTGAATTGTTATGGGTTTTATTGTTGAAGATCAAAATATCATACATTGGGCTCCACGAACAAGCTTAGAAAGAGAATTTTTTGTTTAGCTAATAACAAAATTGAAAGAAAACAAAAAAAAAAAGCCTTTTTTTTTTCAGGTAGTTACATGCCACATTTAAAAATATTTGACAATTGGTTTGTCAACTTTCTAGAGGATAAGGATTTTTAATGGTTTTAATTGCCGGTGAGAAAATTCATCTATGATTGTTCATAGATATTTTAACCAATTTATGTGGGTCCCCAATAAAATTTATACATAAAATGTTTATAAATTTTTACTTTTCTTTTCGATTCTCTCTCCTTAAAAAAAAAAGAGCAACCTTCTTTCCAGGTAGTTGCATGCCACGTTTAAACAGATTTGACCATTGATTTGTTAACTTTTTAGGGGATTGAGATTTTGGATGGTTTTAATTGTGGGTGAAAAAATTCGTCTGTGATTATTCATATATACTTTAACCGATTCATGTGGGTCCCCAGTAAAAAATTTATGCATGAGAAGTTTATAATTTTTTTCTTCTCTTTTCGATTCTCTTACCGTGAGGTGTACCGGCCATGGAAAGGATCTACTCTAAGGCTTTTCTACGTCGATGTCGACAGCTAAAGCCAATAACCTTCTGATTTGGTCAAATTTAGTACAAGAAGCAATATCAAGCTTCCTCCCAAATTTAGTTGAAAGGGCGATATTTGGCCCCTACATAGTTATTTAACAAAATGAAAAATTATAAAGATATGTATTTAATTTAAAAGATATTATTTATTTTAATTCAAAAAATTTTATAATTTTATCACATCAAAAATATTTTTATAAATTTTAATTTTTATATATATTATTTTTTTATTTATATATTCTTTCACTATGAAATTAAAAGCGTTACAAAGATAATCCAACCTTTTTTTAACTAGAACAATGATAACAAGTCAACTTTGTTGCTTCCCACAATTTATCTCTCTTTCTTTCCTCATTTTTTTTCTTTTTTTTCTCTCTTCCTAATTTTTTTAATATAATTGTAAAAAAATCTCCTAAATCAAATAATATATTAAAAATAATTTTAAAATTAAGTTTTTAATTTAAAATAATCCAAAATAATTTTGAAAATAAATTTCATATATCAAACATAATAAGGAGGTATTTTGTTTATAGAATTTAAAATTCGATTGGGAAAGCGATTCGATCGTACTTTTCATGACAGATTTCATGTAATAAAAATTTTAATATTTGATTTAAAATAAAAAAATATAAAATTTTTATATTTGGTTCAAGAAATCTAAAATTATCTTATTAATTCTTGATTATATTATACTTGATGGCACTTTACAAACAAAAGAATCATTTTACAAAAACTACAAATTTCCAAAAATTTTATATTTCCGAATTTAAGTACTCTTTAAAATTTTTTTTTAAGTTAACCTTTTATATGCATTATTCATCAATAGACATGTGTCAATAGGTATTTAATGAAAAAATTAAGAGAAATACTTAAAAAAAGGATCATTTATTATAACATTAAAAATATAAAAAATTAGAGTATTATTTTTAAAATCGAAAATTTTAAAACAATATTAATCCCAAAATTAAAAGATTACAAATGTAATTTACTTTTTTTATTTTTACTTTTTTAAAGCTCCTGTGAACTTTGTGAATTAAAATATTGAAGATTGAATATCATATCGATCGTGTGGTCCTACAATGAAATGACGCAACTTGGATTGGAATATTGGATCCTGGACTTTTCAGCCGCCTCCTTTGCACGTGTGTTGGAAGATCGAAAATCGGCAATATTAAGATATAAAGTTATGTTTGGTATATAAAATAATAAATATTATAAAATAATAATTATTTTATATTATATTTGATTTATAAATAAAAAATAATTATTTTAAATATAAAATAATTAAATTTTTTTAAAGGAAAGAATTATTTTTTATTATAAGATTAAATTTATATTTTTTATTATATATTTAAAAATTATATAAATTAAAATAAATAATTTTAGTCAATAAATAAAATTATTTAATCCTGATCTTTATATACATTAAATATAAAATAAAATAAAAATATTTAATTTAATTTATTATATTATTTTATCATATCATATTATAAAAATTTTATATATCAAATATATTTAAAAAATTAATAAAAAAATTATTTTCTTCTTTCTTACTCACTTGCGGTCTCTTGTTTTATTTAATTAACTTATCCACAAACCAACAAACCCTATGACTGGAAAATAAAATAAAATACCCATAAAATCATTCCCTATCAAACAACTAACTTTTGAAATGTCAAATTAAAACCACTCCAAATTGTCAAATCTTAATCAATTCAACTTTCAAAATTATCAAATACCAATTAATAATGTCGAGCAATTAATCGTTCAAATTTCACTATAAAAAATAAATATTTGTCAATTTCATTGCGTTAACCTTATATAATTAATTTTAAATAATAATAAATAATAAATAAATAATTTTTTAAATATAATATTATTTAATAAATTTATAATTCAAATATTATATTAAAAATTTTTTAATTTTAAATATTATATTATAATTTAAAAATATTCATAATATTAATGTTTTATTATATTAATTTGATTTTTTTATTATATTATGAAATAATTTTTTAACTTTATTTTGTATAAGAATTTCAATAGCTATGAATGATCCAATCCACCCAACTAATACCTCATTTGTCGAATGATCAAGTCTACCCGTTGTATTTAATTGTATTAAAGCGAACCAAAAAAGCAAGAACCATGACAATGAGAGATTGTGTTGATTGTAAGGAGACTTTGAAATTTTCCAACTCTCCAAGTTTAAATTTCAATGTATTTGAATTTTGTCCAATTTTAAATTACTTATTTTTTTAAACATAAAAAAGAAAGAAAAGAAAATTATTCTTTTTAATCAATAATATCAAATAAGTCCTATTCATAAAACACTGAAAAATATAAAAAATATTGATAAATATTAAAATAGAAAAATAAAAATAAATTAAAAAAAGAAAATGCATTGAATTGCTAAGCAACACCTAATAATATCTCTGTACATATGCAAAATATAAAGTATAGACAAATAAATGATAAAATAAGAAAAAAAAAGTCAAATGAGAATGATACATGCACTTATTAAATTAAGATATTAAATAATAATTTTATTTATATAATATAAAATTAAATGAATAAAAGAATATATTTTATATCATGGATTTTTAAAAAAATAATAAAAACTAAAAAAAAACAAAAACAAAAATAAAATCCCAATGTGATGACAACACTTGTGTAATATCTTTTTAAAAAAGTTATCAAATAAAAAAGAAAAAATTAAAAAAATATTTTTAATAAATAACATAAAATGGGCCTCATTTAAAAATTTTTTAAATTTACTAAATATTTAAAAAAATAAAAAAAGTAAATATATATATAAAAAAGAAAGCAAATAACTTGACATGTGATATACTTTTGATATCAAGTAGATCACACATAAAATAATTTAAAATTATTAAAATATTTAATAAATATATAAAAAAATAGTGTAAAAAAAAAGGCAAACACATCTCATACTTTTAGTATCAAATGGGTCTCATATAAAAAAATATTTATATCATTAAAAAATATTTATAAAAAATTTTAAAAAAGAACAAAAAAGAAAAAAAATATTGGGATGGGTTACACCTTTAAAAAATTTTAACAAAAAATATTTATTACATATAAAATATATAAAAAAATAAAAAAAATTTAACAAGAAAAAAAGTTAAAAAAATAAAATAAAAGTTAAAAAGGAATAAAAAAGGAAAAAATTGGTAAAAAGAAAAAAAGGAAAAAACCTTAATAAAATAGATCCCATCTTTAAAAAATTAAAATAAAAATATTTATAAATATTTTAAAAAGAAGAAAAAATTAAAATAATCTAAAAAAATAAAAAAAGCAAAGAAAAGTAAATAGAGAGCTAGAAGAGATGCCACGTGGCAAACTCAATGAAAAGCACTTTTTTAATCATATATTAATAAAGTTTATTGTTTAGATTAGTAATTTTTCTCCAAAATTTTCACTACATAATGAATATTTGTTTTAATAATATAGGAAAAAATCCATTGAATTGTTATGGGTTTTATTGTTGAAGATCAAAATATCATACATTGGGCTCCACGAACAAGCTTAGAAAGAGAAATTTTTGTTTAGCTAACAACAAAATCGAAAGAAAACAAAAAAAAAAAAAGCTTTTTTTTTTTTTTTCAGGTAGTTACATGCCACATTTAAAAAGATTTGACAATTGGTTTGTCAACTTTCTAGAGGATAAGGATTTTTAATGGTTTTAATTGCTGGTGAGAAAATTCATCTATGATTGTTCATAGATATTTTAACCAATTTATGTGGGTCCCCAATAAAATTTATACATAAAATGTTTATAATTTTTTACCTTTCTTTTCGATTCTCTCTCCTTAAGGTCTACTGGCCAGGGGAAGGATCTACTCTCAGGCTCTTCTACACCGGTGTCGACAACTAGAGCCAGTTACCTTATGACTTGGTCGAATTTAGTACAAGAGGCAAGATTGAGCTCCCTCACAAATTTAGTTGAAAGTGCTATATTTGGCCCCTATAATGCTATTTGACACCATGAGAGGCAATCCAACACTTTTTTAATTAGATCAGCGATAAGAAGTCAATTTTATTGCTCCCCACAATTCGTCTCTGTTTCTCTCCTCATTTTCTTTTCTTTTTAAAAGTTTTCTTTATTTTTCTCTCCCTAATTTTTGTTAAATATAATTGTAAGAAAATCTCTTAATTCAAATAATATATTAAAAATAACTTTAAAATGAAGTTTTAAATTTAAAATTATCAAAAATTATTTTAAAAATAAATTTCATATGTCAAACATAATAAAAAGATAAAGAAAATGATTCCCTCATACTTTTTTTGATAGATTCCATATAATAAAAGATTTCGACATTAGATTTAAAATAAAATAACATAAAATTTTTATATTTGATTTAGGAAATCTAAAATTATTTGATTAATTTTTTTTACTATATTATATTTGATGATACTTTACAAACAAGAGAATCACTTTACAAAAACTAAAATTTCTAAAAATTTTAAATCCTGTGAATCAAATACTCTCTAAAAAAAAATTTAAGTTGACTTTTTATTCATAGTATTCATCAATTGACAAATGTGTTAATAGGTTTTTAATACAAAAAATTAACAAAAGGATCATTTTATTATAACATTAAAAATAAAAAAATTAGTAAATTAATTTTAAAATTATAAAAATCAAAACAATATTCATTTCAAAATTAAAAGATTTAAAGTGTAATTCACCTCCCCCCGCCCCCCCCCGTTTAAAGCTCCTATAAACATTTTGAATTAAAATATTGAAGAATTGGATCCAAGACTTTTCAGCTGCCTTCTTTGCACGTGTGTTAGATCGTGGAAAATCGATAATATAAAGATAAAAAGACTATATTTGATGATAAATATGATAAGATAATAATAATTTTATATTTATTTGATTTATTTATAAAAAATAAATAATTATCATTATAAAATTATTTAATTCTCTCAAAATTAAAAGTATTATTTTTTATTTATGAGATTGAATTTATATATTCTATTATATTTTTTAAAAATATATAAATAATTTAAATTATATAAATTTTAAGAAAGAATAATTTTAATTAATAAATAAAATTATTTTATTTTAATTTTTATATACATTAAATATAAGATGAGATATCATTATTCAATATAATTTTATTTATAATATTATTTTATCTTATCTTATTATAATAATTTTATATGTTAAGCAAACTTCTTCTTTCTCACTTGTGTGGTTTTTTGCGGATTTTTTTGTTTTTATTTCATTAACTTATCCACAAGCCAACAACTGAAAAATAATAAAAAAAAAAAACCACATAAAATCATTCGCTATCAAATGACCAACTTTAGAAATGTCAAATTAAAACCACTCCAAAGTGTCAAATCTTAACCAATTCAACTTTCAAAATTATTAAATATCAAACAACAATGTCAAGCAATTAATCCTTCAAATTTAACTATTAAAAATAAACTTTTATCAATTTCATTGTTTTAATCTTATGATGTAATTAATTTTAAATAATAATACATAATAGATAAATAATTTTTTAATGTAATATTATTTAATAAATTTATAATTCAAATATTATATTAAAAAATTTTAAATTTTAAATATTACACTAAATATTTTATTATAATTTAAAAATCATTCATAATATTAATTTGATTTATTTACTATATTATGTGAAAAATTTTTAACTCCATTTCATAAAGTGTAAAAATTTTAAAAACGATAAATTAATTTTCTCAATATTTAAACCCAATAACACATTTTGGTAGAAAAAAAAAAAAAAAAACCAATAGCCTACACTCATCCAAAATCCAATCCACCTCCCTAACACCTTATTTGTCCCTGACGAATGACCCAGTCCACCCGTTATACTTAATTGTATTAAAGCGAACTAAAAAGCAAGAACCGTGACAATGAGAGATTGTGTTGATTGTAAGGAGACTTTGAAATCTTCCAATTCTCTAAGTTCAAATTTCAATATATTTGAATTTAGTCCAATTTTAAATTACTCTTTTTTTTTTTAATATACATATTGAAAGGTATTTGATTATAATTATGACAGTAGTAGGCTAGTCAATACAAACTCCTAGGACACGGTGTGAACCTATTGGACCCATACAAACAAATAAACAATCATTTACCTCCTCTTTTGGGGTAACAATTCCACTTAAATATCGATAATGATAATTAGAATGTTCGGGTACTAATTCTTATATTTATATTATATTTTATATAAAAATTATGTATTATAATTTATGTTATATAAAAAAAATAACTTATGTTTTTTATTTTAAAAAATATTTATATAATTTTGTTAAAATTTTAAATTATATAATTTTTATATTTTTTAATATATTATTTATATAATATCATCATATTATATTTTAAATTATAAAATTTTTATTTGATTGATATAATGTAAATTATCTTTTGGATAACTAATGTGTTATCCAAGGGGAAATACAAAAAAGGGAATTTAAAGTTTTTATTATTTTATTTTTATCAATCTCTCCTTTTTCTTTATTTTCTTAAATATTTGATCATTCTCTCACTTTTTTTTTTAAGAAAGTATATCATTTATAATTATTTTAGTGCAAGTAATTAATGAAAATTTAATATTATGTGAAATCTATCAAAATTTTTATAAAATCTATACTTTAAAGTGTTCGATCTTAAAATAATTATTTATTGTTATTAATTAATTTTAAAATTATAATATAAATAGTTTTAAGTGAAATCTCCCCCCCTTTTTTTTATATGATCCGTTTGCCATACTTGTAAGAAACAAAAAGGAGCGGTAGTTTTTGTTATTTAAATTTAAATCATAATTGTCTTAGGTAGTTTCTAATAATTTGAAATCCAGAAACTACCATGTAATTTATTTGTTGGTTGAATTCCATCCACTATGGGCATATGTGACATCCAACATGTATAAGCAACTTGACATCTAAGCAACTTGACATCTAAATAAATATAAAATTTAGTTCAGTTATTTTATAAAGTTATCTTTAAAAAATAATATTCAATAAATGTAGAATATTTTAATTTTTAACATTTACAATTTTTTTATTTCAAAAATTAAAAAACGATTTCTTTTGTTAAAAAAAAAAAATTGGGTTATCTTTAGTTATAACTACTGATTGTTATATTTAATTTTTCATTATTTGAATATGAATATTAAAATAAAAAATACACTATCTCCATTCCTTTTTTTTGTCTTTTTATTTCATAGTTATTAAAAAAAATTATTTTATGTGTTTAATTTTAAATTGTAATTTTATGATATTGAAGTATAATAAAATTTTATTATAAAAATAAATAATTTAAAATATAGAAAAATAAGAGTAATAGTTGTTAAAAATGAAATAAAAAAATTAAACAAAAAGAGAGAGTAATAAATAAATAACAATGTTATAAAAAATTGTTTTCTGAAATTAAAGGAACAATCAAATGAAAATTATGAGACACTTTTGATATGTTTTTGTGTGAAACTGAAAATTCATGCCGATGATTACGTAGGAATCGGTGCAATTTAAAAAATACAAGTCAAATCACGATAGCAGGCTAATTAGTCAAGGGAAAATCCTGGGATGCGTCTGAACCATTTGGACCCAAACAAACAAGCCTTTACCTCATCTTTTGAGTAACAATTCGGCTTAAATATTTGACAGTTGTACACGTGTCCTGAAAAATAAATTACGTTTAAAATATGAAATTTATTATTTTTAAAAAATAATGTTTAATAAATTAATAATTTAAATATTTATTATTAAATTTTTTTTTCCTTATTCTGGTTCGTTGGAAGATAGCAACTTGCATCTCAAAGTCCTTTAATAATAGTTTAAGTCCAATATGAAAATTTTAGCATGAAGACAAAATTTAGAATGCATCAAAACAAAAATATTTTTTTATTAATTTATGTATAAATGATTGATTGGTTATAAAATTTTTAGGTTCAAAGGATAAGTAAATAGAGTCAGACGAATAAACACTAGAATAATTTCAAAGACTAGATCAAATTTAAATTTAATTAAAATTTTTTTTATCTTTTAATTTTTTTTCTAAAATTAATAAATATAACATAAAATAATTGTCTTTGTGTAATTGAAAAGATAATAAAAATGTAAAATGTTTTTTCTTTAATTTTCAAACTTTTTAAACTTGTAAAAAATAATTTGTTGCTATTGCAATTAAATTCAAATTTTGATATTTTTTAACTAAATAAAAAAATATAAGGATAAAATTACACTTGTTCAGAGAATCAAAGATAGATGGTAAATTTGATCCTTCCTTCTAAGTAAAATGATAAAATTGAATTTGACTTTATTTTAGCATATCTAACTTTCATATAATTTTCATTTATTTCAATATCCTCGTTTTGATTAAAAACTAGTTTTAGTTTTTTGAGTTATGGTTTACTTAATAAGTAGTAAGTTATAATCATAATCATTGTGGCTCGCTAATAATAACAGGAGCTATTCTCAACCCCTCAATATTCGATGATTCATGCGTTATGTACGATTCTGAAGTATCCGTTTATAAAGCTGGCGATTTTATAATTTCATTGCAAAATAAAAAAAAAAGTTTATTAAAAATTTTTATTAATTTCTTTTTTTTTTTTATTATTATCTCTCCTTTCTCTTTTACTCTTTTAAATGATTGATCATTCTCTTATTTTTTATACGAAACATTTGTTGTATTTATAAAAAATAAAAAGGATCAACTGTTTTTGTTATTTAAATTTAAATCATAATTGTCTTAAGCAGTTTCTAATAATTTGAAATAAAAAAAATGATCATGCAATTTTCTGGTTGGGTCAAATTCCATTTATTATGGACAAACTTAACATTCAACGCATCTAATTATGCGACACTTCTGAAATTTTCTTGTAATTGGAAGAATTTTAAAACCAAGTCAAATCACGTTTGAGCCTTTTGGACCCAAACAAACAATCCCTGACCTCCTCTTTTGGATAACGAGTCCACTTACATCTTTGACAGCTGTAATATAAATTGTTCCTTTGCATTCCATTCTACAAGATGCAAATGAAGCTTTTAATCATCATTTAAGTGAACAGATAAAAATTTTAAGCATGAAGATAATATAGAATGCATCAAAACAAAAATATTTTTACTTAATTTATATATAAATGATTCAGTTGTGATCAAATTTAAATCTGGTAAAATTTTATTTTTATCTTTTAATATTAAATTTTATTAAAACTAATTAATCCAACATAAGGTATTTTTTAAAATAAATTATACTCATTATTACATCCATATAATCAATTTGATAATCAATTATTATATTATAATCAACTAATAAATTATAATTTAATTAAAAAATTAAACCCACACACAAAATTAAAAGTATTTGAATTTAAAATCTTAAAATTTTATGAACTCTCTTTATTACTAAGTCTACCTTATTAATCATAAAGTATTTGTCTTTAAATAGCTTAAGAAGATAATGAAAATGTAAAATATTTTTCTTCATTTTTAATTTTCTAACTTGATTCACATTAATGATAAGTTTAAATCTATTAGTTAATTACTTAGTTATAAAAATGTTTATTTTTATTCATTTAATTGCGATTTATTTTATAATTAAATTAATTAATTAATTATATTAATGCATAAATGATTATTATTTATTATAACAAAGTGGTTTGAAAACTTTAAAAGAAAAGAAAGATAAAATTACAAAAAATAAAGTAAATCAAGGGTGGTAAATGGTAAGGATATTTTTGTTTAACCTCGCACAATAAGCCAAAAATGATGAAACGTGCAACGACGGCAAACCATCATTGACTAAGACGTCTGTATCGCTATTCTCAACCCCACATTACCCACCATTAGTATTCAAGCATCACGTACGATTCTGATGTACCCGTCTATGCGTCTATAAAATAAAGCTCGCCATTCTCTACTTTACTTGCTCTCCAAATACTGCAAACTAAACATCAAGATAACCAGAAGTTATGAGGCCTTCATTTGCATTTGCATGCTTTCTCTTTATCCTTGCTCTTTTCCAATTCACCGCTTTTTCTTTCTCGTCTGTACACCCAGTGCTTTGTCATGACGATGAACGCCTCGCTTTGAAGCAATTCAAGGAAAGCTTCATCATCGACGAGCGCGCATCTCCTGCTTCCTCGTATGCTTATCCTCAGGTTGATGGCTGGACGTTTCAAGGAGTTGATTGCTGTTCATGGGATGGCGTCGAGTGTGATCAAATCACCGGTCAGGTGATAGGCCTGGACCTCAGCAGTAGCTTCCTTTATGGCTCTATCAATTCCTCCAGTACTCTCTTCCACCTTGTTCACCTTCAAAAGCTTAACCTCGCACACAATGACTTCAATTACTCTGTGATTCCATCTGCGTTGGGCAATCTTTCGTTGCTGACATATCTCAATCTCTCTAATTCTGTATTTTCTGGTCAAATACCGTCAGAAATTTCAAAGCTCTTTCGATTATCTTCCCTAGATCTGTCATATAATTGGGATCCTAAGTTTCAACGGTTGTTGGAACTCAAAATGCCTGATCTGAAGAGCTTAATACAGAATTTTACAGACTTAAAACACCTTCATCTCTCGTACGTAGATGTGGCTTCTCCGATTCCTAGTGTCTTAGCCAACTTTTCCTCTTTGACGTCCCTTCGTCTCGATTATTGTGGACTGTTAGGCAAATTTCCATTACCCATTTTCCAGCTACCAAACCTTCAAATTGTTTGGCTGATGCACAACGTGGGTCTCACGGGTTACTTTCCAGAATTCAATTTCACCAGCCAACTTAAAGTCTTGGCACTCGGGAACACAAGTTTTTCTGGTGAATTACCTGCTTCAATTGGAGGCCTTGATTCATTGGAAATCTTGGAAATTGATCATTGCAACTTCACAGGGTTAGTGCCATCAACTCTGGGTAATCTCACCAATCTCTATTATATGGATCTTCAAAATAATTCTTTTACAGGTGAGCTACCTGACTCAATTGGAAACCTTATTTCTTTGGAATATTTGTACATTCCTCGTTGCAAATTCACAGGATTAGTTCCAGCTATGCTGGGTAATCTCACCAAGCTCATGGTTTTGGATCTTGGAAGTAATCTTTTTAGAGGTGAGTTACTTGTCTTAATTGGAAAATCATTATTTCTTTCAAATTATTGAAGTTAGGCATTGCATTTCAAAAGGTTAGTGCCATCAAGCTTAAATATTTGGGTCTTCAAAATAATTCCTTTTGGAACAAATTTATCATATGTGCATGCATGCATACATAGTCCAACTGGAAGAATGGAGTTGAACTCCTCCCTAAATGTTTTACATTTGATCCAAAAAAAACCATTCTTTTTGGCCCTGAGATATATTCTCTTCCATCGATCATTTCTTGCAAATCTGACTGAATTTATTGTAATCATTTTACAGGTTCTATTCCACCAGAGCTAACGAACCTGACCCAATTAACTTATTTGAACCTAATGGAAAATATGTTAGAAGGGTCAGTTCCAAGCTCAATCTCGAGACTCAAGAAACTAGAATTTTTTGACTGTGACAAAAATAGATTGGGTGGCATGGTGGAGCTTGATACATTTCTTGAGCTAAAACAGTTGAAGTATCTGTTTCTATCCTTAAATAATTTCTATTTAATTTCAAGAAATAATACCAATGCCACCAGTCCTCAGCTTGTTGATATAGGATTGCGTTACTGCCATCTAAGAGGGTTCCCAGATTTCTTGCGTAACCAACATCAATTGCAACTTCTTGATCTTTCTTCCAACAACATTCAGGGCCAGATACCGAAATGGCTGTCGAAAGTGAGCATTGAAACTCTGTTATTTTTAGACCTTTCAAACAACTCTCTAACCGGTTTTGATGAATTCCCGGTTGTTCTTCCGTGGTCCAAATTATACTATCTAAAACTTGATTCCAACATTCTCCAAGGTTCACTCCCAGTTCCACCCTTGTCTACTAGTTTCTATTCCATCTCAAACAATTCCATCACCGGAGAAATCCCACCACTCTTGTGCAACCTCAGCTCTCTTTCTATTCTTGATGTTTCCCTTAATAACTTGAGTGGTGAGATCCCTTTGTGTTTGAGCAACTTTAGCGAGTACTTATTGGTATTGAGGGTGCGCTCCAACAACTTTCATGGTCCCATTCCACGTAGTTGGGCAAGTGGAAACAGATTAAAGATGATAGATTTAGGCAAAAACAAATTTCAAGGAAAGATACCAAGATCGCTGATGGAGTGTAGAATGTTAGAATATCTTGATCTCGGGAACAATCAGATTAGCGATTCATTCCCTTCATGGCTGGGGACCCTTCCAGAGTTGAATATTCTTATTTTAAGCTCTAATGCACTTTATGGTATGATAGGGGATCCTGAGTCCCATTTTGTCTTTCCCAAATTGCGAGTCATCGATCTCTCTCACAACAGATTTAATGGGACGCTGCCTTCAGGCTACTTTGAAAGATGGAATGCCATGAGAAGTCTTGATGTCAGGAACTCATCAGCTAGTTACATGCTTGAATATTTGGATATGACGATCAATGTAATGCATGTTCCCAGGTATTATATTTACTCCATGACAATTACAAACAAAGGCATAGAAATGCTGTACCCAAAGATCATTCGAACTCTTGTAGCCATTGATCTCTCGAGCAACAGATTTGATGGAGAAATTCCAGAATCCATTTGGAGTCTCAAAGAGCTTCACTTGCTTAATTTTTCGAATAATATTCTTGTTGGCCGAATCCCATCAGCTATAGCGAAGCTAACGAATCTTGAAGCATTGGACCTTTCTCAGAACAAGCTAGCTGGAAGAATTCCTTGGGAGTTGAGTACACAACTCACTTTCCTTGCGGTTCTCAACGTCTCTCATAATCATCTCTCAGGACCTATACCGCAAGGCCAGCAATTCGATACTTTCCAAAGTAGTTCCTTTGAAGGAAATCTTGGGTTGTGTGGAAAACCGTTGCTAAAAGAATGTGACAGTGGTTCTGGAGCCTTGGCACCACCTCCATCTTCAATTTCTGAGGACTCTGGATTCTTGGTTGGATTGCATTGGAAAGTAGTCTTGCTGGGTTATGGAAGTGGATTCCTAATTGGAGTGACTATTGGGCATTTTGTGACTACTAGGAAAAGTGATTGGCTTGCCAAGACTTTCGCCAAAAGTCATGGAAGAAGGCAAAGGAGGTGAACAAATGCAAATAAGTGGACTTTGCTGTGTCATATATTATTAAGCTATATGTATTGTTAAGCTACATATAGTGATGATAGAACAGTACGCCCAATTTACTTTTTCCTTTGCAAATCATCACTAGTCTTGTTGTAATGAAAGAAGTAGAGATGGAAGGAAATCATTAACCCGAGGGAGATGGAGAGACAGAGAAACAGAGATCAGTTTCCATATTCTACCTGTAGATGTAAGACTAAGGAACACCATACTCGAAGCTATTGTGGGCTTTAAGCCATTTTATATTTGTGTTAGATTTTCAAATTTTTTTAAATAGCTTCTAACAAAAGATATGATATTGAATTATTAAAAAAAAAAGTTTTCAATCGACTTGTATTTTTTAAAGAATAAGAAATGACAATGGTATAAATATTATAAATCATACCAATTATCATGTAATAATACCTAAATTATGCTCATGTAAATATATTAATTATCTTGCAATAATAACAATCATATAAATATATAATATAATGTAAATATATTAATAATTATGTCATTAAATGTAATCATGCAATTATGCACACAATAAATATAAAAACATGCGAGTAGATATCATTCAAATATAATATTAATAATACAATATCATATAATATCATATCATGCAATAATAATAATAATAATAACTATGCAAATAAATATATTAATAATCATACAATCACACAAATAAATAAATAAATAATCATGCAATTAAATATATAATCATACAATTAATAATGTAAATCATGCAATTAAATATATAATTATGCAAATAATAATACATAAATCATGCAATCATGTAAATAATAATATATAAACCATGCAAAATATGCATTTAAATATATAATCATGAAAATAAACATGTAATTAAATATATAATCATGCAAATAAATATATTAATAATCATGCAATCAAATTAAATGTAATTATACAAATAAATATATTAATAATCATGCAAACAAATATATTAGGCAAATAAATTATCATGCAAATATAATATTAGTCATGTAAATTCATACAAAAATAAATACCATGCAATAAATATAAAAATAAGAGTAAGTAATTAAATATTATAAAAATTATGCAAAAACCACAAAAAACAAGAAAAGCGAACATTACCTCAACGGATCAAGGGTTTCAACAAATTTTCACATTTTAAAAACTGATGTTTCCTACAATAAATTTTAGCTTTCTTTCCAAAAACTTAAATTGGATCTTCTCGTAAATCTTTTTTTGCTTGATTGCCTTTTTCTTGTTGATTCAAAATTTTATCCAAATTTTCTCTTTTTTCAATGATTTCTATCTAATCTTAAAGCCAATTGCTGTGAGGCTTTCCCTTTGATCATAGATTTAAGGTCTTTTATATAGGGATTGAATCTCTTCTAACTTAGAAGGAATTATGGACACTCATTTGTGTCTGGGCCTAATGGGACTAATTTCTTTTATATTTTTGTTATTATAGTATATATTATATGGTATCATTATTAATGTCACTGTTATTATTATTATTACTATATGATTATTATTATTATTATTTTATTTTCCTTTTCTTTCTTTGGTATTTTTGTATATATTATAATATAGTATTATTAATGACATTATTATTATTATTAGTATTATTATTATTATTATTTTAATTTTTTTGTTCTTTTTCTTTTTTTTCTTCTTTCTTTTTTTGTTTTAAACTGCACGTGGATAAAAAAAAAAGAATCCAGATCAGAATTCCTATTCAAGGTTAATACAAAATTGTATCAATGTGATTGACTGAAATTTTGGACTAAAAAATAACGCTGGACAGAATGCAATTGCAAGATTCAAACTTGATATTGATTCTGTCCATTTCTTAAAACTAATCTTAAAACTGCCTATAAATTGAACTAAATCTATAGAAGACGGACAAACAGAAAGGTTTTTAGAAAAAATACTTGAAAAATTTTGGACAGTAGGGATATTTTAAAAGTTTTGGGATTTCAGGTTCGATCTGGAGTTTTTAGGTTTGATTTTAGGTTATTGGGGTTGGAATAAGGATTCTGAGAGTAATCTGAGCAAATTTGAGAGAAATCTAGGAAAGTTTGAAGAAATTTGGGTTTTTTTGGATTTTTTGGGAAGAACATGAATTTTTCGATCAATTTTTCAAAAACCGATAGGTTTTTTAGTTTTTGGTTTAACTTTCTGACAACCTTTTTAGAAATCAGTGAAATTTTTTATTTTCGATTAAAGTTTTTAGTGGGTTTCTCGGAGCATTTATAGAGAAAAGGAAAAAGGTTTCTGATTTAGAAAGAAAAGAGATAGAAGGTTTCTGAGGATTGAAACGCGATAGGTGGCTAATATAACAACTTGAAACGACATCGTTTTGGACAACTTAGGATCTGCGCGATGACCTGACGACCTGCGTGTTAACCCGCTCTCTGACCATACCCAATCGCAAGTTTTTTATTTTATATTTTATTTTTATATTTTGATTTTGTTTTATGTTTAACCCATTTTATTTTTATTATTTTTTGGTTTTATTTTTTAAAAAAAGTTATTTTGGCCATTTTTTTTCTAAAAGTTAAAAAAAAAAAACATGATTCAATAAAAAAAATATTTTTAAATAAAAATAAAAAAATCTTTTCAAATAAAGTTTTCAAAAATATTTATAAAATCCTTTCAATAAAAATACAAAAAAAAAGTGAAAAAAAATCTTTTTTTAAAATAAAAATGCTTGCAAAATAAATTCATGAATTCTACTAAACTATTAGAGAGCTTTCATGGGTTTAAATTTTTTTGGAATCTATCAAACTATTGAAAATTTTCATAAATCAATTTTCAAAAAATAATAAAAAATAAATAATTTTTATCTTCTAAACTATTGGAGGATTGTTTCAAATTAAGTCCTACCAAACTATTATGAGACTTTATTGAATAAAATACTTTAATAAATCGATGATGGAGCTTTTTTAGAATGAGACACTAGTCTCTATGAATACTCATGAGGTAAGAGAATTATCTTAAATTACTACCAAACTATTAGGATAATTTTAAGATTAATTTTTAATATTAAATTATTTGATAAATCATAAAAATGATCTAGGCTTAGATAATTTAAAATCAAATTGGTATCATCCTTTGGATGGGTGTCGTAAGAGTGTTACAACCTTTTTCATGCGTAATCGACTCCTGAACTTAACATCTATTTTCGCAGATCAGAATATGTTTCGGTAGCCAATCACATATAAACAAAAAAGATTGGTGACGATTCCCCTTCATTCATGTCTAATAGTAGGTCTATAGATTTATATGTTATGACAGTATGACGACTCCACTGGGGACCTCGAGAGTCAAGCCAGTAAATAATTCCTTATTATACAGGCCTTACTTAATAAATTTGAGATTTTTTATACTTGCTTAATTATTTATTAATTATTTCTTTTTCATTGTTTATACCTACTTAATTATTAATTTATTTTGTTCTTTTCCCAACTGATACATGCTTGTTAATTATTTATTGTATAATATCTATTTAATTATTTATTATTTATTTCTTTTTCATTGTTTATACCTGCTTAATTATTAATTTATTTTATTCTTTTCCCAACTGATACATGCTTGTTAATTATTTATCGTATATATATCTATCATTCATTTGCATGTGCATAACATAAGCTCTCCACCCAAGTTTTACCTTTAGGAGAGAGTGAAGTACCTATGCCCTCATGAAATTTCATGTCTCCGTATAGGTATATGAAACACTCCTACTTAGATTGAATTCTTTTTGCTTGTAGCCTATGATGAGCAATGATTGAAGTGCCTTACTAGTCTGTAATGGACCATAATGTAAGGAACAATTTGAAAATTTTTTAGAATTGGCCCAAACCACATATAGTAAACCTTAAGAGCCCAACTATAGATAAAGCCTTATTTTCCCACCCTTTGTAGTCAATCCAAAATTCAAGGTCAAGTTGTTATTTTACTTGCTGTATGATGTTTATTTTATGTTTTATTGAAGTGACTAACTGATTTTTTTGTCTTATTTTATTTCTTTTCCTTTTTGTGCATATTCATAAACATGTTCACAGATTGCATAATATTTTCACCTTAAAAGTTATTTCAACAAAAGTTCTTATAGACTCCACAGAACGTCAGGTTTACGCCTCATTTACACTGTTCAAATATGACTCTTCCATAGATGTAAGGATAGAATCAGAAAAAAAATAGCTAGAAAAAGGAGATTGTTTAGCTATCATAATCAACCATCTTATTTTATTGTAAATTTTATCAAATTAGAAAACACAAAAAAATGAAAAAAAAAAAAAGAGATTGCTACATGAACACCTTTATTGACATTATTTTTTTTATAAAATTTATCTAATAAAAAAATAAAAAAGTAAAAGTTAAAAAAAATTGCCCTGATATTGGATTGAGTCAAATTGAAACCCACCAAATATGAATTGTTTCCTATCCCTATCCATTGGCTAATTTTATTACAAAATTTATTTAATTAAAAATTAAAAAAAGACAAAAACAATAGAGTGTCATGTGGATTAGGGGTGTAAAGATATATTTGTACTTACAAGATATTCGAATTCGACTTGAAAAAAATTCAAAATTTAGCTTGATCATTGTTGAGCCGAGCTTGAGCTCGAGTAGTTTGACTTATCAATCGAACCAAATTTGAGCATTATAATCTTAGCTTGAGTAGCTCACAAGCCTAATCGAATTCATCATAATATTTGGCTCAAGTAGCTTGCGAGCCTAATCGAATTTTTCTATTTTAATATATATTTTTATTATTTAATTAAAAATTACAATTTTTCCTTAAAATATATATAACAAAAATACCCTAAACATTACTATCCATACTCATTTAATATTCTAACACTCAACTTATATGCCCAATTTCTATTTCTTTCACTTTCACTTTCACTACTACTCCCACTTCCATTTTCTTGATCCCTCTCCAAATCCAAGCGCCCATATCCTCCCTTTTTCGAATGCTTCCCAGATTCCCAGTAACCACCCGTTTTCTTTCTTTCCTACTATTTTGACCTTTCATCATTAAAATTTTCTTTCTTTCTTTATTTTAAGTTTGATTCGACAATCCTTGCTTAAGCCAACAATGCCCCTTTCAAGCTAATAACAACAGCAATTATTCTCTATTGATAACACCAAGTTTGATTGTAGTCCTAATTCCAAGTAAGGTCTCTGAGTTTTTATTTTTTTTCATCTTGAGTTCATTATCTTGATTTCTAAAATAATCCCTTGCAAATTGTTGTTCGATTCTATGTTAAAACTTTTCTTAACGGCCTCGTTAACTTTTGATTATTTATATTTAATTTGTTAAGTTTTTTTTATATAATTAATTTGTTAAGTGCAATTGTCTTGATTAGTTAAATTGGGATTTTGTTGTCAATCCCAATTTTTTATATAAAATTTGATTTGTAAATTTTTACTACATACTAAGATTAATTGAGTTCGAACTTGAAAAAAAAAATTCGGTTAAGTTCGAGTCGAGCTTTGAGCTCAAAATTTTCAATCGAGCTCAAGCTTGAGCATAGTAGTGTATTAGCTTGGTTCGGCTTGATTACACTCCTAACATAGACAACTTTATTATTTTTTCACAAAATTTATTTAAATTAATAACAAAAAAAAATTTAAAGATTAAAAACAAAAAAGGAAAAAAAAGGAAAAAAACATAATATGTCACATCAACACTTTGAATGGGGATTAAAAGTCAAAATTAGTAAAATTTATATAATGGATGGATATATTGTTTACATCTTAATTATGTATAAATTAAAATAATAAATAATAATTTTATTAATGCTATACATATAAAAATATAAAATTAAATAAATTTTAAAAATATGATTTTATATATGTTCAAGGCAAGATAAAACACCCTAAACCTACAATCGACTTGATTTGGAAAAATGAAAAAACTTTGATCCTATCTTGAATCTTTTAAAAACATGCACATATTGAATTTGGGGCAAATCGAAATATATAAAATATTTGTTGTTTTGTCATCCCACTTCTATTAAGGTATTAAATAATAATTTTATTAATATAATATATAAAAATAAAATAAATAATAAAAAATATGTATTTATATATGCTCGAATTGAGAGAAACACGATAAACTTGTTTTTGAGTTGACTTCAATTCTTGGTAAAAGTCTTGACCCGATGCCAAATTAAAAAAAAAAGCATTTATTGGATCCAAATGAATCAAAATCCATCGAATATAGACCTAACACATAAAAAAGAAAATATTCTTTTTAATCAAAAATATCAAATGAGTCCCATGCATAAAAATTTGAAAAATATAAAAAATATTAAATTAAAAAAAAAGGAAATACATTGAAATGCCAAGTGATACTCAATAAAATTTTTGTACATATGCAAAATATAAAGTATAGACAAATAAATGGTAAAATAAGAGGAAAAAAGAAAGTCAAATAAAAATGGTACATGTATTTATTAAATTAAGATATTAAACAATAATTTTATTTATATAATATATACATATAAAATTAAATGAACAAAAAATATATTTATATAATGGATTTTTAAAAAAAATAAAAAAAGACTAAAAAAATAAAAAATCAAATCCCAATGTGACGACAACACCTTTGTAATATCTTTTTAAAAAAATTAAGGAAAAAATTAAAAAATATTTTTAATAAATAATATCCAATAAACCTCACTTAAAAAATTCTAAAACTTATTAAGTATTTGAAAAAAAAGTAATTATAATAAATATAAAAAAAATGACTTGACACGTTATATAACTTTGATATCAAATTAATCACACATAAAAGAATCCAAAATCTTTAAAATATTTAGTAAATATATAAAAAATAATAGTAAAAATTAAAAGAAAAAAAGCAAACACATCGCATACTCTTAATATCGAGTGAGTACCATATAAAAAATTTAAATGATTAAAAAATATTTATAAAATTTATAGAAAAAGAAAAGAAAAGAAAAAAAGATCGGTGTAAAGTGAGTTAGACCTTTCAAAATTTTAAATAAAAATATTTATTAAATATAAAAATATAGAAAAAACTAAAAAAAATTTTAAAAAGCAAAAGAAGTTAAAAAGGAATAAAAAGAAAAAGAGGAAAATCGGTAAAAAGAAAAAAAAAGAAAAAAGCTTAATAAAGTAGATCCCATCTTTAAAAAATTAAAATAAAAAATATTTATAATTTTTTTAAAAACGAAGAAAGAATTTTTCTTCTTTTTAAAAAAATAATCTAGATAAAAAATATAAAAAGCAAAGAAAAATAAATAAAGAGCTAGAAGAGATCACAGGTATACTCAATGAAAAACACTATTTAACCATATATTGACATAATTTATTGTTTAGATTAGTAATTTTTCTCTAAAGTTTTCACTACATAATGAATATTTGTTTAGATAATATAGGAAAAAACCTAATGAATTGTTATGGGTTTTATAGCTAAAGATCAAAATATCACACACTGGGCTTCATAGACAAGCTTAGAAAGGGAATTTTTTGCTTAGTTAATAAAAAAAAATCAAAAGAAAACAAAAAAAAAAAGCAACTTTCTTTCCAAATAATTACGTGCCGCATTTAAAAATATTTGACTATTACTTTTGTCAATTTTCTAGGGGATTATGATTTTGGATGGTTTTAATTGCAAGTAAAAAAGTTCGTCTATGATTGTTCATAGATACTGTAGTCGATTCATGTGAATCCTTAGTAAAAATTTATAATTTTTTTCTTCTTTCTTCTATTCTCTTTCCTTGAGGTCTACCGACCATTGGAAGGATATACTCCAAGGCTCTTCTGCATCTGTATCGACAACTAAAGCCAATAACCTTGTGATTTGGTCGAATCAAACTCCCTCCCAAATTTAGTTGAAAGGTCTATATTTTGCCCCTATAATTGATTGTAATGAGACTTTGAAATCTTCCAACTCTCGAAGTTTAAATTTTAATATATTTGAGTTTAGTTCAATTGAAAGGTATGAGATTATAATAATTACTTGTACTATGTAATATCGTAAAAGAAAAAAATGATTACGCAGGAATTGGTGCAGTCCTAAAGTACAAGTCTAATCACAAGAGCATATGGAAAATGACCGTAGGAGGCTAGTCAATGCAAACTCCTAAGATACGGTGTGAACCTTTTGGACTTACACAAACATATAAACAATCATTTACCTCTTCTTTTGGGGTAACAATTCCACTTAAATATCGATAATGATAATTAGAATGTTCGGGTACTAATTTTTTTATTTATATTATATATTATATAAAAATTATGTATTATAATTTATGTTATATAAAAATATGATCTATATTTTTTATTTTTAATAAATTTTTATATAATTTTATTAAAATTTTAAATTATATCATTTTTATATTTTTAACATATTATTCATATCATATCATCATATTATATTTTTAAATTACAAAATTTTATATTTGATTGATATAATGTAAATTGTCGTTTGGATAACTAATATATTATCCAAGGGGAAATGCAAAAAAGGGGGTTTAAAATTTTTATTATTTTATTTTTATCAATCTCTCCTTTTCCTTTATTATCTTAAATATTTGATCATTCTCTCACTTTTTTTTAAAGAAAGTATATCATTTATAATTATTTTAGTGCAATTAATTAATGAAAATTTAATATTATGTGAAATCTATTAAAATTTTTATAAAATCTATACTTTAAAGTGTTTGATATTAAAATAATTTTTTATTGTTATTAATTAATTTTAAAATTATATTATAAATAGTTTTAAGTGAAAGCTTCCCCCCCCCCCTTTTTTTTTATATGATCCGTTTGCCATACTTGTAAGAAACAAAAAAGAGCAGTACTTTTTGTTATTTAAATTTAAATCATAATTGTCTTAGGTAGTTTCTAATAATTTGAAATCCAGAAACTACCAAGTATTTTCTTTGTTGGTTGAATTCCATCCACTACGGGCATATGTGACATCCAACATGTATAAGCAACTTGACATCTAAATAAATATAAAATTTAGTTCAGTTATTTTATAAAGTTATTTTTTAAAAATAATATTCAATAAATGTAGAATATTTTAATTTTAACATTTATAATTTTTTCTATTTAAAAAATTAAACAACGATTTCTTTTGTTAAAAAAAAATTTGGGTTATCTTTAGTTATAAGTACTGGTTGTTAAATTTAATTTTCCATTATATGAATATGAATATTCAAATAAAAAATACACTATCTCCATTCCTTTTTTTTGTCTTTTTATTCTAATACTTATTAAAAAAATTTATTTTATGTGTTTAATTTTAAATTTAATTTTATGATATTGAAGTATAATCATTTTTTATTAGAAAAAAAGATAATTTAAAATATAGAAAAATAAGAGTAATAGTTGTTAAAAATGAAAAAAAAAAAGTTAAACAAAAAGAGAGAGTAATAAATAAATAAAAATGTTATAAAAAATTGTTTTCTGAAATTAATGGAACAATCAAATGAAATTATGAGACACTTCCGATATGTTTTTGTGTATAACTGAAAACTCCTGCCGATGATTACGTAGGAATTAGTGCATACAAGTCAAATCACGATAGCAGGTTGAAAAGTACAATAGCAGGCTGAAAAGTCAAGGGAAAATCCTACGATACGTCTGAACCTTTTGGACCCAAACAAAGAAACGTTTACCTCACCTTTCGGGCAACAAGTCCGCTTAAATATTTGACAGCTGTACACGTGTTATGAAAAATAAATTAATATAAAATATTCAGATAATTTATATAATTATTTTTAAAAAATAATATTTAATAAATTTATAATTTAAATATTTATTATTATCTCGTTCGTTGGAATATAGCAACTTGCATCTTTCCAAGTCCTTTAAATAATAGTTTCAGTCCAAGATGAAAATTTTAGCATGAAGAAAAATTTAGAATGCATCAAAATAAAAATAATTTTTTTTTATGAATTTATGTATAAATGATTGATTGGTTATAAAATTTATAGGTTTAAAGGACAAGTAAATAGACTCAGACGAATAAAAACTAGAACAATTCCAAAGACTATAGATCAAATTCAAATTTAATATAAATTTATTTTTATCTTTTAATTTTTTTTCTAAAATTAATAAATATAACATAAAGTAATTGTCTTTGTGTAGTTGAGAAGATAATAAAAATATAAAATCTTTTTTCTTTAATTTTCAAACTTTTTAAACTTGAAAAAAATAATTTTTTGTTATTGTAATTAAATTCAATTTTTGATATTTTTTAACTAAATTAAAAAATATATATATAAGGATAAAATTACACTTGTTTAGAGAATCAAAGATAGATGGTAAATTTGATCCTTCCTTCTAAGTAAAATGATAAAATTGAATTTGACTTTATTTTAGCATATCTAACTTTCATATAATTTTCATTTATTTCAATATCCTCGTTTTGATTAAAAACTAGTTTTAGTTTTTTGAGTTATGGTTTACATATAAGTGGTAAGTTATAATCATAATCATTGTGAATCGATCGCTAATAATAACAAGTGGAATGAAAATGAAAATGAAATGTTAATTAATATATAAAATCATTAATGTTGTTTAGAGGAAACTATTAATTTTTTTATATAAATAATTCTAAATTTGTAATTGACTTTTAATTCGTTTATTTTTCTTTTTATATGACCTAATGATTTTTTTTTAAGAAATTACTTTTATGATTTCAAAAATCAAAATTGGAGGTATATATGTTATTGGTTGTTGAAATTAAAACTTTAAAAACAATTAATTGTGTTTGATAAAATCTGATTTAATTTAATTAATTAATTCAAAAAAAATTTTATTTAATTTTAAAAATGAATATTTAAATATTTCAAATGACTTAAAACTCAAATTACTCGATTTAAAATTATTTAAATTCATGTAAACATGTAAAATTGACTTGATCATATCAATTTTAATGCACTAAATTTCCACTTCTACTCATAGTGTCAAACAAATCTGGTATTTTAGTTTTTTGTTGATTGCGCATTTGAATTTGGAATACATAAAATATACTGTAGTTAAAAAGAAAAAAAATTAAAAAAAAAGAATTATTGTAATTCAGCCTTTATACTTCCTTTGAATTTGGATACGTATAAAGAACGGTATACTTTTGAAATTTTCTTGTAATTGGAAGAATTTTAAAACCAAGTCAAATCACGTGTGAGCCTTTTGGACCCAAACAAACAATCCCTGACCTCCACTTTTGGGTAACAAGTCCACTTACATCTTTGACAGCTGTAATACGAATTGCCACTTTTCATGCCGTTCTCCGATATGCAAATGAAGCTTTATCGTGATTGGTTTAAGGTTTTTTTTTTTTTCATAAAAAATTTTAGGTTTGGGTGTTATTAGTGGTTATTTATTGAGATAATTTTGAATGTAAAATTTATAATCATTTATTTTAAGTTATCAGATGTCGTATATTTTATTTTAACTTAAAAAACGAAACAATTTTGTATCCTAAAATTTTTTTACAAAAAAAAAATTAAGGCTTTTAATCATCATTTAAGTGAAAAGATAAAAATTTTAATCATGAAGACAAAATTTAGAATGCATCAAAATAAAAATATTTTTACTTAATTTATATATAAATAATTTAGTTGTGATCAAATTAAAATCTGGTAAAATTTTATTTTTATCTTTTAATATCAAATTTTATTAAAATTAATTAATATAACATAAGGCATATTTTTTTAAAATTATACTCATTATTACATCCATATAATCAATTTGATAATCAATTATTATATTACAATAAACTAATAAATTATAATTTAATTAAAAAATTAAACCCACACACAAAATTAAAAGTATTTGAATTAAAAATCTCAAAATTTTATGAACTCTCTTTATTACTAAGTCTACCTTATTAATCATAAAGTATTTGTCTTTAAATAGCTTAAGAAGATAATGAAAATGTAAAATCTTTTTCTTCACTTTTAATTTTCTAATTTGATTCATCATTAATGATAAATTTAAATCTATTAGTTAATTATTTAGTTATAAAAATGTTTATTTTTATTCATTTAATTGTGATTTATTTGATATTAAATTAATTAATTATATAAATACATAAATGATTATTATTTATTAAGACAAAGTGGTTTGAAAACTTTAAAAGAGAAAAAAGATATAATCACAAAAAAAAAGGTAAATCAAAGGTGGTACAGGGTAAGGATATTTTTGTTTAACCTCGCATACAAAGCCGAAAATGTAACGTATAAAGAACGGTAAACGATCATTGACGAAGACCTCAGTCTAGCTATTCTCAACCCCGCATTACCCCACCTTACTATTCAACCATCACGTACGATTGTGAAGCTACCGTCTATGCGTCTATAAAATAAAGCTGGCCATGCTCTACTTTACTTGCTCTCCAAAGACTGCAAACTAAAAATCAAGATACCCAAAAATTATGAGGCCTTCATTTGCATTTGCATGCTTACTCTTTATCCTTACTCTTTTCCAGTTCACTGCTTTTTCTTTCTCGTCTGTGCAGGCAGTGCTATGTCATGACGATGAGCGCCTTGCTTTGATGCAATTCAAGGAAAGCTTCGTCATCGACGAGAGCGCATCTGCTGCTTCCTCGTATGCTTATCCTAAGGTTGATAACTGGACGTTTCAAGGAGTTGATTGCTGTTCATGGGATGGCGTCGAGTGTGATCAAATCTCCGGTCAGGTGATAGGCCTGGACCTCAGCAGTAGCTTCCTTTATGGCTCTATCAATTCCTCCAGTAGTCTCTTCCACCTTGTTCACCTTCAAAAGCTTAACCTCGCACACAATGACTTCAATTACTCCGTGATTCCATCTGCGTTGGGCAATCTTTCGATGCTGACATATCTCAATCTCTCTAATTCTGTATTTTCTGGTCAAATACCGTCAGAAATTTCAAAGCTCGTTCGATTATCTTCCCTCGATCTGTCAAATAATTGGGATCCTAGCTCCTTTCAACGGTTGTTGGAACTCAAAATGCCTAATCTGAAGAGCTTAGTACAGAATTTTACAGACTTAAAACACCTTCATCTCTCGTACGTAGATGTGGCTTCTCCGATTCCTAGTGTCTTAGCCAATTTTTCCTCGCTGACGTCCCTTCATCTCGGGCATTGTGGACTGCTGGGCAAATTTCCATTGCCCATTTTCCATCTACCAAACCTTCAAACCATTTGGCTGGTACACAACTTGGGTCTCACGGGTTACTTTCCAGAATTCAATTTCACCAGCCAACTTAAAGTCTTAGCACTCTTGAACACAAGTTTTTCTGGTGAGTTAGCTGCTTCAATTGGAGACCTTGATTCATTGGAATTCTTGGGAATTGGTCTTTGCAACTTCACAGGGTTAGTGCCATCTACGTTGGGTAATCTCCCCAATCTCCATTTTTTGGATCTTGGACGCAATTTTTTTAGGGGTAAGTTACCGTCAATCGGAAACCTTATTTCCTTGGAATATTTTTCATGTTTTTTTGGTACATTATTTTCTACTTGAAGGTTCTTAATTGCTACTTCACAGGTTTAGTGCCATCAACTCTGGGTAATCTCACCAAGCTCTATCATATGGATCTTCAAAATAATTCTTTTACAGATGAGCTACCGGACTCAATTAGAAACCTTATTTCTTTGGAATATTTGGACATTAGTAATTGCAAATTCACAGGATTAGTTCCAGCTATGCTGGGTAATCTCACCAAGCTCACGGTTTTGGATCTTGGAAATAATCTTTTTAGAGGTGAGTTACTTGTCTTAATTGGAAAATCATTATTTCTTTCCAATTATTGAAGTTAGGCACTGTATTTCAAAAGGTTAGTGCCATCAAGCTTAAATATTTGGGTCTTCAAAATAATTCTTTTTGGAACAAATTTATCATATGTGCATGCATGCATAGTCCAACTGGAAGAATGGAGTTGAACTCCTCCCTAAATGTTTTACATTTGATCAAAAAAAAAACCTTTCTTTTTGGCCCTGAGATATATTTTCTTCCATCGATCATTTCTTGCAAATCTGACTGAATTTATTGTAATCATTTTACAGGTTCTATTCCTCCTAAGCTAACGAACCTGTCCCAATTAACTTATTTGAACCTAATGGAAAATATGCTAGAAGGGTCAGTTCCAAGCTCAATCTCGAGACTCAAGAAACTAGAATTTTTACACTGTGACAAAAATAGATTGGGTGGCATTGTGGAGCTTGATACATTTCTTGAGCTAAAACATTTGAAGTATCTGTTTCTATCCTTAAATAATTTCTATTTAATTTCAAGAAATAATACCAATGCCACCAGTCCTCAGCTTGTTGATATAGGATTGCGTTACTGCCATCTAAGAGGGTTCCCAGATTTCTTGCGTCACCAACATCAATTGCAACTTCTTGATCTTTCTTCCAACAACATTCAGGGCCAGATACCGAAATGGCTGTCGAAAGTGAGCATTGAAACTCTGTTATTTTTAGACCTTTCAAACAACTCTCTAACCGGTTTTGATGAATTTCCGGTTGTTCTTCCGTGGTCCAAATTATACTATCTAAAACTTGATTCCAACATTCTCCAAGGTTCACTCCCAGTTCCACCCTTGTCTACTTGTTTCTATTCCATCTCAAACAATTCCATCACCGGAGAAATCCCACAACTCTTGTGCAACCTGAGCTCTCTTTCTATTCTTGATGTTTCCCTTAATAACTTGAGTGGTGAGATCCCTTTATGTTTGAGCAACTTTAGCGAGTACTTATTGGTACTGAGGGTGCGCTCCAACAACTTTCATGGTCCCATTCCACGTAGTTGGGCGAGTGGAAACAGATTAAAGATGATAGATTTGGGCAAAAACAAATTTCAAGGAAAGATACCAAGATCGCTGATGGAGTGTAGAATGTTAGAATATCTTGATCTCGGGAACAATCAGATTAGCGATGCATTCCCTTCATGGCTGGGCACTCTTCCAGAGTTGAATATTCTTATTTTATGCTCTAATGCACTTTATGGTATGATAGGGGATCCTGAGTCCCATTTTGTCTTTCCCAAATTGCGAATCATCGATCTCTCTCACAACAGATTTAATGGGACACTGCCTTCAGGCTACTTTGAAAGATGGAATACCATGAGAAGTCTTGATGTCAGGAACTCATCAGCTAGTTACCTGCTTGAATACTTGGATATGAGGATCAATGTAATGCATGTTCCCAGGTATTATATTTATTCCATGACAATTACAAACAAAGGCACAGAAATGCTGTACCCAAAGATCATTCAAACTCTTGTAGCCATTGATCTCTCGAGCAACAGATTTGATGGAGAAATTCCAGAATCCATTGGGAGTCTCAAAGAGCTTTACTCGCTCAATTTTTCGAATAACATTCTTGTTGGCCGAATACCATCAGCTATAGCGAAGCTAACGAATCTCGAAGCTTTGGACCTTTCTCAGAACAAGCTAGCTGGAAGAATTCCTTGGGAGTTGAGTACACAACTCACTTTCCTTGAGGTTCTCAACGTCTCCTATAATCATCTCACAGGACCTATACCGCAAGGTCACCAATTCGATACTTTCCAAAGTAGTTCCTTTGAAGGAAATCTTGGGTTGTGTGGAAAACCGTTGCTAAAAGAATGTGACAGTAGTTCTGGAGCCTTGCCACCTCCTTCATCTTCAATTTCTGAAGACTCTGGATTTCTCGTTGGATTGCATTGGAAAGTAGTCTTGCTGGGTTATGGAAGCGGATTCCTCATTGGAGTGACGATTGGGCATGTTGTGACCACTAGGAAAAGTGATTGGTTTGCCAAGACTTTCTCCAAAATTAGTCGTGGAAGAACGCATAGGAGGTGAATAAATGCAAAAAAGTGGACTTTGCTGTGTCATATATTATTAAGCTATGTATAGTGATGATAGAACGGTACGCCCAATTTCCTTTTTCCTTTGCAGATCATCGCCAGTCTTGTTGTAATGAAAGAAGTAGAGATGGAAGGAAATCATTAATCCGAGGGAGAGGGAGAGACAGAGAAACAGAGATCAGTTTCCATGTTCTACCTGTAGATGTAAGACTAAGGAACACCATACTTGAAGCTATCGTGGGCTTTGAGCCGTTTTGTATTTGTGTTAGGGATTTTCGATTGTTTCTAAACAGCTTCTAACAAAAGATACGATAATGAATTATAAAAAAAAAGTTTTCAATCGACTTGTATTTTTTAAAGAATAAAAAAATGACGATGGCATAAATATGTAGAAGGATAAAAATTGTATTAAAAAGACCTTGCCTAAAACAAATTTATTAAGAATAAGATTTGACAAAAAAAAAAAAAAATCTAGTTGGAATAGAACTTTGAAAGCTCATCCTCTATTTAAAGATGTTTAATTTGCCTCGCCATGGGAATATTCATGCAATTGTCGTTAGAATAGTTTTGCTTCTATCCCATGTGTTAAGAGCTAGCAAACATAGAAAAGGACAAGCGATATTCTGTTACCAGAAGATTCGGCTTAGCATCTTTTCATTTTTTAAGAAGGTTTTTTTTTTTTTTTTTTTTTTTCTTGTGTAGTGTTATTAGAGATTAGACGCGTTGTTGGTTCGTTGCAGTCAAGTTTGAGGTAAATCTTGACACCATAAAAAAGCAAAGTAAGATTTGTTTTATCTACTGCATATGCATATTTGTGTAGCTCGCGATTTATATAGTTTAGGGAAGTAAAATTTTAAAATTTCGCTATGTTTACATGTATGTCTCCAATAATCATTATTTTTCTTAATTTTATTTGATAGTTATATAATTTTGATCTAATAGGTGATTAGTTTTTTATTTAATTTTCTAAAAAAGATTATATGAAATGATTTTTCTTAATTAGCATGTGTCATTTCCATTCAAGTTACGTCACATAATTATATTATTAAAAAAAATAAATTATTTATTACATATTACGTGTAATGCTTAAATCATAAATATTTTTTTAATAGATTTATATATATGATATATAAAAAATGTTTGATTTTTTCAATAGGGTTAATATCATGAATAATCTCTAAATTATAATAAAATATTTAATGTGATACTCAAATTTTAAAATATTTTAATATTGTATCTGAATTATAAATTTATTAATTAATGTGATATTCACTTTTAACATAATTAACTTCAAATGATAATAATTGATAGATAAATAATTTTTCAAGTATCAAATTAATTAATAAAAAATAAAGTTTTTTTATTAAAAGCATCAATATTTTAGACAATTAATAACTTTTTTTTTATGTATGATATGTTATGAGGATGGAATACAAATAAAAAATTATCTTGTCTTTATTTTATAGAATATATAAAATAATTTAGATTGGATTAAGGACATTTCATATAAACCATGCGTTGGAACATAGTGTGTGTCCTAACACAACATAACTAATATTTCACTTTTCATTTAAGTTTTTTTTTTTTTTTTTTTTTTTTTTTTAAATTTGTGGACGTGTATACGTTAACTGTTATTTGTGTTTGCAAAATTCATTATATTTCAAGTTAATTAGTACTTATTAAATTTATTTATTCACGTGAAAGAGCGGAATGATATATGTTAAGCTATATCACGTAAATCATTTTTTATTTTTTTCATAATTATGACAACAAAACAGTAATATATATATATATTTTGGAAAGATCAAGTTATTTATTATACTCATAATAAAAAATATATAAAATCAAATTTTGGATTAAAAAATTAAATATAAATAATATATTCTTTTAACACATGTACAATCTTAAAAAAAATAATAAAATCCAATACTTAAAATTCTAATATGTCTTAAATTGGTTTTGCGGTACATGGTTAAAACTTAAAAGGAGGATTTGATAATTTTTTTGAATTAATTTCTGATTTGGAGAGTGAATTGATTAGAACCACTGAATTAATTATTCCAACGTGTTTCGTGTTAGCCTCTCCCGACGAAAGTCTGGTGGGATAAGAAACGAGTCAAGCTGATAGGTCATTGCTCACTTTTGGAAAAAGACCTTACAAAATTATTTCACATTTTCAGGTCCGTGCTTTATTTATTTTCTAAACTTTTAGTCTATCAATGTCGGCCACAAAGGAAGGGTATCTTACACTTTTGACTGCCACATCTCAAAACTCTTTTCGATTGAATTTTCTTTTTTTTTTTTTTTAAATAAATTATATATAAATTTTTAATATCTACCAAATAATATCTTCATGAAAAATATAATACCACAAAATTGAACTAGATTCATATGTATCGATGAGACTTAAATATAAAATTTAAAGATTTCAACTAATAACTCATTGATTTAAATTTTAATTTTTAAAATAATGTATGTACCTTTCTGGTATATATTTTATTTTTTCCGCTGTACATATATTAGCATTTTCTTTATATATTTTCAATTGGTACAACTTAATGTCTTATTTGAAAGTTAAAATAATTTTTATTACTCATAATTATAAATATTTGTTTAAGTAAATCAAATGCAAAGACTTTAGACAATCTTTCTTTGCAATTGAGATTTAGATTTTTTCACTTAAGAATAAAATCAATCATATGTTCATTTTTTTATTATCTTGAACTTATGAGTTCAATCATATTAATTATGCATTCAGTATTGTAGAAACATTTTTAAAATATTAAGTTATTTTCAATTGTCAATTAATCCAAATTCAAAATCTATGCACCAATCGAAAGCATTACCTTTTAAAAAGCGATTAAATTGCTTGACATAAGATGCCAACATTGTTGCAAGTTTTCACCAAGTGTGCAACATGTATTAAATTTTCTTTATAATCAACATGTTGAAACTTTAGAAGTTGATAGTTTTTGGGCATCTTCATGCAATCAATACTTTGACAGTAAACTTTGCGTAAGAGAAGGAAAGCAGAACAACACTTTCACTTGATGTTTGATGAGCTTCTTGAGTTAGTCAGTAGAAACTTCTTGAAATTCTTATTCAGTTGTCTTTGTGGAAATTTAACAAATTCTTGAAGAATTTGATGTTGATTTGGTTTGCATCAACTTGGTTGTTTCCACGTAACTTTCAATTTTTGTCATTACGGAAGCAATTGGACCACCCCTTTATTTGATACTTACTGCAAGAAATGCAACTTGTTACTTTAGGGAAGTTGCGTCGGTTGTCACGATAGCCTTGTTGCGAGGGATTCCACAAAATTTGCAAGAAATGCAATTAATTTGTTCTTTATCTTTTAAAGAAGTTGTGTCAGTTGTCATAACAACTTTGTTGAGAAAGATTCCACAAATTCAGGAAGAAGTGCACAAATTTCGCAATAATTGCACCTTATACTTCTAGGAAGTCGTGCTAGTGTCATGACAGCCACTACTTCATTTCAAGATAATTTTTTGAAGTGATGATGCATAAATTTTTATGAGTGAAGAAAAAATATGTGACGTACATAGATTGTCACCTACTTTGTTTATGCCTTCTGACTTGAATGGATGATGGTAGACCATTCAAGTTTCTTTTCTATCGCCTTTTCTTTTTGATAATTATTTACCGGAGACAACCCCCAACATTACATTTCCCCAAATATTAATTTACACATGCTTTGTCATAATTAAATAGGAATTATTGACATTCCATATATCTTGAGGGGTTCAAAGTCCTATAGGACAACATGTTTCTACTAGTAACTTTTTTTTTTTTTGGTGAGCATATGTTTCCACGTTCTATTTTTACATTATGTGAAATTCATCAAAACAATTGCAGTTATCATATAGTGGCATTAAATGTGATAGGGTCTTGAAATTGAAAGAAAAATCATTTTCAGTGGACTTACTTTTGTTGATTAAACGTATAATATATAGACTAAACATATATAATTAATCGGCACATCTTAAAGAATATTGTTCTATGAGCAGTTAGAATTCATTAATGAGGGGTTAAGATTTCGTTGATCTCTTAAGAATGCTTAGGTTGTTTTCTAGAATAAATATTAGCTTTGTTTTTACTTTACATAACCTAGACATTAACTAGCTTTTGTTATCGAACCCTGTATTACATTTTGATTGTTTGAGACAGATGTTTATGTTATCTAAGATCAGCTGTGAACTCTATGTATCCTTGTACATTGCACATCTGTACATTGACATTTTTTATTACATTTTGGATGTTTTGTTATGTACATTGTACATTGCACATTGTACATTGACATTGATAGACTAAAAGTTTAGAAAATAAATAAAGCACGGACCTGAAAATGTGAAATAATTTTGCAAGGTCCTTTTTCAAAAGTGAGCGACGACCTATCAGCTTGACTCGTTTCTTACCCCACCAGACTTTCGTCGGGAGAGGCTAACACGAAACACGTTGGAATATTTTAAAACCATTAAAATATTTAATAAATATATAAAAAAATAACAGTGTAAAAAAAAAGGCAAACACATTTCATACTTTTAGTATCAAATGAGTCTCATATAAAAAAATTTTATATCATTAAAAAATTTTTATAAAAAATTTTTAAAAAGAAAAAGAAAAGGAAAAAAAAAAAAAGATTGGTATAAAGTGGGTCACACCTTTAAAAAATTTTAACAAAAAATATTTATTACATATAAAATATATAAAAAAAACTAAAAAATTTTTAACAAGCAAAAAAAGTTTAAAAAAAATAAAATAAAAGTTAAAAAGGAATAAAAAAACGAAAAATTTGGTAAAAAGAAAAAAAAAATGAAAAAAGCTTAATAAAATAGATCCCATCTTTAAAAAATTAAAATAAAAATATTTATAAATATTTTAAAAAGAAGAAAAAATTAAAATAATCTAAAAAAATAAAAAAAAAGCAAAGAAAAGTAAATAGAGAGCTAGAAGAGATGCCACGTGGCAACTCAATGAAAATAACTTTTTAATCATATATTAATAAAGTTTATTGTTTAGATTAGTAATTGTTCTCCAAAATTTTCACTACATAATGAATATTTGTTTTAATAATATAGGAAAAAATCTATTGAATTGTTATGGGTTTTATCGTTGAAGATCAAAATATCATACCTTGGGCTCCACGAACAAGCTTAGAAAGAGATATTTTTGTTTAGCTAATAACAAAATTGAAAGAAAACAAAAAAAAAAAAGCTTTTTTTTTTTTTTTTTTTCAGGTAGTTACATGCCACATTTAAAAAGATTTGACAATTGGTTTGTCAACTTTCTAGAGGTTAAGGATTTTTAATGGTTTTAATCGCTGGTGAGAAAATTGATCTATGATTGTTCATAGATATTTTAACCAATTTATGTGGGTCCCCAGTAAAATTTATACATAAAATGTTTATAATTTTTTACCTTTCTTTTCGATTCTCTCTCCTTAAGGTCTAAGGCTCTTTTACATCGGTGTCGACAACTAGAGCCAATGACCTTATGACTTGGTCGAATTTAGTACAAGAGGCAAGATTGAGCTCCCTCACAAATTTAGTTGAAAGTGCTACATTTGGCCCCTATAATGCTATTCGACACCATGAAAGGCAATCCAACACTTTTTAAATTAGATCAGCGATAAGAAGCCAATTTTATTGCTCCCCACAATTCGTTTCTCTTTCTCTCCTCATTTTCTTTTCTTTTCTTTTTAAAAGTTTTCTTTATTTTTCTCTCCCTAATTTTTGTTAAACATAATTGTAAGAAAATCTCTTAATTCAAATAATATATTAAAAATAACTTTAAAATGAAGTTTTAAATTTAAAATTATCAAAAATTATTTTAAAAATAAATTTCATATATCAAACATAATAAAAAAAATATTTAGTTTACAGAATTTAAGATTTCAATTAAGAAAATGATTCCCTCGTACTTTTTTTGATAGATTCCATATAATAAAAGATTTCGACATTAGATTTAAAATAAGATAACATAAAATTTTTATATTTGATTTAGGAAATCTAAAATTATTTGATTAATTTTTTTATTATATTATATTTGATGATACTTTACAAACAAGAGAATCACTTTACAAGAACTAAAATTTCTAAAAATTTTAAATCCTGTGAATCAAATACTCTTCAAAAAAAAATTTTAAGTTGACTTTTTATTCATAGTATTCATCAATTGACAAATGTGTTAATAGGTTTTTAATACAAAAAATTAACAAAAAAAATATTAACAAAAGGATCATTTTATTATAACATTAAAAATAAAAAAATTAGTAAATTATTTTTAAAATTATAAAAATCAAAACAATATTCATTTCAAAATTAAAAGATTACAAGTGTAATTCACCTTTTTTTCCCCCCTGTTTAAAGCTCCTATAAACATTTTGAATTAAAATATTGAAGAATTGATTATTACATCAATCATGCTGTCCTGTAATGAAAATGATGCAACTTGGATTGGATCCTAGACTTTTCAGCTGCCTTCTTTGCACGTGTGTTAGAACGTGGAAAATCGATAATATAAAGATAAAAGACTATATTTGATGATAAATATGATAAGATAATAATAAATTTATATTATATTTGATTTATTTATAAAAATAAATAATTATCATTATAAAATTATTTAATTCTCTCAAAATGAAAAGTATTATTTTTTATTTATGAGATTGAATTTATATATTTTATTATATTTTTAAAAAATATATAAATAATTTAAATTATATAAATTTTAAAAAAGAATAATTTTAATTAATAAATAAAATTATTTTATTTTAATTTTTATAAACATTAAATATAAGATGAGATATCATTATTCAATATAATTTTATTTATAATATTATTTTATCTTATCTTATTATAGTAATTTTATATATTAAACAAACTTCTTCTTTCTCACTTGTGTGGTTTTTTGCGGATTTTTTTGTTTTTATTTCATTAGCTTATCCGCAAGCCAACAACTGAAAAGTAATAATAAAAAAACCCCATAAAATCAGTCGCTATCAAATCACCAACTTTAGAAATGTCAAATTAAAACCACTCCAAAGTGTGTCAAATCTTAACCAATTCAAGTTTCAAAATTATTAAATATCAAACAACAATGTCAATCAATTAATCCTTCAAATTTGACTATAAAAAATAAATTTTTATCAATTTCATTGTTTTAATCTTATAATGTAATTAATTTTAAATAATAATACATAATAAATAAATAATTTTTTAAATATAATATTATTTAATAAATTTATAATTCAAATATTATATTAAAAAATTTTAAAATTTAAATATTACAGTAAATATTTTATTATAATTTAAAAATCATTCACAATATTAATTTTTTTATTATATTAATTTGATTTATTTACTATATTATGTGACAAATTTTTAACACCATTTCATTAAGTGTAAAAATTTTAAAAACGATAAATTAATTTTCTCAATATTTAAACCCAATAACACATTTTGGTAAAAAAAAAAAAAACCAATAGCCTACACTCATCCAAAATCCAATCCACCTCCCTAACACCTTATTTGTCCCTGATGAATGACCCAGTCCACCCGTTATACTTAATTGTATTAAAGCGAACTAAAAAGCAAGAACCATGACAATGAGAGATTGCGTTAATGGTAAGGAGACTTTGAAATCTTCCAAGTCTCTAAGTTCAAATTTCAATATATTTGAGTTTAGTCCAATTTTAAATTACTCTTTTTTTTTTTAATATACATATTGAAAGGTATTTGATTATAATTATGACAGTAGTAGGCTAGTCGATACAAACTCCTAGGACACGGCGTGAACCTATTGGACCCATAAAAACAAATAAACAATCATTTACCTCCTCTTTTGGGGTAACAAGTCCACTTATATATCGATAATGATAATTATAATGTTCGGGTAATAATTCTTATATTTATATTATATTTTATATAAAAATTATGTTTTATAATTTAAAAATATGATCTATATTTTTTATATTATAATTTAAAAATATTAAAAATATTAAAATTTTATTATATTAATTTGATTTTTTTATTATATTATGAAATAATTTTTTAACTTTATTTTGTGTAAGAATTTCAATAGCTAGGAATGATCCAATCCACCTAACTAACACCTTATTTGTCGAATGATCAAGTCTACCCGTTGTATTTAATTGTATTACAGCGAACTAAAAAGCAAGAACCATGAAAATGAGAGATTGTAAGGAAACTTTGAAATTTTCCAACTCTCCAAGTTTACATTTCAATGTATTTGAATTTAGTCCAACTTTAAATTACTTATTTTTTAAAACATATTAAAAGGTATTCGATTATAATTATTACTTGTAATATATAACATCATAAAAGAAAAAATTATTAGGCAGGAATTGGTACAAGTCAAATCACAATACCATATTAGCATATAGAAAATGACGGCAGTAGGCTAGTCCATACAAACTCCTAAGATACGGAGTGAACCTTTTGGACCCATACAGACAGATAAACAATCATTTACCTCCTCTTTTGGGGTAACAATTCCACTTAAATATCGATAATGATAATTAGAATGTTCGGGTACTAATTTTTATATTTATATTATATTTTATATCAAAATTGTGTAATATAATTAATGTTATATAAAAATAGGATCAATATTTTTTATTTTTAAAAAAATTAAATTAAATTATTTTTATATTTTAAAAATATTATTTATATCATATCATTATATTATATTTTAAATTATAAAATTTTATATTTGATTGATATAATATAAATTGTCTTTTGGATAACTAATGTGTTATCCAAGGGGAAATACAAAAAAGGGGGTTTTAAAATTTTTATTGTTATTATATTTTATCAATCTCTCCCTTCTCTTTATTATCTTAAATATTTGATCATTCTCTCACCTATTTGTTTTAAAAGAAAGTATATCATTTATAATTATTTTAGTGTAATTAATTAATCAAAATTTAACATTATGTGAAGTCTATCAAAATTTTTATAAAATTTATACTTTGAAGGGCTCGATCTTAAAATAAATTTTTATTGTTATTAATTAATTTTAAAATTATAATATAAATAGTTTTAAGTGAAATCTTTCCCCCTTTTTTTTTATATGATCCGTTTGCCATACTTGTAAGAAACAAAAAGGAGCAGTAGTTTTTGTTATTTAAATTCAAATCATAATTGTTTTAGGTAGTTTCTAAGAATTTGAAATCCAGAACTACCATGTAATTTCTTTTTTGGTTGAATTCCATCCAATATGGGCATATGTGACATCCAACATGTGTAAACAACTTGACATCTAAATAAATTAAAATTTTAGTTCAGTTATTTTATAAAGTTATTTTTTAAAAATAATATTCTATAAATGTAGAATATTTTAATTTTAACGTTTACAATATTTTTTCCTATTTAAAAAATTAAACAACGATTTCTTTTGTTAAAAAATAATTGGGTTATCTTTAGTCGTTATAAGGACTGATTGTTATATTTAATTTTTCATTATATGAATATGAATATTAAAATAAAAAATACACTATCTCCATTCCTTTTTTTTTGGTCTTTTTATTCTCATACTTGTTAAAAAAATTTATTTTATGTGTTTAATTTTAAATTTAATTTTTATGATATTAAAGTACAGTAATTTTTATTATAAAAATAAATAATTTAAAATATAGAAAAATAAGAGTAATAATTGTTAAAAATGAAATAAAAAAGTTAAACAAAAAGAGAGAGTAATAAATAAATAACAATGTTATAAAAACTTGTTTTCTGAAATTAATGGAACAATCAAATGAAGTTATGAGACACCTGATATGTTTTTGTGTCCAACTGAAAATTCATGCCGATGGTTACGTAGGAATTGGTGCAATTTAAAAAATAAAAGTCAAATCACGATAGCAGGTTGATTAGTCAAGGGAAAATCCTAGGATACGTCCGAACCATTTGGACCCAAGCAAACGACCCTTTATCTCATCCTTTGAGTAACCATTCGGCTTAAATATTTGACAGTTTTACACGTGTTATGAAAATAAATTAATATAAAATACGAAATTTATTATTTAAAAAAATAATGTTTAATAAATTGATAATTTAAATATTTATTATTATAGTTTTTTTTTTCCTTATTCTTGTTCGTTGGAAGATAACAACTTGCCTCTCAAAATCCTTTAAATAATAGTTTAAGTACAAGATGAAAATTTTAGCATGAAGACAAAATTTAGAATGCATCAAAAGAAATGAATCAGTTGTGATCAAATTTAAATCTGGTAAAATTTTATTTTTATCTTTTAATATTAAATTTTATTAAAATTAATTACTATAACATAAGGTATATTTTTTAAAATTATACTCATTATTACATCCATATAATCAATTTGATAATCAATTATTATATTATAATCAATTAATAAATTATAATTTAATTAAAAAATTAAACCCACACATAAAATTATTTGAATTTAAAATCTCAAAATTTTATGAACTCTCTTTATTATTAAGTCTACCTTATTAATCATAAAGTATTTGTCTTTAAATAGCTTAAGAAGATAATGAAAATGTAAAATCTTTTTCTTCACTTTTAATTTTCTAACTTGATTCAACATTAATGATAAATTTAAATCTATTATTAAATTACTTAGTTATAAAAATGTTTATTTTTATTCATTTAATTGTGATTTATTTTATAATTTAATTAATTAATTAATTATATTAATACATAAATGATTATTATTTATTATAACAAAGTGGTTTGAAACTTTAAAAGAAAAGAAAGATAAAATCACAAAAAATAAAGTAAATCAAAGGTGGTAAATGGTAAGGATATTTTTGTTTAACCTCGCACGCAAAGCCAAAAATGAAGAAACGTACAAAAACCGGCGAACCATCATTGACTAAGACGTCTGTATCGCTATTCTCAACCCCACATTACCCCCCATTACTATTCAAGCATCACGTATGATTCTGAAATACCCGTCTATGCGACTATAAAATAAAGCTGGCCATGCTCCACTTTTCTTGCTCTCCAAAACTGCAAACTAAAAATCAAGATAGCCAAAAATTATGAGGCCTTCATTTGCATTTGCATGGTTTCTCTTTCTCCTTACTCTTTTCCAATTCAGCGCTTTTTCTTTCTCGTCTGTACAGCCAGTGCTTTGTCATGACGATGAACGCCTTGCTTTGATGCAATTCAAGGAAAGCTTCATCATCCACGAGCACGCATCTCCTGCTTCCTCGTATGCTTATCCTAAGGTTGATGACTGGACGTTTCAAGGAGTTGATTGCTGTTCATGGGATGGCGTCGAGTGTGATCAAATCACCGGTCAGGTGATAGGCCTGGACCTCAGCAGTAGCCTCCTTTATGGCTCTATCAATTCCTCCAGTAGTCTCTTCCACCTTGTTCACCTTCAAAAGCTTAACCTCGCACACAATGACTTCAATTACTCTGTGATTCCATCTGCGTTGGGCAATCTTTCGATGCTGACATATCTCAATCTCTCTAATTCTGTATTTTCTGGTCAAATACCGTCAGAAATTTCAAAGCTCTTTCGATTGTCTTCCCTTGATCTGTCAAATAATTCCGATCCTAACTCCTTCCAACGGTTGTTAGAACTCAAAATACCTGATCTGAAGAGCTTAATACAGAATTTTACAGACTTAAAACACCTTCATCTCTCGTACGTAGATGTGGCTTCTCCGATTCCTAGTGTCTTAGCCAACTTTTCCTCGCTGACGTCCCTTCATCTCGAGTATTGTGGACTGCTGGGCAAATTTCCATTACCCATTTTCCATCTACCAAACCTTCAAACCATTTGGCTGGTACACAACTTGGGTCTCACGGGTTACTTTCCAGAATTCAATTTCACCAGCCAACTTAAAGTCTTAGCACTCTTGAACACAAGTTTTTCTGGTGAGTTAGCTGCTTCAATTGGAGACCTTTATTCATTGGAATTCTTGGGAATTGGTCTTTGCAACTTCACAGGGTTAGTGCCATCTACGTTGGGTAATCTCCCCAATCTCCAGTTTCTGGATCTTGGACGCAATTTTTTTAGCGGTAAGTTACTGTCAATCGGAAACCTTATTTCCTTGGAATATTTTTCCTGTTTTTTTGGTACATTATTTTCTACTTGAAGGTTCTTAATTGCTACTTCACAGGTTTAGTGCCATCAACTCTGGGTAATCTCACCAAGCTCTATCATATGGATCTTCAAAAAAATTATTTTACAGGTGAGCTACCTGACTCAATTGTAAACCTTATTTCTTTGGAATATTTTTACATTCGTTATTGCAAATTCGCAGGATTAGTTCCAGCTATGCTGGGTAATCTCGCCAAGCTCATGGTTTTGGATCTTGGAAGTAATCTTTTTAAAGGTGAGTTACTTGTCTTAATTGGAAAATCATTATTTCTTTCAAATTATTGAAGTTAGGCATTGCATTTCAACAGGGTTAGTGCCATCTACGTTGGGTAATCTCCCCAATCTCCAGTTTTTGGATCTTGGACGCAATTGTTTTAGGGGTAAGTTACTGTCAATCGGAAACCTTATTTCCTTGGAATATTTTTCCTGTTTTTTTGGTACATTATTTTCTACTTGAAGGTTCTTAATTGCTACTTCACAGGTTCAGTGCCATCAACTCTGGGTAATCTCACCAAGATCTATAATATGGATCTTCAAAAAAATAATTTTACAGGTGAGCTACCTGACTCAATTGTAAACCTTATTTCTTTAGAATATTTGTACATTCGTTATTGCAAATTCACAGGATTAGTTCCAGCTATGCTGGGTAATCTCACCAAGCTCATGGTTTTGGATCTTGGAAGTAATCTTTTTAGAGGGGAGTTACTTGTCTTAATTGGAAAATCATTATTTCTTTCAAATTATTGAAGTTAGGCATTGCATTTCAAAAGGTTAGTGCCATCAAGCTTAAATATTTGGGTCTTCAAAATAATTCCTTTTGGAACAAATTTATCATATGTGCATGCATGCATGCATAGTCCAACTGCAAGAATGGAGTTGAACTCCTCCCTAAATGTTTTACATTTGATCCAAAAAAAACCTTTCTTTTTGGCCCTGAGATATATTCTCTTCCATCGATCATTTCTTGCAAATCTGACTGAATTTATTGTAATCATTTTACAGGTTCTATTCCTCCAGAGCTAACGAACCTGACCCAATTAACTTATTTGAACCTAATGGAAAATATGTTAGAAGGGTCAGTTCCAAGCTCAATCTCGAGACTCAAGAAACTAGAATTTTTTGACTGTGACGAAAATAGACTGGATGGCATTGTGGAGCTTGATGCATTTCTTGAGCTAAAACATCTGAAGTATCTGTTTCTATCCTTAAATAATTTCTATTTGATTTCTAGAAATAATACCAATGCCACCAGTCCTCAGCTTGTTGATATAGGATTGCGTTACTGCCATCTAAGAGGGTTCCCAGATTTCTTGCGTAACCAACATCAATTGCAACTTCTTGATCTTTCTTCCAACAACATTCAGGGCCGGATACCGAAATGGATGTCGAAAGTGAGCATTGAAACTCTGTTATTTTTAGACCTTTCAAGCAACTCTCTAACGGGTTTTGATGAATTCCCGGTTGTTCTTCCATGGTCCAAATTAGGCTATCTAAAACTTGATTCCAACATTCTTCAAGGTTCACTCCCAGTTCCACCCTTGTCAACTATTTTCTATTCCATCTCAAACAATTCCATCACCGGAGAAATCCCACAGCTCTTGTGCAACCTGAGCTCTCTTTCTATTCTTGATGTTTCCCATAATAACTTGAGTGGTGAGATCCCTTTGTGTTTGAGCAACTTTAGCAAGTACTTATTGGTACTGAGCGTGCGCTCCAACAACTTTCATGGTCCCATTCCACATAGTTGGGCGAGTGGAAACAGATTAAAGATGATAGATTTGGGCAAAAACAAATTTCAAGGAAAGATACCAAGATCGCTGATGGAGTGTAGAATGTTACAATATCTTGATCTCGGGAACAATCAGATTAGCGATGCATTCCCTTCATGGCTGGGGACTCTTCCAGAGTTGAATATTCTGATTTTATGCTCTAATGCACTTTATGGTATGATAGGGAATCCTGAGTCCCATTGTGTCTTTCCCAAATTGCGAATCATCGATCTCTCTCACAACAGATTTAATGGTGCACTGCCTTCAGGCTACTTTGAAAGATGGAATACCATGAGAAGTCTTGATGTCAGGAACTCATCAGCTAGTTACATGCTTGAATACTTGGATATGAGGATCAATGTAATGCATGTTCCCAGGTATTATATTTATTCCATGACAATTACAAACAAAGGCAGAGAAATGCTGTACCCAAAGATCATTCAAACTCTTGTAGCCATTGATCTCTCGAGCAACAGATTTGACGGAGAAATTCCAGAATCCATTGGGAGTCTCAAAGAGCTTCACTTGCTTAATGTTTCGAATAACATTCTGGTTGGCCGCATCCCATCAGCTATAGCGAAGCTAAAGAATCTCGAAGCATTGGACCTTTCTCAGAACAAGCTAGCTGGAAGAATTCCTTGGGAGTTGAGTACACAACTCACTTTCCTTGAGGTTCTCAACGTCTCTCATAATAATCTCACTGGACCTATACCGCAAGGCCAGCAATTCGATACTTTCCAAAGTAGTTCCTTCGAAGGAAATCTTGGGTTGTGTGGAAAACAGTTGCTAAAAGAATGTGACAGTAGTTCTGGCGCCTTGCCACCTCCTTCATCTTCAATTTCTGAAGACTCTGGATTTTTCGTTGGATTGCATTGGAAAGTAGTCTTGCTGGGTTATGGAAGCGGATTCCTCATTGGAGTGACGATTGGGCATGTTGTGACCACTAGGAAAAGTGATTGGTTTGCCAAGACTTTCTCCAAAATTAGTCGTGGAAGAACGCATAGGAGGTGAATAAATGCAAAAAAGTGGACTTTGCTGTGTCATATATTATTAAGCTATGTATAGTGATGATAGAACGGTACGCCCAATTGCCTTTTTCCTTTGCAGATCATCGCCAGTCTTGTTGTAATGAAAGAAGTAGAGATGGAAGGAAATCATTAATCCGAGGGAGAGGGAGAGACAGAGAAACAGAGATCAGTTTCCATGTTCTACCTGTAGATGTAAGACTAAGGAACACCATACTTGAAGCCATCGTGGGCTTTGAGCCGTTTTGTATTTGTGTTAGGGATTTTCGATTGTTTCTAAACAGCTTCTAACAAAAGATACGATAATGAATTATAAAAAAAAAGATTTCAATCGACTTGTATTTTTTAAAGAATAAAAAATTGACGATGGCATAAATATGTAGAAGGATAAAAATTGTATTAAAAAGACCTTGCCAAAAACAAATTTATTAAGAATAAGATTTGACCAAAAAAAAAAAAAAATCTATTTGGAATAGAACTTTGAAAGCTCATCCTCTATTTAAAGATGTTTAATTTGCCTCGCCATGGGAATATTCATGCAATTGTCGTTAGAATAGTTTTGCTTCTATCCCATGTGTTAAGAGCTAGCAAACATAGAAAGGGACAAGCAATATTCTGTTACCAGAAGATTCGGCTTAGCATCTTTTCATTTTTGAAGAAGGTTTTTTTTTTTTTTTTTCGTGTGTAGTGTTATTAGAGATTAGAGACGTTGTTGGTTCGTTGCAATCAAGTTTGAGGTAAATCTTGACACCATAAAAAAGCAAAGTAAGATTTGTTTTATCTACTGCATATGCATATTTGTGCAGCTCGTGATTTATATAGTTTAGGGAAGTAAAATTTTAAAATTTCGCTATGTTTACATGTATGTCTCCAATAATCATTATTTTTCTTAATTTTATTTGATAGTTATATAATTTTGATCTAATAGGTGATTATTTTTTTATTTAATTTTCTAAAAAAGACTATATGAAATGGTTTTTCTTAATTAACATATGTCATTTCCATTCAAATTATGTCATAAAATCATATTATTAAAAAAATAAATTATTTATTACACATTACGTGTAATGCTTAAATGATAAATATTTGTTTTAATAGATTTATATATATGATATATAAGAAATGTTTGATTTTTTCAATAGGGTTAATATCATGAATAATCTCTAAATTATATTAAAATATTTAATATGATACTCAAATTTTAAAACTTTTTAATATTATACATAAATTATAAATTTATTAATTAATGTGATATTTATTTTTAATATAATTAGCTTTAAATGATAATAACTGATGGATAAATAATTCTTTAAGTATCAAATTAATTAATAGAAAATAAAATTTTTTTATTAAAAGCATCAATATTTTAGACAATTAATAACTTTTTTTTATTTTTTATGTATGATATGCTATGAGGATGGAATACAAATAAAAAATTATCTTGTCTTTATTTTATAGAATATATAAAATAATTTAGATTGGATTAAGGACATTTCATATAGACCATGCGTTGGAACATAGTGTGTGTCCTAACACAACATAACTAATATTTCACTTTTCATTTAAGGTTTTTTTTTTTTTTTTTAAAATTTGTGGACGTGTATACGTTAACTGTTATTTGTGTTTGCAAAATTCATTATATTTCAAGTTAATTAGTACTTATTAAATTTATTTATTCACGTGAAAGAGCGGAATGATATATGTTAAGCTATATCACGTAAATCATTTTTTGTTTTTTTCATAATTATGACAACAAAACAGTAATATATATACATATATATTTTTGGAAAGATCAAGTTATTTATTATACTCATAATAAAAAATATATAAAATCAAATTTTGGATTAAAAAATTAAATATAAATAATATATTCTTTTAACACATGTACAATCTTAAAAAAAAAAATCCAATACTTAAAATTCTAAAATTTTATGGTATTATATTTTTCATGAAGATATTATTTGGTAGATATTAAAAATTTATATATAATTTATTTAAAAAAAAAAAAGAAAATTCAATCGAAAAGAGTTTTGAGATGTCGCAGTCAAAAGTGTAAGATACCCGTCCTTTGTGGCCGACATTGATAGACTAAAAGTTTAGAAAATAAATAAAGCACGGACCTGAAAATGTGAAATAATTTTGTAAGGTCCTTTTCCAAAAGTGAGCGACGACCTATCAGCTTGACTCGTTTCTTACCCCACCAGACTTTCGTCGGGAGAGGCTAACACGAAACACGTTGGAATATTTAATTCAATGGTTCTAATCAATTCACTCTCCAAATCAGAAATTAATTCAAAAAAATTATCAAATCCTCCTTTTAAGTTTTAACCATGTACCGCAAAACCAATTTAAGACATATTAGAATTTTAAGTATTGGATTTTTTTTTTTTTAAGATTGTACATGTGTTAAAAGAATATATTATTTATATTTAATTTTTTAATCCAAAATTTGATTTTATATATTTTTTATTATGAGTATAATAAATAACTTGATCTTTCCAAAAGAATGTAATTTTTTGACACATCAAGAAGGATTTTAGCTACTAAAGGAATTTGGCCAATGAATGAGAATAGAAACATCTTTTTATCTGAGCATAAAAATAAAAATCATCTTTTAAAGTGTAATTTATTTTGGCATTCCTTTTAGTTCTTGATATGTAGCATTTTAATAAATATTAAGACAAACTATGGCACGTTCAAAATTTTAGGTTTGAAATATGAACAAGGCCCAAATTTTAGAAGGAATCTTCATGGTGAAATTGATCTCCTTGGGCTTTTAAAGAAAAGTTTCCAACGTCCCTTCAAAATGACTCATTGGTACTACATGAGTCATGAGCTACTTTCTTCAATCTTACTCTGATTTGCCCTTTCGGATTTTCATTTTAGAGCTTTATTTTTTTTTCTTTTTTTATTATTCCATCATGCATTTGAAACTTCAAAATTCATTTAAAATCAAATCATAATGATTTTCTAAACAACAAGCTTCCAACTTAGGTATCCTCACATGATCAAAATGAACTTTTTAAAGGACGTAGTATACTCCAGGGTTTAAGGTTTTGAAAAAAAAGATAAATAGGCCCAAAAATGTATTTAAAAGTGATCAAACCAATAATCATTTTTTTTAAAGACATTTTTCTTTTTCTCAAAACATGTATTTTCACGTTTCTTTTTTTTTATTCTTTTTTTTTTTTGCATGAGTTCAAAATTTTAGAACTCATCTTTTTTCAAGCTTGCCCCCTTTAACATAAGACATTATTTTCGAAATCTCAACTCAATATCACATTCTATCTTAATGAGATCTCTCTTATTCTTTTTCTTAAACTTGCCCCCAAATTTGAAGGGTGATCCTTAGTTAAGATTCATTCAGAAAAAATACTTAATAGGCTAAAAAAGAGTAGCAAATAGATTTTTTTTTTGTAAGATTGCCATTTTTCATTTTAAGTATGGATACCTATTGAAAAGTAGTTTTTAGGAGACAACTTATTTTTTGATTGACTTTAAGTTCATTTGAATACCCTACATGCATTATTTCACAATCAACTCTTTTTTTTTTTTTTTGTAACTCATACTCATATTGCATTTTGATAACAAACCTATCCAAATGTTCATCAATCAAAAAGGTTATCTGGGATATTAAGTAAATTTAGTTTTTTCAATAAATTTGCCCTAAGGTAAGGACAGAGAATTGCTTAATGAAGGATTGAAAAATGAGAAGAATGTAGCACAAGCCTAAAATACTAAAAAAATTGAAAAAATATGGTTCAAGGAATTTTGGTGGTGCTTGACATTTATCCAATCATCAAAATTCAAAAAGCTTATGAGAGTGCTTTAAAATATCTACAAATTAATCGACCATCTCATTACTCATAGCCTAAATAAAGATCAATAAATTTTAAAATTCATCAATAAGTTTTGAAACTTTCATCCTTAGAAATTCTTAAAGCTTTTAATCTTTTTAATTGAAAAGAATAAAATGTTCAGGAAAATGGCTTAAGATGCTCATAGTAATCACTAAATTCATTGAGATTTTTTTACATGCATTTGTAGCAAGTCTAAACAAACATTGCTTGACAAATTTTTAATTTAGGTCAATAACATGAATGGCTCGTAAATTATAATAAAATATTTAACATGATATCTTAATTTTAAAAATTTATTATATAGTATTTGAATTATAAATTTATTTACTAATATGATACTCACTCTTAATGTGAGTACTTCTGAATGATGATACTTAATAAATAAATAACCTTCTAAATATTATATTAATTAACAAATTGATAAGTTAAATATCACATTAAATATTTTTAAAGTTAAAGTATCACATTATATATTTAACTATAATTTAAAGGTCATCCGTGAATCAAGATATTATCCTTTCTAGTTTTTATTAGGTAGTTTTTATAATTTTTAAAGCAAAAATATACCATTAGTCACAAAATAATAGTAAAATTTTTAAAATGTTCACCTAACTATTACAATTTTCGATTTAATCACTAAATTTTGAATAAATATTTTTTGTCACTAAACTATTAATTTCTAATGATGTGTTAATATGAAAATGTTGCATTGGCTACCAGGTGTCACATGATATTACTATATCAGCAAACTATTTTTTTCAAAATTTATAATACAATATCATGAATGTAATATGATATGTTAAATGACACAACAATATCATATGACACTTGACAATTAACGTGGTATTACCATATTAACATGCTATTAAAAATGAATGATTTGGTGACAAAAAAATATTTACTTAAATTTTATTGACTAAATAAAAAATTTAATAATTAGATTATTATTTAAAAAATGTGATTGTAATTGAATGACTAATAATATATTTTATCATATTTTTTAATACGTGGAGTATAATTTAAGACAAAAGTATATATTAGAATAAAATATTACTCAATAACCTAAATAAACTAATTAATTGAAACAAACTTTTTTTCCAAAATTAATTTATTTTTATTTCTTAATTTTTATTGAGTTCGTGTTTGTACAATGAAATTTATTTTTTCAAAGGGCAATTATATTCACAACATATTTGTTACTCTTCATATTTAAAAAAATATATTTTAAAATAAAATTTTTAATTATCTTTTCTCTTTTCTTTTTTTTTAACATTCTTTTCATTTTTTAACTTGTTGATTTTCAAGTTCAAAAGTTTTTAAAAATTTTTGAATTTGTAAATTTGAAAATTATTAAAAGTTTTTAGAGTTGCATATATAAAATCTTTTAAAATTTTGGTATATTTGTATATTCGAAAGTTTAAAAATTTTTATAAGATTTTTTTAATTACTTTTTTCATTAAACCTAAATGTAACTGTTTTTTAAAATTTTCATAAATGATTTTTAGTACGTTATTTAACTTATTAGATATATATTTCTGAAAGGCATAATTGGTAAATATATATTCAAAAATTTTAAAATTAAGATAAAAAGAATAATTAAATAATTGTATTTGAAAAAAATTAAAAAAAATGTAGAGAGAAAAAATGGGGTACATTTAAGAATCACCTTTTTTTAAAACAAAAAAACATTAAACTAGTTCAATAAACGATCCTTGGGATAGTGGTAGTTTTACAATCCCAATAGTCGTACCTTAACCGAGCCAAAACGACAAAAAGTTCTCTTAACCATTAATTACTAATCAAAACGCTGAAACTCTCACTGAGGAAACATAGGAAGCAAAGGGCAACGATGAAGACGATCAAAGTCATAGTACTGATAGTAGCTTTCATCCTCGCACTTTCTCTTTTGTCGTTTCCTTCAGTCGGATTCCAATCCGACGAGCTGCTCGTTGACGACGAAGAGTTTGGATTCGAGGGGGCTCCCCAACTTCGCTCCCCTGAACTATTCTCCACCGGATCCGCACTAGTAACAACCCCGATCCGGAAGAGACTTTCGGATCTCGATTCTCGATTCTGATTCTAAGATCCATTTCTCTCTTGACCACGCTTTCGGTGACTCCGATTTCTCTCCCGCTGGCACTTTCTCCGCCCGCGTTAAAAACTTGGAGCCATGGTGGCCAGGTTTACTAACCTCCTTTTGTTTTTTTGTTTTTATTCTTTTTAAAGCAGATTTTTAGTTTTCATTGTCTTAATGCAAAATCATAACTGCAATGCGAATTCTAACAGAAATTTTCTATGTTAAAAGTAAAATCATGCACAATATAAATTTTTGGTAAAAAAACCATATATTTTCTTTTATATCCAAATGAGCTTCTCTGCTTTTTTGCTTCGGGAAGCAAAAAAGAACAACCAAACGTATCCTTAATTGCTAAAGGAAAGGAAAGTGGAGTCACATTGTGAGGTGGGAGCTGCTGCCTTAGGAACATAGCTATGTCATTGGCAAGAAATTGTAATGTCAAGCTAACTTTTTTAAAAGAGATAAATTCCAAATTTGTTTTGTCACTACACTCAATTTGGTTGAATTTTGACATTGTACATTTATTTTGAACCAAATTTGGACAAAAATTAATGGAGTGGTGAATGTTGAATCATGATCTCAGGTTTTTTTTTTTTTTTTGGTGAGTTGGAAATAAAAATGAAAAAAATAAAAAATAATATGTTAACAATTGCCATGTGTATATGTTTGTTGTGAAATTTCATGCCATTGTTTCTGCTCCTCCACATCTTATTTAAATATTTAAACAAAATATTCAATGGAGTATTCCTTCAATAATAACTTTTATCGAAAAGTCAACCAAATAAAAGTATGGTGGTAAAATTAATGCAATTGAAGTACGCTGAGAAAATTCAACATTGAGCCTCAGTATAGTGGCAAATTTGGTACTTATCCTTGTTAAAAAGAAAGGCTTCTGAGTTCTTTGCAATTTAAGGGGTCATTGTATTAAACTATTACTTGGTTTCATACTAAATCTTAAAAGTAGGTATTGGACTGTTTTTGGAAAGGTCATTAGTATTAGAGAGGAGTTTACTGAAGCTTAAGCTCTATATTTTTCAATTTCTTTCTAGCAGCTTGGCTATGTAACACCTGCTACTCCCAAAGTTCTTAAAAATTTGATAAAAGCCTTTAAGTAAATTGAGAGATTAGTGTTGCTGATAAGAGGCTTAGGTAAGTGTCAGCATCTATAATTGGCAATACCAAACAAATTTGTAATCAATTGTGTAGAATAATTAGTTTGCTGCTCCTTTTTCCCTTCGTTTCTCAGCCAACAATGAAGCATAAAATAGTTGACCAAAGGTTTGGAATGACTTAAGGTCATGTTTGGTGCATAGGATAATGGATAGGATAGGATGATAATCATCCTATATTATGTTTGATTTGTATCTAAAGAACGGGATAGGATTACAAGGAGGATTATCATCCTCTGGGTATAGGATTAATCAATCTTCCCAAAGTGGAGAGGATTATTATTAATCCATGAGATTGAACTTACGTGTCCTATCATACCCTTGAAAATTATATCAATAATTTAAATTGTATAAACTTTGAATAAGGATAATTTTAACCAATAAATAAATTATCCTATCATAATCCTTGTACACATCAAACATAAGATAGGATATTATTTAATCTAATCCTATTCTTAATGTCATCTTATCCTATCCTATCATAATCTTGTGTACCAAACATGACCTAAGTTCCTTCAATCCTGAAGTGACTTTCTTTTGCACATGTTTGTCATTTCTTTTATTTTTGGGGAAAGCTCTTATATAGTTTCTTTGTAGTTTATATAGTTCTCATTAATTTTTTTGTTTGACTGCAGAGATGTCTTCCAAGGGAGGGTTTGGATGAGCATTTTGTAATACACATGGTAATTTTCCAACTTCAGTGGCAGAAATTGGTTATTTGTAGATGTTCTCACTCAATCCTTCTCTTCTCTCTCTCTCCTTTGTATGTGTGCCTGCATATGCAAACAGTCCTTTTATGTGATGAAGTTTTGCTGGGTGTTCAAGAAGTGACAAAAAAAACTTCTGCAGTTCTTTCAAAGCCACATGTAGATGAAGACTCTGAAATCTTGTGCTCTATTTTCTCCAAAAATTACTTCATCAATAGAGCCTTAATGCTTCTGGATTTTCCAGTGTCCTGTGAAATTTCTTGTCACTAAAATCAGGATGCAGATCAGCATAAATCTTATTCATATATCAGTGACACCATTACTGAATCTTGGTGGCTGCATGTGCATTCAGAAGATAAACCAAACAAGAATTAACCTGTGATTTAAGTTCTCTCTGTTTATGAAACATGCTCTTGTCAGTGCTGATATATATATATATATATATATATATATACATGATTCAGACCAAAAGGAATGCAAATATCTGGATTTAGCTTCTTAGAATTGTCCATGGTTGAGAGTGGTCAAATGCCTCTTTGAAATCTTGGTGTTCAACTGCAAATGGTCTTAATTGGTTTCAGTCTTTCTTTATCAACTTTTGACTGTTATCTCAGTGTAGGTTGCTAAAATTGGAAAAAAGGGCAAGAACACCAATTGAGCTGGTTATCATGAATGCTATGCTGTACAATTTTTGTTGAACTGTTATTTAGATGATAAATGATCTTATCATTAGAACTTTCGTCTCTTCAGCATGTGCCAAAATGTGTGTAGCATGTGCTTCCTCGTTTCTACTTCTTGATATTGCCCCTGCCCAAGCATTTGAAAAGTTTTGATTTCTTTTGTCTTTTCGCCTTCAGTTACTGTTGCCTTTTGCAACACCATCCAGGCAAAAATGCTTTTTTTTTTTTTTTTGATAAGCAATTGCATTTGGCTTAGAATGATTCAATTTTTTTTTTTTAATAATCATACCAAACAGAATTTAGCATTGTTGACCTGTATTACTATACAGCATTTTAGAGTACAAAATGGCATTTTATTTGGTCTGTTGAGGATACCAGATTATTGGCACGCTTTCATGTTGAATAACTTGTTGAAAATAAAATTGGAATGGCATTTTTTTTTAAGTTTCAATGTGTTAAGTCCATTTGACACTTTGCTCTTCCTTGTTAAGGACTTCTTACAATGACAGTTTGTTGACATATAAGTTTGGTTTGTGTATGCACTACCTTGTAAATTTTTTCTGCTTATACATGCCTATGATGCATACTTGTTTGCACCATGTTTACTTTCTTCTTATGTAGTGTTAGTTGATAATATATGATTGAAACAAAATTTAAAGGATACATAAAGTTGGTTTTTGATGGAAGACATTTCAAATATGAGAATTTCCCTCTGGACTCTTTGTTAACTGTGCTTTATTTGGTTTTATGGCTTTTGCTGCTTGTACATGCATATCATCTATACTTGTTTGTACCATATTTACTTTCTTTATATGAATTAGTAGTTGATAATATAAGACTGAAACAAAATTTACAGGCAGCATAAAGTAAATTTTAGAAGGAAGACATTTAAAAAATGAGAATCTGGATGCTTTATTTGGTTTTATGGCTGCACTCATGCGCATATCTCTACCATATTTTCTAATTGGAATGTTTGGATGATATGTAAAGATGTCAAATTGCAAGTTCATATAGTAAATGTCCTGATTGAGGTGGATCTGACTGCAGAGACTTTGTTAATTGTTTCCCTTTTTATGCTCTTGTTTGCAGGAGGGTGTAAATGTTTTGGCAGTCAATTATGGTTCTCCTGGTTCTCCCCATATCCTCGGAATTTGAAACTAGTAAGTCAGGATTATGCTCTTAGTCTGGTATTTCTTCCCCGTTATTAAGCACAGTACAGCAACTATACCCTCATCCGCCCCTATAATTGTTTGGCAGTTATGGTTCTATCATGGAGATAACTTTGAGCATGTTTCTTAGTTGCTGGGACTGCCATTAATGTCTGCTTAAAATTTTGGGGGACCATAATTATGTCAACCATCATAAATTATGAAATAGTTACATGTAAGTCTACATAGTCTGGTGGGGCTCTCTGAGTAAGGAAGTGATCTTGCCCTCATAAGTTATGGAACATCCATTTTGTTTTCATGCTAGCTTCATTGTGATTTCCTATGCAGATAAGTATGGTCTACTAGGCATTTTTATTTCTAATTGCAAGGCCACATTTTGGAGTATCATTACCTATATTACCTATTTATAAAAGTAAGCACTTGGTGGGATTAATTGGTTGACATTTGGCAGCCCAATTGGCTGCCATTTGGCAAGTAATTAAGCCTCCGAGGGCTTATGGCTGGAATTAAGGAAAGAAAAAGAAAAAGAAAAAGAAAAAAAGGAAAATAAGAATAAAAAAAGTAAAAAATAAAAGTAAACTGATTAAAAACATAATTATTAAAAAAAATAAAAATAAAATAAACGTGTGACATAAAAATATGCACTTAATCAAATAAAACAATAAATTTATCATATTTAATTACAATATAATTCATAAAATTATATATGGATTTTTAAATAAAACGCATATCAATCAATTATTGATTTCATGATAATAAAACATAAAAGCATACAATTAATGTTAATTAATGTGAGCTTAATTGATTGACGTTTGGAAGCCCAATTGGTTGCCATTTGTCAAGCAATGAAACCCCCAACGGATTATGGCTACTATTAAGGAAAGGAAAAAAGGGAAAAAAGGAAAATAAGAAGAAAAAAAGTAAAAGAACATGTAAAAAGATAAAGAATAAAATGACATAAAAACATTATTATTTAAAAAATAAAATAAATGTTTGGCATAAGAAAAATGCGCTTAATAAAATAAAACAATATATTTAACATATTTAATTATTATATAATTGACAAAAACATACATGGATTTTTAAACAAAAGGCATATCAATCAATTATTGATTTCATGATAATAAAAAGTAAAAGTATATAATTAATGTTAATTATTCATAATGTAAATGTTAATTTGATTTAATTTTTTTTTATTTTTATATGGTAAACATAATTTGCTTATTTGTTTATTTATATAGATTATGTTTTTTTATTTCATAATATTATTTTTATAATTTCAAAAAAAAAAACTAAAAGTGAAATATGTGTAACATAAAAATAATATACTTCATTATATGAAATAAAATAAGATTAGATAATACATTTGAACAGTTTACTTATTTTATAGTAATATAGTTATCTTTATAAGAAGTGATATGATGCATGAAAATTATATTTATGCTTAACTTCATCTTTTTTGTGCAAGTATAATTTTTGAGGGATGGAGACTCCAAATCAATTTTTTGATATGGGGATGCATACACACTTTTGATTAAACAAAATGCTTAAGTGCTAATTTTATCTTTTACCTTGTATTTCATTTTATTAACTATATATAAAAGTAAACTCTTGGGAGGATTAATTGCTTAGATAAAGAATACTATGATTAATATAAATAACTAATAAAAATATTTAATTAATGTTAATTACTATGATATAAATGTTGTAAGTTATTTTATGGTATGTTGATATTAGGATACATTAATATATATATAAAACATATATATATATAAATATTTTCAAAACTTGAAAAGATTCAAATGAAAAAGGTTTACACCATGGCAACGCGCCAACAAATCCTAGTAATATATGAAATGAGGCCTTACTAGCTCTTGGTTTTAATGATGGCTTTGAAGCTTTTATTTGTACTATTTAGATAGTGGTTATAATATGTTTGGTTGTTACGGTTGCTCTGGAAGTTAAAAAAAAGTGCATTTAGATACCAAAATAAGTAGTATTTTTAAAAAATTCACATTTCTGAAAATTAAATCCACGATTTTAGTTTTGCATGGGACAGTTTTATTTGAAAGGTTATTACATTTCAAATATGAATTAGACTTTTACTATTAGCTTTGTCCTTTCAGCGAACTTTGAGGAAGCAAAGAAGTTCTTAAATGAGTGTACCAAAATACAACAACAATATGGAGTCTATTTAACTAATATGGGTTGATTTTACGAAGCCTAACTTGTGAATAGATGAACTTGTATGTCACCTTTTAGTTGCTATTTTCAATGACCGTAAGCTTTCTAAAATTGCATAGGAGAGAATTTTGCATTCAGCACTAGTAAATAAGTTGATCAAGTGTCTTCTAAGATTGCAACTTGATGTGAACTGTGACTTCAGCTTATGAGTGAATTTTAGCATTCAACATGTTTAATTGTTTGCATTTTGTAGACTTGCATCAACTTGTTCTGTAAAATTTAAGTTCAATTGTGAATATATAGATATGATGGAACCTTGAAGAAGATGAAAGGAGATTGTTTTCTCTCAACTAAATTTGATTGCATAATGATTCCCTTTATTTGCATTTTATAATCTCTATTTCAGCCTGCAAAGTGGTCCTTCAGCTCACATACAGTTTTGAAGAACAGTGAGTAGGCACCGACGTATGTTTCTTTCGAAATTGTTCTTTCTCACTTTTTGCATCCTAGCTTTTCTTTTTCAACATTAGCATTATCTGTTCTTGGGAAATGGGATATTTTGTTCAACATATATTATCGATAGATCTAGCAATTTGTGTGTTTTTATCATATCTCATATTGTGTTTGATATGTGTAATGATACGAATTATTAAAACATGAATATGACACGTTTAATATACGTATTATATGCGATACGACACGATTAATATATGTACAATTAATTCGTTTAAATATTACATGAATAAATATGAATAATATTGATATACACGAATAAATACAATTAACACAAATATACATGAATAGACATGATTAACATGAATATATATAAGAATACGACTAAAATAATAAATAATTATAAACTATCCATTATTTGTTGCTTAATAAATTTAGCATATTAATAATATAAAAAAATACTTACATATTAAAAAAAAATTTAATACTCATTTATGTATTTACTATATATATTAATTTTAATTTATATTATATAACTATATTGATTTTTAGTATCAAATTCAAAATGATAACGTATTAAAAATTAAAGAATAAAATAATAATGTATACACTAATATTAATATTTATATTGTATTTATATTATTAATATAAAACAAATTTTATAATAATTATTAAATGAGTATCATAATTAAATGTTTAAAATAATTTTTATATGAAATTAAATAGTTAATTAAGTATCATAATTAAAAGATTAAAAATTAAAATAATCTTTATGTGTTTATTTTAAATTAAAATAAATATAAAAAATATGTTAAACATGTTAAATATATTAAATATGTATTTGTATGACAAAATTAAATTAAACATATTATTTATGTTATGTAACATGTTTTGACGAATTAATACATATACAACACGAATTATGTCATGTCAACACAAATAAAGAAACACATTTTTTTAAAACACATATATTATTTTTTTCGTATCATATCACCGTGTTATATATGAAATTATTAAGTCTAATTATCGATCAATCTTATAATAATAATTAATTAATAAATAAAACTAAAAGTAATTAGATCCTTAAAAATAAATAAAACCACTTTTAATTAATTAATTTATTTTTAAAAATCTAATCACTTTTAATTTTTTTCATTAATAAGATCATGTGTCGGGGTATTGAAATAAGAGCATGGAAATGCCAAACAAAGTCTTGTTTCTAAAGTATGAAGACATGGAGGAAGATCCAAACTTTCACATAAAGAAATTGGCGTAGTTTATTGGTTTCCCATTTTGTGTGAAAGAAGTGCCAACAGGGGCCATTAAAGATATATCAAAGCTTTGTAGCTTAAAAAATCTGAAGAATTTGAAGGCCAACAAAGAAGGAAAAATCCCAAACTCCACTCGAGGAAACAAAAGCTATTTTAGGAGTGGAGGTGGGTGACTATCTCAATTATTTCAGCCCTTCTGCAGTGGAACGTTTCATTAACAACAAATAGGGATATTAATTTTACCTGGATCTAAAAAAAAAAATTGACTTTTTATTCAAATCAGAATGAGGTTGTATAATATATTATGGGTATGAAAATGAAGATAAGAATGATTTTAAATTTTTATTGGATACGGGGATAGAAATAAGTAATGTAATATCTGTTTCGTACTCATAATTTATATATATTTATATATTTAGTAAATAATTTTTTATTAAATAATATAAATTATTATTTTAGATTAATTAGAATTAATATATTTTTATTAAAAAATATATTAATACATATTTATAAAAAATTACCTAAATATACAAGACAAAAATAAAAAAGTTTTAAAAATAAATTTTATTTTTTATTTTTTTTAAAGCTATGACTATAGGACTACTTATACCTATTAAATATATACATGGATGAGAAGGAAGATAAATTTAATATATTCATCGAGTATGTGTATGAAGATGAATATAATTAAAAAATTTAAAAATAAAAATAAAAATTATTCTACTCCATTCATATCTTATTCATTGACATCTCTAATATCAACATCCCTAATATCATGGAAGAAAAACTGATTGGATTTGGTTTGACATTTAAAATGCCATTGCCTTGCTAGCCTAAATTCATCTCTTTAATTTCCAAGGAGCATTTACTTTTTTTTTTTTTAATATCTATGTATCTTTGGGGGCAGAAATTCTATGCACTTATTGTTAAAATAATACATGTCTATTAAGTTATTGCTTCTGATATTTTTATTAGAGAATTAATTTCTTGCTACCACACATGCATCTATCATTTATTTGTGCAATTAAATAATCTTTTCTTTTATATTCACATTATGAATTTTTTTGTTAAAAACTATTTTATTAAAAAATCGTATTTTATACTATAAAAAATAAAATAAATGAAATAAATGGAAAGGGTTGAGGTGACCTTTATTGCCTTTACATGGAAATTTTGAAAATATTAAAAAAATTGTGAATATATATGTAATTTAATAATAAATAAATATATTTTTCCTCATAAATTGAATTTGATTTTATTTTATTTAAAAAAAAATACTAGATAGATTTGAAAATAACTATTTGGAGTTGTCATAATTGAAGTATCATCGGCCAAAGTGACAATAGTCATTACTCGAAAAAAATGCAAGAAAAAGATACTAAGTATATATTGTCCTTTTTATTTTGGCTTTGGATACTCCTTTCCACACCTAAATTTGAGCAAGTTTCTTAGATTTTTTTCTAGGTTTCTTTGGTATTGTTATCTTTAATAGTGTTATAAGCTTATGACATTGATATCCTTGCCGATGTCGGGGTATTCAACATTTATACTCTTTGTGTTAATATTTGCTAAGATTATAAAATTTTAAATATTAAAAATTTAATATAAGTAATAAAATGTTATTTTTAATTTATTTTATTATTAAAGTTTAATATTAATTAATATAATTAATTTAATCACATAAAATATTATCAAATATTAATTTTAGTGGTCATGTTAATATGGACCATTGCAATATTTTTTATTCACATTATTTGATTATTAGTTAATAATTACTACATCATTATAAGTATTAATTAATAATATAAGAAATTATGTAATAAATTTTAATTAGATAAAAGAAATAATGAACAAAATAACAAATACATAAAGTAAGTATGAATTAATTAAATACATTGTTAATAAAAAGACATCTTTATTGTTAGAATTTGAAACTTTATAGATTTTAAGTTTAATTTTTAAATGAGCTTTACGACACAGCGTTACTTTTTCTTGGGCAACCTAATATCAAAGGTATACATTTCTATAGTGATTTATTTTATGACAATATATAATATTTATTGTTTTATTTATAATAAGTTTTTAGAATATGGAAAGCTTGGTCTAATTATTACTTTTTTTGTATTTTGTTTAAGCTTTCGCTTATCCAGGAATCCACCTATTAAGATTTTTATCAGAGAATTTTTGGATAAAAAACAAATATTTACATATGACATTTATCAATTTAGAGAAAACATATGATAGAGTTTTTTGAAAGATACTTTGATAGACCTTAACGAAGAAATGAGTTTTTTTAAAGTACATTAACATAGTTAAAGATATGTATGAATGAGTTGTAATAAATATGAGAACAGTTAGGGGGTATGATAGATAGCTTTCCCATTATTTCATGATTACATCAACGCTTAGCACTAATTCATTTATTTTTGCATTAGTTATGAATGAACTCACTAAATATATCCAAAATAAGATGTCATGATGTATATTATTTGCCGATGGTATAATCTTAGTTGTTAAAACTAATAATGATTTTAATGTGAAATTAGAATTGTGGAGGCATATATTAGAATTTTGAGGTTTTAAATTGAGTAGATCTAAAATTGAATATATAGAATACAAGTTTAGTAATCATAGGGAAGCAGGTGCTAGTGTGATTAAGTTAGATGATGAAATAGTATCAAAGAGTAGTCATTTTTTTTATATTTGGGATCAATTATTCAAAATGATGCTGAGATAAAAAGATATGTAAATCATAAGATTCAACAGGAAAGGTAAGGTGGCAAAATGCATCGAATATGTTGTGTGATCGTAATATACCTTTAAAGTTAAAAAAGGAAGCTGTATGAAATTACTATAAGACTTGAATTACTATATGGAATTGAATGTTGGGTTGTTAAAAATAAAATGACAAGAAAATGAGCATAGCTGAGATGAAAATGCTTAAATGAATGTGTGGTAGACTAAAAGAGACAAAATCATAAATGAAAAAATTTTAAAAAAAATTAGAGATAGTCCAAAATGAGAAAAAGATGAGAGAGGACTGTTTAAGATAAATTAGACGTGTAAAATGTAGGTTTATTTGTGCACTAGTTAAGAGAAATGAGTTTTTAGATTTAAGAGATACCAAACTTTTAAAGATAGACCACAAAAAACATGGATGTAAGTAATAAAAATTACCCTTAATTAGAGATAATATTAAAAAATGAAATAATAGTTTATTTATTTTCGTAATGTGTTTCCTTGTTGTGTAAAATGCTAAAATTAATGTATGCTTATTGTATTTTACACGAAAATTATGTGTTACAATTTGTATTAACACAAATATAAAACATATTTTCTTGGTTTTGTTTAACCCATATATAATTACTACTAATATTTTAAGCCATGTCACCGTCGTATCCTATTTTCATGTTATATCATCGTGTCATGTTTTAAATTATCAAGTTAAGGTAAACTAATTTGTTACCCATGTGATGCCCAGATTAATTTTATCTATTTAAATATATTTATGGACACATAAATAAATATTATTTAATTTACATGTATAACGTATATATAAAATACATATAATAGTTTTGGGTTAATTTGATAAAAGTGAGATAATTATGAAAAAATGTAAATGTTAATTAAAATATCAATTATTAAAATTAAAAATATAGTAGTAGTAATGGAAATAATTATTTTTTTTTCATTTGCACTGTCCAATTTTCATTTAAAATAGAAATAATACAAATGTGTTAAATAAAATTTTCAAAAAAATTCCATTTGCCCAAAGAATTAAAAGTATTATGATTCATGATTTATCAATTGTGTAACACTTTGAGCAAAAATACCCACGACTTCAAAATCAACGTAGAGCAAAAACAAATATAGATATGAATTCAATATTGTTAAAGGAAACAATAGAAAGATGTTACAACTTAACTAAAAGGTATAATAAGGAAAAGATTTGATAATTGTAGATTAATATATTGATCTTTAAAAGATTAATTTGATGCAAAAGTTAAAAACAAAAACATCTTAAATAGTATATTGGGACTTAATTTAATGAGAAAATTATAATTATTTGCGATTTTCATTAAAAATGAGAGCTTGTTAATAAATTATAAGTGATAAGATAAAAAAAAAAAATTAAATTAGTAGGCGTATGTGATTTTAAATTGAAAAAGAATATATTTTATTTTAAATTAAAAAAGACAAAATAATTACTAATATTCCTAATGAATTTTACTATTGCTTGAGAAATAGTGATTTAAGAGATGTCTTATATATTATTTAAATTAATATAAAACTATTATATAAATTGAAAGAATTCTCTAAGTATATTTTTAAAATTTAAAAGCATTTCAAATTGAATGATCAAAAGAAAATATTTAAATGATATGAAAAGCTTATAATTATCTAGTGAAAAAAATGCAAAATTAAAGTAGTTTATTGTTCATTTAAAAAAAAAAACCCCATATCATTATATATTGCTAATGTTTTCTTTTAACTTAAAAAAAATTATAAATTTGACAGTAATATATATATATAGCAATTGTATCATTCTCTTAACCAAGAATTTTAACATAAAAGAATAAAAAAAATTTACCTATTTCCCTATTATAACATGTTTATATAGAAAAAAAAGCTATGTCTGATTTATGTAGGCAATTACTTTAATGAACATTCACAAAAAAAATTAAAAAAATTACCTCATCACTTATATCCTCAATATAGTTTCCTTGTCAACCTAAATCACAACCATAAAAAAAGAAGACATATAAGAAGAAAAGCAATGGATGAATGAAAATGAAAACAAGTGAAAGTTGAATGTACAAAAATAAATTACAAGACTAGGCTATCTGAGGCACATTAGAATGGATTCATTGTTGTAAAAAGTGACCTACTTTTAGTAAATACTAGGTCAAAGTTACAAACTTTAATTTCCACATGATTTGCTAAAAACATAAAAAGGAGAAAAAAAAAGCAAAAAAAAAAAAAAAGGGTGAATGATAATACCACAAATCACGTGTATGGATAAAAGTACTAAGTAGTAAACTTTTAAAGAATAAAAAATTTGAATTTGTTAAGAGGTGTGATAGAGCATCCATGATTAAAAAAGCCTAAAAATTCATCCATCTGAATGTGCAAAATCATTTTTAAAATCCCTTTGCCCTTTAAAGCAAGAGTAAATAGACAAATGACAATGAAAAATGATACATAAGATAAAAATAAGTTAAGGGATTTAAGACCATAAAATTCATATGTTTCAAAGAAGAAACAAGCAACCAAAGTATCTTATTAAGTTTAGAGTTCACCAACAAGTGTAGAATCCCAGTAGCCATAAGATTAAAAATTTTATTGTTATTATTTTTAAAAAATTCATTAAGTCCTCTAATAGTTTAGTAAAACTTAATTCAAGATTTAAATTTTTCAATAGTTTGATAAGATTGAAAATTTTATTTTTTATTTTTTTCAAAAAATTTATTATGAAATTATCAAATAGTTTGGTAGAATTTATAATTTAAAATTTCTAAACCCATTAAATAAAAAATTCATAATTTAAAACTCACTATCTTTAAATTTTATGTTAAACATACATAAAAAAAAAGTGAAATAAATGAATAAATATATAAATAAACAAAATGTGAAAATTACCTTAATAGATGGAAACATGTCTAGGTAAAAGTATCCCTTGATCTGTAGTGGTGGAAGTATCCTTTGATCTATAGTGGTAAATAGTCACCAATTTCAACCAAAGAGCTTGAGTATAGATTGCTACCCATCCATTTCCTGGTAAGTTTCCTTTTTCCTATAGGTAGAGGCGCACGGTATTTTACAGACTTAAAGGTCGTTTACTTCCCCCATTGAGCCATCTACTTCCATTTGACCATTTTATTGTTCCTTTTGGTTACAAGTCCATGTTACCCAGGTCGGCAATTGTTTCTCGTGTCTTTATATTGCTTGGGGATTGTTGGGCTTTCTGAGTTTGGCTTGATTTTTTGCCTATTGTTTTCTTTTGATTACGAGTTGTTTATACTTGATTCCTCCCCCCTCTTTTTTTTGTGATCACATATTTGAATCCTTTGTATAAGGATTCATACTTTTTCAATTTGGAAAATATCAATTTCACCAAATATGTGATTTCATTGTGATTTTATCTTTTATAATTGATTTTTTATGATTTGATTTTGCATGAATTAAGCCCTAAACTTTGCAAAGATTGAATTCAGAATAAAATCTCGGTGGAAAATCCAACTTTTTTATTTTTTTAGTTTTCTGACTTTCCAATTTTTTTTTTACTAACCTTGACTTTGACTTTTTTTTTTACTAAAATAGACTACAAAATTAAAATCAAAACTAACTTAAAAAATCTAAGTCTAAATTAAAATTAAAATTAAAACTAAAAATTAAAATCAAGGTTAAAATCAACTAAGATCAAAACTCAAAATTTTTGCTTAGGCTTTTAATCATTGGTCTAATTGATAATCGAAACCCATTTTAAGTCCAATAAATTTCCAGAAAAAATAGGATGTCTATAGTTAGCTCTCTTTATATATTTTTTATGAAATAGGAATTGCGCAAAGACATTGATACCCATTACGTTTGGGCCTAAATTATTCAACATCTTTTTTTTTTAAAGGCTATTTAAAAATGAAGGCACACAACTTTTTTAAAAAATTAAGAACGACACCCAAAGATTTTGACAATCATGCCTAAACTCATTTAAAGAACTTGAAGATTAAGCTCAAAAGTCTTAAAAATCATTCTTAACATTGAAAAATACTCCTTTAAAATAAAGGCTCCACACATCTAAAAAAAAAAGTATTTGGAAACTTTAAAAGATTATGCCTGGAGGTTTTATAGATCACGTCTGAAAGACTTAGAGGCTATGCCCAGAGATCTTATAAATCTCGACTCTAAAACAGATTCAGCTTGAAACACTTACAATCTTGCCATGAGGACTAATGCTCGTAGGTCTTACAAATCTTAACTCTATAATAGATTCAGCTTGGAAGACTTATGAATCTTGTCCGAAAAACTTAAAGATTATGCCTGAAGGTCTTATAAATCTCGATTTTAAAACAAATTCAACTAGAAAGACTTATGAATATTGTTTGGAGGACTTGGAGATTATGCTAAGAGATTTTATAGATCTTAACTTTAAAATAGATTCAATTTGAAAGACTTACAAATTTTGCCCATAAGACTTAGAGATTTCATCATAAGGTCTTACGAATCTTGAATTTCGAAAAAGCTCATTTAAACAAAGGTCCATCAACTTTAAAAAAAAATATCAGGAGGTTTTAATTATCATACTCGTAAGACTTCGAAATTATCATTTGAAAGCTTAAGGGATATACTCGAAAATTTTAAAAATTATTATCAAGAGGTTTTTTTTTTTCAAAACTAATACCCAAAGTTTTAGTAAATATACCTTAAGGTAAAATCTTATTCAATCTAATGTAATGAATACAACACATGAAATGAATGTGGTACATATAATGCATGAAATGCTTCCAATGAATGTAATGCGTGAAATCTATAACATATGTCCTTAATTGTGGTAATATGATTCTAGAAACTTTTTTTTTCTTTTATCTTTCCATGACATAGCCTCTGAATTAGTTGACAAGTTCTCTCACGCATTAAAGCAAACATTCTCAACATTTTCATTCTTGAAAACCATTCTTTTCATCTAATGAGTTATTTCAATATCAGTCCCTTGCATTTGGCATTTTCTTACCCCAAAAGGTCTATTATAGTATTCACTTATCTTTCACCACGAGTATTAAGATTCAATACATTTTGAATATTTCTCAAAACTTCCCAAGAATAGTGATAGAAATTGCCCCATATAACTCTCTTTTGTATGTGATTAAATCTTTTAAAAATTGGTGATTACTGCCTAGAATGAAGGTGATGAATCATAACTTGGTCTTTCCAAAAGAATGTAATTTTTTGGCACATCAAGAAGGATTTTAGTTACTAAAGGAATTTGGCCAATGAATGAGAATAGAAACTTCTTTTTATTTGAGCACAAAAATGAAAATCGTCTTTTAAAGTGTAATCTATTTTGACATTCCTTTTAGTTCTTGATATGTAATATTTTAATAAATATCAAGACAAACTATGGCACGCTCAAAATTTTAGGTTTGAAATATGAACAAGGCCTAAATTTTAGAAGGAATCTTCATGGTGAGATTGATCACCTTGGGCTTTTAATGAAAAGTTTTCAACGTCCCTTCAAAATGACTCATTGGTACTGCATGAAAAGTCATGAACTGCTTTATTCAATCTTGCTATGATTTGCCCTTTCGGGTTTTCACTTTAGAGCTTCATTCTTTTTTTTTTCTCTTTTTTTATTATTTCATTATGCATTTAAACATTCAAAATTCATCTAAAATTAAATCATAATGATTTTCTAAAGAACAAGCTTCCAACTTAGGTATCCTCACATGATCAAAATGGACTTTTTAAAGGACGTAGTATACTCTAGGGTTTAAGGTTTTGAAAAAAAAGATAAATAGGCCTAAAAATGTATTTAAAAGTGATCAAACCAATGATCATTTTTTTTAAAGACATCTTTCTTTTTCTCAAAACATGTATTTTCAGCTTTTTTTTTTTTTTTTTTGCATGAGTTCAAAATTTTGAAACTTATCTTTTTTCAAGCTTGCCCCCTTTAACATAAGACATTATTTTCGAACTCTCAACTTAATATCACATTCTATCTTGATGAGATCCCTCTTCTTCTTTTTCTTGAACTTGCCTCCAAATTTGAAAGGTGATCCTTGGTTAAGATTCATCAGAAAGAATATTTAATAGGCTCAAAAAAAGTAGCAAATATATATTTTCTTTTTTAGTAAGATTGTCATTTTTCATTTTAAGTATGGATACCTATTAAAAAATAGTTCTTAGGAGACAACTTGTTTTCTGATTAACTTTAAGTTCATTTGAATACCCTACATGTATGATTTCACAATCAACTCTTTTTTTTTTTTTGGTAACTCATACTCATGTTGTATTTTGATAACAAACTCATCCAAATGTTCATCAATCAAAAATGTTATCTGGGATATTAAGTAAATTTGATTTTTTCAATAAATTTGCCTTAAAGTAAGGACAGAGAATTGCTTAATGAAGGATTGAAAAATGAGAAGAATGTAGCACAAGCCTAATATACTAAAAAAATTGGAAAAATATGGTTCAAGGAATTTTGGTGGTGCTTGACATTTATCCAATCATCAAAATTCAAAAAGCTTAGGAGAGTGCTTTAAAATATTTACAAATTAATCGATCACTCATTACTCATAGCCTAAATAAAGATCAATAAATTTTAAAATCCATCAATAAGTTTTGAAACTTTCATCCCTAGAAATTCTTAAAGTTTTTAATCTTTTAATTGAAAAGAATAAAATGTTCAGGAAAATGGCTTAAGATGCTCATAGTAATCACCAAATTTATTGAGATTTTTTTACATGCATTTGTAGCAAGTCTAAACAAACAAAACTAATCAGAAACCAATGACATCACGTTTAAGAAATCAATATAGAAAGAACAATCAACATATGATAAAGCAACTTTCGATTGTTCAAAAAGCTCTTAAGTCAATGTGCTACTATGGATGAGACTTTCAATATTCTTTTTCAACTACCTGCATTTCTCAATCGAATATCCAATTACCCCCATGTGATAATTACATTTACCATTTGAATCATAACTATTGGTTGATGGATTCAAAATTGCTTTCAAAGGTATTGAGGTGAGGTATTGATGTTTTACCAGTAGAGGTAAAAGATTAAAAATTGAAATTGAGATTTTCTCTAGAATGTTTCTTGATATTCTTTAACTACTCAAAGGTCAAGCAGCAAATTGGGAATAAGGACTTGCATGAAGAATTGACTATTGAGCTAGCTAGTGAAAATATGAATTCTATGAAAGATTATTCACGGTAGGGTAGTAAAGTTGGTATATCAAGTGTGGGAACCTGTTTTTCTTTATACATCACAGCTCGAACATCTTTTTTTTCCATTCTCGGTACATATACATGTTTTACGCTAGGTGCATTATCCTCTTTAAGCTTCTTACTTTTTATGACATTCTCTATTATGTCTCATGAAATGATCATGTTAGTAAAATTTTTTGTGACATTTTCGATCATCTTTTTATAGTATAGAGCTTTAAGAGTGTTAACAAACAAGACTGTAATTTTTTTTTTGTTAAAAGAGGTTGAACATAAGCAATATCATTTTTTCACCTTTAAGCATATTTTTTAAAGCTCTTAACATTTTTTCTCTATGCTTTATAGAGATAATCAATATAGGACTAACTCTACAATGTGATTGTACTAAGTTATGAATGCTCTAGCTAATTTTTTTTTACGAAGTTCAAGTTTTATCCAACTAAGCATACCACCTAGCAATAGGCCCCATAAAACTATCTTGAAATACATGAATTAAGAGTTTGTTATCACGGGCATAGGTAGTCATCATTCAACAGTACATAATGACATGGATCATTGGGTATTTAATTATATTATATTTTTTAAAATTTGAGACCTTGAACTTGGGCTGAATAATCACATCTGGCACTAAGCAAAGCTTAAATGCATTCATAGATCTATAAAAATTTATTCCCCCGATAGCTCAAAACCTTTTATCTATAGGTCCATCTTTTTTTAAGCACTTGAATTTTCGATTGCTTAAAATAAACTTTCTTTCAGTTTTGCTACCTTTTTAGAATCATCAAGGATTGGAATTAGTGAAGCTATTAAAGGTATTAAGGAATAAAAGTATGCCCCAAAAGGTGGTGCTTTTATGATTATGCCTTTTGGAATGCTTATATGGGGGCTTCTTCCACTTTTTTCTCTCTATTAAAAAATTTCAGCATTTTCATTATCTGGGCCAAATCTCTTCTCATTTCATTTTGAGCGATTTTTATTTTCTCAATTTAGCTATGTTGCTTTAGCTTCATAAATGGCAAGGAAATTATCTTGACGATTAAGCTCTTGAACTTTATTACCACAATTAGGAATTAGGATAATGTCTACTGAAAATTTAAGCAAGAAAAGAAAAAAAATTATATAAATGAAATGATGCATGCATCGAATTCTATCGCATAATAAGAAAAAAAAAGAAACAAAAATCTTTAATTAAAAATTATTTTGACAAAAATATCCAAAAATATTCCTAAGAAGAATATTAAAATCTATTGCTTAGTCTTATTCTTCATCTTTAAAATCCTGGCACTATTATGGATAAGTTCTTCAACCATTATTATTAAGCAATAATCGCTTAATGATCTTGGGCTCTTTTATCCCCAAAACTTAACATACCAGCTATGATTAAATCTAGCACCTTATGTTTGAAAGTAAGATAATTTTTTCTTGAATGGCTTATATTCCTAAAGTGATAGTCACATCGAGCCTCACATCAAACCATTTATGATAATGAGGTTTCAGTAGCTCTAAAGAAACTAGTGCGATTAGATAGTTTTCGAGAAGTAGTAAGAATAATTTAGCATAAGTCACAAATATTGGATCAATGATGGCCTTCTCTTTTTTTTTACTCAATGATTTTTTAAGTTCTTTTTCTTTTTACTCAATGATTTTTAAGGTTAAGTAGTTGTTTGACTTACAGATACAGATTTTAGAATAGAACTAAGAGTATATGCCCAAGGGTTCATTGGGAAACTTGGCTATTGGATAGGTTAATAAGCATTGGGGTTTTGAAAAGCATAATTCATAATTAGGAAGGTATCCAAGTATGGGTCAATCTATGGAGGTTTAATAGGAACAGATCTTGTTTAGGATGCCAAAAGAGGTTGTTTAAGAATAATCGATTGGGATTTAGGTATGAGCCAATCTATGAAGTCGGCACAAGATTAGAAAGCCTTATCTCTTTTGCTTTTTTTCTAACTTAATCTTTTCTTAGGCCATCAAATACATTAACATGACACGGATCAGCATCAATATTTTGAGAGGCTTTTTTATCCTAACAAAGTGATTGAATTAGAGTTGGTGAAGACTCTTGAAAACAAGCTATTTCAAGATTTTTCACCATTTTCACTAGCTTGTAAGTTGTATTTTTATTTCTTATAGGTCATGCCCAAATTCCTCTTAATTGAGTTTTAAAGCTTGGATCCATGCTTCTAATTGATCTCCTATCTCTTCTAAATTACTACCTTAGATAAGTAAAAGATTTCTATTATGCAATGGCGTGATGAATAATGATGATGATCTATGAATGAGTGAGATGTATGAAAGGAATAAAAATAAACAAACAAATAAATAAATAAATAAATAAATGCAAACTTATTGATGTTAACATGATTCATGCTAGAGAAAGTAACAAACAAGAACAAAGTTAGCACCCAATATAAAGAAAAAAAAAACAAAACAAGTTATTGCAAAACTCAAAAGATATGTGACCTAATTTGGATTATTTTTACAAAAGGAAGGATATGGCTCTACCTATGGGTATTACTACTCATTATTTATGGTTTAGGATTGATTCTATAGGTTCTCAAATTATTCATCACATCATTGTCTATATAGACTAGTAAGGCACCCTAATCCTCACTCATTATAGGTTATAAGTAGAAAGAGTTCAATTTGAGTAGATGTGTTCACTAGCCCATACGGAGATATGAAATCAAATGAAGGTGTAGGTACTTTACTCCCTCATAAGAGACAAAACTCAAGTGTAGAACTCATATTATGCATATGCAAGTTAATGACAAATAAGACAAATAAGTAAATAAATAAAACATAGACAAGAAATGAAAAATAATAAAATAATTTTTAAATTTATTAAGTTAGGTTTGGATAATAAGAAATCATTTATTGGCTTAATTCTCATTATCTCTAGTAGAATCACCAAATTATCATAACGTATAAATCCATTGACCTATCATTAGACATAGATTAAAAGAGTCACCACCAATCTTTTTTTATTTAGGTGCGATTGGCCACCTAACCGAATTTGTTTCATTTTAAAGAGAAGTCTTAAATTTGACTTAAGTATCTTTAAATTATAGATTCTAGTCTACAAACTCAGATTTAAGTTTGAGAGTATGATTACGTGTGAAAAAAGTTATAGCACCTTCATAATGCTAATCCAAAAAATGGTACTAATTTGATTTCAAGTTATTCAAGCCTAAAAATTTTTTTATAATTTATCAAATAATTTACTTATTTAAAATTAATCCTAAAATTACTCCAATAATTTTATAGTAATTTAAGATAATTTTTTCACCTTAGGAGTATTCATGAAGACTAGTCTTTTACTCTGAAGATGCTCCATCATTTGATTAATTTAGATTTTATTTAAAGAAAAAATCAGTAAAGTTTGTCAATAGTTTAGTAAGATTTATTTTGATGCAGATCTCCCAATAATTTAATAAGATTTTATTGTAAAATTATTTATGAAATTTATTTTAAAAAAATTCATTAAACCTTTTAATAGTTGGATAAGATCTAATTCAATATTTAAATCCCCCAATAGTTTGGTAGGATTAAAAATTTTATTATTATTTTTTAGCAAAAAAATTCATTAAGTCCTTCAATAATTTGGTAAGACTTAATTTAATATTTAAATTCTCCAATAGTTTGATAGGGTTAAAAATTTTACTATTATTATGTTTAAAAAATCCATTAAGTCCTTTAATAGTTTGGTAATATTTAATTCAAGATTTAAATTTTTCAATAGTTTGGTAAAATTGAAATTTTTACTTTTACTATTATTATGTTTAAAAAATCCATTAAGTCCTTTAATAGTTTGGTAAAATTTAATTCAAGATTTAAAATTTTCAATAGTTTGATAAAATTAAAATTTTTACTATTATTTTTTCAAAAAATTCATTATAAAATTTTCAAATAATGTGGTAGAATTCATAATTTAAAATTTTTAAACCCATGAAATAAAAAATTCATAATTTAAAACTCACAATCTTTAAATTTTATTTTAAACATAAATAAAAAATGATATAAATGAATAAATATATAAATAAACAAAATGTTAAAGTTACCTTAATGGATGAAAACATGTATAAATGAAAGTATCTCTTGATCTATAGTAGCAAATAGTTACCAATTCCAATCAAAGAGCTCTACCATCAATTCCAACCAAAGAGTTTGAGTATAGATTACTACTCATTCATTTTCTGGTGGGTTTCTTTTCCCAAAGGTAGGGGTGCATGGTATTTTATAGACTTAAAGGTTTACTTCCCCCAGTGAGCCATCTACCTCCAATTTGACCACTTTATTGTCCCTCTTGGTTACAAGCCCACCCTACCGAGCTCGACAATTGTTTTTTGTGTCTTTGTATTGCTTAGGGAGTGTTGGGCTTTCTGGATTTGGCTTGATTTTTTGCCTATTGTTTTCTTTTGATTGCGAGTTGTTTATGCTTGATTCTCCCGTTCTCTCTTTTTTTTTTTATGATCACAAATTTGAATCCTCTATACAAAGATATATACTTCTTCAATTTGAAAAATATCAATTTCATCAAATTTGTGATTTTATTTTTTATGATTGATTTTCTGTGATTTGATTTTGTATGAATTAAGGTCCAAACTTTCCAAAGATTGAATTCAAAATCAAAGCTCGGTGGAAAATCTCACATTTTTATTTTTTGAGTTTTCTGGCTTTTTTTTTATTGTTTTAACTAACCTTGACTTTGACTTTTTTAAAAAATCAAAATAGACCACAAAATTAAAATCAAAGCTAAATTAAAAAATCTAAATCTAAATTAAAATTAAAACTAAAACTAAAAATTAAAGTCAAGATTAAAATCAACTGAAATCAAAACTTAAAATTTTTATTTGAGCTTTTAAGCATTGGCCCAAAATTTTTGCATTAAGATTCAATTGATAATTGAATCTCATTTTAACTCCGATAAATCTCTCAAACAAAATAAGATATCTACAATAATTATAAGATTTTTTTTCAATTTCACTATTAAATAGGCATCCAACAAATTCATGAGTTTGAAAATAATCATGAAAATATTATTTACTTGTGCTATATCAAACAATTTGTACTAAAAAACGAATCCATTCTATTAAATTCAAGATCCTAAATGCAATCTTAGTGTGTGTGTATATATATATATATATATATATATATATATATATATATTGTTTGTTTGTTTATTGAATTGAAACATGTTGAGATATGCTTTAATGTTTTATTTTTTTTATTAAATTTCGCCAAATGTTACAAAGTATGACTATCAAATTTTAGTCGGATTAGTTGGTTGCTGGCTGGAGGGTACCCTTCATTTTAATTTTTTTTTCCTTCTTTACTTAATTGTTTTTCTCACATTTTTTCTTATATTCTTTTGTTTTTCTTCTTTACTTAAAATTTTCATTAGATTAAAAATGGTACTTCACTCATTGGCATCTACCATTCAATAATGATATATTGTACTGCCAGTTGAATCTTGAACATAGATTTTTTTAAGTTCAAACTTAATTTAATTTAAAATATTATTATATTAATAAAAAATATTTTATTTACTTAACAAATATCAACTTTAAAAAATAGATTTATTAATATATTAAAATTTACCATTATTTTATTGAAAGATGAAAAAATTAAAATAAAATTTAGGTTTGCGTAATAAATTGAAATTTTGAGTATTTATATTTTTAAATACTGAATTTTTTAGTATGAAAAATAAGTAAAAAAGTATTACCACAAGCTTAATTTATTTTAATCGATTAATTTATAAAATTGGATATGTGATTACATTTCTAATTATAACACTTAAAAATAAAAGAATATAAAATCATGAATTAAAAATTTCAAAAAACATTGACTTTTAATTTATCTAGTTGCTTTTAAGTTTTTGATGACACCAAAATTCTTTTGTTGTGGTTTGTCTGATTGAGTGCGTTTAAGTGTTTCAGACTTACAAGATTGCTCGCATCCTTGCTTGAACAGTACGAGGTTTGTTCTATGAATAACTTATTGGTAACTCTTTTTTTTTTTTTTTTTTCTCTCCATGATTTGTTAGGAGCTCAAAGTGCTGTCTATGATGCCAAGCTTTTTAGTATTTGTTTTTGAAGCAGTTTGAGCCTATGTTTGCAGTGAAGTTCTATATTTGTCTTCCCCATCTTGGAATTGCTGGTTCCATATACATACATACATACATATATATATATATATATATATATATATGTTCCCTGAATATTGTAATAAGAAATTCAAAACTTGTTATGATACAGATTGGAAGTTTGAAGGTATGGTTGTGTTTCATGTGAAACATGTTATTCTGTTAATCTGTTGAACTTGGTAGAAAAATGCCTTCCTATTTATGCTGGATCCCCATGGTTTTCACTGCTTAGTTCTTTACAGTACCAAGATACAAAACCTATATTATTTTACTTGTTAAACTCCTGGAATGCTATAACATTTCACTTTCCTTTCTTTTTATTACAATTTTACAATTGTCCAGTCACAATCAATAATTATAAAAAGATCCATCACTTATAAGTATAAACTCTACATAATATTTTGATAAACCCTACATAAGACTAATTTTTTTGGTTTAATTATAGTATTAGTGATATGCTCCAGTGAAATGCAGTGCTTTTATTTCTTCACAAAAGCTTCTCTTGCAATTCAATGGTGCATGATCATGCTTAATCATCAAACTTTAAGTTAAAAGGTCTTGAAATTACCCATATATATATATATATATATATATATCCCATGCAATTGCAAATCAAGGTAGGCAACGATGTAAAGTGATATATCAGTATAGTTCAATAAAAGGTGGAACTAATACTTAAAAATTATGGGTTCGAATGACCTTATATGAATAATGTTTTTTTCAATTAGGTATTTGTAAGGATAGAAGGGTTGAAGGATAAATTAAGAATTAAAAAAAAAAAAAATCACCAGAATATATATACAGTGCCCTCAAACCTGATCTCACACCGGCAAGAATCATGACATGTTCATGCATGGTCGTGGCAGTTGATATGTATGAAAAGAAAGCTTGCAATGCATCCATTATTCATCACAAACTCAAAGTTAAAAAGACTACCAGTTTTAGCTCGTGGCACTAGGGAGGAATTGTTCCTTTCAGCAATATGGCCAGCAAACGAATTCTTCCCATTGCTGAACTTGGTAAGTGCAAATGACAACTCAAGTTCAAAGCACTGTCCAAGAAAGCAGAGGAAACTAGCAGAGTAAATTAAGTTAAAGGAATTAAAGAAACAGACAAGACATCTGAATTGACAATCAGGAACTAAAATTAATGAGCTAATCATAACAAAACGAGCAAAAAATCATAGTTAACACAGATTTTCTAAGCGCAATTCTGTTATACTAAGGAGCCATATTTTCCCGTTGAGTAACGAGCAAGTTCCCAGACCAGTGTCTTGTTGTTGAGAGAAGCTACCATTTTAAACTTATGTTAGCAAATGGCATAACAGAAATGGATAAACACAGAGAGAGAGAGAGAGAGAGAAAGAGAAGAGAGATGCATTTGATCCCTTGAGACCTATGTTGGATATACTTCCATTCCCCATTGAGGTCATCTTGACTATTTTGCTTTTTCTCAACCTTTCTACTCAGTTGCTAATCTGCTAATCTGATCTCAACCGCTAACTTTTTCTAAGTCCTACTCCATAATTACTTAGCCTTCTTCATCATAATCTTCTTCATCCTCATCTAACCTTCTGCCAAGCTGAGCAAGTTGAAGAGGATCAATGGCCATCTTGTCCATATCTGAAAGAGACCAGCCTGGGTATTCTTCATGTTTTGTCTCTGTTGTAGGCTCTGCCGAAGAAGGCTGAGTTGGTTCCACTGCTGCTGTTGCTACTGATGCAGCAGCAGTAACTGCATCTGATGAGGCCTTTGTATCCACTTTCTCATCTACCCCAGCATTCAGATCAAAATTCCAAACAGCTTGATTGGTATCTTCATCAATTGTGTTCTCTTTCATCGGTTCCTTCAACTCAGAACCATCATCTATCACCATTCCAGGCGTTGAATGACTTTTGTTGCTTTGCTGAAGAGTTGAGCAGGGTTCTGGTTCTGTTTCACGATGAGAATCTCTTTCCACATTTCGAGCTCCTCTTCCACGTCCCCTACCTCGTCCCCGGCCTCTCCCTCTGCCACTGGTGCCAGCATGACCCACATCATGCTGCATAGAAGACATGAAAGTGCTGAGATCCACATACACATAAATAACATGCTCATGATAATGACATTTGAGTGACAAATTAAACAAATGACTGACTTGAGCTGAATTTATAAGGCATGTAAGAGGCCTGTCATTGAAAGTATAAAAATTCACAAACATCTAAAATAACATGCATTGCAAGAACCAACCCAGTAATTCTTATGCAGAAGTATATAGCATAATACACTGAAGTTCACCAATTAATTTTTAGACCGAATACCTTTTTGTCACTGAAGAAACCATTTAGCATCATTCATTCTTGAAGTTGCACAAAAGCTCATACTACATTCTATATTCTTATAGTGTGTTGATACACACACACAGAGACATTGAATGGAAGCCATCTTACCATTCTGCTCCTCTTTGATTCTTCATCACTTTCATTGACTTCATCTCCAGCAGCTTTCCTGGCAGAATGATATGGAATCACACAACCAAATAAGTAAATCTTTTCAAATTAAAAAGTGAGAAACAAGAAGAAAGCCAAGCTTTCTCTAACCTTCTCCTGGAAATAGTTCGATCATCAGTAGCAACATCAGAATGACCATGACCATAGTCAGGAACCCGGCTGACAATGTCCCTCAGAAAATCAAATACATTATAGCTCTGTACACAATGCTTTCTGCAGTTTAGTTGGACACTTTAGTTAAACCAATGCACAACACTGAAAATCTACATCACTAGGGGTAACAAAGAGCAAGATTGGAAGCAACATTATATGATGCCATGCTGATCAGAAGACTTGTTAATTGAAAATGTAGCATGATCTAGAAAAGGATAAAAAAGATTCTTTTTCTCCCAGAATTGGGATTCACCATCTACAATAATCTTCATGGTGGATCTGTATCTAATACTTTGTGAACCAAAAAGGAGGAAAGCTGGATCAGGCCCAGCATAAAATTTAAATCTGTTAGGAATCAAATTTGTGAGAAAGGATATCTCTTGATAAATGTTGGTAAAGTAGGTTCTTATTGTTGCAATTAAAGAACAAATTTTAAGAAACTTTCTATGTCTATATTCACCCTAAACCACCCAAATTCTCTTGTAAGAGTACATGAATGGATGTTGGTTGATTACGGTGGAATCTTGATATTCTCATATCATGTTATTTTATATTAGTTTGCAGTGATGTTAATGTTTGTGGTTTTCCGAGTGTTTCTTCTTTTACTTCACTCTTGATATGGTACTGTAGTAATTCTCTCTCTTATTGATAAAGTGCATCTTTTAAGGAAAAAAAAAAACAAACAAATAAAAGAAGATCAAACATTCTTGGCCTGCTAAGTACTAACACGACCTCTTCTATATCAACAAAAATAAAACAGAAAAGAAAGAAAAAAAAAAAGGAGCACTTCAGCCAATGTAGTTGCCAAGTGGTAATTTGCTTGTAAACTAAAAAAATTACAAGTTTTTCGTAAAATCATCTTACAAGTTGTAATTGAGATAATAAAAGAAAGAAGCTAAAAATTAGTAAGCAAAGTAGAAATTATGGGCCAACAGAGGGTTCGATTTATATTTAGGATTAGGATAATGTTTGGAAGTTTCTATTTTGAGGGAACTAGTATATAGGTTACAAGTAAATACTTAAATTTGTTCCTTTCATACATTCTTTGGATCATTGGTGGTATTGGATCTATTCTCTCTCTTTTCCATTCACTTTGTCTCACTCTCTTTTTGCCTCTTACCTTCTCTTCTTTCTCTCACCCTATATTCTTTCCCACAAAAAATCAATTAGTGTTGAACTTTTTACTAAAGCAAGAGAAATGAAATGACACTGAGAATAAGTTATAAAGTACAGTACTAAATTCCTAAAACTATCACAAAAGCCTATTGTCCAAACCTTTGAAGTGAAACTCCAACAAGAATCTAAGGCATTTAATGTGGGAATCATATTTATATTGTTGCTATCTATATAACTAGTGCACAGACACATAATCCAGAAAAGTGAAACAAAATGGTAAAAGAGCATTTATATGCATGAAAACTTATATAAATGCAGCACAGACGTCAAATCCCCGAGTAGACTACAGACAGGGCATGCTAGAAAGAATAATGTTAATTATTCACTTACAAATGCAACGAATTCATGGTCTTTGCTCCTCTCTGAAGGGTAATCTCGTACGTACGATCACAAAGGTCTTGTAGAAACAATTCCAATGCTTTAGCTGCAAGGTAATAGGAAGAAGCATAAGCAAGTAATACGCATGCATGGAGGAATTATTTAGGTAAAATCACGAAAGTTAGAGTCACTCACAAACTAAAACAGGCACTGCTAATGCAATCTTCCCAACATCTTCATCAGCTTGCATAATCTTTTTAATACGAGCCTGCAAAAACAAATATGTTAGAAAGTTTCAGCACTATTCACAGCTTACATCTTAAAAGAGATAAGAAAACTATAGATAAGGGAATATCATTCCAAAAAGTTGACTCATATCCAGGGATGACTGCAATCACTGGTCCTACAGCATATACCAATCATCAGAAAAGCATTTCCTTTATTTACCAAACTTTTTAATCAATATATTACATGCATATTTTTCCAGACTAAAAACAGCTTGAAAGATGCAACAATTCGTGCAGTGCGGAACCATAAACTGTATATTTTAATTATAAGCAATCAACATTGTCCATTCTAAAAGATGATTACTATAGAACTCAATGAAAAAAATAATTCTTAAAGATTTTCGAAGCAAGAGTTGCCAGCAATTCTTTTAAAAAGAAAGGCAATTTCCAAAGCTGCATTAGAGAAACTCCTCATGCAAATTTGATCGGGTAGAAAATATGGATAATGATCCCTTCTGGAAGCCACAGTTATGTTTGCAAACTCATTGCTTAGCGCTTTCTCTTAAAATTACATTTTTCAACAGTGAAAAAAAGTTAAGGAGTGAAGCCTTTAACATGATCTTTTATCTTCCAACAGAAGGAAATACAAGGTGCCAAACAAACCATCTGGAAAAGGTGCCCAATCGGTACTACTAAATTCCAATGTCTGATTAGTGATTCCAGAAAAATATGCTTCAGACTAAGAGAAGAGTTACTAATGCAGCAAAAAACTGCTCAGATTCTCCCATAATTTGTAATCATCCGGTGTTTGAGAGTTGAAACCAGACATGAATATGATAGATAGACACAATGATTACTTATTGATTCAAAACAGGCAGTTGAATAGATAATAATCTAACCACAAGTCCCAGCCAAAAAAAAAAAATCAAATCCCAAGTTCCACCTACTGTAATTCTGCTACCTGGTAGAGAATCAAGCAACTCTCTTTTCCTGCTTCCAAGAAAAGGAGCTAAAAGAGAACAAACAAATCATAACCGACAATCAACATTTCAACATGGGCGCTTAGACAAGTTGATCAAAACTGAACTATGCTCAGAAAACCACATATATTAATTTGCACAAACTTTGATGAATAATTTCGCTTTTGAAGAAACTAAAATATTCTAACCAAAGAAATCAGCATTAAGTATGAAGACATATGATAACATTTTCAGTTTGCAGAGAAACAAAGATCACTTGGCACCTTCTTATTTCACAGAAAGAAGAAAAAAAACCGATTGAAGTACACATAAGCTACAAATTTAAAAGAGTTCACATTCCAAAACCAGAAAAATAAACAAAGATTAGCATCAACAGTTTATGGTGCTCTTCACATTCAAATATCCTACACCAACCTATAAAACTCAATTAGAATGCCAACACTAGCATGAAAGAGCCAAAAAGCAGCAGCAGAAACATACCAACCTACCCTCAGTTTTTTTTCATTCCTTTTAATAGAGAAAAAATCCGATCCCAATCACAATAAACAAAATACAACCAATTCTCATGTTCCCAACCTAATTGCCATAAAATCAATCAACTAAATTTTGGTACCAAATCATCTAATTTTTTTGAAACCAAACAAAAAGCCTAAAAATGACAATTCATGAGTCAAATACAACAACAACTAGACCTTATACTCCATAACTCTGGGGCCAGTGCCAAAAAGATAATCACATATTAGATCATAGTTTCAAATCTTCTTGCGCCACAATTCATGAGTCAAATCATATTTGGAAAATATAACCACTATAGCTCTGTAAGAATCGATCAATTTGAAGGACCGTTAAAAAGCATTATTAAACCATTAACTACAACCAAAAGCAAAGAATCATCCCTAAAAAGACTATGAAAAACACAAATCCGACCACATACTCCATGAAAATTCCATAAAATTAAAACAATTATCAACTAAATTTTCGATAACCCTAATTATTGAAAACAGCATCAACTAATTTATGGCAAACTAATGACGACCACGAATCGAAATCGCCGCAAGAAAAACAATCATAAATTCGAAAACTAGAAAAGACCCAGATTTCAATTTCAATGGAATCAATAAAAAATCAAATACCCAAAACAAATTAACAACGGATAAAACAAAGAAATTAAACAAATTCAATAAAAAGCAAAAAGAAAATAAAAAAGATAGGAAGCTTACAGCTGGGAAACGGGTGTCGAGCTTCTTCTTCATGCTTTGGTTGTCAGATTTGGATCACTAAATTATTAAAATATTAAAAATAAAAAAGCTAAACGAAAAAGGACAATTGATTTTTTAAAAAAAGATTTACTTCAGAAGGAAATCAGTGTTGTTATAATCATTTCAAATATGAAAATAAAATCTAACAAAAAACCCATATCAGATCCCAACACTGCCTTTTCTGTTAGCTCAAAACCAAAGTCTTTGTTTCAAAACCAAAACCCGTCCGTACAAGTTTGACAACAGAAAATCAAAAGGTTAAAAAAAAAAGATAAAAAATATATTATTTTTAAGCCAATGCCGTTTGGTTTATCGAAGGTTTGAACAGTCCAATACCTGACGATCACGTTTGGAGGGTCGATGCTTTATTTCGTAGATTTAAGAGGGAAAATATTTAGTTACACGTGTAATCATTTTATTGGTTTTTTTTATAGTTCCATGACTTACCACGATATTTTCCGGATATTTGCTTTGTTTTCCTTTTGTTTTTTTATTTAAATATTGATATTGCCATATCGACCTAACCCAAAAAAAAAAAAAAAAAAAATCAACGACAATAGCAATAACATAAGTATAACATTTTTTTTTCTATATTTGATCATTTCAAGTAGTAAAATTATAACCATCCAAACATTAAACATAAATATTGACAACAAATTCAATATAAGTTGTTTTTGGTAATTTGATACTTAAAATATTCTGAAATTATTTCACAAACAGTAGATGACATTTTAAAATTTTTATCATTAAAATTAAAAAAATTATCACATATCATTGATAAGTGTATTAAAAAAAAATACAAATATAATATAATTAAAGAAACTACATTGTAATTTTCTTAACACTTCTTGTTTAATCTCATAAGTCAATTTCCATTTGATTTAGGATTGGAATAAGTTTTTAGGTCCAAGTTTGGCTTTATATTAATAAATAGTATATTTTTAAATAATTTGTGTGTGTAAAATTTATAATAATTAAAATAATATACATTATATTATAACATATATGAATATATGATAAGATACGTCATATAAACTTTTACATGGATAATTTATATTTTTGACATATAGAGTAGTAATTTAATTTTAATTCTTCACCAAATAATCCTATTCAATTCATTATTTAATTTTAAAATTTTTAAAATTTAAACTTATTTAAATCTTTCAACTATTTTATCTTAATTTAAATTAAATAAAATTTATCTCAAAACTCAGTTATTTCAAATATATATGTACAAAATTTAAAATTTAAATAATTTTTTATATCAAATCTTTAAATATTCATAACTATCAAGAGCATTATATATCTATTTCCAACTAAAACTACAAATTTTATATTTCAAATATATATAATATTTGCAAAGAATTTGATTTCTCCTTTATCACTACTTATCTTATCTTTTTAAATTCAATAAAATTATCCATAAATCTTGATTATCATGTTATGTATTAATGCCATACATTTTCTTTACCAACAGTAATTATTAGGTTATATACATGCCCTAATTATGAGTGGTATAACATGGATTATTTTAACTTATTTATGAAATTGCCATCAATAACCATTGAAATTTATTATCATTAACAAGTTAAGCATGTGGAATTTCACAATATCCAACTCCCTGAGCTAAAATCTATGTCAATGAGATATATGTGCTTTGTATATGTTGTCATCTTTTTGTGTGTGATTGTGAATGCACACATGTTTTTTCAATAATTTATCACATTGAAATGTTATGTAGTCGTGTAATAAGTTTATCTCTTTTGAAAGATGATTTTTAAGAGTTTTTGCTTTATCATTGTTTCACACCATTTACGTACATCATTTTGTGTAAGCCTTGGTTTTATGGTAATGTTTTTAACTTAAACAGTTGCTCTTAATAATTTTTCTCTGTATGCTTATTCGTTTTAAGCATGGTAGCCATACTTCCTTGATTCCAAGCTCTGTTACATGGATTTGCATTTTGGACTGATATTGAATTAAGTGGATCACCAAATTCTCCTATAAATAATCATATCACATTCTCATTAATATATGTATCGTACAAGTAATAAACTGATTTTTATTTATAAATTAGATAAATTTATTTAATAAAATATTTTAATAGAATCAAAATTTTTATTTATAAATTAAATAAATATTATAAATATTTATGATATAAAATATTAAAATATCAATTTAAAAATATAATAAACAAAAATGTTGATTTTTGTAATTTGGTACTCTCTTTTCTTTTTTTTTAAAATAATTTTGCACTCTCCTAATACCTACTCATATCATATGTACCATAAAAAAAGAAAAAAAGAAAAATTAATTTCCTATTACCCAGTTGTTCCCAATATAAACAGTAATGAACAACGAGACAACACTGTGCACACATCAACAATAAGAATTTATGTAAATAGTCAAGTCATTTGATAATAAAGTAGTGGACATTTTCGGTAATCATAATTTAATTTTTAATATTTTTAATTCAAAAATAAAAATTTGTTTTTCAAAGGAAAAATTGCAATCTACATCTTCCTATATGAATCAAACTCAAAATTTGTCAATTGAGAAAATGTGGACAAGCAATGGTCATTTTTTTATGAAATTATTTGTACAAAAAATTACAATAATATTCAAATATTACACTTAAAAATCAATTAATTAAATATATAAACCAATGAATATCCAACGTATAGCTGAATAAATATTTGTTTGGGCTAAGTCAAATAAGTCATTAATCATGCTATGCTTGTCAGAAAAAAAATTAAAAAAAAATGATAAATGAAAAAATAAGAATAGATATCGATTATGTCCTTTTTTGCAATTCTTTTTATCTTTACAAATGAAATCTTCTTGTCTATGATTTGACAAATTTACCTAATTATGTAATTTTTTTGTGCCTAGTGCAATTTTTAGATCCATGACATATTTTTCCAAATATTTTGTGGTTTGATGTGGGAACATTTTAATTTGAAGGCATATCATCTACGATTAAATTTCAACAACCCGCTATTGACTTACTTGGACCAAAGAATAATTGACACATAAGCAAAAAAATCTATGTCAGCTTTGACATCCATGGTAATTAATGGCAAAATAAAAATATTAAAGACTTGTGATTTTATCTCCCATCAATGTATCATATGGTATGATCAGAAACAAAGTCTGTTCTGACATGTTCCTTGATACTCAATCATATAATTAACCTCTTGTTTTTGCACTATGTTTTGCAAATGAACAAAAACTTTCATGCTTAAAAGTTACTTGATTTGTTTTATAAAAGCAGCATAAATAATTGACGCAATTATGTATAATTTCTGCACGTTTGAGGGAGAATTCTATTATACTTAAGATTGATAATTCAATTCGTATTTGTCAGATTTTGATTTAATTCAATCTTATAAAATTATTTATTTTTTAAAAAATCAAGTTTTAGATTAAGTATTTTTGAAAAAAAATTAAGGTTGGGCAAAACCCATTTCCTACTTGATAAATATTTTTTATTATTTATTTAATTTTATATTTATATTTAAATAATAATATTAAATAATATTTTATATTATAAAATTAATTTTTTATTAATTTTAGATAAGATAAAGTCAATTGTACATTTAAGCATACATAGATCGAATCGGGTTTAAATATAAAAATAATATTTTTAATATTAAATCGGATCGAATTTAAAAATTAAGTTTATAAAATTGGCTCGGGTTCGAGACAAGCAAAAATTTGCTCCAACCCAAGTTGCCATTTGTTTTGTCCCTTGGCGTGAGAGAGATTGAAAATTATACTATATAATCTTATTTTCATTACACAGAAAGATTACAAGGAGCTAGGAGGCTGGACTACAGAGAGGTCCATTATCAACCAACCTGTTTCTTGTATGATACTAAGTAGAATAATTCAGGAAAATGCATCAAAACATTATTCAAAACAAATAAGAAAGTTACGGGGTTTGGATTTGGCTTTTAAGTTACTAATTGTTAATTTGGTCAGAACCGGGACTGAATATAGGCAACCACCTTCTTGTCCAACTGGAAGGCCTTTGTGAGAACATCAGGATTGATTGGTGGGTTTGAGCCAAAGACTGCATTAGCAATAGTGATAACCCCTGCATTTTGGCTGCCGAGACCAGCAAAGGCAACAGCCTTAGTTTCCCCTATATTGAACTGGAAGTGAATCAAACCTTTTGGGAAAACGAAAACATCTCCAGGTTTCAGGACTTTAGTGAAGAGACGGTTATCTGGGTTGGATGTAACAAAGCCAACATAGAGTGTGCCCTCTACAACAACTAGGATCTCAGCTCCTCGAGGGTGTAGGTGAGGAGGGATTAGTCCACCATAAGGTGCATAGTCGATTCGAACCAGAGATATGCCAAGAGTGTTAAGTCCTGGTATCTGGTCAACATTGACAGTAGTGACATTTGATCCAACCAGATTTGATGTGTTTCCCGGCATGTTGAGGCCTGAAAAGAAGAAGTCATCTGCTACTGCAAGCTTTGGGTCCTTGCAGAACTTCCCGTTTACAAACACTGCAGGAAAGAAATGATAGTTGATATATATCATCTCATGCAAAAGTAGAGTACCTTTCGGCAATGTTATTATATTAAAATATTGCTCCTAAGCTGCTGAATGTCATTCAGCTTAGGCAATATTAGCTTCATGATCATGAACATTAACATAAAGTCAACATAGACAGAATGCCTTACCGCCATCCTTGGTGTCCTTGAGAGCCACACAGAAGTCCTGCAGAGGACTAGGGTCAGAGGCCGAGGCTAATGAGAAAGCAAAAGCCAAGAGGGCAAAAGCAACAAGGATAGAGTCCATTCCTTTCATAAAGATACACCGGCAATGCTTATCTGACTTAACTGGTTGTTTGCTATTGTTTTGAACAAGAGTGGGAAACTATGCGAGTGGGAAACTATGCATGACAGACTGCTATTTATAGATGGGAACCAACGGCCTGGTCCCTATTCTCCTCAAGTATCAGGAAAAGACTTTCTTAACAGCAATCATTTTAAAATAATTTCGCTCTTTTATCATGGTTTATTTTACTCATTCTCTGCAGCTATACATGTGCTTTAATTACTGAAAAATGGTATTGGAAGTTGTCATGATTCTGTCTATGGTGCTTTTGCAGTGTAGGTTGGATTTGAAAGTCAGACAACGAGAAAACAGTCCAATCTTCTGTTGTCTGACTCCAGAATAGAACTCAATCAATTGATATACAAAAAGCATGATTCTTGGAGCACATATGCAATAAATTTATCTCAGGCTTAGAGCTTAGGCACATGTGTAGTTACTTAAGCTACGGCATCTATGCTTATCACATTAATTTTTTTTTAAGGTCAACCTTGCTTTACCAGCAACACTTTTTTATTATTTTGACTACAGCTGGAAGCAATGGTCTGAGACTGTTAAATAAATCTGTTGGAACTCTTCTGGATTGAACACAGCTTGAGTACTGAACACGTGGAAGGTCTCAAACTAACTGCTTTGATAAATTATTTGATATTACTAGTGTTGTAACCCTGTTTCGCTTGGGATCGGTTGAGATTAATAATTTTTTTAGAGTATATTATAAAGATAGAATTAAAAATATTTAAATGCATTACATTTGCATTTATATATCAAATAAAAAATTAAAAGTTACACATATAAAAGAAATATTACAATTTAGTGAGAGATTAAAAGTTAATATTATAATTTTGTTTTATGTACCAAATAAAACAAAAGCATAAAATAAATCCATATACAAAAATAGATTCCCTCCAACAAAATCCCACTAAAAAAGTAAGTCTCATTTTTTCACACTCAAAAATCCATTAAACCTAAAAAAAGGAATAGCTATTATGTGTAAAAAACTTATACAATAACAAATTCTTTTAACATCTAACCTATAAAATAACTTACATTCCCTTACACCTCAAAGCCCATTAAACCCAAAAAAATAATAGTTGTCATGTGTAGAAGGCTTATCCATATTCCTTCACATCCCAAAACCCACTAAATCCTCAAAAAAAAAAAAAAAGAGAAAAGAAAAAACGTCATTTGTAGAACGCTAATGGGACATTTTATAGATAGTAGTATAGGTACCTGTTGTAGCTACAATATGTAAAAGGATTAGTGTTTGAAATTAAGGGTGTTCATTGGTTTGGTTAATTTTAAATTAAATTATTTAAAATTAAATTAAATTTTTTATTTTTATTAATAGAATCGAATTTAAAAATTTTAAAAATTAATTGATCAAATTAAATTTGGTTAGTTCGATTAATTTTTTTGATTAATTGAGTAAAAATACATTTAAGTTAAATTATATTTTAAAATTTAAATTTCTCATATTTTAAATAAACTAAATAAAATTATCAAACAAAATATTCAAATACTAAAGTATTACATAAAAAACTCTAACAACTTATGAAATTAAATAATCCATTTCATATATATATTTTTTTATATTTAGATTATGTTATATTTCGGTTTTTGAATCGAATTAATGAAAAATAAAAATTTTTATAAAATTAATTTGGCTAACCAATCGAAATTAATTTAGTAATCGATTGATTAATTAAATTAAATTGATCAACTGATTAATTCAGTAATCAATCGATTAATCAAATTAAATCAATTTAATCAGTTAATTTAATTAAAATTGAATTATAAACACTTTTAATTCAATAATCGATCGATTAATTAAATTAAATTGATTCAATCAATTAATTTAATTAAAATTGAATTATAAACACCTTTATTTGGAATAGGCTTATCCAAGATTGTTCAAATTTTAAGTCCTTATTTAACTAGAAATTGACTTGGTAAAGTCATAAAATCCAGTCATTTGCATAAAATTCACTCTTCCGGAAAATCCATGCAAATGTTTCAATTCTAGATTCGCTAACTACTTTGTCAGCTAACAAGTAGGTTAAAGAGAAGGTTCAGCTGCTTACCACATTTCCTTACTTTATTTATTTATTTTTATCATGATGAGAAACACTCTTATTGGCAAACCTTAATTGAAATAGTAATTTTTTAATTTAATATCAAGATATTATAAGAATATGTAATAATATATATATTTGAATTTATATTTGTAAAATATATTTTATAAAATAAAATTATAAAATTTTTAAATCAAAATAAATAATACCATACAATTGAATATAAATTTTTATATAATTATACCACATACAACTTGAGTTCTAGCCATTAATATAGGAAAATTGACCCAATTTGTTTTCCAAGTTTACAAAATGTATTGAATAAGCCCCATTTTCCACTAAGCTAAACCCAAATGGATAAACCCCAATTGTTAATCCCATTATCTTCACTTATTGCTGACCAAGTGGAATGGCAACGCATAAAAATACCATGCAAAATTGAATTGCGCCAATACTGCCAACTTATTGCCTTGGATTTGTGATGGCACCTAATCCACGTGAGAATGTCATGTCTTTGGCAACTTTTCATATAAACTTTGATTAGGCTAAAGCTGTGTAGACTCTATGAGACATAGCTGCCAACTCTAGCATCTGGGGTTGCAGAACTGCATCTTCACGAGTAAATGCAGGGATTTATGACTTGATTTGGGAATCATTTGTGTAGCTCACAATTTGATGAAGAAAAAGAAGGGCCAGGGTCCGTATAGTTTTCAGGTCTACGCAGTCAGCGATTGACTCTGAAAATCACATTGTCAAGTATGTTATGAGCGTTACTTTGCTTCTAGTACTCCTTATGTATGCTTTGAGCACTGTAGCATCCATTTTGGAACTTTTTTTGATGTTGCTTTAACTTTTGTGTAGTTAATTTTTGCATTCTCCGAATACTAACTGTAGACGTCGTATTTGTATGAGCTTTTGAGTCCGACTTTAATTCTAAAATCAGGTCTAAATTTGTTATTTTTATTAAATAATATATATTAATAAAATAATAATATAAAAAAATAAAAAAAAACAAAAAGGTTGGTGCTAATGGGCCCTGCATACATTGCCACATTTCTGTTCACCCATATGTCCCTGTTCACCAAAGGTCTATAAAGCACTAGCACTTACGCCCTATAGAAGGAGGATTCGTACCCTTCCTAGTCACAGCCTCTACACATCTTTTTTTTTTTTTATAAAATAAAAAAATAAAACAAAACCAAAAATCTGCCAGAAACCAAAAAAAAAAAAAATACAATCCTTCCCGTAAGGAGGAGCCATCAGCGCCAAGCCCTTGCAACAAAAAAAATAAAAAAAGTCAATTTTAGTTTATAAAAAAAAAAAAAAGAAAGGAAATCGAAACTTTAAGCTCGATTTACGCCAATCGAGGTTGTTCCCAGTGAAAAGGAGATCAGATCTAGAAAAAACACGTTGAAGAGAATATTTTGGGGTATTTTGAGACTTTTCGACTTCGACGTTGACAACAGCGACAGGTGGTCGATGGCCAACGTGACCAACGATGACTAACCGATTGGTCTAGAAAGAGGGGGTTTGAGAGTGTAGAGAGAGAGAGGGAGAAGAAAAATGAGAGAAGAAAAAATTTTTTAGCTTTTATAGAAGGTTGAGATTCAAAACGACGTCGTTTAATCAAAAGGGCTGAAACGACGTCGTTTGGCTAGAGGAGAGGATCCGCACGTGGACTCTGATCCGACCCAAGATCCATGTAAATCGACCCATCCACCTGACTTCTCTTAGCCCCAGGCTTGACTTGTTAAATTGAACAAAAATCGAACCGCTGAACTCGAGCCGGATTGGCCCCAAACCGCTGAACGCGACCAGACCGCCAAACTAACGTTGACCGGACCAATCTTCAAGTAAAAAGAATTATTATTATTTTTTAATTTTTTAAAAATATTATTTTTGTTACTTTAAATTTTATTATTAATATTTATGCATGTTAAAATGTTTAAAATTGCTATAATAAATTTTTGTTGTTTTATAATATTGTTAAAATTTTTATAATTATGTTATTTTTAAAAATAAACCTAATAATAATACAAATTTAAAAAAAATGTATGAAAAGAAAATTTTTATCCGATGATGAGATTCAAAAATACTTCGAGTAGTGATACCTATGAAATCTCTAGATGAGAAGATTTTTTTTAAATACTACCAGTGTATTGAAGTATTTATAAAAAATTTTCAATACAATAAATTTTTTTTTGTTATAAAAAAGTAAATAATAATTAATTAATAAATTAAGAATAAGTAATAAAAAATAAGAAAAAAGAAAATTTTATCCGGTGATGGGATTTTAAAAGTATTCCGAGTAAAGATGCTTTAAGAAATCCCTAGGTAAGAAGATTTTTTAAAAATATTACCAGTATTTTGAAATATTTATAGAAAATCTTCAATATAATAAAAATTCTTCTTTTTTCTTTTTTTTTTAAAATAAAAATAAATAATAATAAAAATTAATAAAATTTCTAAATAATAAAAATAAAATGTGTGCGTTAACGTATTATCATTTGCATCGCATGCACGGCATAAATTTTCTACGAAAAGTAAATTTGAGCCTCCGAAGATGAGATTTTAAGGTATTCTAAGAAGTGATGCTTAAAAAATCTCTAGGTGAGAAATGGTTCTTTTAATGTTACCAACGTATTGAAATATTTTAAGAATTATTTCAATAAAAATGTTTCAATTTATTTTTCTCGAATAAAATTTGAATAATAAATTTTTTAAAATAATTTTCAATAAATAAAAAATCAAAGAAATTATTTTTCAAATACTAAAAATAAGGCTGTTTTTATTAAAATCATAAGATAACATGTTAGTTAAGTGGTACCGTTTTTAAACGGGTGCTGTAGGGTGATAATCCTTTCCCACACGTAATCGATTCTCAAACCCAGACTGTTTCGCAGACCATAAAATTATCTTTTCAATAAATTTTAAATCTTATTAAAAAGATATATTTCAATAGGTAACCAATTGCATCTAGCCAAAAAAAATTGTGGCGACTCTATTTTTTTATTTTTGTTTTCAAATTCGTCGGACGACTCATAAACCGTTACGACAGCTTGGTGACTCCACTGGAGAAGCCATTTATTTTTCAGAGTCAGGCCAAAATTAACTACGTGTTATCCTTAAATTTTGATTTAAACATTCTTAATCGATTCTTTAGATTTTTATTTTTCACTTTTCATAAAAAAAAAAATCGAAAGCAAAAAAAAATTTCACACACGTTTCTTTTACTATGTTTCTTATGTTTTATTTTTTTTGTGTATATTACTTTTGATAAATTAAGAAATATATACACACACAATGACACGATGCATCTTATGCATGAGCTCTATACCCGGACTCCATCTTTTATAAGAGAAAGTAAAGTACCTATGCCCTCGTGAGGTGATAACCTTCGCAATGCCAAGCGAAATACTTTCACTCAAATTGAACCATTTTCGTTCGTAACCTGTAATGGATGAGGATCGAGGTGCCTTATTAATCCAACATGGACGACAGTAAGGAACAATTTGAGAACCTTTAGATGCACGTCAACCTAAACCAAGCATGTAATAAATCTAGGAAGCTAACCTTAGATAGAACCTTGCCACCTTCTTATAGAGAATACCAAAGTCCAAAACATATAGGAATAAAAGTTGTGTATAATATAAAAATAAAACAAAACAAAAAAAATCTCAAAATTTTTTTTATCTCAAACCACCTCTTCACATTAACTCAATTTTGTTTTGTTTTTCTTTTTACATTAATCATATCATACAGTTCTGCATGAAGGTATTTGCTTTAAGATATCTTTCTCTCGAGAAGTCTTCATGGATCTTATAGAACTATAGACTTGCTCAAATCTCATGAAAAATTTCTAGTATTGAAATTTATCCAAAAGTAAATATCTCCCACTTGCATTCATGCATCATGTACACCATTTTTATTTTTTAAAAAAATAAAAAATAAAAAATAAAATTTTGAACACATGGCATTTTAATTTAAAAATAATTTTTTTTTGGTGATGAAGGTTCAAGAGTAGCTCATCCACCAAAAATTTTTTACTCAACCTATTTACTATTCATATAATACCAGAGCTCAAACAAGAATCATGAAATAACAACAAGTCAGTTGATTTGAAAGGATTGAGAAAGCTTAAGAAAGACTAAAAGAGGATCTGTATAGGATAATGGACATGCTCAAGAATCCGAATAAAAGAAAAGTAATGGAAGAAAATCTTAGCCTCCAAGAACAATCGCCAGACATGGTAGATCTTACATACCCTTCAGGGTTTGAACCACGACCAACTCAACATTCTCAAGAGTCAAAATTCAAATTCTTACCCCCGAAAGATATGCTGATCCTTATCCAGGGATGCCATCCACGCTTGTTTCAAGATAATTCTAAAATTTTACTAATCCTGTCATGGTAGAAAAATCATCTGAGCCAATCTTGATTTCATACTAGGATGATTCCAAGGAGAGAGAAAATCTAGAGATAGAGACATTTAAAAAAGTAGAAGATACCAGTGCTCAATAAAAGATAGAATTATTAAAAAAAAAACTTAGGGCCATAGAGGGAATGCATTTTTATGGCTTCATAGATGCAACTGAGCTTTGTTTGATTTCAGATGTGGTCATTTCACCTAAATTCAAAGTCCTTGAGTTTAAAAAATATGATGGCACAAAATGTTTAATGACTCATATCATCATGTATTATCGCAAGATGGTGGCACATATTCATGATGAGAAGTTGTTGATGCATGTATTTTAGGACAGCCTTACAGGATTTGTAGTCAGATTATATGTTCAACTAAACATGACTCATATTCGTTCCTAGTAAGAGCTCTCAAGGGCATTTATTACACAATACTAGTATGTCATAGATTTAGCTCCAGATCATGTATCTCTACAGAACATGAAAAAAAGGTAACCGAAAGCTTTAAAGAGTATGCACAGAGATGAAAAGATATAGCTACACAAGTTTAACCTCTTTTTACTAAGAAAGAGACAATTGTCTTATTTGTGAACACCTTGAAAGCATCGTACTATAAAATATTGATAAGCAATGCCACTAAAAACTTTATAGATATGGTGATATTTGGTGAAATTATTAAAAATACCATAAAAAATGGCAAGCTCAATGCAGGAGAGACAAGCAAAGCAAAGATAGGCATAGCCTAAAAAAAAATGAAGCCCAAACAGCGAACTATGTGGGGTAACAGTTTATAAGTTTCACTCTATACCCTACACCAGTATACCAAACCCATTACCTTCCTATAAATAATGTTACATCCATTCCTTATCCTTGTCAACCGTATCAGCCACTACAATAACCAATTTATTCACTCCATTTTTAACTATCTTTTCAGACACTCAGCTATTCATACAACCATTCTGTTGTACCTACCAGATCAGAACAAAGATCCTATCCAAGTAGAGGTCTGAAAGCCTAAAAAATACTAAAAAAGGAACCACTTTTGACCCTATTCCTATATTTTACACAGAATTGTTACCCCAACTTATCCAGAATCGACTTTTAGAACTTGTGCATCTAAAACCCCTTTAACTCCCTTACCCAAAATGGTACGATCCTAATGCAAAATGTAATTATCATAATGAAAATCAGGGTCACTCAACAAAGAACTATCCTGCACTGAAATACAAGGTTAGAAATCTCATTAAAGCTGAAAAAATAAAATTAAAAACTAACAGTGATCATCATGTTGTTGAAAACTATCTACCTTGATATATTAAAAAAGAGATGAACCAAAAGTGTTAAAGCATTGATTTGATAGACAAATGAGGAATTGAAGAATGATTCTATGGCTTTTCTCAAGAAATGATGGATACTTCATTTGGTGTTGCAAAGAGGTGGATTGATTTAAAATAAAAAGTGTGCCTTTTTTGTTTTCTTTTTCACTTTTGTATTAGACATGTGTATGAACTTCATGACTTGTATGAAAGTTGAATCTGAATGCTAAGAGCCTTATTTTTTTTTTTTGTCTCAAGTTTAAGAAAAAATTTTTTTTTTATAATAAAAAGTCTTAAAAAATTTGGTGGTCGTTATTATGAATCTACCCGGATAAAATATTTTGATGTTCTTTTATGTCCCAAAATCACTTAAAAGAGAACCTTAATACTCTGAAAGATACAAGTTTAAACTTTGTGATGTTATCTCAAAGCAACAAACACTGAAATGATCAATCTAAAAAAAAACTTTTAAATTCATTAAAAATCAGGTAGATATGTGCTTTTTTATCTAGATGTTGGTGATTTGATAGGTGTTAAGACTATGTTTCAAACAAAAAGTCATCTAGATAGCTATGAATACACAAACACACCATTTTTTTTTCGTTTAGGGGGCATATTGACAGAAAAACATGATTTTTAGTTGCCCTTAATATTACCTAGTTTAGGGTACTAGATAATTTCATGATGATGTACACAATTGAGATCCAAATAAACCCTTTCAACATGATTTCCATTGTCATATAAACCTTGTTGACTTATCAAAATAGGACAAAGATTGGTTGTGATGTGAGTTATGAAAACAAGAAGAAAAAAAATATTGATGGCTACATCGTGCACTCTAGATATTCAAACGATCCCAAAAGGAAAAAGAGAGGTGATAAAAATAAAATTTTAATTTTTCAAGGAATCACTCTTCAGTACAAGTGACCAGATTTGATATGACAAATGATCATCTTTTCTTATCTTTTCACAAATAAAAAATTATCCATTTGCTACCCATTTGAACCTAGTGAATTCTTTCTAAATGAATCTTGATTAATGATTACCCTTTACATTAGGAAAAAAATATAAAGAAAGATTTATTTGATGAAGTCATGAAAGAATACCTTAAGTTGCAAGGGCAAATGTTAAACAAATTAAGTTTAGAAATTTTGAACATATTTCAGCAAATGTTGAAATATGCAAGAAAGAACAAAAGTGAAAACATAAAAAAAAAAGAGAAAAAATAGATGATTGGATGTCACGACTGAAGAAATAAAAGGGATAAGTGGCAAAAAAAAGTCCTGCAAAATGATCATTGGTTTGATCACCTTCAAACATATGTTTTGAGCTTATTTATCCATTCTTTCAGAACCTCGAACCCTAACCTATGTTACATACCCTGAAAAGTCTATTTTGATCAAACATGGATGCTTGAACTGAAGAGTTTGTTTCTTGTAGAATCCTTCATGAACAACTTTGCTTTTGTCTTTTTTTTTTTCACAAGAATACTTGAGTGCATGATGAAATCATAAAAAAAAACAATAAAAAAAAACAAAAAAGGCAAAAAAAAGAAAAATAAAAGAATGAAGCTCTAGGGTAAAAATCCAAAAATGGGCTATCTAGAGCAAGAATGGGATTGCAAAATAAAAACTCATCACAACTAATGATTGAGATGTATGTAAGGGTTATCATAAAAAATCTTGGCCTTGCCTAATATGATCTTGAATTAACTACAGCTGGTCTTGACATCTATTAAAATATCACATTGTGATACTAAAAAAGGGTGTCAAATCTGATTTAACCACAAAAGACCTTTCAAAAGAATTTGTTGTTAAGCCTAGATAAAAATTCAATTTTTTCATGCAGACCTTAGTTTGACAATTGATCATCCCAGCCTTTTGAAAAGATAGAATTGCCATGTGCATAATAATGATCACCTTTTTTTAGAAACTTAAGAGTCACATTATTTTATAGAAGATGACTAAGGCAATTTTTTTTTCATTAAAATAAAATGTTTTTAGAGATGAAAAATAAAATTTTGAAAATTTTTTTGAGAAAAATAAAAAGGCAATATAGGAATACAAAAGTATGTTTAATAAGTTGAGTTTTACCACCATTCGATAGCTCATTTTCTTTAATTCCCTTTCATCAAGTTTGAATTGGTTAGATGCATGTTTGATTTGAAGATGAAAAAATGGAAAGAAAAGTCGAGAAATCCAAATTGTGAAGAAAAAAAGCAAAATTGATGAAAAATTAACAGCAAAGAAAGGATTTGGAATTGAGATGGAAGATTCAGGATTGAATCAAATAAAACTTTGAAGAAAAAAAGATTTTGGGTAGTAGCATATCTTGACCTTTTTAAAAAAAAATTGAGCATTTGAACCTTTTAACATTGATTTGCATCATTAGCTTGTCATTGATTGATAAAGCATGTGTGTATTGGTATTTTTTTTAAAAGATATTTGCATTTCATGTGCATCATTTTAAGAAAAGACATTTTTATTTCATGTGCATCATTTTAGGAAAAGATATTTGTATTTGCATCCTTATTTTAAGAGAAGACATTTGCATCATAATGGTGTTCACCAATTTTGGAAACATTAATGAAGAAAAAAAAAAGAGGGCAAAAACATACTTAAAAGATCAAGATGAGATGGCATAAGATGAGAGCTTTAAGCCTAATCTAGCTGGCAAAAAAGTTATTAACCCCAGTGAAATCGAGATCAATCAAAGAAAATATTACGATAAATTATTTTCAAAGTTCTTAGTAGTGATATCCGAGTATTAAAGTATGAGTTACATTTTTTTGGTGGTGATATCCAAGACATTTTCAAAATCACTCGGTGGTGATATCCGAGTTTAAAGTTTGAATTTGCACTTGCATTCTCTTGGTGGTGAAATTCAAGACATTTTTAAAATCACTAGGTGGTGATATTCGAGTATTAAAAAAGTCATTTGTATTTTTTTGGTGGTGATATCCGAGTATTAAGATTTTAATTGCATATTCTCGGTGGTGATATTCGAGTGTAAATTTTGAATTTACATTTTTTTAGTGGTGATATCTGAATATTAAAGCTTGAATTGCATTTTCTTGGTGATATTCGAGTTTTCTTTGGTGACAATATCCGAAGTCATTTGCATCTTCTTGGTGGTGATATCCAAGTTTACAGTTTGAATTTACATTTGTATTCTTTCGATGGTGATATTCGAGTTTTTTTTTGTGACGATATCCAAAGACATTTGTATATTCTCGGTGGTGATATCCGAGTTTAAAGTTTGAATTTACATTTGCATTCTCTCAGTGGTGATATCGAGTATTAAAGCTTGAATTACATTTTCTCGATGGTGATATTCGAGTTCCCTTCGATGGCGATATCCGAAGACATTTGCATCTTCCCAGTGGTGATATCCGAGTTTAAAGTTTAAATTTGCATTTGTATTCTCTCGATGGTGATATCCGAGTATTAAAGCTTGAATTACGTTTTTTCGATGGTGATATCCGAGTATTAAAATTTGAATTACATATTCTCGATGGTGATATCCGAGTTTAAATTTTGAATTTACATTTTTTCGATGGTGATATCGAGTATTAAAACTTGAATTGTATTTTCTTGATGGTGATATTCGAGTTTCCTCCAGTGGTAATATTCGAAGTCATTTGCATTTTCTCAGTGGTGATATCCAAGTTTAAAGTTTGAATTTGCATTTGCATTCTCTTGATGGTGATATTCGAGTTTCCTTTGGTGATGATATCCAAAGTCATTGGTATATTCTCGATGGTGATAGCTGAGTTTAAAGTTTGAATTTGCATTTGCATTCTTTCAGTGGTGATATATGAGTATTAAAGCTTGAATTATATTTTTTCAATGGTGATATTTGAGTTTCCTTCGGTGGGAAAATCCGAAGACATTTGCATTTTCTCGGTGGTGATATCCGAGTTTAAAGTTTAAATTTCCATATGCATTTTCTCGGTGGTGATATCTAAGTATTAAAGCTTAATTTACATTTTCTCAATGGTGATATTCGAGTTTCCTTTAATGGCAATATCTGAAGTCATTTGCATCTTTTCGATGGTGATATTCGAGATTATTTATCCTTCGATGGTGATATTCGAAGTTATTTTTTTAATAGTTTAATTTAAAGTTATTGAGCCTCTGCTATTTTTTTCAAGATAAGATTTTAAAGTTGTTGAGCATTTGCTGAGAGAAGCCCTTTTTCAGATGAGAATATTTAAAGTTGTTGAGCCTTTGCTGAGAGGAGCTTTTATCAATATAAGATTTTAAAGTTGTTAAGTCTCTATTGAGAAGAGTCATTTTTCAGATGAGAATTTTTAAAGTTGTTGAGCCTCTACTGAGAGGCGCATTTTTCAAATTCTAAATTTTCAAAAGTTGTCGAGCCTCGAGTAAGATGGGCATTTTCGATTTGATGAGAAAAGCTTTCTGATTAGTTTAAGTATATAAAAAAAAACTTTTTCGAACAAAATTGATGTCTTTGTCTTTACACTATTCCTAATTCTCAGCAATATACAAAGAGGGGTAACTGTAGACATCAAATTTATCCGAGCCTTTGAGTAGACCTTGATTCTAAAATCGGGTCTAAATTTGTCATTTTTATTTTATTTTTATTAAATAATATATATTAATAAGATAATAATATTATTATTAAATATAATAATAATACAAAAAATAGAAAAAACGAAAAAAAAATAAAAGGGTCGGTGGCAATGGGTGCCGTGCACGGCACCACTGTCACCCTCTGTTCACCCTTGCATACACTGTCACCCCTGTTTACCCCATGTTCACCCCTGCATACACTGCCACCCCCATGTTCCCCCCTGCATACATTGTCACATCTCTGTTCATCCATGTGCCTTTGTTCACCAAAGGTTTATAAAGCATTAGCATTTATGCCCCATAGAAGGAGGATCCGTGCCCTTCCCAGTCACAGCCACCGCACATCTTTTTTTTTTTTACAAAAGAAAAATCAAAACAGAACCAAAAAGTTTGCCAGAAACAAAAAAAATAAAAAAAACACAGTCTTCCCAGTAGGGAGAACCATCAGCGCTAAGCCCCTGCAACAAAAAAAAACCAAAAGAGTTAGTTTTAGTTTATAAAAAAAAAAAAAAAAAGAGATCGAAACTTTAAGCCCCAATCTATGCCAATCGAGGTTGTTCCTAGTGAAAAGGAGATCGGATCCAGAAAGAATGCGTCGAGGAGAATATTTTGGTGTATTTTAAGATTTTTCGGCACTGATGCTGGCGGTGGCGATAGGCAACCGGTGGCCAACGTGACGAACGGTGATCGGTCTAGAGAAAGGGGGTTTGAAAGTGTAGAGAGAGAGGAAAAAAAATAAGAGATTTTTTGGCTTTTATAGAAGGTTGAGATTTAAAATGACGTCATCTAAGAAAATGGCTGAAACAATGTCGTTTTACTGAATGAGAGGATCCACGTGTGGACCAGGCTCTGACCCGGGATTCGCGCAAACTGACCCATTAACCCGACTCCCCTTAACCCCAAGCCTGACTGGTCCAACGAACTAAAATCGAACTGTTGAACCTGATTCGGACTGAACCTGAGTCGGACTGGCCCCAAATCACTGAACACGATTAGACCACCAGATCAATGTTGATCGGACCGTTGACCGGTCTGGTTCAGGTAAAAAAATTTATTTTTTTTAAATTTTTTGATTTTTTAAAAATATTATTTTTGTTACTTGAAATTTTATTATTAATATTTATGCATGTTAAAATGTTTAAAATTGCTATAATAAATTTTTATTATTTTATAATATTGTTAAAATTTTTATAATTATGTTATTTTTAAAAATAAACCTAATAATAATACAAAATTTAAAAAAATGTATGAAAAAGAAATTTTTATCCGATGATGATATTTCAAAGATATTTTGAGTAGTGATACCTATAAAATCTTTAGATGAGAAGATTTTTTTTAAAATACTACCAGTGTATTGGAGTATTTATAAAATTTTTTTAATATAATAAATTTTTTTTTGGTTATAAAATAGTAAATAATAATTAATTAATAAATTAAGAATAAGTAATAAAAAATAAGGAAAAAAATTTTATCCGATGATGAAATTTTAAAAGTATTTCAAGTAGAGATATTTTAAGAAATCCTAGGTGAGAAATTTTTTAAAAATATTACCAGTGTATTAGAATATTTATAAAAAATCTTTAATATAATAAAAATTCATCTTTTTTCTTTTTTTTTTAATAAAAATATTAATAAAAATTAAATTTCTAAATAATAAAAATAAAATGTGTGCGTTAACATATTATCATTTGAATCGCATGCACATCATAAATTTTTTACGAAAAGTAAATTTGAGCCTCCGAAGATGAGATTTTATGGTATTCCAAGAAGCAATACCTAAAAAATCTCTAGATGAGAAATAGTTCTTTCAATGTTACCAATGTATTGAAACATTTTAAGAATTATTTCAATAAAAAGATTCAAATTTATTTTTCTCGAATAAAATTTGAATAATAAACCTTTTATAAAAAATAATTCCCAATAAATGAAAAAATCAAAGAAACTATTTTTTAAATATCGAAAATAAGACTATTTTCATTAAAATCATAAGATAACATGTTAAATAAGTGGTATCATTTTTAAACGGGCACCGTGAGAGTGCTAATATTTTCTCACATGTAACCGACTCCCAAACTTAGACTATTTCGTAAACTATAAAATTATTTTTTTAATAAATTTTAATTAATTTTAAAATCTTATTAAAATGATAAATTTTAATAAGTAATCAATCACACATAATAAAAAAAAATTGATGATGACTTTATTTTTTTTATTTTTATTTTTAAATTCGTTGGGCGGCTCGTAAACCGTTACAACACTAACACATATCAGATCCCAAAAAAGGTATTTTATAACCCGAACTTTCATTTTTGCACCAATCACTGAGATTCAGACACACCTTGACTTATTGATCCAAAGTTTTGAAACATAATGCAATATTATTCTAATGAAGCTTAAACATATAGAGAGGCTTACATAAGCAGAATAACATCAGCAATCCATTTATTTGTAAAATTCAACAAGAATTGTTAAATAATGAGGGAAACATGTCCAATAATATCCGCATTAAGCTACAACTTGAAGTGTCTTGAAAATAATGCTCTAATTGCTATCCCACCAGAATTGTGACTGAAGGTAATTCACCACATTCTTGTCTAGCTGGAAGGCCTTGACAAGAATATCAGGATTAATCGCTGGATTGGATCCAAAGACTGCGTTTGCTATTGTTATGACACCAGGGTTTTGGCTACTTAAACCAGCAAAGGCAACAGCATTAGTTTTCCTCCCATTGAATAGGAAGTGAATGAGACCAACTGGGAAAACAAAAACATCTCCAGGGTTGAGGACTTTGGTGATGAGATGGTTCTCTGATGTAACAAAACCAACATAGAGTGCACCCTCCATGACGACTAGGATCCCAGTGGCACGACGATGAGTGAGGAAGGTTTAAACCGCCATAAGGTGCAAAGTCAATTCGAACCAGAGATATGCCAAGAGTGTTAAGTCCTGGTATATGTTCAACATTGACAGGGTTAACTTTTGATCCTATTTGATTCGATGTGTTTCCTGGCATGTTGAGTCCTGAAAAGAAGAAGTCTTCTGCTTTGGCAAGTTTAGTCCTTGAGAACTTCCCATTAACAAACACCGCAGGATTGAAAAATATGCTAGTTGCTACCATACTAGTAAAAAATATGTAAAATTTCGTAACTGATAAAAAAATATTATATATATTTATATAACTTTGCTACTTGCAGAGTTGCTTAATTTTAGGCACATATTTGAAGCATAAGTTTAAGAAATAATTAAAGAGAAAAACAAAACATACCACCATCCTTGGGCTCATTGATGGCTATGCGGAAGTCCTAGAGAGGGCCAGGATCATATGCATAAGCAAATGAGGAAACCAGAGCCAACAGAGAAAATGCTAGGAGGAGATGAGCACCTTTCATTATGATAATTTGACTTCTAGCTTATATTCTTCCAAGTTTCATTTGCTTGGAAGGGATGAGAAACTTTACCGGAGAACATGCCTATTTATAGAATGGGGTCTTTGAACTAGTTTATGCCCTATCATTTTCAAGAAGAACTAAGTCTGCTGCAATTTCTTTTTTCCTTTTAAATTTCTGATGAATTGTGCTTCATCTACTACCCATGTCTCTTCTCTTCACCGAGTTGCCTCTTCCCAGGCTTGCATCAGTCGTTTTCTCATGGAAACAGTCATTTCTGTCATTAAACTATGTCTTTTATGCTACTTAATACAACTTGAGCCATCTTGTGGACTTTAGCACAAATAGAAGGTTGCCAATTAAGGCTGCGGGCACTCCAGGTCATATAAGATACAATTAAAAATAAAGTTGACAATAATCCTTGTTAAAAGCCTTTGTCCGTACCTTAATAAATGTTATTAATAGTATCTACTACACTTGACTGTACCGGCTCTATCATCTTTGAAGTTTAATGACAGTATAGGTGCTTTGTGATATTTATCTGATCAGGGCCAATTAAATTTTTATTTAAAATGTTAAAGAGACTTTCATTGTGGTTTTATCTTCTTTTTTTTTTTTTAAATAATTATAATTCAGGAATAAAGGAAGAAGTTGCAGTTGTTGAAATTTAAACTCTTGTCTATTGATTAACATCTTTTAAAAATAAGTATATGAACTAACTGATCTTAGCTTCGGTTTCATTGTGAGTTTATCGCCACTTTCATTTCAGAGTGATTAATACTGAAACTTGTTCTCTTTCTTTTTTTTTTCCTTCATTTCTTCTCCTTTTGTTATTCTTATTATTCACTATTTTAATTATAAAAATAATGATTTCGAGGAGTTGATGCTGCAGGCCGGCTAATGAACCTCTCCCGGAAATTAATTAATGAATTCAAAAAAATAGCATGCATGACTTAAGAAGTAGTCATGCAAGAACGATTCAGTCAGATTTTTTATTTGGTAAATGTTATCTGTTTTCTTTTTTTTTTTTCTCTCTCTCAAAAGAATAATTAAAGAATGACAATTGAATAGACCTGTTCAATGAGTGATGTCTATAAAATGGCATGCTCTTGAAAAGAAGAAAATGATAATTTTAGTGTAATAATTTGTGTTTTATAACGAGACTTAAAGTTTATTTATACTTAGATAAAATATTATAAAATAAAAAATATAATAAATAGAAATAATAATTAAATTAATTTTTATAATCAATTAAATTAATATTTAATATTTTTTAAATTAATATCAAATCAATATCTAATATTTTTCAAATCAATATCAAATCAATTTAAATATTACTATAATAATATTATCAATTTAAAATATTATCAAAATATTACTAGAATATCATTAACATCCCCGTAAACTCAAGATGGTATGAGAAAAAGTCTTATCATCATTTAACAAGTTATGAAACTTAATTTTTGTATATTCAGTCATATTGTTAGACCTGAAGATTTTATTTTTCTAGAAAATTGAGTTTGTATCATATTATTGAATTCACGAAAAATTCATAAAAATTTAATTCTTTGTATGAATAAATATATCCAAGTTTAATGAGAAAAATCATCAATAAATATAACAAAGTAACGTGAACCTCTTAAGATAAATGTGGGAGTTGGACATCAAATATCATAATGGACTAAATAAAAAAGAGCAGATAAAATAGAATCATTTTTATTAAATGGTAAAGCACTTTGCTTTCCAATTGACAAGATAAACAATCAAAAATATTATGAGAAACACTAGTAGAAGCAAGTGACTTTATTCGAGAAATAGATGCATGTTATAGCCTAAAATGCCATAAATCTAAAGAAATTGAAGAGTTAGTTGTTTGAGATGTAGCAGTAGTAATCAAATGTTGTGAAATTTTCAAAGTTTCAAACTCAAATAGTGTTGCAACCTTACGCCCTATCCCAATTTTCTGATATGTTTGAGGATCTTGCACAATACAACTATATCGTTGTCACAAAATTGGACAATAGAAAGAAAATTTAAGGTAAAATTAAGAACAAGGTAAGTGTAAAATATACATAATTTTGAGGTTTCAATATTACCAATGTAGCTAGCTTTTAAAATAGATCCATTTGTTGTTTTAATGATTGGACCATTAGGTACAGGTATCTTGCTTTTGAACAAAGAAAGATCAGCAGTTATATGATTTTCACAGATAGTATCAAATAACCTAACATTACCTGATGTAGTAGCAAGCATGGTAAGAACATGAGATCGAGATAATACTTAATTGAGCAAAGTTTAAAAATCAGTGGTGGAGATTGTAATGATCTCAGAAGAAAACTCAGAAGTGTTTGATTCAGTAGTTGTTATCGTAACAATCTTGTTGGTTCGAGAATCATGAATTAGACTACTATTACAATGATATTTAGCTCTACATTTCTAAATGAGATGATTAGTCCTCTCACATTGTGAACAAAACTTGTGAAAAGTAGAGTTAGTACTTTTTTGAGAAGCAACAACAATAATTGTATCAGCACTATGAATCTGACTCACACCCAACTGAGTTTCCTCAGATATCAATTCCATAAAGATATTATCCATAGTTGGTAAGGGATATTGACACAAAAATGAAAATATGAAATTCTCAAATTCATCTCAAAATGACATTAAAAATTGAATAAGACAAATTTGATTTCGATAAGTAATAAAATTACCAACATCACTTTCATCATTGTATTCCGGCTTAGAATTTTTAAGTATATCCCATAAATATTGCATTTTAGAATAAAAATCATCAATTGACTAACTTGGATCTTAACGAAGACAAGATAAAGTGATCAAAATATTATATTGATGAGCAAGGGTAATATAACTGTATCGTATGGCAATAAAATTATAAACATCTTTAACAAGTTCAAATCACCCAAAATGTAAATTGATAGAAGAAATAATGGTGTTAGTGAACCAAGACAAAATTTGGCGATACTTACTTTTCCATTCCTTTAGATGATCTGCAAATTTATCATCGGATTCTTTTTTTTTTTTTTTTTTTGATGCTTTGCATTCTCCAATAACAATAAGTCATAATTTCATTTCTCTTAGATAACTATGTATAGTCGTAGCCCACTTATTGTAGTTATTTCCATCAAGGATAATTGAAATTAATTGTATATTTTTTCATTGAATACCTACCATTAAGCTCTTGAAGAAAAAAATGAAATGGAAATGTGAGAAGTTATGAATATTGACATAAAAGATTAATCTTAAAGATAAGAAGAGAAACAAAAAAAAATTGAAGTGTGAAAGCAAAAATTAATTTAAAAATGAAAATTAAGTAAAGATGAGAACAAGCTAATATTAGTTATTACAAGGTGATTCACCTTCAGAATGAATCATGAAATCGCTTTGATACCATGAAAAGAAGAAAATTATGAAAATTTTATTGTAATGACTTGTGTTTTATAATGAGGTTTAAAGTTTATTTATATAAAAGTAAAATATTACAAAATAAAAAATACAATAAATAGAAATAATAACTAAATTAATTCTTATAATTAACTAAATCAATATCTAATATTCTTTAAATCAATATTAAATCAATTTAGAATATTACTAAAATATTACTAAATAATATCATCAATCTAAATTATTAATCAAAATATTATTAAAATATCATTAACAGTTCTCACAAGCCAGATTTCTCACTCGTCACCATGCAACAAAACATAGAACAATTTAATCAAGAAAGCTGCTTTACAACAATAAAAGGTGTTCATTTCCAGTGTAGCGTTTGTCCTGTTGGCTCTGCCTTACAACAATAAAGGTTTGCTTTTTCTAATTTCTCAGGATCATGCTTGCTAGTTGCTGTTTGCTTGCCAAGAAAATGGTACAAGGAAAAAGATCTTTAGATTCTTGCATATATTCTGTACCGATGGTAATGAATTTAGGGGGATATAGAGAAGAAACAAACTTCAGAAATTTTGACTAATTGAGATGATTGGTTTTTATCTATTTAGCTTGCATTTTGATAGTGATGTTAACATGTCAAGTTTGTTGTTATATGATGACGGTGAGGATTCATTGCTTGTGGTCTTCCATAAATTATAAAGACAGGATCATTTTGTTATAATTATTTTTATTATAATTTTACAATTATTCAATCACAAAAAAAAAATTAAATAGAATCAATCACTTATAAATACAACTTTCAAAAAATATTTTGATTTCCTACATAATTTTAAAATTTGATTGATTAATTATAGTATAATTATTATAAATAATACACATAGACTGAACAAAAATTTTAAAAAAATAAAGATTTAATATCAAAAGACATGCATGTCAAGCACATTGTTTAATTTAGGATTCCCTTTAGAATCAAAATCAATAAAAAAGAATACATAATTTAGATCCAATCAATCGCTGGTTAACAAATTAAGGAAAAGAAATTAAAGGGGAAATCTCATTTGTCCCCTATACCTATTCATCTCCATGATGATTAATTACAAACAACTATTGGGTCGAACTAAATCAAATGCTTTCCCAACCACATTGCTACAAGATGATTGAGCAGCTTTGTTCAAGTATGTCAAATTCACATTTTGCAATTTTATTCCGGTGCATGGATTTTTGACACTACAATCAAATTTTATAGCAATTGGTGTGGATGATGTTCCTCGAATATCTTCATATATGATATCTTTAATTTTTATTCCCGATACCTACATTTGTTGAAAGGAAAAAAGAACATTAATTAAAGATAATAAGCAAATATAATCCAATCAAAAATTATAAAAAAAATTTATACCTGATCGGGACAATTAAGGTTGTGAGGGCAATAATTCTGGTCAATTACAATGGGATTTTGCACATTTCTCATCACGGAGTTTATAAACCGAACCCCTTGAACAAATCCACTACTAGGCCTAGCCCATGACTTGATCCTCAGCCCATTTTGGGTACCTGAAAATGTTGTCTTCCACACTGTGACATTTTGGACCCCTTTCTCTTTCAAATCCTTGCCTAAACTTCCAATGCTGGAAAGTGCAAATCAACCAAAATCAGTAACAAAATCATGGTTTCAAAAATCAGAAAAAATAACGCATGGCATTTATTAAAACCATATGTGGAACCTAATGCCATGACCAGGGCCGCAAGTGACTTGTTCGATCCATAAATTCTGGGTATCAGGGCCAATTGAGATGCAGTCATCTCCAGTTTTGATGGAGCATTTTATGATTTTCACATTTCTGGATAACTGGACATGGATGCCATCGGTGTTGGGGCTATTACCCGCCGCAATGATCTTAACCCCCTGGACGTGCACATTTTCGCAGCCATTGATCACAATGTGAAACAATTGGCTGTTTAATGACATTAATCCACGGATCTTGATGTTGTTGGAGTTGGTAAAACTCAACGTCTGCTCTCACACACAAATGAAAATTACCCAAGTCAATTTACAAAACATTCATAATTATGATATACGATGATAAAGGGTGTTTTTTTTTTTTTATTGTGTAGTTCAAAATCAAAAGCCAAAAAGAGCTTGCCATTGAAAAATGAATATTGAAACAAGTACCGTGGCTCCGGAAGGACAGTTGCTGTGGGAAGCTTTGCAATCCCAGAGGGATGGTCCTTTGGCATCAAGTGCACCACCGATGATAGAAACATCGCTTACTCCTTCAAAGCTAAGCCAATTGGTAGATTTGCCTAGTACTTGATAATCTACAGGTGCCACCAGGTTGCCATCAATTCTTATAGTGATTTGAGGGCTTTTGCAGTCTCCTTGGAATGCCACAGAACCAAGCAAATATCGCCCTTTTGGTACATATATCATGGTTGAGTCTGCTGAGCCACAGGCTGCGTCCCATGCTTTCAGAAAAGCATTGGTGGAGTCTGTTTTGCCATTTGGTTTAGCCCCAAAGTTTAACACATTATAATTTGTTGTTGCAGATGTTGAATTCACTATGCCTAAAATGACAAAGAGAATCAGAATAATTCCATGAAGAGGACTAGTAAGCTTCATCATTTTCAACATTTTTTGCTCCAGAGAAAATTGAAAAATGGAATTATAGAGAAAATTGAATGAGCAAGCTGAAACTGAAGCTGTATTGTCAATTAGCTGATTGGATATTTATACTTGTAGATGTTGAGGAAGAACAGGAAAGTTGTGGTTTTGGAATTTAGATAAAGACTATAAAAAGAGTGTAATTGTCAAAGTGTAGGATTAAAGAAAGCAGCGATGGCAGAAACCAAAGCATCTTTCTATGTTTGTATGAAATACAGTGTACTCTGCGCAGCTTGCTTGGCTCCAACTTCACAGGCAATTAAACACATACATGCAAACCCATTTGTGTTGAATGCAAGTACAAATTTCATATATCTGAGACATTCTAATTCTTTATTGTGGAGCAGTCAATTCATGGTAATTACTTGCATACAAATTAAACAAATTAGTTTTTATAGAAATTAAGGGATTTCTCACAGCTATGCCTATGTATGCCATGTTCCATGGATTCCAGAATATGCCATGTTTTTTTTATATTTTTTCACATTACTTTTGAAGATACAGGCATTCATACCGGTTTGATCATAATGAGGTGTGCATAAAGTATGAAACAATTAGGAAACATAATAAAGTAGTTAAAACTGAAGGTTGATGGTAGAAATTAGATACAGTAATTTATGTAATTTAATATCAAATATATATAATATAAAAATTATTATATCAAATTTGTATTGATAGTCAAATTTTAAAAATATTTTTTAATTTTTATCAAATTCATGCATTTTAAAAATTTTAAATAGTATAATTTTTATATATTTTTTATTGTTTATGTATTATATAACCGTTGTATGATGCTTAAAATTACACGAGACACTGAAAATCGACAGTGAAAACAATTAGAAAGGGTTGACAGCACTCTTTTGAAGTGAACACTCATGATGAATCAATTATTACTGCTATATAACATATGGAAAAGCCTAAATTTCAGGTAGTAAACAAAAGTAGCAATAAATCACCGACAAGAATGATGCATTACCCAATAACAAAATGATTGCTCCAAATTTTCATGATATGATGACATACAGACGAAAAGGATATAAAGAAAACTACAATCAAATAACACAATGTTCAGAATTTTCCATTTCGTTTTTCTTTTCTAACAAAAATTATCAAAATCATCTCCAGATGTACCATTATTAAATTTTGAAATAAATGGAGTGAGATTTATTTAATAGAAGAAGGGTTTTTTTTTTTTTTTTCGGATTTGTAATTCAATTTTTTTTTTTTATATTTGAAATTGTTAAAAATTAAATTTAATCACTAGAGTTTAAAATTTTTAAAAATATATAATCAAAATCTGCAATTACAGGATGATCTGGGGTTTTATCTACCAACAACTAATTTTTTTTTCTCAAAAACTGGATATAAATTTTATAAAAAAAAATGTGATTATCATAAATCAAAAGGTAGTTTATTTAATTGGTATCATTTATCGAGTAAATAAAAATGATTGTGAAGAATAAAAAAAGAAATGAGAGTAAAGGCAGGCCGTTAACTTCATGTTGAATCAATGTGAAGCCTGTTTTAATTTGCTTCAATATGCATGCTAGCTTTGTACTCTAAATATTCCTGCTGTTGGCAGCTTAGAAATTTGCCTTCATTCTCACGGATTCATTTCTTTTTCCTCCTCACCATTTTCTTCTTATATTTTTGTATCCAAATGTTTATTTTCCAATGAAAAGTAATATATACCAAAAAAAAAAAATGAAATGAATTAAACATTCTGTTAACATGGGGATAAATGTCATATACAATTTAATTTGTTATCATTATTATTTTTTCAGAAAATTTATTTTTTTTTCTTTTCTGAAAAAAAAAATTATTGGTTAACATTTTAAACCATGCATTTGGACTTTCAAGTGATAAATGTTAAGTAAAATTTGAGTAAAAATATTTAAGTTCTAACTAATTCATTTATATAAAAAAATCACTAACTACATAAACAAATGGGATGGTATTTTTATAAAATTACTTTTAAAATATTGTATAAAACAGTTATTGTACGTTAGTATATATCTCTTTCATTATCGAATCATGTTACATAATTATATTATTAAAAAAATTATTTATTTATTACATATTGCATGTTATAATAAAATAATAATATTTATTTTAATAAATTTATATATAATGTGTAATATATAATTAATTGTTTTAAATATTAATATAATTATTAAATGACATAATTCAAATAAAAATAATATATATTAACTTCTATGACCATTTCATACAATTTTTTCCCAATCACCTTAATCATTTATCTAACTCTCGAACTTAACGCCTTAAATTAAGAATAAAAGCAACCATAGAACCACGGCACGAAGGACATAACTCAACAATTTTTCCATGCGGCGGATTATCATATCTTGCTAAACAAAAATGGCGGAATTTCTTACTTTAGGGGGATGGTGGAATCTTTGACTATGAAGGTTGATTACTTTAGGTTTTTCCAATTACTTTTGAGGGTCAACAATTTGTTTAATCATTACTGTAATTCATCAATTAAGATGTAAATTACTCATAGTGATCAACTTCCTTAATCGTGACGGATCCTTTTTTTTTTTTTTTTGTGTGTTCATTTATATAATAAATATAAAAGATTACGGAATAAATACTAATTCTGTTAACAGAAAAATATTCAAAATTTTTTTAAGGTATTCAAGAGAAAATTTTTTTTTTTTTTAATTTTTTAATTCTTGGGTGTCAATAAATACCCCAATGATGTACATGCATCCGCCCTGCTCTTTGATGGATTATTTATGAGATAACAAAATGTATTAAGCCCTTAAATTCCGTACCACACCTGCGTGTACTTTGTTAATGAACTTGCAAAGATTATGGTACCTTCTTCCTTAAAAATATATAGCTTGAAGCAAAATTAAGTAAATCAATACTTGCTTCGACCCACCCATCTCAACTGCTTGCATTTAGATTTTAGAATACAAGCTAAAGTTTGTTTGTTTAGTCCACTTTAGTGTTTGATTTCTTATACTTATAATCATATTAATCATCAAAATTGAATCGAATAATGATTCGTTCAAGACTTAAGGTTTCGAATAGAATAGTTCAGTTGTTGAATGATTAAAATCTAAGTTAAGTTAATAAAAATACTTTTAAAATATTATAAATAACATTATAGATTTATAAATATTTTATGTAAATATACATATATTTTTTCTATATATATATATATATATATATATAAAAGAGATCTATTTATATCAATATAAGTGTTACATTTTTTTTTACTCTTAAATCTAAATAATTAGTTGTAAGTGTTAAAATTTAATTTTGATTAGGGTCACTTTGATTAAAATAGTTAAATGTAAGTGTTATGGATTTAATTTTGATTTAAAAATATATAAAAAATGTAACTCTTACATTAATATAAGTGGATTCTTACCATATATATATGTATATATCATTAATTCTTTTTCTTGTTTGATTTTAGTTGCATATAATATGGTGTTCAAAATGAAGAAATATCAAGTTATATAAGATAATTTTTTCTAGGAAAAATTATAACTAGGGGAGGGGTACTTTAAGTCTTGGTCAAGATTAATTTTTGTTATAGTTTTGGGAAAAGTCATTTTAGCGTGGAGTGGATCGCTGCAATTATTCACAATTTCATGGCTTGTATTTTAAGGGGGAGTCAATCACATGACCAAACTTCTAATATGCAGTTTCCACCAAAATTTCCTGACTTTAACTCAATGAAGAAAACATTCACTGAGAACCAGCAACAAGTCTTTAGATATTTGTAAAAGCTTCAATCATGTCCACACAACAATTATACCATTACTACTTGGAAAAATTAGTCTTTGGTCAAGATTTTGAATGTAAAATTAATAGGACAAACCATTTAATATGCTCCTCACGTGATAGAAGATTTGGAAGGGAAACGGGGGTGGGTCCATGTTTTTAGAAAATAAAAAATTTTTAATTTTCTCTTGGACATCTCCAAAAAAAAAAAAATTTAAGACATCTCCAAAATTTTAATCTGTACACTACTAAATCATAAAAAAGAATGAGAAGAATGTATATGGAAAAAAAAAAAAGTATTTGTTAGTATTAAGAATGATGCAAGTAAGTTTTTTTTTTAAATATGAAAACTCATCGTGGATAATGCTAATAATATAGCATTATATTATTTTAAATTTTTTATTTTAAACTTTTTAAATTATAAGCGAGTATTTTTGAAAAAAAAAATCTAAACCCTTCATTGAAAAAATGAAGGGAAAAGAAAGGGAGGGGAAAGGAGAAACTCAATGCTATATAATACTTAAACAAAGTACAAAAACCATATCAAGGAAAAGATAAATGGAGTTTATAAGCAGTATTATTCAATAAGTCCTTGAATGTTATAAACTTAATACTATATTCTTATATATGGAAAAGAAATTCTTTGAAGACATTAAAAAACTACAATCAGTAACGAAGGATCTCAAGTAGTAGGAACCTCTGTTCTCTAGAACAATTCAACACAATTAATCCAAATGAGCTCAAATAAATTAGGACATTGTTTCCAAGGAAATAGCCTACAACGTTAAAATTTGAGATTTACAACTTAGAAATGTTGAGTTTGAATCTTTAGAAGAATGAGGTAAGCAAAGACTACTTTTTATCAAGCATATAATCAGAGGAGGTAAATGGGTAGGTTTGATTATGATTGGATTAGGTCATTTTAGATTAGATTATTTCAACTTAAAAAATTGATTTATTTCGATAATTTTGAGTTTGGATTATTTCGTGTTCAATTCATTTTATATCTTAATCTTTTGAGTTTGATATTAGAATTATTCAGATTCAAATAATTGGATTTGAGTTATTTCAATTTTTGAAGTATTGACTTCTAAAGCTAAATCAATATAATATTAGATTATTTCAAATTAATCTTTCGTATCATTTAAATTTAGATTATTTTAATTTTGAATTAATTTAGATTTGAATTGTTTTGAATTCGAGTTAGATAAGGTTGTGTTATTAATCTTTTTATTAAATTAAATTAGATCGGATTTAAATTTGGATGATTTGGACAAAATTTTTAGATTAAGATCAACTTTGACAACTTTACACAGGTAACCCAAAATCATGCATACCAAAAAAAATATATAGAAAATGTGCAAGGTCATTAATTTCTACGGTAAGTGACAAAGGAGAGAGCATGAGACACGTTTATATTGATTCTAACTTCCCCAAAAATCAAAGCTGGAAAGCTTGACCTCGAAGAAGACTCGGAGAGAGTCGTGACTCTCCGTGGTTACTTGGCCATACCCCCACAATGATGATCATGAGCCACTTTCTTGATTTGATAGTCTTATATGACTCTACTGCTCCAACTAGCCGGAAAGTTTAATTATTATACGTATCAATAAATTTAATATATTAGTTCAATTGGACAATGAGACTTGGAAAATATTGGAATTACCGACGACACAAGATTTTGATGATCACTGACATCATATAAGTTGAACATTTCTTGATCACTGGTCATTATTAGAGGCTAAATATTTCAGATAAATTTGATAATATAAAATATGATACGATAATATAATATGAAAAAAATATAAAAATTAAAACTTTAATAAAATTATATAAACGTTTGATAAAATAAAAAATATATATTTTATATTAATACGAATTATAACATGTAATTTTTATAATATTATATAAAATACATAAATTATAAATAATTTATATGATACAAATACATAAATTATTAAATCCAATTCCAAATCACCTTTTAAATTATTCTTTAGTGGTCCACATCAAGAGTAAGAAGAAGCTATGTTCAAGTTAAACTAAATTTAATTCAATGATTCACACTTCTGTCTACAAGTTAAAATTTTTCCAATGATTTCATCGATTCCATTTGATAGGAAGGAAAAAGTTATACCATATTGGTTGAATCATAATTTTTTCCTTCCTTAATGTTTTTTTTTTTCTTTTTATCCAACAAAAATATATAAGAGCGAGAGGAATATAAATATTTACTGATCATTGAGAAGTTTAGGGAGACATGAGGATTCCAATACAATGGACGCGGCTAACCTCTTCATAATGCTTGGTAGTTTAATTGAACACCAAAAAGTCTCGATCCCGAATTCAAATTTTAATATAATTAATTTATATAATCATATTTAAGAAATGATATTCAATAAGTCTAAATTACAAATCCCAATATTTCAATCCTTTTTTTCTAGATTCCTAACCGACCTCCTTAATTATCTAAATATGTTTATTTCATGTTATGACTTCCTATTGGAGGCTTTTGCATCAACATCATATAGAATAATTAGCTGTTTAAAAAAAAAAAAAAAGCAATAGCAAATGCTCCCTTGCTATTACTTGTATTGAAAGCTTTAGCTATTTTCTTGTCTCAACAATTTGTCTGGTGGCAAGGAATTAGAAAAATATAATGCAGGGAGAAGAAAAGGGTGAGGAAGGAAGTTTCTATTTGTTTTATCATGTTTAATGTAAAGAATGGAAAATAAAAGGAAAGAAAAAAGCAGTTGAGAGTAGAAATATTGTAAATAAAATGAATTTTAATTAGTTTGAATGAGTAATTTCTTCCTGCTTATGAATAAATTAAATTAGATTTTGAAAGAATGGAAAGTGGAAATCTATACAATTTCCTTTCATCTTCCATTTCTTTCTTATACCATTTCCCTTTCACACGATTTTTCATTCTTAATTACCATACAGTGTAAAAACGTAAGAGTTTCCTCGGTAGTTTCAATAATTTTTATTTTTAAATTGAAAGACTGGTTGAACATCTAGAAATGACCCTAAAAAATAGACATCTCCATCATTTGATTAATTATACTTAGTCAATTCGTCATCGACTATAGGACCCTTTCAGAGAAGTAGCCTTCATAATATAATTTCCCAACTAACCCACCCTTTGGGCTAAATTTGATTGGCACTGGCAAACTAAATTACAAAGAGAAAGACTTGTTGACTTGGACTTGGAAAAATAGAAGCATCCATCCATAGGACTATCTCTGTTTTACACACAATTTCAATTATCACTGGAATAGACACAGCACGTTTTTTTTTTTTTTTTTTGTGATTGCATTTCGCTACAAGTTAACCATATATATATATACATGTAATCGCTACCTGATTTCGTGGACCGAATTCTATACGTGAATTTGGAAACTTCAAGGAAATTAGGGGAAGGAGAGGAAATGGAGCTAAAGGAGAAAGGAGGTGGTAAGGTGGGAAAGGAAGGAAAAGGAATATTGTACTTTACCTACATATAATTAATTAGATTAATCATATAGGGAGACCGAAATAGAAAAAAAAAAAAATTCATACCTTATCATTTTATTTTACATTATGTTCTTTATATGTTGAAATGGAATATTAAAATTAATACATGTAATTTATTCTATATGAAACAAAGTTTTTATTAAGTAACTTAAATTCCTTCCTCTATATGTCAACCTAGAGGGCTTTAAAAAGATTGAAAATTTGAAGGCCTTCCAAATCCCTTCTTAATTTTTTCGTTAAAAGAGTCCCTCTCTTCCCTTCATTCCTCTTATTATCTAAACAAAATATAAGAGTAATTATTTTACACATCCAACATGTGTAGTATTACATACAACTTGTTTCAAATATTCGTATCTGTGTAATTCCAAAGTCAACCATCTTATTCTTCATTAAAAAGAATGGAAAAGTGCCACCTATCGAGTAGTTTTCCTTTTGAAATTAAAAATATAAAAATTATAATTCAAATATATATGTACATAAAAACATGCAAGACTTTGATTAGACTTGGGAGCTTATAAATATACATGCTTGCCTCTCGGCTTTCTCATCACCCCCACCCTCTCCTTGATATAGAAATATGGGGTGCTTGCTTACTGATGGTCTATCAGTTTCATTCTTTTTGGCCCTTCTCTTTCCTTTTATTTTGCTCAACAAAGCCCCATAATATATTAAGATCAATCCACTGTGTCAACTAAGTTTGGTTGGTTTTTCAATTCTTTGGTGCACTTTATCGGATATGAGTCTAGTTTCTCTCTTCCTCGCTGTTTAGTCGGTTTCTCAATTTTGTGAGACTATATATGTCATCGATGGAAAGGGAGAGCTAGACTCATACCCGGTAAAGTGTTACCTGGCTATGTCGTCTCATGTTAAGAATATTTTTGATATAAGTCGTCTTTTTTCCGGTTCAATGGTAAGTACATATATTCTCGTACTTAAAGAGCAGCTGGTTTGGCCAACTGAGCTATAGCTCGGATGGCATGATGTCAGCTGCAATTGGAAGGTTACCAGGGTTTGAGGCATAAGGCCTTCTCTGCAGGTAAGTCAGCTAAGTAGAATAGATGGATTAAGAGGTTCCTAAACAAAAAAGAACAACTGGTTTGAAATCTTTCTTTCTCAAATCAAAAGATACAAGGATAATGAAATAGTAAACTTACCATTATATTCTAACCTAGTCATTTAATGTTGAACTTTATCATTATGCTTTAACTGTGTTGAATTTTGACACCTTTCATTTTAATTGATTTTGTAGAATCTCATATTTATTCTAACCTGAACTTTCCGGTTGTTCTACCATTGGATGGAACCACTCAGTTCTCAAAAATGATTGCAAATTCTTGGAAAGATATCTGCTCTGCATGATCTCAAATGGGATCATTAACCTCCTGAAAGCTAAGAAGATTTCTATTAAAAGTGGCAACAGGGTCACGCAGCTGGTGATGCTCGGAGAAATATACCCATTATGGGATGGGGTGTTGTTTGTTAACAAAGGTCCCTGCTCTCATCCTTATGTAAATAGTTAACGGCCCGTTGAGTAATTATTGATTCTGTTAGAAAAGAGGAAAGAGAGCTGTAGCACTCTCTCTAACAAAATCTCCTGCAAAATTCTCTTCTTCTTCAAACAGGTCCATGGAAGACCAGAATAAGGACATCCTCCACCAGCCACCATTGCCAGTGGATTCGATGGCACTCTTCTTCCCACAATCCGATGGGTTTCGATTCCTACCCAAGCCAAGGTCAGTTTTAGTGTTTTTGTTGCTTGTTCTAGCGATTTGATTGTTGCTTTCATGCTCCTACATTTGAAATTGGTAAGTTGAAGAAAAAAGCTGAGTGTGCAAGTCTCTTAATTGACATATACTGTAGTGCAAAGGCGTTAAAATAGATTGAATCCTGATTATCGAAATTAAAAATTTAATATTTTATTAACAGACATAATAATTTTATTTATCCATTTATATATATACATGTTTGTTTTGAAATTCATTGTCATATTTATTATATTGCCTTTTATGGTCATTCCTTAATATGGCTAATGTTTGTATCGAAAGCTTTAGCTATTTTCTTGCCTTACCCTTTGTCTGGTCGCAAGGAAGCAAAATATAGTGAAGGGAAAAGAAAAGGGCGAGGAAGGAAAGGAAGATATGTAATTTTTGTTTCTTTTCTCATTTTAGTATAAATTAGATGGAAAATAAAAGAAAAGAAAATTTAAGAGTAGAATTTGTAAATAAAATGAATTTTAATTAGTTTGAATGAGTAAATCTTCTTGCTTATGGATGAATTAGGGTTTAGAAGAATGGAAAAGTAGTAGAAGTCTATATATTTTCCTTCCATTTTTTTATAAAAAATGTTTTCATAGAGAAAATTATTATAAATGTTAATATTAAAATTTTAAATCTGTTAAATATAATTTTTTTAAAAATAATTATATTTTAATTCTTTCTTATCAAATATATATATATAAGGATTTTTTTTTTACATAAAATGGATATAATTCAAAAAATAAATATAGATTTGAAACTTAAATTTTTATACTTCATTTGTCCCATTTTTATCCTTTTTTTTAATATCTTAAAATTATGTCTTTTTTTTAACAGTTAAAATTCTAAATTTTTTATATTTTAAAATTATTTTTATATTTTTTAATTTTTTGATATTAAAAATCATGTTTTTTTACTTTTTAACATTAAAAATATAAAATTTTAATTCAAAAAATTTTAAATTTTAGTATTAAATGCATTAAAATTAAAAATTTTTAAATTTAATAAAAATCAATACATAACAAATATTTTAAAATAAAAAAAATATCATTTTAAAAATCTCATCACTAAATAAAAAAGTCGAATACAGTTTTTTTTTTTTTTGTCATTTCGCATTACTTGGCATCAAACACAGTATAACAATGTTACTTGTGAGAGAAGCCTCGCAGGGGTTTCTTTTTTTTTTTTTTGTTAATAATGGATTGTTGAACGTCACTGAAATGTAGGCTACATCCCTCCACCGTCCAATTATAGTTTAGTCAAGTCTTCAACTATAGGACTTGCAGCATGGGATTTTTCTAGCTGAAAAATCCCTTTTGGAAAAAGAAGCCTTTGTAGTTTCCTAAAGATTAAATTGACTTTAATGAATTAAATTTGAGAAAAACAAAAAAAAAAAAGGAAATAATTGGTTAACATACATCCATATGTATATTTTACAATCAGATTCAATAATCATAAGAATAGCTTATCATTTTGTCGATGCATTTACTACAAGTTAATTATATATATATATATATGAGTATGATCTACTTAAAAAATTTATCTCGAAGCAGATTTCATAGTCGAACCCTATGTTTGGAATCAGAAGCAATGAAAAATCAAGAAGAGGGAAAAAGGGACGGGTAAGGTTCCTTAATTTGTTTGGTGGATTAAAAATAAAGCAGGGGAGCTGGATGTGTATAATTTTTTTTTTTTATATCCTGAAGTAAATATTCGAATGTAATTTTTGTTTTTTTCATTATTATTATTTAAAGTTTCACGTTATCTGATAATTCATGTATTAAAAAATAATTATGTCAGATAAAAAAAAAGAAAAAATGATATACACTGACCCCTCCTCGATTAAACAAAAACATGTCAAGATTTTAAATTCACTAAAAAATTTTTTTTATTGTTTTATTTTTTTCCATTTCCATGTGATTGGGAATATCCTTACATTGTATACAAAAAAAAAAAAAAAATTTTTTTTTTCTTACTTGCTATTCGTGACTTATTGATTATAATATTACATGTATTAATATAGATAATTCGTTTTTTTACCCTTTTTTGTCATAAAATCATATTTAAGGAAAAGTTTGATAGTTTTATAATTTATATTTAAAATTATTTTTCTTTTTTTATATTAAAAGCCAAGAAATTATAAATTTTATTAAAAAATAAAATTTTAATATATAATAAATAAAAATTAACTTTTTAAAACTCCTTAAAAATATAATATGCAATAATTAAATTTTCAATCAAAGTTATGATGTCTTTATTTGAAAAAAATTATAATCTCCGTCGCGCAGAACACCTCTGGGAAGCAAGCAATCCTAAAGCACGATATCTATCATTTTCCTCTCTTTCTCCTGTCCTTTTCTCTCCAAATCCTTCCTCAACCAAAACACTCCACCGCCCAATGGTTCCACCACCGCCGAATGCCCAACAAATCGAACAATTGCTGTCCTCCGTCCTCTCTCAACGCGGCCCTTCCTCCCTCCCTTACACTGAAGAAACTAAATGGCTAATCCGCCAAAACCTCATTGCCATCGCTTACCACTACCCTTCCCTCCAACCCAAAACCGCCACTTTCACTCACAACGACGGTCGATCCGTTAACCTCCTCCAAGCCGACGGCACCATCCCCATGCCTTTCCAGGGTGTCACTTACAACATCCCGATCATAATCTGGCTTATGGAATCTTACCCTCGCCACCCGCCTGTTGTCTACGTGAATCCCACGCGCGATATGATCATCAAACGTCCGCATCCTTGCGTTACTCCGTCGGGGTTAGTTTCAATCCCTTATTTGCAAAATTGGATTTATCCAAGTTCTAATCTTGTCGATTTGGTCCTTAATTTAAGCTCTGCATTTTCCCGTGATCCCCCGCTTTATTCCCAACGTCGACCATATACTAACCCAAACCCTAATCCGAGCCCTAGCCCTTCGATGAATTCCTCCATGACGTCTAGTTATGGGCATCCTCCACCACGGCCAAGGGTTGCTGCTGCGGCGGCGGGGTATCCGCCTTCACCTTATGGGAGGATACAGGTGCCACAGCCGTCGCAACCTCCTACTTCACAGACGGATGATGCGGCAGAGGTTCATAAGAGTAATGCGGTGAATAAGTTGGTGGAGATGGTTCATGGTGATATAAATGGGATGAGTAAAGCAAGAGAGGTTGAAATGGAAGGGTTGTTTTCAGCTCAGGCAGTGTTAAGAAGGCGAGAGGAAGAGATTAATAAAAGGTTGAAAGAGATGCAAGATGAAAAAGAAGGGTTAGAACAGCAGTTACAGGTTGTTTTGATGAACACTGATGTGTTGGACGGTTGGGGTAGAAATAATGAAGGGAAAACGAAGAAGCTAGGGAAGAATAGTGTGGATATTGATGAGGCGTTTCATTGCGGTGACGTGCATTCTAAGCAAATGTTGGATTGCACAGCTGCTGATTTAGCCATTGAGGATGTGGTTTATTCATTGGATAACGCAGTGCAAGAAGGGGCTGTGCCAATTGATCAATATTTGAGGAATGTGAGGTTGTTGTCAAGGGAGCAGTTCTTTCATAGGGCTACTTCTGTGAAAGTTAGGGCGGCTCAAATGCAGGCTCAGGTTGATAGTATGGCTGCTAGAGCACCATATTATGTCACATGACTGGTTATTGTTTTGTTTTGGGATCTGTCTATAAAAGGATCATGTTATGGAAGTTAGCTTCTAGCCAATATTTGATATTATCATGATATAGCTGCCTTTTTTGTTTACATAATTAAATTTATGTTTCTTATTATAGATATGTATTATTCATATAAAAAAAATAGCACTTTGATGTTAATAATGTGCTCATGTTTTTGGTTCATACCCTTTTCTCTTATTTCTGTTGTTTTTTTTTTTTTTTTTTATAATGAATTTGGGTTCTTTGGCACAGTCGCATTGTTGAAAAAGCTGAAATAGAATTGTCTACTATATCTGTTGGTATTTTGTTTCTTGTCATTGAGAAGTCGTTCATAATGTAGGAAAGGTCATGTGTAATACTCAGGATGCCTGTTTATTTTGAAGGTTCAACAAGTGAAGAGTAGAGTTGTGGGCAGATCTAATAATGATTGCAATAACTTTTATCTGTTTCTTTTGTCTGACAAGAATTTAAATCGGCACTAGCATGTCAATTCTTTCCGCTCAATTGCCTGTACTGATTTGCCAGTTTTTCCTCTTGATAAGTGACTTTTTTTTTACTTGCATTTAGGTTATCTAATGTATTATGTGGACAACAGATATTTCTCCTTGGATCCTTTGCTTTCTATCAATGATCTACTATCTAACTAATATATCTATCACCATAGTACTTCTTACCTCCCCATCTATAATGGAAGCCCAAGACCTATTCCTGAATGCTGCATTCTTAAGAATGCTAAAAGAAGCTTTTACCTTTTTGATTTCGTATGTTTTCTCACCCTTTGACATCATTATTTATTACGTAAATGAATGAATCCGTTATTTAATCTACCATTGGTTATTCAACTGATCAGCAAAGTCCTTCAAACTATTTCATGCTGAATGGATCCTTATTCTTGGGGGCTAAACTTTTAACCATTTATCACCTCTTATTTCTATGAGCTTTATGAGATACACCAGTAATTTTCATTCCCTAGGCATTTTTCATTCGAGTAAAGATATTAAATAGACCTATTTAATGATTGAGCTAGGTTTGAAAATCCATCCATATTTTTTAAAGGATTTGTACAAAAAATTAAAATTTATTAAACGAATTTTGATAAAATTTTAAAATTCATTTAAATTTTGAATAGGCCTCAACATAAGAATTACAGCTAGGTTCGATTCGAATCATATAAATATAATTAAATTATTATAATTATATATGTAAATTTTTATTTTAATATTTTTTTAAAAAAATATATTTTTATTTTTTATTATATAAATTGAGCTTAATGAATAGATTTAGATTTTAGATTTTTTAATATGAATTGGGTTTAGAAAAAATTTTAGACTCAAATTATCGAATCAAACTGAGTCTAAATAAATATATAAATTATTAATATTAAACACAGGTTTAGCTCGAACCCGGCCTATGAATTTCTCTAGTATCAAATAATTTTTTTTGTTTTTTAAACCAAAATTAAACATGAACTCAAAAGTAAAAAAATAAAAAATAAAAAATGAAAACCCAATGGAAATCAAACATTACCATGCAATTACCAAAACAAGTGGCAAGAAGATTTAATCAGAATTGACCATTAATTCTTGAAAATTTTAAAAGTGAAACTTTGAGTGCATGAGACAAATTTTTTTTACAGGTGAAAAAAAAAGCATATGAAAGAAAAACTTTCTATTATCATATTTTTTTGTTTAAAAAATAAAAACTATGACATGACAATGATGTGTCAAAAAACTAATAATCAGGAAATAAGTTTAAAACTACAATAATGTGAGAAATAAGTTTTCAAAATACAATACTTAGTAAAAATCTCCAGAGTTATTCCACACTATATATGGAAAAATCAAATTCATTATTAAATGATAACTTTGTCTTTTATTCTTAATAATAAAAAAGTTAAATTCTTTAAGAAACATTCAATTTTTTTCAGTTTTTTCCATCCATTAACTTTTTGAAAAAGAAAAATTTTCGAATGTATCCCTTTCATACGTTTTAACTTTTAACCTATTTCTAAGAAAAAATAACATTTTAAAGATTTTTTAAAAATGTAATTACATAAGTCTTTGTCTCATGGACCAAGACTTAAGTTTTTAGCTTGCACGACTTCAAGATATGGGAATAAATTTTTTAACGTCTCAAATCAATCTAATACAAAAAATAGTACACAGACACTCTAGATTACAAAGCTTGGTCGTTCAGTACATTGCAAAATGAAATGACACAACAAGTGCTGAAAAAAAGACTAACAAAAGAATAACAAAAAGTTTAAAGTAATAGTAAGGATGTTATTACTTAATGGTTATGGTCTATGTGTACAATGAGGGTGGGGGACTCTCTATTTATAATTGAGTCCCCTTTACAATTAGTGCCTTTAATACATTCCTAAACTCTAGAAATTATATTGGTTTGAATCCCTTGATTTTAGAAGATGAAATACAATCCCTAATTCTAGGGAATTTGTTGTTGTTGCACAATATTTGACTTGTTGAAATCATTTAAGCATTGGGCCTTCTAGAAGTCCCCAAATCTAATTTTCTTAAGACTTGTTCAGGCTTGCCCACATTTGGGCTTGATCGTGCACTTGCGCCTTGTTCATCAGTGCCCTCGCTTGGGTTCAACTGGGTGCTTGCGAATTGTTCATCAGCGTTTGCCCCTAAGCTTGGCTCAATCCTACCAAACCTAAACATTTTCCCTGAGCCTTTAGAGTCTTGATCACTATCCGTCCTATTGTTCTGGGCTAGTTCTTCACGACCTGGACCTCCAATGCTTTTAGGGCTTCGTACATTTGGCTGTTAGACTCTATCCTGCTAGAACTTAAACTATTTTTCGACTTGGAGAGAACCTTTAGGCCTGGACCAGTTCGTGGACCATGATATTTTTTCGTACTTATTCTAGCAATGCCCTTATTGCTAAAGGGATAATACGTTCACCTTTTATGCTGGGTTTGACTTTTACCTCGTGAACCAATTTTTCAACATTTAGATCTCATACTCGAACATGTACTCTGCTAGCTTTCGCTATTCTTGATCTTATATTTTTCAATACTTTACGGCAATGGTCATTTCCACCCGCATTGCCAACACTTCCTTTGAGTTGCCCGTAATACACATTTTTAAGATAAATATGGTTACATTTGAGGACTTATGTTGTGGCACTCTGCTGCCACTATTTTCCCCTCATTAGTCCTCAAGAGGTCTCAACCCCTAAGTAATCTCAGCTAGTAGTTGGTTGCTCCTCATTGGGCTTATTTTAGTGCTACTTACCCTTAACATTCTTACCTTTTAATAGCCCTTCTATCCACTTGATAGCTAAAAGCTTCAGACACTCCCTAACCTGATGTGGATCGGTACAAAAATAATAACTCAAGGGCCTTTTGCCCCTACTGGCGGCTCTATCGATTTTGTAAAATTTAGGCTTCCCCATAGCCTTTTTTTCCTTAAAAAAACTAACATCGATGTTTCCCCTAATTTGGTCTTTTTCCCTTTGACCTTGGAAACTTAGTGCACTCAATTTGAGTCATTGATTCCATAACAACTTTGACCTAGCTTAACTTTTGTACACCTTTATTGTAGCTTGGTCTTTATCCCTAAGTTTACTTCATTAATGAAATGCTTAGGCGCCTCTATTCTTGGTCCCAAGTCTACATCAACAACCATGATAGTTTGTAATACAGTATGATCAACCTTGAACCTAGCTAGCTTTTCTTATAATGTTGACACCACGGACTCTAACATCTCATTACATTACATAATCTTTTCCATTACCTTATTTGAAGATCCCTCAATGTTTTTGAACCGATTTGTTATATGTAAAATGGCTTTTTCACACTTTGCTAATCAAGTGCTTGTTGATACATATCTTGTTAAAGCCTTCCCTCACTTGTCTTTAAGTGGGCGCACCTTATTTTGGCCCTCTTTTTGGTTTTTCCTAGCCATACCATAGCTCAAAACATACAAACTGTTAAACCATAAATGCACAAACTAAAAGATTACCTTAACTCTAGTATGCACTCAAGCAATCCGATTCTGGTACCCGTAAACCAGCACACCAATCTATTAGCATGGCACATCTGCACAGTTCACATTGTTAGGCATTAATCTACACCATGGTTCAGCATACCAGCTTTTCTATCAAGTACTAGTTTGCACACTTACACACCCATATAGCACATCTAGCACATTTACAGCACACAACAATAATTTGTTGATCACCTATCCTACATTCCAACATGTTTACACCTAGCACACTAAGAGCATTTCAATAACACATGAGTACAATAGCCTTTTTAAAATGTCCACACCAAGTAGCAAGTTGCTTGCACACCACACAGTCAAATGTTAGTATACACAATAAAATACCTGCACAACTTACCATAATACCCATATATCATATCAAGATGCTTGTAAGTAAAGCCCTCGACCTACACCGACTCCAACTCTAGCTCTTACGACAACTCTGGCTCTTTTTGTCACGAGTAGGGATTTGTTGCACACTTCAAACCAAGGCTCTGGTCATCACCTTTGGTCTGATTCAAGCTCCAATACCTTTTGGTATTTAGTTTTGCTTCCTACTCCTACCTCTTTTGAATCAGGTTATGATACCACTTGTCACGAGCTGAAACTCAAGCTCTGAACTTGTGCGACTCCAAGACATAGGAATGGTCTTTTTCGTAACCCAATTAGCCAAACACAAAAAGTGATGCATAGACATTTTAGACTAAGAGGCTTGGTTGCCCAGTTCACTACAAAATAAAAAGGTCATGGTTTATGTATGCAATGAGGGTAGAGGACTCTTTATTTATAATTGAGTCCTCCTTATAATTAGTGCCTAAGATACATTCCTAAACTCTAAATATTTCATTGGTTTGAATCTCTTGATTTTAGGAGATGAGATACAATCCCTGATTCTAGGAGATTTGGTGCTATTGCACAATCTTTGAATTGCTAAAATTATGTTGAGCACTGGGCCTTCTAGAAACCCCTAAATCTAAACCTTTTAGGATTGTGTTCAGGTATACCTACACTTGGGCTCGACCGTGCACCTGTACCTTAATCATCAATATCTCTACTTGGGTTTAACTGGGTGCCTGTGTCACGGATCGAGATTTAAGCTCCAAACTCGTGTGGCTCCGAGATCATGGCATTCACCCTTTCGACGTCTCAGATCAGCTTACCTATCACAGTTCACACTCTTGTGAGAAATTATCCGTTCTGGCCCTTTGGCCTCACGATTTTATCCTACAAAAAGTGCTTCACAAGAAAGAGATGTGTGAACCCTTATATACCCCAGTGATCTTCTTATTATGTTCGATGTGAGATTCATGACTCTTCCTTAGGTCCGTGACATTTTCCCGCACTCAACCTCGTGACGCCCTCGTTACAGAGGCTGGCCACCCTGCCTACCTCCCTCGAGGCGCTCGACGTGGATAGAACAGTATAGGACTGGCTCTGATACCACTTATCACGGGTTGAGACTTAAGCTTTAAACCCGCGCGACTCTGAAATTTGGGCATTCGCCCTTTCGACGTCTCAGATCAGCCTACCTGTCACGGTTCACACCCTTGTGAAGTATTATCCGCTTTGGCTCCCTTGACCTCACGGTTTTATCCGACAAAAGGTGCCTCACAAGGAAGAGATGGTGTGAACCCTTATATACCTCAGTGATCTTCCTATTATGTTCGATATGAGATTCAGGACTCTTCCTTAGGTCCGTGATACCTGCGCATACCTCTAGTGTGCCTCAGGGCTTGGTTTACTTAGACTATTAGACTTTATCTCACTAAAACTTGAATTGTTTCTCGATTTTGAGAAAACTTTTAGACTTGGACCAACTTGCGAACTATGACATTTGTACTTATTCTTTACAAATTCATTTTTAATATCTTTTAATTTGAGAGCCTTTGAATTGCTTAAGTAGTAGATTAATCTAAAGCCTTCAAAAAAACTTTATTTTGAAGTCCAAAATCAAAAAACAAAAAGGATTAAAGCCACTATTAAGGTATTAGCGTTGAACACAAGAAAGAAGAAACAATCAAGTCTTTTAGGGTAAAAGTGAAAAAATATATCTTTCAAGTTTAACTTATTTATAAAAGTTTAACTCATATATCTTTCAAGTTTAACTCATTTAGGTTAAAAAAAGACGAACAAAAAAATTCAACCAAAAATTCAATTAATCCAACAAATCAATTAAAAATATTACAAGAAATAAAATGGATAAAAAAATATATTTAGAGCATCTATCAAGTAACTTAGCTTCCTGCAACTTGTCAATCTCTTTCATCCACAACCCAGCATGGATTCTTTGTATCTTCAACCTATAATCTTTCTTCAAATTCTCCAAAACATATAATCCATTATCTTTCTTTTTTGCTTCTTTTTTCTGTTTATATTTATGTTACTTTCATCTCTCATTTTAATTCCCAGTCATGTTTTCGTCGAGCACCTTAATTTCTACATTAAGGTTCAATCATAAAAAAGAAATTAACTTCAACATCCCAAAGAGCTTTGTGCTTGGGATAAATGTCATTAAAGAGCTAAATTGTTTCCCAAGTGTTGTTCCAAGAGTCATCTTTGTAATTTTAGGGTGGTTTAATGGAATTTTAACTAATTTTGTGTGAATTATGTTGATCTATGGCTTGGTAAATGATTTGACAATCCTAGTAAATGAGTGCATATTTTTTAGTTTTATGAAACTACACAATGAAGTAATTAAGGAAAAAAAATAAAAATGAAAAGAAAAGATAAAAGGGTCAAAAACAAGTTTTCAAACAAAAATTTAATAACTATCTAAATTTTTATTATTTTATTACATTTAATTAAATCATCAAATACTTATTTTCATCAATTAAACTTTCATTAAACAAAAATTAGTTAACTGATAATATTTATTTTCATCAAATTAAAGATTCAATTATAATAAAAATAAATATTTAAGAGTTTAATTGAAATAAAAATAAATATTTAAAATTTCAATTGATTTAAATAAAAAATAAATATTATATTGATTATAATAAAATATCAAAACTTAAATGATTATCAAAAATTTTTGAAGAACTTTTTCTTATTAAAAAAATTAGAGTGAGCAAAAAAGTCAAACAATTATGTAATAACTAAATAATTACAAGAAAAAAATCCTATTTTAAAAAATAAGAATAAAAGTTTTTCATTTTAAGAGTAAAAAAAATGATTGCAAAAAAGAATAAATTTTTAAAACTCGTAAAATTCTGGCTGGGCCAAATAAAAAAAATGTAAAATTCTACTAAATTTCTCTTTTTCTTTCATTGCGAAAAAAGCAAGAAGGAAAGTTGGAAAACCGTGTTGCCAAATTTGGGCTGACGTGGAAGATTTTGAAAGGACCTTCACATTCTTCTTTACTTCAGCCAAAATATACCAATCTGAACTTTTCCCTACACGCGTTTGGTCATCGAGAAAGTGCCTACCTCGAGAAAAATTTTACCCCATTTCCTTCTATTTTTTCCCGCAAGAAATAATTAAAAAAAAAAAAAAAACAGCTAAAAGTTCAAAAAGAAAACCCTAACAAAAAGAAGTTGCTGCCCTAATGCATCTCAAGTTTACTTAGCGAGCGCGTATAGCATCTCACTGACGACGTCGTTTTTATCTCTCACGCCGATCCGATCAGGCTTTTCACCGGCCCGAGATTGTTGCTTTTATCTGCAACTCTTTATCAGGATTCCCAGGTTCCTTTCTCTCTTTCTCTCTCTCTCTCATAAGTACTTTTATTTCTTTGTTTGTTTGTTTGTATGAAGTGTAAATCATTATATGATTTAACTTTTTGTTTGAGTTTTTTGGTGGATTGTTTTGTGTTTATTAGCTTGTTGGTTGCTTATTTGTAATGGGAGGAGCAATGGGTTTGTTTTATTTTGGTAAATTTTACTAAAGAAGCTGAGGTTTCGATACTCTTAGTGTAGACTTCTTTAGAGTAATTTAGGAATGGCGTAGCTGAAATCAGTGCAAAAATGTTTATGTCTAAATGCCTGTCTTTGTCTGAAAGTTAGGTGCCGAACTTGGTTAGTATGGGATTTGGCCATGCCGATTTTATTGGTGCGAATGAATGGAAAGTTTGAGAAGTGGTTATCTTGTTTTTTATAAGCTTATATGTTGGAATGGGGTTGTTACCTCTTACTAGTTAGCACAGTTCCAATACAAATGTCTTGCTGAGCATTGGGATAAATAAACTTAGTCTTTGCAGAGATGGTGCTCAAGTTTATCAAAATTATGTCATCATGGATCTTTGGTTACGGGCAACTGCATGACCTAGGAAAATTCCTGATTGTTCTTAAAGTCAGTTCTTATGTTCTGCAAAGCTGGTATTGGATAACATCCATGACATAGCTTTCAAAGAATGACTGAGCATTGGTTTCAAAGTGTTGTAAAGCAACTAAACTTCTTACTTCTAGTTGGTTATTTTCTTCCCTCTTTCTTTTTCCCACCTCTTAGTTTTTTTGGTTTCCAGTATGATATGAACATAGTGTGCTGATGGTGATTACTGTACACCCTTGGAAACCCATGGCTATTTGTGGAAATGCTTTTTGCATCAAATATGGTGTAGGGCAGTGCTCTACCAAAACCTGTTTGTGGTTGAATTGAGTGTATCTGATGTGTTAATGTATATTTGCATTTTTTTTTCCTTTTTAATCTGAATCTTTGCAAGTATGTTTTGGTGTAATTATGTTCTCATTATGTTCCAAGCATGTATGGAATTTGGAGCCCAGATGCCGATATAGACCAAGAGTTTGCCTTCTGCAGCAATTGGCATATAAATCTGGCATAATGGTTAAGCTAAAATAATTTAACACTTTTCATACTACTGCTTCCAAAATCTGGAATGTCTCTATCTTGTTAAGTTTTATGTTCTTGTAACACGGGGTGGCTGTTCTATCTGTAAGAATCCAATCATTAAGAGCTTGTAATTACTATGGTCTTAAAAGTATTTCTGTAGTTTTGATGAGTTTTATTGAAGATTATTGTTGCCAGCAGTTTTAGATCTTATGTGAGTGTAGTCATTTTTGGAGGTTGGGCAGGTCAGGGATTGGTGAGGAACTCCCTCCAACCCGTTTAAGTCCTACCACCATCCACCATGAACCCTCGACCACTTAGAACTCTAGCCTTTTCATCACCATGAACATAGGAATCAAAGAAGAGACAATTAAGCAAATATGAAATGAGGTAAGAGAGAGGGCATTGTGGTGTAGCATTGATCAGTGATCACTAACTACTCACTTGTTGACAGAGAAATGGTATGCATGATAACTCATATATGTTAAAAGGAAAACAAAAGAATTCCACCCTCATAGCCTTGAAGATCATAAATAGGAAAAGGCAAAAAGAAAAATTATGGAATTTAAGAAATATCTTTTATGTTTTACCTAGGATGGAGATTAATACATAGGTTCTCCCCCCCCCCCCCCCCCTCCCAGTGTGGATATTTTATTTAAATGAGATAAACTAAAAGTGTGAGGCATTTAAGGGCTTTCTTTTTAATTGAGCAGATATGATTAAGGAGTTTAATGTTATTGGATGGTGGTTACGAAATTCATTAAGCAAGCAGAACAGTTAAAATGCTGGGGAATGAGTTGGATTTGTGTATGAGCTTTTGTTGCTGGTGAGTGTGTTATCAGTTCGGTTGGTATATTGGCCCCTTGATTGGTCTGATCTTACAGTTGAACATTTACATCTATATACATTTTTGAAAGCCTTTAAGTTCTCAAACATTTACATCTATATACATACAGAAGGATATAAGTATGACTACTCAATTCAAAATAACAACAATGATCGGGAGAGTAATTTGGGCTTCTTCTGTATGGCATGTTATGGTCTTTCAGCTTATTGGATTTAAATGGAGAAAATCCAGCCGTATCATATTTATTTTAAGAAGAATGATTGAATATGTCTTCTCTTATCTTTTATCATTTCATAAGAATAAATCTGTTTACTTGTAAGAGTAGTGGATCATAATCAATTCCTTGCATTCATTTACTAAATGGTTAATGTCAGTGTTCATATCTATGATTGGAGCCAAGCCTATGTTTAGTCCTGCCTTCCAATGCTTTAACCACCGGATTTGTACAGAATAGCACTGGTCATCCTTATCATTAATTGGAGCCACTGTTATGCCCCACCTTCTTATGCCTGACTAACCTATTTTGCACAGGGTTCTAGGTGCTGATATTTTACTCCCAAAACATCATTCTTTTCTGTTTGATTGGAAGGGTTGGGTTTTTGCATTTGCATGTGCTTTTCTCGTGTTTTACAGATTACAAGTACTGTTAGAATCTTTGCATTTATGGTTAAACAAATATGGCTGTTTGACCATGAGTCTTTCTTGTTATAGGGTATAGGGAGCCATAAATCTTATTATTTGATTTTGAATTTTCAATCTATGATTAGAAAGACATGTAATTGTGTCTTTGGTGTTCCTATCTTCTAGTGCTGGAAATATTGAGGGGAGATAAAGAAATGAAGTTTGAATAGATGGAGCATTGTGGATAATCATATGCAACAAGGGGATGGGATGGGGGCATGATGGGTAATGTCATGATTAAACAGTTTTGTCAGATGATATCATTGGCCCTTCTTTTCGATATTCTTTTTCCTTTTGTGATCACTTTTTTACTTTTACTGAGCAACTGTATAATCCTGAGTGACTCTGTCAATTTGGCCTTTTGGTTGATTGGAACATGGTAAAATTTCCTTCTCTATGATATATTCTGAAACTTGCAAGAAGCAAGGGTAATATATAAAACTTGAGAGCTTATTAATTGGCACTGTGCCCGCAATGAAACAAAACAAATTGGAGGACAAGGAATTAGTTTGGTAATATCAATATATAGTTAGAAGTAAATAATGAAATAATAGTCTTTTAGAATCGCATTAAAAACATTTCACGGAGAATCTCAAACTTTGAAGGCTGCATTTAACTGACTTAATTTAAGTGAAGTTTGACTGAGGATTTTTCTTTCATTCTGAAGCTGATTTAGTTTTCAAGTAGTAAGAGTTAGCATATGTCAGAGAACTACTTCCCTTTATGATTTTCTTTTTCAATGATAGTACTGAATGCTCTGTTAAAATGTCTGATATTAAGAACATTATACATCGATTGCAGGCCAAGAAAGGGTAAAAAGGGGGCACATCTTAAGTTGCATGATCCATAGGTTATAGGTTTGTGACTTGTCATATTTGTTGAATCTTTAATTGAATTATTGTTTTCATGAAATTGCTTTCCTGGCACTTCATTTCAATTGTTATTTTACAAATTAATGTTTGTTGACCTGCCACTTTGCCATCTCTTCAGGTCATCACCGTTTTATATATTAGATAATCGGAACATAATGTGACTCTCCTCTTGGCCTTTGTTGTGTCCTTTATTATCCCTTAACATGGCAAAACAACATAAATATTACTATTTTCTAACTTGAGTCAAAATGTGTTTAGATAATCATTCTTTTTCAAATTTTTTTAGATGATAGTGGCATCATTTAGTCCTCAATTTGACTTATATTTAATTTCCTTTGAGCAATGTTTTATATTGCACCTTAACATGACAATTCCATTCGTTTTTCTTTTTACCGGATTAGGAATGGACCACTATGACCCGCCGGCACAGAGAAGGGAGATGAAGCATAAAGGAAGAAATGTAGTATGGTCGATTGCCATGGACAAGTGTCTAATTGAAGCTTTGGCCATTCAGGCTAAAAATGGGAATAAAATTGATAAATGCTTTAATGAAAATGCATATACTGCTGCCTGTATTGCCGTGAATTCTCACTTTAATTTAAACTTGAATAATCAAAAAGTTATTAATCGTCTTAAGACAATTAAGAAAAGGTACAAGGTAATGAGGGATATGCTAAGTCAAGATGGATTCAGGTGGAATCCAAATACGAAGATGATCGAATGTGACAGTGAAGATCTTTGGAAAAGATATATAGCGGTAAGTGTGTTCTGCATTCTCTTCATTTTGTTTTCTTTTTATAGTACATATATTTAATATTACTTGACATGGACTGCTTTTTTAAAGGAAAAAATGTTTCTATTGCTAAGCTACAATTATACCAAGCAGGCACATCCTGATGCAAGAGGATTTCGAGGAAAACAGATTGAAATGTATGATGAACTAAAGATTGTTTGCGGAAATTACCAAGCCCCTAGCCGTTGGGCTAAGATGAAGGATGGAAGTCTTCCAACTGGGAATAAAAATTTTGAAGAAGATTCTGCTTCTTTCTTATCACAAAGTTCAGACGACCTAAGTGATACAGATGGAACAGAGTCATACACGGGGGCACCTGAGTACTTGCAAGATGGTAGTCAAGATCCTCCCCTAATGGATCCTCCTCTAATGGAGCCTCTCAGACAACTTCCAAAGCGACCCCGTGGCTCAAATGCTCTTCAGGAGGCAATGTTGGCTGTGGCTTCCAGCATTCGGCGGTTGGCTGATGCAATGGAGCAGAGTAAAACTGCAATCAATACCTCAGAATTGCTAGGCGCTGTTATGGAGATTGATGGTCTGGAAGAAGCTAAACAGATGTATGCATTCGAGTATTTGAATGCTGACCCTATTAAAGCTAGGGCCTTCATGACGTATAATGTTAGGATGAGGAAGACATATTTGTTCAGACAGTTTTGGTGGTGGAAATGACTGGTATCCAATTTCGAACCTTTTGGTATATTATCTACAGTACTGCAGGAATATTTAAGGATGTTGGCACATTAAACCTTATTCCATTGATCCTTCCTTGGAGGTGAATGCACAGATTTCAGATGTTCACAGGTTAAACATATATGGCTTTAAGCCAATACTGTAAAGAAACAAACAGGGCGCTTATGCCCCTCTTCTTTGAATGAAGCTAAGCTTTAGGTGTAAAATCTACACTTTTGACGCTCCTAAGGAGATGTAGTGTCGTTTTTATGAAGATGGATATAGCTTCTCTTTGTTTCTTCTGTTCCTTTTTTCGGTTTCTGGTCGGAGTGGTACGTTTCAGACTGCTGAATCCAATGAGAGAGAAATGTAGCCGTAGTTGCTCAAAAATTCGTTGATTTCGGGGTTTTTGTACTCTGATCGTTGAACCTAAAATTACAGTGTTTTATCAACAAACACCACACAGCATGTTGACTTACGAGTTACAGCTTTCCATCTACCAAAGTTGGAAGGGGTGCTTAGAATCATTAGATGAGCTTCAATGGCTCACCTAATTTCCAATCCAACTATTTCTTACAACTGTGTAAAGCTCAATGTTGGCGGCAAGTTCTTTGAAACCACAGTCTCCACCCTCCGATCCACCGATCCCGATTCCCTCCTCGCCGCCTTTTTCAACCCTCTAATTCTGGATAAAGTGGAGGATACAGAGAGAGTGATGGGGGATGATAAAGAGAATTGAAGGAGGTGGGGGGGGGGGGGGGGGGGAGAGATTGCTTGAGCAGAGAACATGCGGAGGGGATTGAGATTTGGGAGAGTTACAATTATTCAGGAGCAGTTTCTGTTTCCTACTAAAGCGTAAAATGGACATTCAATCAGTCGATTCTTTTCTATTTGGTATGGAGAATTGGGTCTCTGAAGCGAGGCTTTCTATTCTTTTTCTTGTTGTATTAGTTTTGATTTTTGTTATCAACTTATAATGACTTATTAATTTGTCTGAAAATCATATCACTCACAATAACATAATAAAATATTTTGTAACTTCAATTCAATCGATTCGTATAATCATTTTTAATCATTTTTAAAAATTAATTTTTTATAAATGTCATGCGATCGTTATTCACTCTCCAAAAATTTAACTTACTAGAGTGTGAAGCATCAATGTTTATATATCTAAGGATTGTCTCTTTTTTATCTGACGTGAGATTGAAATATTTTGCTTATTTTTTTAAAATGCTTCGCATGATATTCTTCTCCGTTCAATCTGGCGATGTCCCTGTAAAGGCTTTCACCCTTTCTAATCCCTTTTAGAGGGCTTTGACATAATCAAATTCTGTCACCGTACTTTACCCTATCACGTTTTTAAGTGTTTGGAGCGCTTTGATGTGATCAACTTCTGCCTTTGTGCTTTATCCCAGTACATTGTTAAGCGGCCAAAGCGGATCACTTTATCTACCTCTTTGGGGTGCTTTGCATGGAATCAGATGAGTCGACACTTTGTTGGCTGCCGTGAAATATGAAGAACCGAGGGAGAAAGAGACTGATACCCTCTTGGAGGTGCTAGAAGTGCTGGAGACCATTAGCGATGTGATGTCCGCAAAGCTGCCTAGCAAGCTGCCACTCAAGAGGGAGGTGGACCATAAAAACGAGTTGGTGCCGAGGCCAAGCCACCAGCCAAGGTCCCTTACAGGATGTCATCCGGAGAAGCTGAGGAAGCAGCTCGGGGAGTTGATTGATGCAGGTTATATCAGGCCATCGAAGAGCCCATGTGGTGCCCCAGTGTTGTTCCAACGCAAGCATGATGGGTCCTTGTAGTTGTGTGTGGATTACAAGGCACTGAACAATCTGATCATCAAGAGCAAGTATCCTATCCCATTCATTGCAGATTCGTTCAACCAACTTGCAAGCGCAAGGTGATTCACCAAGTTAGATTTGAGATCAAGTTATTAACAGATCAAGATCGCATAGGAAGATAAGCTTAAGACAACGTGTGTCACTTATTATGATTCTTATGAGTTTTTAATTATGCCATTTGAACTTATCAATGCCCCACTAACATTTTGCACACTCATAAATAAGATAAGAAATAATTATGATATCATTTGTTACATTATTATTATTTTTTTTTGTAAAATCAACTTATTGAAATGTGTAACACCAACACTTATATCCAACAACCTTTTGTTTTTTATCTAATGTAAAATTAAAACATTTTATTTGCATTTTTGAAATGTTTGACATTATTTAAATTCAATATTCAAAATTTAATATATACCACTCTTTTTTATTTTTATGTTGTGGCTTTTTTGTTTAAAAAAAAAAACTTTAATTTTCAAAATACTAATATATCTTTAGACAGTACGGTGTTTTTAATTTAGGTATCAGCTTCAATTTTGACTGGCAGGCAATGGTCTCCGTTGTGCTTTTTCCTCCAAGGCACAGTGATGGATCGATAGTGAATTAATGGAACGAAATGCAGCAATGAGGTTGGTCATGAAACATCTTTCAGGGGCAGGGTTTTTTGTTGCATTATCTTTGTTCACTACTTCAGTCAAGGAATTTCCTTTGCCGTTCCCTTAAAAGGAATATGTCTTCATCCCTTGTTTCTCTTACTACAAACCTATCTATCTCACTCTTCAAATTTTGTTTTTGTTACAAAAAATGTTGTAACCTGAATATAAAAGAAAAAACAAGTGCTAAAATTTTAATCTTATAAAAATAATTATATGAATCAACCGAACTAAATTTAAATTTAATATAAATTTAAATACAAAAACACGTTTTTTTTTTTTTTTTTTATCATGTTCTAATTGATAGTTACCCCTACAAATTTTCTTTTCTTTTCTTAATCTTGAATTGTTGATTAATAAGTAATGACAAAGTGTTAAAGTTGTGTAGAAAATGTTATTCCATTTAGCATAGTCAGTTTGCACAGTTATTATGTGTTTGTCTTTCAAAAGGTCTCTTGAGAGAATTTTTCATGTTCTGATTCTTATTGTTGCTGCTGTTATTTGGTGAAGCCGATACCTGATTCTTTTTCCTCGTCATTTTTTACTGCTACTTTTCTTCTAATATGATGATGCAACAGCCATGACGGCTGCCAACAGGAATGTTGTTCCTCGTAGAAACTTAAGAGGTTTAACTTTTTAATGCTTTTAAAATCTAAGCTTGCCTGCAGCATAGTGCAATTCTTCCCCTTACATATTTCTTTTCTTTTCTTTTGCATCATAGAAAAGTTTGTTTCTATAGTTGGTGATATCTTTTCAAATGCTCTCTTCTATAGAATCAAAGCTTCTCCAGCTCCTGAAGTAGTTTTACTTATAGGGCATTAGTAACTGAAATCTAAGCCGTTAAAACAGTGAACCAAGCTGAGGAAAATTTGGTTGCTGTCTGCGGTTGGCACCAAAAGTTCACATTAGTTGCTTTAGTTAGACGGATGATCCAAAACATTTTCCAAAGTCAAAAGTTACAACTACAGCAATCAAATTGATAATATGGTGCGTTTACTCTCTAGAGTCTGCATTCTCATCCGAGAAACAAATGATATCTTGACAAAATGCAAAAGCAACCCTGAAGAAACAGAACAATTATAAAGGCATAAACCACAGAAATTGCTGATTAATGGAGGATTGGAGCAATCTGTGGCAAATTTTTAAGTTAACATGCAGGAAAATGCATGAATTGTACACGTAAAAATCATTGTAAATGATTCACAAGAGTTGCAAGGTTGCTCCTAGGCACAATTTTCAGAAATGGACAGACTCAGAATTTCTCTTTTCAATTTTCAGCTGGTGATGGTATTTATTTATGCAAAAAACCATAAAATTCTAGGATGAACACCCCCAACTTAAGCAAAGTAACTAAACATAACGAGAGTACACCATCATATATATAAAAAATGAAGAACTTACTGTCAAAGACAAACAGATCACATACACCACAAAAGGTTCAAGCTGAATGAAATTAAAACTAATTTTAAGATAGTCAAGTTGTCTGTTATTATAACACTACCGTCCAAACAAAACATCCAGAAACCTAACAGTAAATATAGAATTCCTCCCGCAAGATTTGCAATCTACTTGATCTTCTTCTTGGGCCTCAACTGCCAACACAAAGAAATACTCGAGTGTAAACTTGGTGCAGGGGAAAAGCACAAGTTCAGACGAGGTTTACAGGCTAAATCTTGTGTAAGTCATGGGCTCACACATATTTAATGGAATAATAATACGATTACTATAGCTGATTTACCTGATTGCTGTGTCCACACTTCTTTTTTCTGCAGTTTACAGCACGGGGGTGCAGACGAGCATAACACCTATAGCCAAGATATCAACGGTATGATTTCCAGTATGAGAATAGATAACAGAAAGATTTCAGTACTAAATGCAAGCCCATTTTATAAAGGAAAAGAAAAAGAAAGATATTTCATTTACATCTTATGGCATACTTTGGGACTCATAAAACAATTTGGAAACTTCAAAAGAGAAGGGTTAAAAAAATGCAATCAAAGAAGACTCAATAAGGGGAACATACTTGCGGCAAATCATCTTATCCTGGTTGTATTTCCTAGCCAATGCCATCAAAGAAGGCTCAATAATGCCACCACGAAGCCTCAGAACCAGATGCAAGGTTGATTCTGCACAATTCCACACAAACATTCAAATCAAACTAAAATAAACACCTGATCAGAAACAAAAAGGTCCAGAATTTAAATTCAAAATCCCAGTCCTAATTTCAGTACTTAAACAATAAAAAAATTCAGGGATAACATGAATACAGTTTAGCTCTCATCATTGAGATCCTACAAGATTATGGAGTATTGATCGATAAGGTGGAGAATGCTATTCAAGAGCTAATTGAAGTAGTTCTAATGATTCCTATAAATTTCTTCTCACCCACTTGTCTCATTTTCCCAATAAGAAAAACATTACTTAAACATGTTCATGGCTTTGACTCACAGGTCAGTACGGAAACATATAAATTAAAAATAATTTTAAAATCTTTTGTCTAAATTTGTGACGAATTTTTCTCAAGAATCAAACAGGGTCTATGATCAGCAATATTTACCTTTCTGGATGTTATAGTCAGCAAGAGTACGGCCGTCCTCAAGCTGCTTTCCGGCGAAGATCAATCTCTGCTGGTCCGGTGGGATACCTGACAAAATTTACACGGAAAATCCAAACCGTCAAATCCTAGAAAAAAAGGCAGTGGAAATGAAAGGAAAAAGAGAAGGAAAAGAAAGAGGAGTATACCTTCCTTGTCCTGGATCTTGGCCTTAACATTGTCGATAGTGTCGCTGGATTCGACCTCTAGGGTTATGGTCTTCCCTGTCAGGGTTTTCACGAAGATCTGCATTCTCTTTAACCGTGCTTCTGCTTCCCTATTCTTGTCAGGCTTTTTTTTCCATTATCAGTTCATTTATATGTGTCGGTTTTAGGGATTAGGGTTTTTGGCTGTTGTTTGGTTACACGGTTAATTTATTTGATGACAAATTTCAAGGAACGGGAATAGGGAGAGCACCATCCGGGTTATTGTTTGTATTCTCCCTTCACTCACCGACTTATCCTTTTTTATTTTTAATTTTTTTTCCTTTAGGCCAAAAAAAAAAAGTTATCATTTACGAAATTTACAATTTTAATTTGCATGTACCTATGTTTATTAAAATTCTTAGAAAAACAAAATTTAACTATCACTACAAATTATTTAAAAGAATTAATCCAACTTCCAAAATGATGGTTTTTGTTTTATGCTTATCATGAGGTTATTGAAAAAAATAATGGAAAGAGATGAAAAAAACCTTAAATCTTATGATTAAAATTTATAAACACTTTTTTTTTCTTTATCTTAATTATTATATTAACAAATTTTTTATTTTTACTGTCATAACATCTAGATCCGGGGATCTATCGCTAGATATTGACTTTAGGGTGTCGCCATCAATCTTTTTTATCTAGGTGCGATTGACCACCTAAGGAATCTGTCATTTTAGGGAACACCTAAGTTTTAAGGGTCCCTAAAAGAATAGGTTCAGGTCTGCTAACCAGAACAGAGTTCGGGAGTTCGGTTACGTGTGAGGAAGGTTATAGCACCCTCACAACGCCCATCAAAAGATGGTACCAGCATAATTTTGTGTTGCCCAAAAGCCTTAAAATTTTATCAAGTAATTAATTATTGAAAATTATTCTCAATTGACTCTAATACTTTTAGCAGAAAATTGAGAAAATTCCCTCACCTCAAGAGTATGCAAGAAAAACTACTGTTTTACTTGCAGAGGCTCCGTCGTCGGATTATTTAAAGAAAAAAATAAAATCAAAATTAAGATAGAAAGGAAGGAAAGAATGATTGTTTTTGTGTGGGAAAATTGATACTTTCAACTTTTCCCTAAAAATATTTTTTGGAAATTTATTCTTAAGGAAAATTGATACTTTCAACTTTTCCCTAAAAATATTTTTTTTGAAATTTATTTCTGAGGAAAATTGATACTTTCAACTTTTTTCCAAAAATATTTTTTGAAAATTTATTTCTAAGGAAAATTGATACTTTCAACTTTTCCTCAAAAATATTTTTTTTTAAAACTTTGATCTTAAGGAAAATTGATACTTTCAACTTTTCCTCAAAAATCTCTTTTTTGAAAATGTATTTCTAAGGAAAATTGATACTTTCAACTTTTCCCTAAAAATATTTTTTTTTGGAAAATTTGATTTTTATTTGAAAAAAATAAAATAATAAATAAATATAAATAAATAATAAAAAATAAAGAAAAGTAAAACAAAAATAAAAATAAAACTGAGATAAAAAGAATATTAAATAAACCTAATATAATAAATAAAATAAATAAATAGACAAATAAAAAACATTCAAAGAAAAAAAGAAAAAAAAAAAAAACCTGAAGCGGCTCTGATCGCGGCTCGGCTCGGCTCGGCTCAAGGCAGGGAAACGGCTCGGGGGGGAGCGGCTTGGCGGCTTGGCGCGGCTCGGCTTGGCTCGGAGGGGACAGGCACGCGCGGGTCAGAATCGGGTCGACGCTCGGGTCGGGTCGGGTTCGACAAAACGCGCGGATACTCTGGTTACTTAAGGCCAAAACGACGTCGTTTTGGAAGGGTATAAAAGGTAATCCCCTTCATCTTTTCGGCAGAACGCTCTTCCCTCTCTCTCTCTTCTTCTCTTTTTCTCTCCCTTCTCTCTAAAAACTGAAGAACACCGGTACCGGATTCTGGAAAATGTCGCCAGAATCTGGAAATTTCGCCCGAAGATCGCCGATTTCTGGGATTCTTCGTCGAAAACTGGGCAGGTCGCCGAAAACTTCAATGTTCGCCGGAATTGTTGCCGAAAAATTCAAATTTCGTCGGAATTTTTGCCGGAATCTGGAAATTTCCCAGAAATTTTCAGAAAAATTTTTTCGCCAAAAATTTCTAAAAATTTTTTCTCACTCCCAGAACACTCCTAAACTTTTCCTAGCTTCCTATACGCCTCCTTTTCTCTCAAATCAGTAGCTTTGCTTACTGTTTTCTGTGTATCTTGCATTCTGTTCCAGAGTCCCTTTTAAAGGGATTGATCAGGAGTTCCTGATCAATCCCAATTCCTCCTTGGACGGGAATTCAATCTTTGAATCCCACTGGACTCTTCTGATTGAATTCCCATTTTCAATGGAATTATTCCACTTTCAATCCTAGCCCTCCAAAAAAAAAATACTAGATAATTAGAAAAGATAAAAAAAAAATATTATGGGATAAATAAAAAGAATAATATCAGATATATAAAAATACGAAAATAAATAAAATAAAAGATAAAAATATATATATTAGTAATAATAAGTAAATAATAAATATATAGGATATACATAAAATAAAAAATAAAATAATAATAACCAAGATACAATTGGACTTACCCCTTTGGGCCAGGCCCAATTGATCCGGGCCTGGACCAAATTGGGTGTCTACAGCTGCCCCTCTTTGCACATTTTCTGTGAAACAGAAATTGCGCAAAGACGTAGACACCCAATCAAGACTCAACTCAACATTTTCATTTTTTTTATTTTTTTTGTTTTTCTTTTGTGTGTGTTTTTTTTTTACCAAAGCTCCTTTAAACAGAGACTCAACAACTCTAAAAAACATGAATAAAGCTCCTCTAAATAGAGGCAACTTTTTCTTTTGTTTTCTTTTTTTTTTTACTTTTTTTTTTGCTCTTTTTTTTTAAAAAAAAAAAGATCAAAGCTTCTCTAAATAGAGGTTCAATGACTTTGAGAAACGAAGCTCCTCTAAATAGAGGCAACTTTTTTGTTCTTTTTTTGTTTTGTTTTTTTTTATTTTTTTGTTTTTTTGTTTTTACCAAAGCTCCTCTAAACAGAGGCTCAACGACTTTGAGAAATATAAATTGCTCCTCTAAACAGAGGCACCACGACTTTTGGAAAGTAAATTGCTCCTCTAAACAGAGGCACCACGACTTTGAAAAAATAAATTGCTCCTCTAAACAGAGGCAACGAACTTTGAAAAGTAAATTGCTCCTCTAAACAGAGGTACCACGACTTTAGAAAAGTAAATTGCTCCTCTAAACAGAGACAACGAACTTCGAAAAGTAAATTGCTCCTCTAAACAGAGGTACCACGACTTTGAAAAAGTAAATTACTCCTCTAAACAGAGGCAACAAACTTTGAAAAGTAAATTGCTCCTCTAAACAGAGGCAACGAACTTTGAAAAGGTAAAAAGGTAAATTGCTCCTCTAAACAGAGGCAACGAACTTTGAAAAGTAAATTGCTCCTTGACAATCATGTCCAAAGGAGTTGAAAGTTGTGTTTGAAGGGATTTCAAGAGATTATGCCCAAAGGTCTTATAAATCAACCCTGATACCAAGAGACATCCTATTTCAAGGATTAGGAACTTACCTGACAAGTTTCTTCTCAAACTTGCAAAGTCTTTTCATATCTGTCTTTTTCATGTGGGATGTTGGAACACCCCTGCTTCTTGAATTTGTACACTATACTTTCCTGAAAGTAGTGTATGCTATGCAAATGCATATGAATTTCAATGCATGCTATGCAAATGTTGGTCAATCAATTCCTGTTCAATGTATGGTACTCAAGTTTCTCAAGCTCTTTCCTTTCTTGGGTGTCAAGCCCTTTGATTCCTCAAGGATCCAATTACACTGCTTTTCTAGGATCGAACCAGTGTAGCTCTTAATTGTCTCTTCCGCTCAGATTCTTCCTTGTTCTGTTTTTCAATACTTTGGAATAAACTTCATCAATCGATCATCACTTGACCATCATTTAATGAATTTCTCAGCACTAACAAATTTTAAAACAAGTTTCATCCACCATCACTAGGTCATTACTCATAGGTGTCTCAGCATTAACCTTTCCAAAACATATTTTGTCTTCATCATTCAATCACAACTTGTAAGTCATATCGACCAATTCATCCTCGTACTCATCACTTGATTGTATCACTGCCCCATTTTTTCATTTGATCACATCATATATCCTTCTAAATCATCTCCTCTAGGTTTCTACCATTTTTTCATTTTGTCTCCACCATCATCTTAGATTTCTTTTCAAATGAATGCAAGACTCTTTTAAGCACATATTCATTCATTCATTATCATTTCAAATCCTGACAAATACAATGCAATCAAGCATTTTCTCAATTCATTCTAGGGGTGTAATGATAAGAGAACACAAAGTGAATTATGGTAAAGATAAATAATGAAGATCTGTTTTAGTACAAAATAAATGGGAAACGAAATAAATTGGATACATGTCATTGGGGTGAATGGTATGTCCAAATGATGAATATTCAGATAATTTTCAACATTAATCTAGGATTCTTTTTCAAAAACTCATTCCATTTACTGTTGAAGTCAACTTGAGCTTGGCGAACTTTGCCCCAGTCTTTGAGGGTTCTTCAGATGTCTTTGATCTTTCATTCATGTGAGCCATTTGACCTAGATCTTTTTTTTGGTACCAAAATCACCCTTTTAGGTTTTCAATTTGAATCTCTTTTTTTTTTTTCTCTTTTCTCATTTTTCATCCATATCTTTCATGTAGCATGATTCCATTGCTTCATCATGAGCATGTCTTTGCTCAACCTATGATCATTCAAGTTGAGTATTCACATTTGATCCAAATGAACTTTTCAAGGTTGTAATGTAGGCCAAGGTGAAGGGTCATAAAAAAAAAGATATAATAGGCTCAAAACATGTATTAAAAATGTTCAAAACCAAAGGATCATTTGATGCAGCTTGGCATTTTGCCCCCACATCATTTCACTACTTTTCTCTTTCCTCACACAAAGGATTCTCATTACTTTGCCCCAAGTCATGTGTGGCATTTATTTATTTTTTTTTTCTTTTTTTTTTTGAGATCTTTTGTGGTGTTTTTTTTCTTTTTTTTTTTTTCAAAATTTACCCTCCAGTGTAGAGGGTGATCCTTGGTTGGGGTTCTTCCAAAAAAAAAATGATAAGCTTAAAGGGGTAACAATAAATGGTTTTTCAAATGGTAAAAGAAAGATGGCCATTTTTCATCTCAATTGTGAATACCTTTCTTGAACATCATCTATTGAAAAAGCTCATGAACTTGTATAAAAGATTGCACACCTTCAAGATATATCTTTTTCATCTCTGGTAATGGCTTACCCTCTTTATTTTTGCTCAAATCATCTCCTCTGTAAATGAGTTCTCAAAATTAAATTCCAAAATTATTGTTATCATTGTCTAAATATTCATCATCTGAAATTTAAGAATGGAAATGTGAAGTTATGAAAGGTAACAAAGCATGGAGTAATGGTCAAGTGAAAGAAAAAAATGTAATGAAATGCATTGACTTGCCTTTATTAAAATGATAACAAGTGAAGTCATATTGCAAAAAAAATCTAACATTGTTTGAAAAGAAATCCCAAAATGATAGAAGAAACCTTCAACCAGCCTTATCTCCATTGACATCTTGCCCCTCAATTCATTGTGAATCTCCGAATCCTTTCTGTTCTTGACTTTCGCTCAGTACACTAACATTAGGTGCTGTTGCTTTTCCTTGATCAAAACTTATCATTCCATCATTGATCAACCGTTGCACCTTATACTTTAAAGCAGTGCAATTTTTAGTAGAATGGCCAATAATTCCATAGTGGTAGTCGCAGTGGGCTGTAGGATCATACCACTTTGGATATGGTGGTTTAAACGGTTCCACATGGCTGGAGGCAATCAAATGGCTATTATAGAGTTCTCGATATAACTCTGTATAAGTCATAGGAATTGTATCAAATACAGGTTTTTCTCGAGTAGTCCGTTGTTCTCGTGAGCCACTTGCTGGGTTAATAGGGCGAATTTGGGTTCTCGCAGGAGCTTGAATGTTGAGGTGGTAAGTGGATGAATAAGATGGTTATGAAGCTAGCTGGTATGGGTAGAATGAGGTATTATTCACAGCAGGATAGTATGGAGAGTAACCTTAGGATGGATAGGGTTGATAACCCCCGAATTATTGTCTATCAAAGCTCACAGCTTGAGCTTCAGCTTCTTTCTTTTCTGATGTCTTCTTGGTTTCTCCTCCTCTCAACTTGCCATTTTTTATGGCATTTTCAATAATTTCTCCAGAGATTACTATGTCAGCAAAATTTTTTATTGTATTCCCTATCATCTTTTCATAATATGGAGGCTTTAAAGTGCTAACAAATAGCACTGTGGTCTCTTTCTCTGTCAGTGAAGGTTGTACCTGTGAAGCTATATCCCTCCATCTCTGCGCGTATTCTTTAAAAGACTCATTTGACTTTTTCTCCAGATTTTGCAAAGATAAACGATCAGGGGCCAAATCGATGATGTGTCGATATTGGCTGATGAAGTCATGAGCCATATCGCTCCAAGAGCGAATGTGGGTCCTATCCAACTGAACATACCACCTGGCAGCAGAACCAGTAAGACTATCCTGGAAGACATGCATCAAGAGTTTTTCATCATGTGCATGAGTTGCCATCTTTCTGCAATACATGGTGATGTGAGTTTTAGGGCACTTTGTACCGTCATATTTTTCAAATTTCGGTATTTTGAATTTATAGGGGATAACCACATCAGGAACTAGACAGAGTCCCGCAGCATCAACTGACCCATAAAAGCTAAATCCTTCTACAGCCCGTAGCCTCTGCTCTAGCATGCTAATTTTAGAGCTTTCCTCAGCTTCCACCCTTATCTTTTCCTTCTCCTTCTCTTCTAGATCAAGAATTGGTTCTGCTGCCTTTTCAGTGAAGATAAGATTTATATAGCTATTATACTACCCTGGGTTGAAAGCTGATGGCATTCCAGGATATGTTGAATATGCAAAATGTTGTGGTGGGACCTCTTGGGCAGACTGGGCTTGAGGTGGACCAAAACTTGAAGGGTACAAAAGGTCAGCCACTTCTTGCTGGCTTGTACTTCCTTCAACTCTTTTTCCTTTATTCATGTTATTAAGGGCCTCCAGAATCTTGCTTAATTCACTTTCAATCTTCTCCTGAGATTTTTCTAGCTTTTCAAATCTATGAGAACTTTTCTCTTCCATTTACCTTGTTCTGGATCTTGTGTTGTATGGATGAGCAGGGTTTTCGCTAGATGGAGCTATCCTCGGACCTTGAATACCATACTTATGATTAGAAATGTTATGTTGTGCCTTATGTATGATGCTTTGATACACAAATGAAATGTACATTTTTTGAATGAAATCTAGTATGAAATGAATGCAAATGATTGTGTTGAAACATGATCATGAAAAGAATATAGATGCATACAATCAGACAAACAACATAGTTAGTTCCGTGGATGAAACGTAAGTGATGTTGATGCATAATGTTACATACGATAAAAATAATACCCAAAGTTAAGCAATCAAAATGATTAGATAAACACCCTTTTTGTGTCCTAATTTTAGGGCATATCTATCATTGGGTAGAAAGAGCTCTATCCTAAGTGTAGGCACTCTTAAAGTTCACTACATGCGGTTTTAAGGTCAGAGTCTAAAGGTCTTCAAATTGCTCCTTACATCCTTGTCCATTACAGACTAGTAAGGCACCCTAATCCTCACCCATTACAGGCTACAAGCGAAAAAGGTTCAATTTGAGTGAGAGTATTTCGCTAGCCACTGCGGAGGCATTAGACCTCACGAAAGCAATAGGTACTTTACTCCCTCCTAGAGGGACGGATCTCGGGTGTAAAGCTCATGTTATGCACATGCACATGAATGACATAATTAACAAGGTAACTAAAACATGAATGAATAACAACACATATATACAACAAGGTTCAATTTCATTTGGCTTTTGGACAACACAAATTATTTGCTGGCCTGACTCTCAAGGTCCCCAGTGGAGTCGCCAAGCTGTCATAACATCTAGATCCGGGGATCTATCGCTAGACATTGACTTTAGGGAGTCGCCACCAATCTTTTTTATCTAGGTGCGATTGGTCACCTAAGGAATCTGTCCTTTTAGGGAACACCTAAGTTTTAAGGGTCCCTAAAAGAATAGGTTCAGGTCTACTAACCAGAACAGAGTTCGGAAGTTCGGTTACGTGTGAGGAAGGTTATAGCACCCTCACAACGCCCATCAAAAGATGGTACCAGCATAATTTTGTGTTGTCCAAAAGCCTTAAAATTTTATCAAGTAATTAATTATTGAAAATTATTCTCAATTGACTCTAATACTTTTAGCAGAAAATTGAGAAAATTCCCTCACCTCAAGAGTATGCAAGAAAAACTACTGTTTCACTTGCAGAGGTTCCGTCGTCGGATTATTTAAAGAAAAAAATAAAATCAAAATTAAGATAGAAAGGAAGGAAAGAATGATTGTTTTTGTGTGGGAAAATTGATACTTTCAACTTTTCCCTAAAAATATTTTTTGAAAATTTATTCTTAAGGAAAATTGATACTTTCAACTTTTCCCTAAAAATATTTTTTTTGAAATTTATTTCTGAGGAAAATTGATACTTTCAACTTTTCCCCAAAAAAATTTTTTTTGGAAAATTTATTTCTAAGGAAAATTGATACTTTCAACTTTTCCTCAAAAATATTTTTTTTTAAAACTTTGATCTTAAGGAAAATTGATACTTTCAACTTTTTCTCAAAAATCTCTTTTTTGAAAATGTATTTCTAAGGAAAATTGATACTTTCAACTTTTCCCTAAAAATATTTTTTTTTGGAAAATTTGATTTTTATTTGAAAAAAATAGAATAATAAAAAAATATAAATAAATAATAAAAAATAAAGAAAAGTAAAACAAAAATAAAAATAAAACTGAGATAAAAAGAATATTAAATAAACCTAATATAATAAATTAAAAAAATAAATAGACAAATAAAAAACATTCAAAGAAAAAAAAAAAATCTGGAGCAGCTCGAATCGCGGCTCGGCTCGGCTCGGCTCAAGGCAGGGAAACGGCTCGGAGGGGAGCGGCTTGGCGGCTTGGCGCGGCTCGGCTCGGCTCGGAGGGGGCAGGCACGCGCGGGTCAGAATCGGGTCGACGCTCGGGTCGGGTCAGGTTCGGCAAAACGCGCGGATCCTCTGGTTACTTAAGGCCAAAACGACGTCATTTTAGGAGGGTATAAAAGGCAATCCCCTTCGTTTTTTCGATAGAACGCTCCTCCCTCTCTCTCTCTTCTTCCCTTTTTCTCTCCCTTCTCTCTAAAAACTGAAGAACACCGGTGCCGGATTCTGGAAAATGTCACCGGAATCTGGAAATTTCACCGGAAGTTGGCCGGAAGATCGTCGGTTTCTGGGATTCTTCGTCGGAAACTGGGCAGGTCGTCGAAAACTTCAATGTTCGTCGGAATTATTGCCGGAAAATTCAAATTTCGCCGGAATTTTCGCCGAATCTGAAAATTTCTCAGAAATTTCCAGAAAAATTTTTTCGTCAAAAATTTCTAAAAATTTTTTCTCACTCCCAGAACACTCCTAAACTTTTCCTAGCTTCCTATACGCCTCTTTTTCTCTCAAATCAGTAGCTTTGCTTACTATTTTCTATGTATCTTGCATTCTGTTCCAGAGTCCCTTTTAAAGGGATTGATCAGGAGTTCCTGATCAATCCCAATTTCTCCTTGGACGAAAATTCAATCTTTGAATCCCACTGGACTCTTCTGATTGAATTCCCATTTTCAATGGGATTCTTCCACTTTCAATCCTAGCACTCCAAAAATTAAAAAAAAAATACTAGATAATTAGAAAAGATAAATAAAAAAAAATATTATGGGATAAATAAAAAGAATAATATCAGATATATAAAAATAAGAAAATAAATAAAATAAAAGATAAAAATATATATATTAGTAATAATAAGTAAATAATAAATATATAGGATATACATAAAATAAAAAATAAAATAATAATAACCAAGATACAATTAGACTTACCCCTTTGGACCAGGCCCAATTGATCCGGACCTGGACCAAATTGGGTGTCTACACTTACCATTTTCTTTTCTTCAAGCAAAGTAAGAAATACTCTTTATTATGGTCTAATCAAATAAATATGAATGAAGCAATTAATGGTAACTTTTATTTTTCAAAAGAAAAAACCATTAGCAAAAACTTGAAGTGATATAGAAAAGTAATGACATCTAAATTGATTAAAATTTATTATAAAATTTTTTTATTATATGAAATAAATATGATTTTAATAATATAATATAATATCATATAATTATCACAATTTTAAAACTTTAATACTATTTAATTATGTAATTATATTTCTAATTTTGTACACTAAGAAATATTAACTACTTAAAAGTGATATTTATAAATTGAATTTTGTTGTTAATACATTGTTTTCTTTTTTTGAATTTGGCGAGAATAATTACATTAAATGCAAAAAAAATTTCTTATAATGATTTTCCTAATGAGTAATTTTAAGGTCTTATTTTATTTTTGTTAATATATTATTTATAATAATAATTTTATATTAAATACAATAGTGAATAGTTAATATAGTCATTTTTTACACATCAAGTGAAGAAATATATATTTTATAAAACTGTAGTATCCCTTTCTTCAAAATACTATTCACAAAATTGAATTAAAAAAAAACAAGCTCTTTTTTTTTTAAGTTAAATTCATAATTAATTATTACATCCAATTAATCAATTGAAGAATTAGTAATTACATCGCTAAATAATTAATTAATAAATTATATAACTTAACTAAACAATCAAACTCACACACAATGACTCTTGAACATAGGATCTCAAGGTTTTATTAAATATATAATATAATTAGCTTGTGACATATGTGATGCATGAATTGTTTTATTTATTTAAATGTGTGTTTACATTGTAAAATTTGTATTTTCCTACAATTATATCTAATTCTTTAAAATTTTATGACATATATAAAATATAAATATATATTCAATTCACATGTCATAAGAAAATTAAACTTTACTATCATTATCTTGATCAAAATGTTAAAAACAAATTTAAATAAAAAAGAGATATTAGATAGGGATAAAAAGTAAAAAAGGATTGAATATAAATATAATATTGGTATTTTAGAAGAACATAAAATATAATATTGAATGATCAATTAAGTAATAAAAGAAATATTGAAATACCTTTACTAAATTATTGTTTTGATCAAAATATTGAAAAAAAATCAATTAAAAATGTGTGACAAACAAAAAATAAAGATTAAAAATGATATCAAAAGAAAAAAACCATCTAAGTAAAACAAACAACAAAATCACAAAAATAATACAAATCTTAAAGAAAAATTGCATACTAGGAAAAAATGACATAGCACATATTAATAATAGGGTAAAAATTATATGTGTTTTTTAAATTTAAAAATAAATTAATAATAAGGTATTTGAAAATTGAAAAAGATGGAAGAGATATGTGGGATTTTAAAGTTAGAGAGAATTTTTTTTGGTTTTAAATTTTTTGCATATTTATAGTAAAAAAATTGATAATTTAATTTGTTTTTAAATTTAGTATTATTTTAATTAAAAATTAATTACTTGGTTAATGAATGTTTTGTCATATATTTTTATTTATTTATATGATGTTGATCTAATCCTACACAAAAGTTTCAATTCCTTTCTATATAAAAAAATATTTTTAGTTATTTTATTCTTAATTATTTTCTTAAAAAAATTTATAAATATTTACCATTTTTCTATAGAAATCATAACATATAAGTACTATATTTGAAACATTGAAGAAATATGATTCTTGTAAATTATTTTACAACGTACTTACATAATTTAAATACAAAATAAAGATATGTATATGTTTTATATAAAAAATATTTAGTTAATTTTAGATGAGATTTCAATTTTTTTTTTTACTGTGATGGTCCCAATAACATTATCTCATCTAAATAAAGATAGAAATTCTCAATTACTTAACATAAAAAAATTTGAATAAATCTAATATTTTAAGATTTGACATATTTTTAAAATAATAATGAAATTATTTGATAAATATTTATAATTAAGAAATTATCCTACGTATTAATAATATAAATTATTCACATAAAATTATAAATAAACAAATTTTATTGAATAATTATGTAATTTATAATATGATATGATATATGATTACTATATAATATTAAAAGAGAATTTTTTTTTACACATATTAACCGAGTCTTTAGAATAAAATCTTTAACGAAATTCCTCTTTAATCAGTAGTCGTCACGACACCCTAAGTATAGCAGAGGGAATGCCACGACGCTTCCCCGCATGCCAAAATGAAACAAAAAACAGCGCGTAAAAGACACGGACCAATCTTGAAGCAACCAAGTATAGATCACTCACTTGTCTTGATTGAAATTTTTATTTGCAGTCATAATTTTAGTCATTTGTAACTAAAAAAATTATAATTTTGAATTACTTTATTATTTCTAATAAAATTATTTTGTAACCTTCAGCTTCCAATCACGTCCAATTTACCTTATCTTTTCTCACAACTTGATGCCAAGTTACCAACTAAACAAAATTCCATTTTTTTCCGTTTAAACCACCGAAGCTAGGCTCCATCTTTTCTCATTATCTAATGGTTAGTTACCGTTGAAGGCAATGCATCCGTTGCTAGTGATGAATCTGCAAGTGGCAAACAACTTAATGGTTCTCTGTCTTGTGAGTTGTTTGATCATTCAATACGACCTGCTTTCTAAACTCAAAAGTTAAAATAATAAAAAAATCCGTGAATTATTTTAATTTTTTAAAGGAATCTTTATATTTTTATTATATTTAAATAAACTCTTACATTTTAATTTGCATTTATATAAGCTCTTATTTCAAATGAAAACTTGATTTATGTTAAAGATTTATTTTAAGTACAAATTAAAAATTTATTTTGATGTAATTTAAAAATTAAAGATTTATCTAAATAAAGTGATAAAATTCAAAAAAAAAATTTTTGTTATGTTAACTAAATTCAAACTTATATTTGAGTTCTAATTTTTACATTCATGGTATGGGAAACTTGGAGATACTTCTCCATGTTTCCTTCAACTGTCCTTGAGTCTTAGTTTCCTTAGTTGCAGAGGCTATATTGTAAGTGCAAAAATGTTTACTTGATTGTATTGAACAATTTTTAAGAAAGTTAGAAATATAGATGTAATTGGCAAGATGGCTGCAATGAGTAAAATTGTGGTTGTAAATAAAATTTATCCTCTTGATTAATTAAATAGATACAGAGCATTCTAGAATAATTTTATAATCATACATATATTTATACATAATTTTAAATTTGTTAAAAATTCAGTTTAATTTAATAAAAAAGTTAGAAATAACTTAATTAATCGGACTTTATCCTTACCGAATAAAATTAATAAAAAAAATAAATTAGGAATAACTTCATCTATGAGCTTTCATAACAAAAATAGAACTAATTAAATTGAAGGATCCATAGATTCTCTTGAAAAGCTTGAATGATTATTGAAATGGAAGCCTGCATTTTGCCTATCCTTTTTTGTTTTATATTGTGGTTTGGTCCCTATGTCCCTTCTAGTCGTCTTTTTTCTTCTTTTATGTGTACTAATATGTAACGTCATGTTTCTAATGGAATTTCGTGATTCGGTAACCCACAAAAAAAAAAAAAAAAAACGAATTCCTTGATGTTTTAAACGAAATATTATTTTTTCTAATAAGAACAATCCGACTGCTAACAAATGATATAGAGATAATAAATAACAATTCCAAAAATATTTAATTTTTTTGTGAGTAATTGAACAATGAACTTGTAAAATATTTTAGCACTTTTATGCTTAAGGTTGACGTGATAAGAATTTTTTTTCATCGACTATCCAATCCAAATGAATGCCGGAGATTGTTTTGGTTTTATTACTTGTACATATGATGTAAAACCTAATATTGTTATAAAGAGGAAGAAACTATAAGAGCTAGCATACTTTACCTTCAAAGACAAAGTTTCATGAGAGAAAAAAAAGGGGAGAAAGAAAGATGAGTTCCCCACAAAATCAGCTAAGTTTGACCTCCATGTCTGAAGAGGAAGAAGCATTTGGATACGCTTGGTGTTTACGTTCGTCCGACATTTTGTGTTTTGTCCTGGATGCTGCCATCCAGCTTGGTGTCTTCGAAATCATAGCAAAAGCAGGCTCTGGTGCACATCTTTCCTCGTCCGAGATCGCTTCTCAGCTTCGTGCAAACAACCCTGAGGCACCTTCACTTCTGGATCGCGTGCTACGACTCCTTGCTTGCTACGATTTAATTACCTGCGTTACGCGCAACCTTGATGGAAATGAAGATGATAATAATAAGATTGAGAGGGTCTATGGACTTGCTCTGCCTGGAAAAGCATTTGTTCCTGATGAAAATAAAGGATCTTTGGCTGGTTTTACTTTCAGCAAGACCAAGATAGAAGCCTGGTGAGTAACTAGAGCTATATATGTCTAATCTAATCACTTTCATATTGCTTGTTCTGAGATTTGTTTGAATTTTAGCTATAGTTTCTTCTTTCTCTTATTATCCAATATTATATATATAAATAAGATAGTGATCATAGTTTTATTGCTTTGTTCTCTTTTTTTATACATATCACAAGCTCTTCCTCACCCCCAATGTGTGATGGGAGAAATTGTTAAGGTTATCATATGTCGGTTGTGCAAAAAATTAGAGGTCACTTTAATGTTGACAAGATCCAAAATCATGGTATCAAAGTCTGGTTGAGAACATCTCCCTATTAGCCAGGCATAGAAACTCTTCTCTAAAGCCTGATATGTGAAGGGGAAGATTATTGAAGTTATCTTACATCGGTTGTGAAAAAGGGCTAGTGGTCACTTTGTAAATATAAGGGAAAGCTTCACCCAAAGTCGCATAACAATAATTTTATTATTAGCTTTTTTTTTTATATAATATATAAAACTTGGAGCATTTGCATGTATTGTTGTGTGTATAGCCTATCCTTGAAAGATAAGATTCTTGATGGTGGGAATGTGTTTGAGAGACTTTACGGGGTGCAAATGCCGGTGTACCAATATATGAGCTTAAATCCAGAAATGGCGAGGAAATTTGACAGCACAATGACTAATATTTCAAAGATTGTTATGAAGAAAGTGTTGGATAAGTACCAAGGATTCCAAGGGATAACAACATTGGTAGACGTTGGAGGTGGATATGGCATTACTCTCAGCATGATCATCTCTATATACCCTTCCATTCGGGGCATTAACTACGACTTGCCTCACGTGATACAAGGGGCAACATCTTTTTGCGGTATGTGAAATTTAATTTCAATAAAAAAAAAAAAAAACCTCAATTTTAGTACATGCAATTTCTTAAAAGGAAAATTTATTAAATATTTGTTTATATACTGAGAGATTTATCGTGTATTAAAAAAAACTCAGAAAAAAGAAAAAATTTTCCCTTTACAAGACGATGGTTTTGAACTCTAATCAGATATGACTAATTTAATTTCTTTTTCTTGTCATTTCTTTTGCGGTTATTGCAGATTAATTAAAAACCAAAAATGCAATTTCCACCAATTATTCATATTTGCTAATATCCATAAAGGTAAAAAAGGAAACAAAGTCAATCATAGCAATTAGCAAAGAATTAGAAGACGTAAACCTTGAGTTTTGCCAAGACAATTCATCTATACATTTTTTGAAGTTAGGAGTTGAATTTTAATAAAATTAAGTTGCGATCCTTGGTACTTGCAAATTCTTCTTTCTCATTTCCCTTTAAACCTTTGTCTTTTTTGTAAAAAAAAAGAAAAAAAGAATTATAAGCCTTTTTTGTTTTTAATGAGTAAATCTTCAAAACATTGCAGGCATCGAACACATTGGAGGAGATATGTTCTCAAGTGTTCCTAAAGCAGATGCCATAATGATGAAGGTACGTATATTTTGATTGAGATGATACCTTTATGTTCAAAAATTCAGAAGATCGTCTATTCCCTTTTAAGTTGATAAATTATATTGCAATAACATTTTTTTTAACCATCCCATCAACAATAGACGGAATTAAAATTTGTCATACGAGCCATATTTTTATTAATCTAACAAATCATTATTATGTCAATAACATCTTGAGTTTGTGGCAAGAAAAAGATCCTAAAATTTTAAAATCTTAATTCCATTCAAATTACATTGTGCGTGAGTTTGATTCAATTATGTATATAATATAAATTGATGAAGCGAGAACAAAGGCAAACAAAAATAAGTTGAATTGTGTTTGGTAGGATGTACTTCACAATTGGAATGATGAACGTTGCTTAAAGGTGTTGAGAAACTGCTACGAGGCATTGGCGGACAAAGGGAAAGTGATTGTAGTGAGTTACGTGATGCATGAGGAACCACAGGCAAGTAATGGTGCTAAGTTTGTTTGTCATATGGACCTCTTCATGGCATTGCAAGATGGAGCAAAGCAAAGAACAGAAAGCCAATTCAAGGACTTGTCAAAGGCTGCTGGATTTTCAAACTTTCAACTTAGCTCTCGTATTTTCAATGCAATTGGTGTCATGGAATTCTACAAATGATTTTGCTTTAATTTGTTTTGTTTCTAATTAAGGTGTTTTGATGTTAATCCAGATTGAATAATAGTATAATGCATGGAAATGGTTCCACATCATGATCATCATTTTTCAAAATATTTTCAAGGTGTTGATTTAACTAAACTGTTCTATGGAAAATCTATATCTACAGTAAAAACTGTCCCCATTATCAACTGCATGGACAGATGAGCAATGTCCAAAAAATTGATTTAAGGAGTATTTTTGAGCTTTAATTTAATCTAAACATATATATAATTTTATTTATAATCTCATGTTTGCATGACACATGTCCTTTTTGGAATATATAAAAGAGGGATTCTTTTTGTTTGTTAAAGATAATCATAAAATTAAAGATAAGGATAAACGACGATAAGAAGAATGTTTCGTAACTAATTGCAAGTATGAAAAGGAGAAAAAAAAAAAAGAGAGAAACGTAAAAGAAATAACTGTTAGAAAAAATACATAAAAAAAAAATAATATAAGAGAATTTTTATTTTGAGGCATGAAAAATATTTTTTTTAAGATAATTATGCTTTTAAGATTTAACAAAACTTCAAATTCTCTAATAAGAAGCAGTGAAAATGATTATATTTAAAAATTTATTTATAATGAATGAATAAACATAAATTTTTATTCAGATGGTTATGATCTTCTGTATAGTCATGATCTTTATGAATAATAATCTATTTATATTTAAATAATTATGACTATTTGTCATATAATAATTGTTTCTGTTCAAATATAATTATTTAAAATATAAATAAAATTAATATAAAAATTAATTTTATTCATCAATAATTAAATCTTTCTATCTAATATGAGATGCATCACCTTCTAAACTACTAATAATCTCTCACTAGTTTAGAATATTGGTATTTAATTTTTAACCTTTTATACGAATAAATATTATGAATATAAAAAAGTATCTTTTAATTTAAACATTCAATTAGCTTATATATCTTAGAATTCTAACGAAATTGAAGGTATCCGCAAATTAAACCTCAATTCGTACTATTAGAATTAAAATTATACTATACATAATACTTATTTACTCTTATATTAGAAGTTTATAACTGATTTTGGCACTACTATGACTATGTGCTTATCCTATTTATAAATATTTACAAGAAAGACCTCAATTCTTTTTATTGAAGTGACAACACTTCTATGTTTATATGGATAGAGTTTCTATTATGTCTCCATTGCTTTAGATATTTAAGAGTATAAAAACTCATCCTCCTCACGTAATAGATCATATTAGTTTATAAATTTTGAATGAATTTTATCGGTGCTTAACGAACACATATCAATAACTTGTTTTTACCCAATAAACTTTGTAATTAGAGGTTATTAATTCAAAGTTGGGTTCTCATTATTAGTGTCTAATAGTAAGAATCTAAATCCATTCTACTTGTAATACTACTAACCAAATATCTTGAAATTCATTTTTTTATGGTAATTATCCCAATTTGAAATTGAATCTCTAATATAATTACTTCAAGCTAATATGTCCAAACTTTTCATTTTGCATATCATTTATATGCCCCAAACATTGTTGCCTCATTCTTATCATTTAAAAAATAGTCGATTTTAGTTGTGGCCACAACTTTATACTCATAAATTTCAACCATTCTATTTCTATATTTTTATACATTTTTAATATAATTATACTTCTAGTACAATTAGATAAACTCAATGAATAAACTAAACTATCTTAATCCTTTTAATATTTTTAAAGACCTTTTTATGATTTTACTTTAATAAGTGTCTAAATTTATTAGCTTTTATAATTTGCTCATAGAATTATAATGAAATCTTACAACACTATGATAGCAATTTTTTTGTTATTCTTATCACCCTCACCATGTGCAAATAGCATTCTTTTATTAAAGAATGTCTCATTCAATTGTCAAGATATCATTTATACTTAATCAAGTTGTCATTTCATTTATCTTATTATTATTTGATAATTTTTTTTTAAGTAAGAGGCCTCTAAATCCACACTTATGAAAAATAACTAGCAAATATCTTAATATTTCTATAAAAATTTCAAAATTTTTATATTTTAACTCAATATAAAAGTTTACATCAATAGGTAGATTGAATTTATCCCTACTTGAGATTAAATCTCTAATATAGTCACTTCAAATTAATATGTTCAAACTTTTCATTTTGCATGTCATTTATATGTTCCAGGCATTATTGCCTCATTCTTATCATTTAAAAAAAAAGTCGATTTTAGTTGTGACCACAACTTTATACTCGTAAATTTCAACCATTCTATTTCTATACTTTTATACATCTTTAATACAATTATACTTTTAGTATAATTGGATAAACTCAATGAATAAACTAAACTATTTTAGTCCTTTTAAGATTTTTAAAGACTTTTTTATGATTTTACTTTAATAAATGTCTAAATTTATTAGCTTTTATAATTTGCCTGTAAAATTGTAATGAAATCTTATAACACTATAGTGGCAATTTTTTTTTTTAATTCTTATCACCCTTACCATATGCAAATATACATTCTTTTATTAAAGAATATCTCATTAAATTGTCAAGATATCATATATACTTAATCAAGTTGTCATTTCATTTATCTTTTTATTATTTGATGGTTTTTTTTTTTAAATAGAAGGCCTCTAAATCCACCTTTAATGAAAGATAACTAGCAAATATCTTAATATTTCTATAAAAATTTCAAAACTTTTATATTTTAACTCAATATAAAAGTTTACATCAATAGGTAGATTTCAAATATAATCATGCTTCTATAATATCTTTTTGAGACTTTTTATGTAAATTCATAAATATTTATTATGAATCTATTTCATCATGGACATTATTAATAATTTTTATTACCATGAACAAAACCATTTTCATCACCCAAATGGATTAAATAACATTTCTTTTGCTATTATAAAAGTTTTCATATTCACTAGGTTTTTGAATTACTCATAGCTTCCAAAGTAAATATACTTTGAAATTTTCACTATATAAAACTATAGATGATAAATCATTTGTACAATCCATGAATTAGACCATATATATAACAAAAAATTACTATAATGTGATCAAAATTGTAGCATTAATTTTGGCTTATGGCTATTCTAAGCCAGCCATAATAATCCACATCATACCTACAAATCATGTAGATTTAGTTATTGAAGTTATCTCATTTATAATGATGGTTTTTAGTGAAAACTAACTATCTTAAATATTATCATGAGTTTCTAATGCATATATTAATTGTCCAATAGCAAATTTCAAGTTCATGAGTATTGAAACCTCTAAACTTGATTTCAAAATTTTATGAGAACTTTATTTCTCAACTATTGTGCAGCCTATATATCTTTATTATTGACCACTTTTAATTGGTCATAACATTTTTAAATATATAATAAATTCAAACTTTACTTATAGGACTAATATGCCTATGTACAATAAGAGTCCATAATATATTTAACTCCAATTTCAAATACTTTCACAATCATTTTGTGATTAATATGTTCATATTAAATCAACATATCAACGCAAGTCATGAAACATGAATCCAAATAATCATTTTCATAAAATAGTATAAACAATAATTATAATATGTGTTTTACTCATATTTCATGCAAAAACTCGTGATGAATTTGCATTGGTTAAATCATTAATTGGCTACCTCAAAGGCTTACGGCTTTCACAAATCAATATTATTATCTAAGCCTATATATTAATTTGGTATATAATTAACCACATCCTTGCCACTATCATGAAACTATTGAAAACCTCAAAAACTTGTTCATTTTTCATTTTAACAGCCTATAAAAAGGCTATTTTTTTTGTATAAAAAGTAAAACATCTTCATTGTCTTTAACCAATAATGTATTAATTGGACAATGGCATTCTATCTCTATAGTCCATATCTTTCTTATATGTATAAGAAAAAAAATTTCATCCCATTTAATTCATTTTTGTAATATATGGCAAACTATACCAATGTTTTTCATGCCATCACAAAATGGAATTAAACACTTGCATATATTGATACCTTTGAAACATTGAATTTGCATGTTCTTTTCTAATTTATAAATATGGCTAATTAAACATTGATGAGTATCCTTCAAAATGCTAGTAATAGACAAATGCTTCAATATTTTTAATGACATGCCTTTTTCTTAATCAATATCCCATACACAAAAAGCAACAATGTTTTTGTGCAACCATTGATTAACTTTTTTATGGCTATTTATGATTTTCACTTTGTGATTGTTCACAATAAAATTTTATTTTATAAAATCACTTTTATTGTAATGCACCCAGCAAGCCAAATACATGTCACACTGCCTATGTTTTTAATAATAACAATTATTTGGGTTATTATCCACTAATTAATCTATAAAACACCTTATCTTAATAATAATTATCCACATATATCAATTTAATTTTAATTGATCTTCATGAAAATTAAACACTAGTCAGATTTTGAACCAATAATAAATTAAAAAAAATATATCAACATTTGATTTATAAATGACCAACAAATATAGAACTATACAAATAGCTTGACTCAACTTATTATCTCAATTTTGGTGCCATAATTTAAAAATAAAACTAATCTTGCAGTCAAATATTATTTTCTACATATATTCTCTACTTACATCTAATTTTTCATGGTAAATTTCTTTACCCATTTTTGATTGTTTTTATAGAAACTATGAAACAATTTGCCTGTTTTATATATAAATAAGACATGACAATTAAACAATTGACCATTCCATTAGAACTCAATTTAATTCATCACTTAATAACAAACGATAATTCTTTTGATCGTAGATCAATTCATATCTTTCTTTTTTATGTTTTCAGGCTATTTTTCATCCCAATTTTTATAAGCATCAATTTTTTAAACAGATATAATACAATTTATTAAATCCAATTGTGGAGCCAATTTCAGTATATGCATAAACTTATACAATATAATTAATATTTTGCATATTATGATTTGACTTTACACACTAATGAAATTCATTGTTACTATATTTATCTCATCCAATCAAAATTTTTTTACTAGCAATTATGTAAAAAATAAAATACATACCTCTAATGAAGATCTTTATAAAAATTAATATTTTGGTCCATAGAAACATTAATCTTTTGACACTCTGAGCCTTCTCTAATATTAATCTCCAAATCATACCAATTTCTTTTCCTTCTATCTTCTTTATACAAAATATAAATTTATCATAATTGCCTTTAAATTGTTAGAAAAAATAAATAAAAGAATAGCAATAATAGAAAAGAATTTTGGCTTTAAGGTGTGAAAAACACTTTGTTAAAGGCAATTATGCTTTTAGGAGACAATAAAGTCTCAAACTCTTCAATCAGAAGCAATGAAAATGGTTATATTGAAAGATTTATTTATAATGAATGAACAGACATAAACTTCTATTCAAATGGTTATAACTTTTTGTATAATCATGACCTTTATAAATAATAATCTATTTATATTCAAATAGTTATGACCATTTGTCATATGATAATTATTTTTGTTCAAACATAATTATTTAAAATATGAATAAAATTAATACAAAAATTAATTTTATTTATCAATAATTAAATTTTTTAATCATATAAGAGATGTATCACATTTTAAACTACCAACAACAACCAAAATGAATTAGTCCAAGCCAATCCTTGCCTCTGTCAGATTTAAAAACTCGTTTCTCCCCTCCTAAATCAACTCAACTCCTTGCTTTTCCTCTCAGGTGAATTGTTTCTCTCACTTTTCTTAACTTCTCTCACTTCAACCACACTCTTCTCATTTACTAAACTTTCATCAAAGGTTTTACTTCTTTACAAAACCCAACTCCTTGTTCCATCTAATATTTACCAATGACTAGTCTGATGAGTAAGAGGACCCAAAAATAGCATCGAATTTCTTCAATTGGGCACGTAAAAATAACGAAGTTTCTCACAATTCTTTTGTTTGTAGCTTTATACTTAGAATTTATGCTAATAAGATAGAATGAAAGAGTTTTAAATGAATTTAAGGGAAATGAAAGACCAAAATAGGAATTTAATATTTTAATTGTTATTTTGTTGTATATTTCATTACAGGAGATTGATTTCAAAATCATGATTAAAATCTTCTACTTAAATTGATGATTTGTGTTCGTTTTAGGCAGCTATTAGAACTATTGAAGATAGTCTTACAATAATAAATATTAAAACTCATATAACGGTCATGTTAACTCTCATATTGAGCTGTTAGTTCTAATCTAGAATTTGTTAGTCAATTTCTTAAGTAGTTTTCTTAGTTCTTTAAAACTTATTCATTAAGTGAATGTTTTCTAAAGATAGAATTACAACAAAATATAAAACCTCAATTCTTTTGTTACTCATTTAAATTTGGCAAAACCAAATACTTCTATGCATGTTTTTAGAAGTTATAGAGTTTCTTATGTTAGTAAGTTAATTTTATTTATGTTTATAGGAGATTGTTTAATTTGAGTGTTGATTTTTTTTGTTGTTACAAGTAACTTTTTTATTATGTGACTACCAATTAAAGTCTTATAATTCTTATTATCATTGTTAAAAGAATGACAATAAAGTTCTTTTAGTATCCTTATATTAACCCTTTCATGTGGTAGACGTAATGAAGCTATAGAGATTGAGAAATGAACCTAAATTATTATGTTTGACCTTTTCATATGCTAGACATTGTTTATACATGACACCTTGAGAGGGCATCAAAACAAAATAGTTTGGTGCTTTGCATGTTTTAAATTTGAAAATTGAGTGTACAAAATGTAATGATCTATAGATTTATGTTTTGAATTCAATGTTGTAACCAGTCTTTTAGTTGTTTGTGTATATGGGTGGATGTTGCATTTTCTGTTATGATTTTTTTATTAGTTCTTTTTTTCCCTTAAAAATTCCAACAAAATTAGAGCGACAATAAAATAATGAATAACAAAGTCTTGAATTTCTAAAACAATGTGACTATCAAACTGGAATAAGTTAATTTCGATAGAGAGAAATATCTTGGTTTGCAAGATACATATGATTTATTCTGAATGATTGAATATGGGTGTTCAAATTAGTGGTAATGACTGAAAACTCTACTGGACATGGTTTTTCCAACCATTCTTTTAGTTTGCAACAATACAAATTTCTAACACTTTCATTTTGTTGCTATAACATTGACAAATTATTTCATTTTCTTTTTTTCCCAATAGCCAAATAAATTTTCAAAGGTAGCAAAATGATTTGGGAATTGAAAGGCTGATAGTTGTTGGTACTTAGTAGTCATGGCCTTAAAAGTTACTACTTAAAAGCTTGGTATTTGACAAGAACTTTCATAAACCTAAAGGGTCCATAATTACTATACACACGATCAGTCACAGTAATTTAAAAACAATGTTGAATGTGATAGGTACAACATATAAGCCTAGCTTCCATGTCTTTTAAATGCTTTAAGTTTTATTTTTTTTTTCAATGTTTTGGTGCTTTCATTTTTAAAATTTTCAGCTCTAATGGGACAATTTTTTTTTAAGCTTAAAGTTTTTAGAGAATTTGAGGTAAATCAAAAAGATTTTTTTTAAATCTTAAATTTTAATGAATCAGAATTATTATTTTATTTTTAATTGAATTTAATGAAATATGAATAAGTAAGCAGCAAAGATAAATGGTGAATCCTATTGTATTTTTATTTTTGTTTTTCATTTGTTTAAAATAATCATGATTTATAGTAATGAAAAATGAACTTTTTTTTTTTTAATTTGTATTTGTCCGTTTGAATGTTATGTAGGAATTTGTTTGTATGTGTGCATATTAAATGTTATGTTGTTTTGTTCTTATGGATTGTTTTCATTAAAATATTCTCTCTTTGTTAATTATATTTTTTGATAAAGTTATTATTAAACAATTGATAAAAGGTACATTTTCACCTAATTAGTTCAAATATAGTTCTATGATTTTTTACATTATGATATTACTGATAATATTAATTGTAATTAGTAGTATTGATGTCTTTTTTTATTTTAAAAAAATGTGAATTACATTCGAATTATGTTAATTGAAAATAATTGAAAATAAATTCCTTATTCTATCTCTTTTTATTGAAAGATTTTATAATTTATAGGAGTGAATTAAGTTAGAAGAAATGAAAAAAAAATATCTTTGTGCATTGTTAGTGGATTTATTTTTTGATATTAAACTCATATGCAATTCAAATTGTTTGTCCCTTTTGATTGGTTTGGGACTTTTTTTTTTTTTTGGGGGGGGGGGTTAAATTACCAATTTTATTTAATTTTACATATTCTTATTGATCAATACGTAATTATTATTTAATTACATTATATTCGTTTTATGAGCCCGCAGCGAAGCGCGGGTATCATGCTAGTTAGTGTCAAAGTTGTAATTTAGGAGTACATACGCACACTGCATTCCTTTATTAAGAGGCTTCGTTTTGGGGGTTTTAGGGTTTTTATTTTCTTCTTATAGTTTTATTCTTTCTCTCAACCAAAAATGACTGCTCAGACGGACAAAGAGATCGAAGAGATCCTCGCTGCCCATCTGGACCAACAGAAAATCGATGTATCGTTTTCCATTATCTCCCCCTTTGATTTCCTAAAATTAATGGTTTTTTCCTTTTATTGATTTTCATTTTCATTTTATTTTGGGTTCACAGTCCGAACAACCTGTAGTTGAAGATGACGACGACGACGACGACGACGACGATGAGGACGATGACAAGGATGAAGATGATGCTGAAGGTGAATTTTCGTATTCATTTGTTACATTTTTAGCTTTGGGTTGAAATATTTTCAATAATGTTTTGGTATTTGATTTAATTGTGTCTGTTTAGTTTGTTCTTTTATTGTAGTTCAATTTGATTTATGTATGGAGATTTGGTAAAAAATTTTAAGATGCATGGATAAGCGAGCTGGCTCGATTGTTTTGGGATTATGCCACTTGACGACTTCCCTGTCAAGTTGATCTCGAGTAGTTCAACTAGTGGGTTTAGCCCTGTTCACGAACCTTGAATTTGTGCTCGAAGCACCTTCGATTCAAGCTTTTTACTGTTTTGACTCGGATAGACTCAATTGTGTTCGTGCATTAAGCTTTGTTATTGATATTAGTGCTACTGCTATGAATTATAACCCAGAAACCTGCATGTGTAGTTGTTTTTTTTTCCCCTTCTTCAGATGTAGGAATTTATCCTGTGAGTTGAAAGAAAATGAGCTCTGTGGTAATTGTGTATTAAATGGTGATTTTGATGGATTTGGATACTGTCTCATGTTCATATATGAAAAGATTAAACCGTCAATGTGTAAAGTTCTTAATGCTGCAAAATGTCTTAATGTGTCATAAAGAGTTTCTTGGCTAGCTTAAGGCATCTATTATTGACCAAATTAACGTGGCACAAGTTCCATGGATCACTGTGTTAAGAATGTCACATTCGGGGAATGACAAGTATGTTAATTGGAGAAGTGCTCTTTATAGAAATGAGTGATCCATTGAACGTTGGTAGTTTTTCTTCTATTCCTTTAGAGATTCATTTTTTCTACTGTATGTACTATCAGGACATCATGATGGAGATGGAAGTGGTAGGTCAAAGCAAAGCAGAAGTGAAAAGAAGAGTCGCAAAGCAATGTTGAAGCTTGGGATGAAACCAATTCCAGGTGTTAGCCGGGTTACTGTCAAGAAGAGCAAGAATGTCAGTCCCCTTTCCATATTACTATCCATTCATTACTTCCTTGCCTTATAAATTATAGTGTTTATTAAGATAACTGATTTTGCTGTTGAACTTAGATCTTATTTATCATTTCAAAACCGGATGTCTTCAAGAGCCCTGCATCAGATACCTATGTGATCTTTGGAGAGGCTAAGATTGAGGATTTAAGCTCACAATTGCAGACTCAGGCTGCTGAGCAATTTAAGGCACCTGATCTCAGCCATGTGGTCTCCAAACCTGAGTCATCAACCCTGGCCCAGGATGATGAAGAAGTAGATGAGACTGGAGTTGAGCCCAAGGACATTGAGTTGGTGATGACACAAGCAGGAGTCTCCAGGTCGAAGGCTGTCAAGGCACTCAAGGCAGCAGATGGAGACATTGTTTCTGCTATAATGGAGCTAACAACCTAAGAATGGTGTTAGTGGCATGTGATGGACTTGGTCGTAGTTAATTTGGTTTGTGAGAATTGTGTGTTCCATGTTGGATATCCCTTTTGTTTTTCAAGTTTCTTTTTAAATGTCATCTTTTCCCTTTTCTTCTTACTGTTATACTAGTAAAAACCATTTGGGATTTTCTCTTCTTTGATGGGTGGAGCTTTTAGTATACTATCAAGTTTTGGTTAGTTAGAAACATTTTTTACCTCAAATTTTTACAGCTTGGGCCAACCATATGTCCGTCCTTGAAGATGTCAAAGACGTGACGCTTTTGGAGCGATCAAAAGGATGCGAATAAGATCCTGTTGCAGACAAATAATAGAGTTTTCCTCAGGAATGACCTTAAACAGTGAAATGACAGAGAGCAGACGGTTACTTTCATTTCCGAAATGCGAAGGCCAGTTGTTGGGAAGGTCTTGATTCACCAGGCGCTGATAGTGACTTTGACAATGGAGTTACATCAATTGTATTGCCATATTTCCGTAATTAACCCTGTATTGCAAAATAATAAAATAATAATTATTTTATCTCATGTTAATTTATATTTAAAACGAAAAAAATTTGTAAAAAAATTAATCATTTTCTTTTTTAAAATGATTTAATCTTCTCAAAATGAAAAAATTTTAAAATTTACATAAATAATTTAAATAATATAAAATTAAAAAAAATAATTTTAATTAATAAATAAAATTATTTTATCTTAATTTTTACACACATAAAATGATATTATTTAATTTAATTTTAAATGTGATATCATATTATCATATTCTATTTATGATTTTGTGCACTAATCGTGACATGAGAACTATATCTAAGACATACACGTCAATATCTGCACGTTGCAAATGCTCGTCTTATCTCTGTTTAAACTCTTGAACATGTTGGTAAGAACCGTTTGTATTATGAACAATACAAAGAAGAGAAGGATAGAGAGAAGACGTCGAACACTCAGAAAGCCACATGCATATATGATTTACATCTTTTGTGAAGCCTGTCTTATTGTTATAGACACTTAGACCAACTCCAAACATGGCATAAAGCATTTTAGATACCACAAAGAAGATTATTTTAATTCCGAATCTTAATTTAATTTATTTATATAATCACTCTTAAAAGGTAACATTTAATATATCTGACTTTTGAAATTAAAATATCAACACCTGCAATCTTTTCCTTAGTCCCCAAACTGCTGTCTTATATGTAACAAAAAAAAGATATAAAAGCTAAAAAAATTTCTATCAATCCGGTAAGTTCTAGGGTGCAATAACTTTTGCTACACGAAATGTGAGAATCTAGATGTCCTTCAAGAACCATATATTATAAACTGAACAAGAATTTTATTAAATTCAATTGGTTGGGCATGGTGAAACTCTGAAAGGACACTGGTAGAAGAAACTAAATCCCACAGTTGCTGATAAAATATAAATGGTAATAAGCGCAAAGAGGAAAAAATGTAGGAAGTTTGTCATTTGGTTGGTATTCCAGATCTCCATTGAGACACTTATTTTCGAGTGATAGAAGATGAATAAAGTTTTGTGGCCTGCTTAATCTCCAGGCAGTTCTAGCATCTCCAAAGAAATAAGAGTACATTACATTTCTAACTCAAATTTTGAGGCACTACACAACACTTGCACATGTATCTTAAGCTTTTGTATTTGCAACCAAAATTGCGCAGCTAAGATTTAACAGGACATAAGACTAACCAAATATTGAAGCTGGTGAGAACCAAAAATAGCCAGCTTTATGCCCAAAGCATTGTCACAACCAAAAACAGCACGAAAGCCAGCCCAAAACAAAATCCTACAATCACCATGAAAGCCTGCAGACATTTTAAAAGGGTTACGATGCTTGCTAATGGAATAATATAGGAGAATTTCCAAGTTGAACTGTCATGTACCTTTCCCTGAGATTCAAACTTAAATTTGACAGTGAACCATGACAATCCTCTGTCTACAAATGGGGCAAAAGCAAGGGCCCTGCGATAAAAGCACCTACCTAGAATTACATGGTTCTTGATGGAGAATGAAGCACTTTAAAAAGTTTGCAGAACAAAAGAAATTTATTTGATTGATGGCTACCAAGGATTTAAAATGAAAACATCTTGTAGCGATTTCATATTTACAGTAAGAGACAGATAGAACAGTCTTATGAAACCATTAAGAAGACTTAACAAACAATTACGATCACTTGACCAGAATAATCATGGAATAGATTAGAATGAGGCACAAGGAGTTGGCGTAGACTAGAGCTAGATTACCAGAAGTTACTAAAAAATAATCCACAACACAATGTAAAACAGACCAACTCAATTCCAGCATTTGGCTCAGTAAAAGAATGCCACCAAACCTATGTGTATGGAGATCACCCATTTACATAAGAAAGGATCCTTTCTTCCTCTCATCCCCACAAAAAAGGTAGAATGAAAAAATATTTACAAAAAGTTCCTTCTGCTTTTATGTTCTGTGTATGTTATGAGATGGTTATGAATTTCCTTTAACCTCAAGACTTCCTCAACATGTTCTTGGGCTAGTAGTCCTTATTAATCAATTTAATCCATGTTGTAGATAGCTTAGCTTAATGACTTGGATATGGAGATGATTAAAGGTTATATTCTCTTAACCTTCCTCAAAGTACATGACATAGATGAAGCTGCAACATATAGGAGCATAAAAAACTAGCACTTAACAGTGCAGAAATTGAACAAACAAATAAATGGATTTAATTAGATTCAAATTACTACCAATTGAGCACCAATGGGAAAGTATCGGTTGTTCTGAAGATTCTGACGTAACTAATTGTTAAGGAAAGACATTTGAATTCTATCAACTTACCCTCCAGCTCTAACAAGCTTAGTCACTTGGCTTCCAGCCCAAACCATGGCCATAACCTTGAGAAATCTGCGAGGAATGAGATTGCTCATACCATCTGTATTCTCATAAATGATGAAGAGGATGAGATACTACCTCTCAACAGCAGCCATATAACCCATTCTTCCAGGGACTGGGGCAACATAGAACCTAAAAAGGAAGCAAAACCGCTCCTTGTTACAATGACTACATTAGAATACACAATAGAGCACCTAAGTAAGATGATTATATATGAACCAGTGAATATTTCAATCATTAATCTTGAACAAAATGATGATATCAGTGCTGTTGGGAAGTGGGAACTGGAGAGATTATCATGCCTTATTGAAATATCATTTTAGCCAAATTACAGCATATAGAAAAGAGTAACATTGATTCAGATTGGCTCTTGTTCATAGTTCCTTTTCAATGTATAGGCAACATGAAATCCGTTTTGCACTCAATGCAAAAATACAGGGTTGACAAGATAAATAAGACACTTTGTGTCCTCACAATAAATAGGAGAAGAACATTAACGTGATACAAAATCAAATCCAAATAATATTTTACACATGCCAAATGACTTGTGACAGGCCATCATGAATGTTTAGAGTCCATAATTTTATAAATTAAAATGCATATGCCAAATTAAATCATGAATTAACAGGGATGCATATTTTACTCACCACACCAAGAGAAAGGTAGTAAGATAGTAAGCTGTGTTCAGTAGCCCATAAGACAGTACTCCAGAAATTCCATATCTCTTCAACTTCTTCAACACCCTGAGAACCCAAGAACAAAAACAAACAAAGAAATTAGGCCTACATATCCTCACCCCTCTCCCTTTTTTTTTTTGTTCATAGTATGGATTCATAAGTAAAAAAAAAAAAAATGAAGTCAAGATGTGAAAGCAAGATTTTTTACTGCTACCATTGTGATAGAAGACAGCTATGTGAAGAAAGATTAATCCATTAAGACATTTTCTTTAACACATATCCCCATATTCTTTGGTGGCCTTACAAAAAAAGATAGAAATGAATAAAATGCTCTCAAAAGAAAATAAAGCTATTGGTATAGTTCTCATTTATGATGAAAATCCGTGTCATATATCTAAATAATAATTGCATTTGGTGTTACATATCATTTTAAGAGAGAAGAGAAAAAGAAAAGGAAATAATAAACCAAATGAATATAAACCTAGCATAAAAAGATTATAGTTTGAAAAAACAGTTCACTGTTAGCATCCAACAGTTGTGGTAATACAAGCATTCTTTATCAAAATACCCAATCAATGAATGACATTCTGTCTTTAATAAAATTAGAAGAAATTCTAGAACAACCAAGTTTGGCTGTGTATATCTCAATGACAGAGATTTAGAGCAAACAGAAAAAGAAGGCCGCACAAGTACATGCATCAAGTAATAGGAAGACCTTCCGAAGTTGGTGATTAAAATTGCGATTAACAATATATTTCAATAAAATAAATCATTAGTCAATAGTCATTTAACACAAATTAGAAAGGAAAGTAGTAAATACTCTTTAGATGAAAAAGATTCTCCATTTCTACTCTCACCCTTTCCTGTCATTGAACCTTTAAATCGAAAAATGACAGATAAATAAACAAGTTATTTTCTTGTTAAACAAAAAAGTCATATAAATAAACAACATCCCCTTTTTTGTACAATGTCTATTTCCAATACCTTCATTGTTTGTTGAGTAGTTGCTATTATCAGTTGGATCATAAACCTAGAAACACACCATTAATATAAAAATTAAATTAATTAAAAATTAATAGGAGCCAAATAACATATATTAAATTAAAAAAATTAAAAATTTAACAAATAACAAATCAAGCAATAAAAAAAAGAAAAGAAATTTCCCAATTCAACAAATAAGTTATAATAATCACGGAAAATCATGCAAGAAACGGTAATTGAATTCCGCTTACAAAGTTGTTATGGCCGTCGATTGAGCACGAAAGTTTCCTGAAATTCTGATAGACAAGGCTCTTGGATTTGTAAATACCGGGAAAGGTTAAAAAGGAGATTTGATTGAAACCCTAAAACCAAATAAAAAAACAGTTATATTAGTAAAATTAGAGAGAAAAAAGAAGACTTGAATAGGAAAATTAGTACAAAAAATAGAAAGAGAAAGCAGAAATTTTTACGCTTTGAGGGAAGAGGCGAGCGGTGTTTGGTGTGAGTTTGAGCGAGAGAGACATTACTTCCACAAGGATAAAATGGCGGGATGATAACAATTTGGGGAATATTTGTTTTTTTTTTTTTTTTTGGGATTAAAAAATTAGCAATCAACTCTTAAAATTTCTCAATGACCCGTATCAAACAAGTTAAGCTTGCATTCATATCTCTATTTTAAGTAAAGAAGGATAAGTAGTGAACAGAATTAAATTTTGGGCTTTAGAAATGCATAAACTAAAAGGACCCAGTCCAGCCTAGGTTAGCCCAGATCAGCCCAAGGATCCCATGTGCGTGCGTGCCCTGCTTTTCTTCCAAACTCAGCTGAGAGCCGACTCATACACCCTTTTATTCTCTCTTTCTCCTTTTCCTCTGTACTACAATCCTAGAGTTTCAGATCAAAATATAGTACGCCACCGAAACCACCATAGCCCTTCGCCACGCCAAGCCAACCCAAGGTAACCCTTTTTTTTCTCCTTTTCTTTAATTGTCCTTTCCTTTGCTTCTTTTCTTTTATTTGTTTCTACCTGTTTTTGCGTTTCTCTTTTTTGATCTTTTTTTTTTTTATTTTGTGTTGGAACTCGACTGAAGAGAACAAATAGTTAAATTTAAAGCTTAGATTGTAGAAAATAGGAGAAGAAATTGCTTGAACATGGAAAAAAAAATGAAAAGGGACCGGTAAGATGAAAGTTTTTGTAAATTTCTTTTTTTTTATGAATGCAAAATAATAGTTTAATTATTGTTTGGTTTGTAAATGGCAGTGAAATCTTGATCATGATTGATTAAAACATTTTCTTTCCTTGACTTGGAAGGATCGAAAAGATGGGTTTTTAAAGGGAAAGGGAGGGATTGTCCATTTCACTCCATTTCCTTCCCCTATGAGCATATTCATGTTTAAACGTGGATTCTTTAGTAAATGAGTTTTCAGATTCTGTTCGAATTCAATTCATGCGACTTGCTAAGTTAAACTAGCTTAGAGCAAGCTCAATCAGGAATTATTGGATGAATATAACCAATCAATAAAACATCCTTGTAATCCATTAGGCGAGGACTTTTGCCGATACGTTTGATGCCTATGTTTATTTTTGGTCTAGGCTTAGCAATTGGCAAAAAGCAACATGTATACTTTTACAAGAATAAAAATGCTAAAATATTGCCCCAGTGTTATTTCTTGTTTGAAATGGAACGATAGTCTGGTCTCTGGTGATGACTTTTAGTTTTGGAAAGATTGAAGTTAGGGGGTTTTGGATGAGGATATAAATATTAAGAAAATCTTGCATACATGGCTATAATTTACTTTTTCTAGTTTACTTTACTTTAATCATGCATTGCTAGCTCTGATCAGGCAGTTTGGTATTTTAGGCAACCACATATTACCTGGTCACCAAGGCAATATCTTGAAACAATCTGATAGTTGCATCATTTTAGCATTTATATATCTTTTGTGACCATTTTAACACAAGCTATACTGATTGCAATTTTGCAGATTGTTACACAATTTATCAAACTAGGTACAAGTAGAGTAAAGCTATTCTGGGATATTAGTTTTGGCATTTTCATCCCTCTTGGTTTTGTTTGTCCACCATAAATATTATGGCGGTCCACACAAGCATTCAGCTTATATCTTATTCTCAGGAGCTTGTGGAGGGACAGCCACTCTATGTTTCTTCAAATTGCCTTCCTGTTAAGGCTTTAAAATATGAACCTGCTGGCCATGCTTTTCATTATGCTGCTCTTAAACTCCTTGGCTGTGAGGAGGATGATACATCAGAAGTTGATGATCAGAATGTCTCTAATGATAAGGAACAAGTATATATGCCATCATCTGATTCATATAGTTGCAAAGGAAAAAAGAAATCTGCTGCTGATGGCAAGCAACAAGATCACTATGCATTGCTGGGTTTGAGCCATTTAAGATATCTTGCCACTGAGGATCAGATAAGGAGAAGCTACCGTGAAGCTGCCTTGAGACATCATCCTGACAAACTTTCAGCTCTTCTTCTTGCTGAGGAGACTGAGGCTGCAAAGCAAGCAAAGAAGGATGAAATAGAGAATCACTTTAAGGCCATTCAAGAAGCATATGAGATTTTGATCGATCCTGTAAAGAGAAGAATCTATGACTCAACTGATGAGTTTGATGATGAAATTCCAACTGAATGTGCCCCACAAGACTTCTTCAAGGTGTTTGGTCCAGCTTTCATGAGGAATGGACGATGGTCAGTGACCCAACCTATCCCATCTTTAGGCGATGACAGTACTCCACTAAAAGATGTAGATAATTTCTATAATTTTTGGTATAGTTTTAAAAGCTGGAGGGAATTCCCACATGCAGATGAGTATGACCTTGAACAAGCTGAGTCTCGTGATCATAGAAGGTGGATGGAGAGGCAGAATGCAAAACTATCTGAGAAGGCTAGGAAGGAGGAATATGCTCGGATACGTACACTTGTTGACAATGCCTATAAAAGAGACCCAAGAATACTTAGGAGAAAGGAAGAGGAGAAAGCTGAGAAACAGAGGAAAAAAGAAGCCAAGCTTCGTGCCAAGCAGTTGCAGGAGGAAGAAGCTGCTAGGGCTGCTGAAGAGGAGAGATGCCGGAAAGAAGAGGAGGAGAAACGAGCTGCTGAAGCTGCTTTACGGCATAAGAAAATGAAGGAGAAAGAGAAGAAGCTCCTCCGGAAAGAGCGAACTCGCCTTCGAACACTTTCTGCATCTGTTTTATCTCAGCATTTGTTTGATCTTTCTGAGGATGATGTAGAAAGTCTTTGTATGACCCTTGGCATTGAGGAGCTTAGAAGTATATGTGATAAGATGGAGAATAAAGAAGGATTAGAGCGGGCTAAAATAATCAGAGATGCACATGGATACAATGTCAAAGTGGAGGAGAAGAAAATAGATGAAATGAACAGCTCACAGCTGAATGGTTCTGTGGAGTCCAATGGACGTGTCTTGTTAAGCAGCTTTGAGAAGAAGGAGAAACCTTGGACCAAGGAAGAGATTGAGCTTTTGAGAAAAGGAATGCAGAAATATCTCAAAGGGACATCTCGGCGGTGGGAGGTTATTTCAGAGTATATTGGTACAGGGAGATCTGTGGAAGAAATTCTTAAGGCTACCAAAACAGTCCTCCTCCAGAAGCCTGATGCTACCAAAGCTTTTGATGCTTTTCTTGAGAAGAGGAAGCCTGCGCAGTCTATTGCATCTCCACTTTCTACTAGGGAAGAAGTAGGAGGGGTTTCTACACCTTCAGGGACTGAAAACAGTGCTGTGAAGACAGTTAGCCCTGAAGACTCTGTTAAAAGTGCAAGTAATCCTGTTGATGTGGTTTCTGGTAATGAGGTTTCATCAAGTTCAGAACAAGAAATGTGGTCTGCGGTACAAGAAAGGGCACTGGTTCAGGCTCTAAAGACGTTCCCAAAAGAAACCACTCAGCGATGGGAACGAGTAGCAGCTGCTGTTCCTGGGAAGACTGTAAATCAGTGCAAGAAGAAATTTGCATTGCTGAAGGAGAATTTCAGAAACAAGAAAAACACAGTTTAGTTATTGGATTACACTGCTCCTGCTGAGAAGTAATAATTTTCATGAGGGACATTTGGATTCAATTCTTTCCTTAGAACTGGGAACTTGCTTGAGCTACCACGTATGTGCAAGACAACCAACCTTTTCCCCTAGTTCCTATACTCTGGCTTTTATCATGCTATAAAGGTTTTTATAGCTCACGTTTTAGCAGAAAGTAGCTTATATATTGATATAAATATGCCAGATTGCATTGATTTTGTATGGAGCAGTATTGCATCGATACCATGATTTAGCAATTGCCTTTTTTTTTTTTTCTTATCGCCTTATGGTTTCAATCATTGTTTTAATAAGGTTCTGTTTGTTTGGCAGAAAATTATTCTCAAAAAATATTTATATTTTTTGAATTGAAACAGATTTTCTGTTATTCGGATGAGTTAATGAAAAACATTTTTTGATATTTGGTTGTTTTTTGAAAAATCTATTTTTTTTAAATGATATTAATATAATTTTTAAAATATTAAAAATTATTTATTATTAAATTTATTAATATAAAAAATAATTGTATTTTAATAATAATATTTAATATTAAAATGTTATGTTAATATAAAAATACTTAAAATAAAACTATTTATTATTTTTATATTATTTATTAATATTTTGTAATATTATTTATTAATAATATTTATTGATATATTATATTAATAGTATAATATTAATAATATTATTTATTAATATATTATTATTTTATTTTATTACTATAATATTATTTATAAATAAAATTATGTTCAAAAGTATTGATAAATAATTTTATTTAAAAACAATTTTTTTCAAAAAATCTCTTTTTTTAAATTTGTAAGATAGTTTTTTAAAAACTGATTTTATTTTTTTGTTAATCAAAAAATTATTTTTCGTTAATCAATCAATTTTTTATCAAATAAACATTTAAAAATAAAAAAATTATTTTTCATGAAATAAATGGTTATATCGATAACATCATCACATCATTCTTGTCATTCTATATATTTTTTATTTATTCGAGTCATTATCATCATTACAAATGAGCCGAGAATCAGATTTGGGTCATAATACACAGCAATAACTGCTAATTTCTTTTTTTTTTTTTTTAAATGTTAAGATGCTATGAGATGCCGGTTGAACATATGCAAATTAACTACTATTATATGTTGACATTATTATTTTTTTCAACCAGCTGGTCGCTACTGAAAGAAAATTAAATTAAAGCTGTCCAATAACATGAGATGCAACTTTTCCATCCAATCAAACCAAAGCTGCATAGCTAATGTATATAAGATTGCATTGTTACGATAAATTCTAAGATTTTTGATAACTTAAGCAAGACAAATTAAGGAATCTCAAACATCTATAAATAAATACATAAATAAATCATAATAAATCATAGAAATTATCAAACAATTAATTATCATAAATCTTGAATTCTTAAAACTTAAGTCGGTAAAAATAATATGATTGATATTTATTCAAGTGGACATATAAATATAATTTAATATGATATCGGACCAAATGTTATTTTTATTATTTTTTTTGTGATAGGTTTATTATACTTACACGTAAATATTTTCACGTGTGAGAAGAAATATTGAAGTGGAGATAGAGTAAATCTTATATTTATTAAATTAAGAACAATTTGAACATATAATTATAATAAAAATTATTTTATTTATTAATCAATTAATTTTAAATTAAATGTTTATATGAAAATTTAATAGTATATAAATAAAATATAAGCTGAAGGAAGATTTTTTAAATTTAATATTCATGTCTTAAGACAAAGGGTTTATTATCCTCATAAAACATGCGATAGTTTTACTCATTCTTGCTAAATATCATCTCTTGAAGGTATTTATATGAACTAATTGGATTAAGTTCTTGATAGGAAGTAACCTTTTTACTGAGTATTAAGATAGATCATAGGTGAGACTAACACTTGTTTTTTTCAGACAGATGAGCTTATCAATTGAAACAATCTGTGCTGTCCAAAAAAAGGTAACTGCAAATTAAATATTACTAATGGTGACTTGAAGTAAACTACATGATCACAGTAGTAAAACCAGCTTCCCGTTAAGTTTTATTTCACATTGAATAATCATATCCAGCTGGGGACAGACAAAGCTAGTACAGTCACCATTTAAATAAGAAACAAGTAATTTATTCTCATGGAGAAGATTCCTAGATGGCTTTGATTTCATCCATAACCCTGTCTTCTCTTGGAAGCAAACATAGAAAACATCAATTTTTGTAAGCAAAAGCAAGGATATATCCTTCCAGTACAACAGAAAGAAATTCCAGGGCCAGGGCTTGGATATTCGAATATACGCTTGAATTTACTTCCAGAGATGCTTGCTTGGATTGACCACCAACCTCTCCTCTACGATTTTCTTTAAACCATCTTCTTCAATTGTTACACAGAAGCAGTTCATTATCAATGTGAAGGAACTGATTTTTTTTGGGCTTGTTCTTCTTTTTTCTCATATTTCTTCTGATATTATCTCTTGTTTCTGTTATAGTCTACAAATTAAAACTTTTAGAATCAAAAAGAATACTGAACTAGATTTCATATTGCTAAACTGTATAAAAGTTTTAAACTGCTGATGCCTTCCTGGGCCAAATGCTTTAGATTTCATAGAACCAAAATTATAACTGCAAAGCTCTTTAATTAGCAGAAAACTGAAAGAGCATCTGACACAAGTAAACTCCGTGTATTTGAAAATTTTTGTATATCTTCTACTTGGTTTTGTTTTTTCGAACATAACATCACACTGTAAAATAGTTGTGACAAGTTCAACCATAGTAATCATGACAACAGGAGCTGAAAGAGTGGTGGTGATCCTGGATGCATCAAAGGAACTAAGTCTGAGCACAATCAGATGGCCCCTGCTAGGCTTATCACTTAAGTCTGGAGACAAGCTTATAATTCTTGGAATTATTCACCAGGTTAATAATCCTAGTATGTTATCTTTCATGGGAGCTGGAAAACTCAGTAAGAATCTATGCTTCTTTTATCTTCGAAAGGAGAAGGAAAAACAAGTAGATACACTGGATGAATCACATTCAATGTTCCTGCTAACTGCCCTTTTCTTCAGTTTCCTTTTTCTTATATTCCTTTTTTTTTTTTTTTCAGTGGGGTTTAGAACCAAGTTGGATCCCAGTTCAATGTTTGGAACAAACAAAAAGATCACTGGAGAAGAAACTGAAAGAAAGAAAGAACAGTACCAAAAGAATGCTGAGATAGAGAAAATATCCAAACAATGCAAAAACGAGCAGGTCTGATGAAAATTTTCTGCTGCCTTTACTGACTTTTTATAGCTTATTAGTACTTGGCCATGATATCATGAGAGAATTCTCATAACAAAATGAGCACTGATCCACAAAAAATTAAATAAATCCTGAAATGGTTTTTCCATCTCACTATTGTTACCCTACAGTTTCATCATACGCATGTTGCTGAAGCATATCTGTATATCTTACCTTAAGAACATACGTAGTCACTAATATTGTAACACCTCACTCCCATGTCGGGATATTATGAGGATCCACTATGATATATATGTAACGATCTAAACCCATAGCTGTGAAACGTCTTTTATGGACAAAACAGATTCTATTAGGAACAACAAGGTCGATTGACATTCTGAGAGATCTTGTTTCGATCCTGAGCAAATCTATTTACACTTTATATGAAACATGAAGAATTAAGAAACATCTGCTCGGAGAATTTGACTTCCTGGATAAAGATCCGTCAACTGCTTGTAGGAGATCACTTGAGGAATGATGTGTTTGTGCACATATGGCTGAGGAAATACGGTGCCCTCCCCTGAACTGAACTGCATAACTGGATTACAAATAGGCCATATGAATAATATAATTCAATATATAGCATGCTCACATTTTGCTAAAACTTATCAAAGTGTTTAATGTAGTATGGCTTGTGTATCAGATTGCTGACAGTACCTTGACTTTTCTCAGATAGAATTCCGGGTAGAGATGCTAGCTGGTTCTTCTTTAAAGGTAGTTGCTTCAAGAGCTGTGAGAAGATTTCATGCAACATGGTTAGTACTTGACAGGTAAGTGTGTGATTATTGCAACTTTTTTTTTCTATCACTTGTACAACAAGTTCAAAATGGAAAAAAAAAAATCCATTCAAGACTCAATACAACCATTTTTTATAAGCTTAAATGGGCAAATATAATTCCATTTTTATGCAAGAAAGAAGTGCAAATTAAAGTTCGAAAACCAGGATAAAGAAGGAAGAACCAATAAGGCACCAAAAAGGATCTCCTCCAATGATTTAAAAACATGGTACACTGTTATGTTTGAGGCAGGCACATGAAGAATGATGAGAGGTACTTTGTAGAGAACCTATCATGTAATATGGTAAGGATAAAGAAAGATAACAAAGTTAAAAAGTTAAGAGGACCGGCTGGAAGGGATGACCGCAAACCGCCTGCTGCGAGGAAAAGTATCGTAACATATGCTGAAATGATTCCCGCAACTAGCCCCAGCAAAGTACAGCCTCCTCGAAGTAAGTTATTCATCAATCATTAGCATAAGCGACTCTACAATGTTCTCCTCACAAACTTATAATACTCTTTCTTAATCTGGGACGCAATAAATCATGAAGAGTCAAACATATTGGTTTTTTGTTTCAGAATTTCAAAGTGTTCAGAACAGCATCTCAGTGAAAGAACGAGGAGGTGAAGGTAGTGGAGAGCAACCGTGGCATGGTAATAGGAAATCCACCTCACATTCAGCTTCAACTTCCAGCCGTGCAAGTAATAGAGCATCAACTTCGGGTTATAACGAGTCAAAGTACTCTTCCTCACATTTTCATGATGAAGAACACACTACAACTATAGCGCTGGAAACCGGAGGAGAGCTTTCCCCGATATCCATCAATGAAAGTGGAGACCAGAAAGACTTTTATGGTCCAGATGAAAATCAGAAGCTACATAACCACAATGATGATTGGATGGGGGGAAATCCAGGGGATCAGGAATTAAAAAATTCCGTTTGCTTAACATGCAATAATAGAAGACCAAAGTTAGGGTCGATGAGAGAATTCAGTTATGCAGAGCTTCAAGCTGCTACAGAGGGGTTCAATGCAAAGAATTTCCTATCAGAAGGTGGATTTGGCTCTGTCTACAGGGGAGAGATAAATGGGATGAAGATTGCTGTAAAGCAACATAAATATAATGCAAGCCTCCAAGGAGAGAAAGAATTCAAGTCTGAAGTTCAGGTACTTGGGACAGCTAGAAATGAGAATTTGGTCATGCTGGTAGGGTATTGCTCTGAAAGAAACCACAGGTTACTTGTCTATGAATTTGTCTGCAATGGTTCACTGGACCTTCATTTATCAAGTAAAGACCAATTCTGACAAAACTTCGGTTTTACTTCTCTTTCACAATGAATTAGCAAGATCTGATCTTGCATTTTCTCTCACTCTTGGCATCCAAAAATATTAAGTTCTGGTCAATGTATATTATTTCTTTCTAAATTGGTTGCAGAGCACACGAGACAACCTCTTAGTTGGGAAAAGAGGGTGAAGATAGCATTGGGAGCTGCTAAGGGCTTAAAATATTTGCATGAAAAAAATATCATCCACAGAGACATGAGACCAAACAACATCCTAGTAACACATGAATTTGAGCCTCTGGTAATAACAAAACTACATTCACAAATACATGATATAATTATGGAAATATTTTTAGATCTATTTGCCTATTTATCTAAGAGAAGTAATGTTCATTCACTCAGGCTTACCTTGGTTTAGTCATGTAAAACATATTAGTCATGAATTTGAACTACGTTTGTTCTGTGCTTGATGTATTGAGTCTTTGCAAAAACCAATTAGCATAAGTCTAATGCACAAAATAATAATAATAATAAGTCAATACTAACTCTTATTCTACAAATGCATTATCTTACCTCAACTAATTGAAGTTCCTTACCGATTCACCATATCAGCTAGGGGATTTTGGCTTGGCACGAACTCAACATGAAGGCTCGGATCAGTCATCAGAGGCAATAACAAGAGTTGTAGGAACTCTAGGATACTTGGCACCGGAATACGCCGAATGTGGCAAAGTTTCAACCAAGACAGATGTTTATTCCTTTGGAGTGGTCTTGTTACAGCTCATCACTGGAATGAAGACGACAGACGAAAGACTTGGAGGGAAAAGTCTTGTTGGTTGGGTAAAAGTCTCAGTACATATTACATTCTTAACTAGATCTAAACCTATGCCCCCATAAGACATTCTTTAACTGTTATGTGAACTAGGGCCACCTTCTATCATATTGATCAGTTGAGCAGTGCCTCAAATAACCCTACCAGCTAAAGAGTAAACCAAGAATTTTTCTAGACTTTTTCAAATACTATTTCAACTCTAATTGATTCTATGAAATTATGCATGTCTACCTTCCTGCAGGCAAGACCACTACTAAAAGACCGGAACTACCCAGATTTAATTGACCCCAGGATCCTAGAGTCGCATGATGTCCATCAACTCTTTTGGATGGTTCGAGTAGCTGAAAAGTGTCTAAGTAAGGATCCTCGGAAGAGATTAACAATGGACAAGGTAAGTTTTAAACAAGCTTTTCATCTCAAGATTCAATGCTACAATAATTCTAAAACATCAATGTCAAAATCTAGCATAGTGTTCACATGCTTGTAACACTTCAGGCATCATATACCCCAAACCTTAACTTTTCCTTGCATGGTTTCCTTTTAACACCATCCTTAGCAAACAAATTTAATTGCTAAGGTAATGGAAAATTGGTGAATAAAAAAATTAAAAAAAAAGTGACTGAAAAACCACTTGAACAACAATACAATGAAGCCAAACATGCCCTCCATAGGGGCTTTTTGAATATGTTCATGTGAACCTCCAAATAAAGTGACAGATCCACCTTTACTAGCCTCTTTGGACATAGCCTTCAGCAGCTAAAATCACATGAAGATTTGGGATTATCACTTTTAATTAAATATGCATTAAGCATTGCAGGTGGTTTATGCTTTAAACTACATAATGGATTGTGACAACAGTTGCTGCCTCAGAAACTTCTCACCAACACAATCAGATACAGTGAGCAGAGACTCGTGTGAGTCACAAGCACAACCTCCAATAGAAACTACCTCAGTAAGTAGCCTGAGTCAATTTAGTGAAAGACTTCCAGCATCACTTTCCATTTCAAGAAAATCAAGTTCATCCACCCTTTATGATGAACCAGCATCCAGCAGTGGGAGTGGTCATGAAAGATATCTATGATTTGAAGGCGGTTTCTTACCATGACCCAATCTTCTGAATCAATGGTGTTTCTCTTGGAAATGATTCGTGCTCCATTCATTCTTGTTCTTACATGATGTATGAATGAATGATGTATCAAATGTCAATTAGGACCCTTTTTTGTTATGAAATTAATCACTCTCAAGTCTCAATGGATATTTATTATTCAATCACCTTCAGGAACATGATTCAATCACTCTCAGAGGTAGGAGGTTTTTTTTTTTTTAATATGATTGTATGAAAAAAGAATTTGAACTCTATTAAAAACCTTATAAAATTGATTTAAAAAATTTTTATTTTGTTTTTCTTTTCATAAAAAGGATTTTATGTTGCCTATGGTGTGCCTTTTTATCTGTCTTGTTAATGAGGTTATAAAAATCTTTATAAAAATAATATAAAAGTGTTCTGGTTTGGGTCAAATCCTATTAACATCTTACAATTCAAGATTCTGTCCTTGCCAAAGCCGAAGATATTTTCTCAAAGGCCCGTTAGGTGGAAAATTTTCCCACGTTCATTATCAAACAGGGTTGGTATCAACTCTGACTATACAGTAGCACGATAATGAGAAAATATGCACGAGGCAGCCTCGCACAATTGTTTATACTTTCTAGCTTTGTCTGTTTATATTTTTTTTTTTCATTTCATTTTATTTTATTTTTGCCACTACCCTCTGAGTCAAAGACAAAAGATCAGCTTATAAAAAATATATAAAAACAAAAACAAGGGACAAGGAGAAATAAAAGTAGCATAGCCTAACTCCTGAACGAAAACATGTCAAGGAGTGGAGGTTTTCGGTATAGATCTTAGGTTCCTACGATAGTGCGATCTCATCCAGTTTCAACTTCAACGGAATGAATTATAATTTATACTGATAATTTGAAACACTATAAGAAAATTATATAAAGATCACACATGAATTTGATAAAAACAAAAAATATTTATTTCATGTTTGATGTGTTTTATATAAATTTGACATAAAATAACTACTACATAAGTACGCAAAGTGTCAAATTTATCATTAATCATCCTTGTTCAACATATCTCCTATCATCAAGCTGAATTTCTTAGTCCCTATTTATCCATCATCTATTGCTAACTTAAAGTCGATTCGGAAAATAAGCACACAAAAAGTAAATTAAACTGCTGCTGCTAACAGAGAAAAGTATCAATCCAATTCGTTGCAACTCACCATAAAAAAGAATGGGGCGACATGTTCACAAGCCCTGAACCTATTCAACTTTAAGTGCCTAACAGCCGAAATATCCATGGAAACTGATATTCTTTTAAAACCTGTGTCTTGAAATGAGACATTACAGACCTAAACATAAAAATAAGAAGTGGAAGGTGCAAACAAATAAATCTTCAAGCAAGTACCCCAAACAATAATATATCCTCCTAAAGTTTTCCTCCAACAAAGGGTTAGAAAAACAATAAATTCATGCGTTGATAACAATGATCTACACCGAATTATAGATTGTCTGTAGACAAAAATGTTAAAAGGAAAAACCAAACCAATCCACCAAATATCTATTATATTAATGAAACGAGAGTAAGCTTTTGAGATCTGTCATCTGACCGCCCTACCACAAATCAGCGTCAGTCAAGACACATGCATCAAATGGCAAAATCATTAGACTGGGGGTTCCATGCTAAAAGTGCATGGTTATTCTAAAAGTATAACAACAGCTTGAATGCATTTGTATACCTTGTAGTTCCAATTGGCATACACGCATTCAACAGTTCAACAAAAACATAAAAAAACAACAAACCAAACATCCATGACTTATACCATATTGTGGTCTCTTCCCAAATGAGTTTTGATAATCAGGTTCATTTGTCTACCCACATCAACAAATCATGGAATGAATGAAACAAACAAAAAGCTTCAGAGTAGCTCATACAATAGAGATAGCAGATCTCAAGGGAGTTCAGGCATTTGACAGACAGCAGGCATGTTATTCCATGCACAAGAACCAAGGCCCCATGCTTGACTTGAAATAGATGTTGCAGCTGCCATATTCTTATACTCACTACTCAAATCATCACCAAGAAGGCTTGCTATGGCATCAGTCATGATTGTTTGGTCCTTATCAAAACCAGAACCCTGATCAAGCCAATTTGAAGCAAATAAATTATCAGGGCAATTACTATCCAATTGAATAGGAGTCTCTTTTTGTATCTCCGGTGTCAAAACAAGGTCAGCTGGTTCTGATTTCACATGAGACTCTGAAAAACAATCCAAATTCAAGTTAAGAAACTCTACAAAAACAATTAAAAAAATTGATAATGTACAATTCTCACTTCAAATAGACTTGGAATATTAGTTCAAGGACCATATCATAAAATATCAGGAGAAAATAAAATGAATTTGATGATATAAAAGGTGGTGAAAAATAAAAACTAAAACATGTGGACGGTGTAATTATACCATGATTTCTGACAAATGACTCAATACCTGAGGTAAGAAATAGCGAGCCTTTTGTAAACTCCATGTCAATTGTAAATAGTTTAAACATTAATGGAATCAAAAGGACATACGTCAGCATGATGCTTGATGAGAAAGATCAAATTTTTATAGAGTGGGAGACAACTGTCGTTTTTGATAATGCATGAAAAGTATAAATCATGTCTCAGCCTTAACAAGTCTGGATCACAGAGGTGCTCACCAGTAAATGTTTCAATAGGTGGTTGTCCATCCAATGAACTGCCACTTGCACTGATACACTCACTGAAAAGAGAAGTTGCTGAATGACCCACCGGAGAAAGAGGTTCACCACAGTTTTCCCTATCTGTTTCACAAATGTTGAAATTGGAACTTTCAGCTATATCACCGGGAGTTGATGAATTTGAGCTCTTGTCAGATGCATGATTCTTTGCACTGCTTAGAGTTTTTGCTTCATGCAGTAAAGCATCCAACAGGCCACTATTACGGGGTAAAAGACTATCTGACTCGACTCCGCTGGTTGGAGGTGGTGACTGGATAAAAGCATCAACATTCTCAAGTAAAGGTGGTGGGCAGGATAATGTGCCCCAGTTACCTAATTCAGTTTCTGGATATTGGAGTGAAGGGAGCTCCAACTTCACAGCCTCCAAAGTGGGCTCTGAAGCAGAGAAATTGCCATTTGAAATGGCATGGCTACCTAGAAATACACCAAATGACTGAGAGTTTTTAGCTGTAGGATCTGGTTCAATTGGAAAAGGCAGCTCAAAGGATCGAGCAGCCTTATCCAACATATCATCTTGAAACTGCTCAAACAAGGGACCTTCACTTTTAACAGCACCAGTGTAACTAGGGAAAAAGGCTGTCGATTCTCGAAGACGCTTCTGGCGATGGATTGTTGGTGATATGAAACCACAATATGGAGAAGAACCTAGACCTTTCATCAGCATGCTGCTAGCAGATAAATCAGGAAGCTCAGGGACATAAGGCAGGACACTTTGATTGGCCTTCAAACTGTCAAATATGACATCAGGTATCTCATAGCTGTTGTTCTGCAAGATATCATGAGGTCCTCTATCCCCTCCATTAACTGCACTGCTACTGTGGCTCTCCTGCTTTGCTTGCAGGCACACTTCGGGAGGATACAAAGGTAACCCAGCACGTTGACGTCTCTTAATCCGGGTATTCCAATAATTTTTTATCTCATTATCTGTACGGCCAGGCAACTGCAAAGAACAACAGAGCATAGAGAAACTTATTTCAGACACCTAAAGGACAGGCATATAAATTTTTGTTACTGAAAGTTTTATCATGCTTTGCTCAAATGTATGGCATTTCCAAGGCTGGAATAGCTGTCATAAAATTCTGGAAGACATGAATTGCTATTGTTCTGCATCTAGCAAAAAAATTGACGGTACTGAGAGAAATATGCTCCTAATATAGTTCATTATCCTTTTTAAGGCATGAACAAAATTTTGCATTCTAGTTTTCTCACTACTTTTCCCTTTGGCTTTAGGACAAGGATGAGATACGAACGGGGGATGGGGAAGAAGGGTAAAATATGATGAGGAGTTGGATTTTTATAATCCTGGGAGATGACCACTTCAACCAGGCCAAGAACAACACCACTATTATGTATAAAGGCCCCTTATGACTCTGGACAAACTTTTACTCCTTAAAATACTAAAAATTACTGTCTCAATATGGATCTTCCTGAAACCAAGGATACCGATACCAGAGCATTCCAGCATTCCACACTGCGCACATAAGTAAATCTTAGAACTTCTGTTAGTTCATTGGTTATAAATAAGAAGGACATATGCTGCAAGGGGGTTCAGATAGAATGAAACAACCATGTGTACCTATCAGGATTCTTCATAATATTCATGTTACTTGCTCTAAATTATTGTAGAATGCAAGAATTCAATGATAGTAATAAAGAAATTCAGCATGCAGCGGGGGCAGGGTGAATTTCTACCGACAAACTTTACTTTAACACAAACTTTAAGCTTCCTTTTTAATGTAATTCTTAACTTTCTTTATGTTCAATCAATTTCTCTCATTTAACCAATCATGAGAATCAAGCACTAGATTCATGGTAAATGAACTGCACACTTACATGTGAAGCCATCCGAGCCCATTTATTTCCCATCTTTGCATGGAGTTCAATGATCAGCTGTTCTTCTTCTTGAGTAAATGCCCCTTTCTTTAAGTTTGGCCTTAAGTGATTTGCCCAACGTAAACGGCAACTTTTTCCACAACGTAGCAGCCCAGAGTGCTTCTGAACAGCATTCCAGTTGCCTTCCCCGTGCTTCTTCACATAGTCAATCAAAATTGCATCTTCAGCAGACGTCCAGGGCCCTTTCTTCAGAACAACTCCCCCACCTGCACCTCCTCCACAGTTATCATCATCAACCAATGGTGATTCTGTCTGATCCTTAGAGAACATTACATCTTCCCTCTCATTTTTTGTGTGACTCATCTCTTTGTAATCATGCACGAATCCCCACCAACAGGTGAGAACCATCCAAAACCTGAAATCAGTGAAAAGATAGAAGACACACAAAATTAAATACATACAAACCCAAAAAAAAAAAAAGCAGCGCCTTCTCCTTTCACTTTTTCATACTTGCACTCCAACTCCCACAGGTAAAAATTTTTTTTTTTCAAAATAAACACTCTTTATGCATCACGACAAGCTACAAGTTGATCAACCACAGCACTCATTTATTCAAATGTTAAATACGATTGTAAAAGCATACATAAACATATTAACTCTATAAAAGGAAACAAAAGTCGTTGGGATAATATAAGCGCAACTCTCTACAGATAAGAATTTGGAGATGACAGAAAAAGTCATCACGCAGAGAAAGAGTTAAAACAGTTAATATAAGGCAAAATTATCCACAGAATCTAAAATCCAGCAAACATAGTTATGAACCGTGTATCAAATTCCAATTCTATTCCAAAAACGGCAAAATCATTCCAATATTTGAAAGTTAAAATTAAACCCTTTTACCTAACCTGGAAAGAAGATGACATGTAATTTTGAAAAAAATGAAAGAGACCCATTTGGCCATTTCCAGAAATGATGAAACAAATAAATTAAGATAGAAAGTAAAAACCCAGACTGCATTTATTGCACTGTACTTCTGTCATAAATTACTCCAATAATCTATCATTAATAAATTATAAGCTGCATTAATTGCACTGTCAACTACTAATACTATATTAAAACAAAAAACTATATTTACATTAAATTATTCCAAATCTACCCATTTCATTAAGGAAGCACAAATAAATTAATTTAAAAAAAAAAAAAGAATGTAAGAAAAAGTAGAACTCAATTACCTGCCTTAAGAAGCAAAAGTTCGGGAGAAATTTGCCAAAAACAAGAATTCTTTAAAAGAGCTCAATTATGGTTCCTGATTGAAGTGAGAGCTGAGACAAAAGCGAAAATGGAAAACCTGAAATTCAACCGAAAAATTAATTATGATTTTAATAAATTATTTTGATCTAAAATCAATAAGAATAAAGAGGAAACCCTAAATCAAAAATAATTTTTTCTAACCGTAATTTTTGAGCTAGAACAAAAAGGATCCGAGAATAGAAAGAGCAAAACATTGAGATCTAACAACTGAGCGATTAGAAAAGGAAATTTTTTTTTTTTAATTTTGAGGTTTTGCGTTTGCGGATAGAGAAAATTGATAGGGAAAACCCAAAAAAAATGAAAAAAGAAAAAATGAAAATGGAAGGAAATGAGAGAAAGAAAGGAAAGAAAGCTGAGAAAGAAATGTCAAACGCAGAGGAAATAAAGGAGCAAAATGAGGAAAGAGAGAAGTTTTTTTTTATTAAGCTTAATTAATTATTTATTTATTTACAATTACTCTCCTTTTTGCTTTCTCTAAGCTTAATTAAACTTTCTTTTTTGTTAAAAAATTTTTTAACTCGCTATGTAAATATTTTTTATAGGATTAATATTATAAATGATCCTAACATATAATAAAAGGTTTAATTCATTACACAAATTTTAAAAATTTTAAATGTGATATATAAATATTAATTTATTAATTAATATAATATATAAAAAATTATTTATTTATTATTTATCATTATTTAAAATTAATCATATTATAAATAAATATAGATATAACAATATAAAGTTTGGCTCAAGCTTAGCAGAGACAAAAAAATTTTAAAATTTTTTACTTATTACGTTGAGATTAAAATTTTTTACTTATTACGTTGAGATTAATATTGATTTTATTAGTTGTCATTGTCATAATAGAAATGGCATTTTTGCTGGTGAATATCTTAAAGGCTCATTTTGATAACCAAATATGAAATTAAGGATTGAATGATAGCTTAATTATGTATATTAAAAATGATTTGTTCATAAATTCTAATAACAAAGTTATTGTGTAAAGTTTTCAAAATATGAAATGATAATTGCAAAATTTTTGACAATGACTAGATACGAAAATTTTAATTTGTTATTGTTGTTATCATTATTAATATTATTTTTTTAATAATTACTATATTTGAATTAAGCCACAATAGATAAAATCTTTTTATTTTATCATTAAAAATAAATATTACATTAATTATTATATATGTAACTAAAATATTATATTAAAATTTTTTTAAATTTAACTATCATATTTAATATTTCATTAAAATTAAAAAATATACGATATATTTTCACTTTTTATAGTACTATTGAGAGTGAAAGAGAAGTTGAATTTTATCAAAACCTTTCCCAATTACTTATTTTTTTCGATGTTTTGGAATTTTCTTTTTCTTTCAATAATTAATTAATTTTATTAAATTAATAAAATTGAAAGTGGGGCCAATGATGTGTACTTCAATTTTTTCTAATTTTTTGGTCAAAGAGAATGCGTCCTAAATGGTCAGTGTGTTGTTTGTTTTTTTTTTTTTTTAAAGGTAAAAAATACTCTTAAATTATAATTTAATAATTATTTAAGTATTTAATATTTTATTATAATCAATCAAATTCTTAAATTTTTATTTTAACTCAATTGAATCTTTAAATTGATGAAATCAAATCATGTAATAAAATTTAATCTATCAATTTCAAAAATACAATCAATTAAATTCTTAGAGAGATCTATGATAAAGGGACAAAGAAAATAGAGAAAAAAAAAGATGAAACGTTTATTTTATTTAATTTTCATATATATTAATTAGATCATGCGGTAAACTTTAAAGGTTTAAATTATTTAACCAAAAAAGAAAATGAACTAAAAGCAAACAAATCTTAAATAATAGGCACGTAACAAATCAAAAGCAACAAAAACACTATCTAAATCAACATCATTGAATAATCCCATTAGGCCATTTCATTAAATGATTTTAATTATTTGTTAAAAATAATTCATAGATTAATTGGTAATAAAGTTTTGAGTTATTGATTCTCCCTAAATATTTCATATTGAATTTTATTCCAAAAAATTACTTATGCTAGCTAAATAAAAGAATGTTATAATCGGCACTTAAATTTTATGAGAAACAAAATGTTACAATTTATTAAGACAAAAATCAAATACTTTAAATGCTTAACAAAAAACATTAAAAAAAGAAAAAATGCATATGAAAAAGATAGAGAGAAAGACTAACCGTGAACGGTGAGTGACGAAAAAAGTACAAAAGCTCAAGAAAAAGCTAGGCTAGTATAATCAAAACTGTAGTTCATGTTTCTTAGTGAATTGTAGCTACCAAAGCGATAGGGCCAGCAGTGGTGGAGATACATATACAATAACATATGGTAGAAAACATGGCAAGAGATCACATAGTAAGAATGTTCCTAACTTAGATAAAGCTATTGGGTGGATGGATAAAGCCTTTGGAAGGAAACTTGTAGGTTGGGTGGATGGATGGAAAAAAAAATTGTAGAGACTTAAGAGAAATAAAGGTCAGGGTTAGATTTGGAGGCAGGCTTCTCATGAAGAAACGAGGAAATGGGAAACCCTAAAAAAATTTACATATATATATATGTATACAAGGGCATTTTGGTAAATATTTCAGGGTAGGTCAGAGCGGGTTTCATATAACCTGCCTTTGACTTGACCCCGACGCTCAAAAAAATATTTCCCAACTTGACTTAACTTGAAACCCTTTAAAAAAAAAAACTGACCCTATATGATTGGGTCGGGTCAAAACCTGTTGATTTCGAGTTGATTTGCTATCGTAGCTTTTTATACCATTTAGTTTTTTTTTTTTTTCATTTTAGCATGCAATCTATAATATAAGTATGTAACATCATGGTTTCCTTTCCTCTTTTATGAGAGGAATTTTTAATAAATTTATTTATTTATTTTAATAATCCAAATTAATAATGTCTATTAATACTAATTAAGTGCTATTTTAAAAGGAATTTCATTAAAATGTTCTATTCTAAAGACTTTATTAATATTATATTGTAATTATGTAATATTTTTCTTTATATACCTCTTAAATATTAGCATATCTAAGGAAGGATGGAAACTTTTTTTTAATCAAATTGAGTTCCTATGAAGGTAATTTTATAAAAATGATCTCTTATGAAGGAAATTTTGCCAAGGTAAACTCATGTGAAAGTAATTTTATTGATGTAAGCTCTTATAAAAGTAATTTTGTCAAGGTGAACTCTTACGAAGATAATTTTTATTGAAATGAGCTCCTATGAAGATAATTTTGCTGAAATGAGCTCTTATGAAGGCAAATTGTGCCAAGATGGATAACCATGTCTTCCAACATCTATTTTAGATTATACACTTTTGCATGCTAAACAAATTTAGATCCTCAATGAATAACAATAACAAGATAAGTTCATATCATATATAAATTCAAATCGAATATTTTCACAAAAATTGGCTAATATCATTTTTAAGGTGTTTTTTTCAAAAAAAAATAATGATGTAAACAAAAGATATATTTAGGTCAAATAAATGTTAGTAAAAGGTTGATAGTACCTCATTCATAAGGTTGACTCATCCATCAACAGTATAACTATGATCATGTTGAAATGATCATCTATTGTGCTTTATTGTTAGAGCATTTTATCCTCTTCTTACAAGAAGTACCTTGTTTATAATGTTGACATTTCTTAATAATGAGATCACTGTTTCTCATAGGGTCTTCTATATCATTTATAAAGTTGGCATTCCTTAAAAATGTGATCACCTCTTCTCACGAGGTCTTTTATATCATTCATGAGGTCAATAGGATATCTCTTCACTCGAAGACCACTTCTTATGCGTTACTCTTGAAGTATCTTGTCCTCTTCTCATAAAGAACATTTCTTTTACTTTGTTCTTAAAAAATCTTATCATTTTTCTTACGATGATCATTTCTTATGCTCTTTATTTCATGTCTATTCAATGTTTATCATCTTTAGCTTTTACGATCATCATTTTCTCGGCTTTCATGTATTAATGTCTTAGGATTCTAAAAAGAGAGAAATTAAAGTGGAGTTTATCCACTTTTGTAGCTTCAACATGATTTTTTTAATATGTCAGCTGCTGATGAAGTGACATGATTAATCAAGGTGCCAAGCTTGAATGACGAGAAGCTTGAATAATGTGATTGACTTCAAGTTAGATCATCTATTCCTTATATCAACATATTAATACTATAAATTCAAATGATCAAAAGGATTAAAAGTATTATTGTAGGTTTTAATGCTAGGCATTTGAAAGCCAACTAACAACTGAGGTCGATCAATCTCATTGGCAAAAAGTAAGGTATCTAGTATATTCAACTCATCTATAAGGTTAAGGTTAATCAATCTCATCGATAAACAATAAAGTCTTTAATATCTTCAATTTATCCATGAAGCTAAGGTCCATCAATCTCTTTAGTAAATAATGAGATCTTTATTTTTTGTGGCTAGGTTTGGATGACCCAACCTAAGGTGGCAAGGTGACAAGGTGCCAACCTAACATGAAATAAGCCTAACCTAAAGTGGCTTTTAGATACTCGAGACTTGAATGATATGTTAGCTTGGTCAAGTAAAATTGATAAGATATCAAGCGATCTGTCAAGGTGTCAAGTGTGAAATGTGCTTTCAATAATTTAGGTTAGTTTGTCATGTCTGCTCGCTTAAATGACTAAGATACTTTTAAGAACCTAAAATATCTTAATGTCAATAAAAAACTATTTTGCCCTTAGAATTTAAAATATCCACATTAGAAATTATCTATTTGTAATTAAGGTTGATTAACTTATTATTATTTGGTTGACTAATGTCGGGTTTTGGTTTGAGAATTTATACTAAATTCAATTAATGCATATAATATATATGTCGGTAGGGAGTGGAAGAAGAGGATTGAATCTTTTGAGGAAAGATATAGGCTTAGTTTAGTAATGCTATTGAAAATAGTTTTGCGTTCAAAAGTTGTTTTTTATCTAACTTCAAAACTAAACAACAAAATTATATAGCTTTTCATTTTAAAAATCTGGTTTGCCAATCCAAAGTAAAAAACTCCTCAACCATGTTTTTTATGGGAAAAAAATACGTTTGAAATAAAAAAATTACTATATTATCCTTATATTTTTAATAGTTTAATATTTTATATATTTTTTAAACATTTTAATTATTTAAAATTTTTTACAATAATATTAAATACTTAAAATTTTTAATTACATTATTTTATCACACTTTTTAAACATTTTTTTATATTAAATTTTTTTCAATCAATAACAACACTAAAATAATCCTAATTAAAAATTGTGTGAAGTAAGGTCCAAAGAAATAAAGTCTGATCTAGTGAAGTTTGATTTTACATATACATCTTAAGTTAAGTACATGACTGTCCTAAAGGTCATCAAAGTGTTAATTGTCCGGAATGATTTGAGGTTGGTAATGAAGTTCATTCAGTCAACATAAGACTTGTGTTTTATTCTTGGAGTTTGAATTTGGCTTTTTATTTTGAACTCTGGCGATGAGCTAGGCATCCAATCCATTATGGGGAGTTATCCGGTTTGATCGGTCTGAGCTAGGGTTTATTCGATTTGGTTTTTAATCAATTATTTTTTTGTTCGATTAGGTCGGGATCATTTTTTTTGCAAAAATAAATCCTGACGTAATGATTAGTATATTATGGATAACTTGCTGAATATGTATATAGTGAAATTGGTATGTATTTGTTATTTCATATTGTATTTTAGCCGACCTATTAGCTCAATCCAAATGACATGTAATTGTTCACATTGGCTTAAAAGCTTGGTCATCTTTAGAGTTACCTCAAAAAATTTTAAAAAAAAAAAAATTGTTAAAGATTAAGAGCTCAAATTGACTTCAGAGCACACTTTTATCATGTTGGTCTTATATTTTGTGTTCTTGCTTATGGTTTCTACTTCTTGTCGACTTTTGCTATTTGTCTTTCCTCAGTGCTTCTATTCTCGACCAAACTGCCAGTTTGCTTTTTAATCTTTCCTTTCATTATTGTGACATAACATTGATGTATCATGGATCGGTCTCCTCTAACTTCTCCAACCCCATTGGGTGTTAAAAATTTTACTTTCAGATGATTAACAGAGCTTATAAGTACATAACATATTGACTAGGTCAACCCAATATCATGTTATAAGCTAATGGGACATCCACCACCATAAACTCTATAACCGAGGTGGTTATCTTTGGTTCTATCTTCAAAGAGATCGATAGTTTGATTGTTTTTTTTACAAGCACTTGTTTATTCCCGAATCCTACTAATGTTGTAGTGATTAGCTACAATCTATCTTTACCAATTTTTATATTCTTTATCATGCCATAATACATGACATCAGTCAACCTTTTATTATCAACATGATTCTTTTAACTATATAGTTATATACTACGGTCGTGATCAATATGACATCATCATATGGGTGTTAGATTCTTTTAAAGTATTTCAAGCTAAATAAGATCGGCTCATCTTTCCAATCTTTTTTTTTTCTTTACCAAGGTGTCTACTACTATAACCATGCCTAGATTGCACTTTCTTTTGGTCAAGGTAAAATTACCTCTGGTGATCACATCAACCACTTTAGCGATCAACCTATTATTATCAATTCGATCATCTTCTTACCTCGACTTATCTTCATGGTCTTCTTTTTTTTTTTTTTGGCTTTTTTTCTTTACTTGAAGTGGGCTCTCTTTGATATTATCTGTAGTCCACTCTAGGTTGGCCTTATCTTTGCCATTCTACAAACCTCTTTAGCTGATATCTCCTTATCAGAGCTTTAATTTCATTTTTTAGGTCAACACAATTTTTGGTATTGTGGCCTATGTCTCTATGAAAAATGCATCTTTTAGTCGAATCCCTCATTGTATTCTATTTTAATGGCTTCGACCATTTGAGGTCAGGATTCCTCTCAATTTGCATCAGAATGCTCTCTAAAAAGGCATTCAGTGCAGTGTAGTTCTTTTCTCCACTAGGACTTGTAGCCCTATGTCGTCTTTTTTTTAGGGGAAGATCATAAGAATCATTGCCTTTCTTACGATCGAAAAAGAGGATGAGCCTCTTTCACCTTGGTTATTTTTTATTGTAGCTTCAATATTTATATATTTTTTAACTATCAGTAAGATGTCGACCAAAGTTTAGATGGTTTTAATGATAATATCAACTTCAGATGGTACTCTTTAGCATTGAGTCCACTTGTTATGGTGGTTACAGTGGCCATTTATTTAGGTCTTTAACCTACAAAGCTTTCACATTAAAACGTGTGACATAGCTCTTCAAAGTCTTGTTCTGTCCTCGTTGGATTGATATCAAAGTTAAAGTCATCTTCTTCACTCTTCGACTACTCACAAACCTAGACAAGAAAGAGCAGCTAAGCTCATTGAACATCATGATTGACCTCGATTCCAAGCTGTTGTAACAAGATTGAGCTGCGGCCTTCAACGTAATAGCTAAGCTTTTACACATTATAACATTATCTGCCCCTTACATCATCATATTAGTTGTATAAAATTTTGAATGATCCAAAGGGTCAAAATTACCATCATAGGTTTTCAAGGTCGATATTTTGAACCCCTTGAGAGGCATGGCTCTATCGATTCTTCAAAAAAAGGTGAGGTCTTTAGAAACTTAAGCTCATCCTCAAATGCCACTGCTTTCATTTTTAACTTTTTTTCCATGGTATGCATCTAAGCTTCCAAATCCTTGTTTAGTTAGGATTCAGGGTTTGTTTGTTTGAATTTTTAGGTGTAGCCTATGTTGAATTGTGGCTGGGGTAATGATAGGTTGAGGTGTTGTGCTCTTGTTCTCTAGAGGCCGAGAAGGCTCTACCTCTTCATAGCTCGATTGTCTAACAATGGCTCTCAACCAAAAGTGATTAGGTCAGGCATTTTTGAAACTTATGATGGAGTTATGGTATATAACATCTGTTTAAGAGTCTATATCTGTTCGGTCAAGGCTTGGAATTGTTTGATGGTCGATCCTTTTTATGGTTAGGCAAGTCAGGTGAAATTTTGGCTATGATAGGTTTTTGTTTCAACTAGGACAACCGTCTCTCCTTCCTCTAAGGTTCTCTTCCTTATTGGCATTATTTTACGGTCGATTAATGAATGAAATAAGTTCCTTATATAGGCAGCCAAATGTTTGTTCTGAGCTCCGATTTCAGGGTATTCCTGAAAAGATAAAAAAGAAGGGTAGTTAAAGGCAAAAGGTAGAGAATGTTCCTTGTATTTGCACTATGATGTGCAAGTCAGAAAGAATAAGGTCGAAAGGAGAGTAATAGAAAGAAGATGGAGTGATGTGTGTCATCTTCATGATGCTTGGACTTCATACTTATAAATAAATGATAGGGGACCACTAGAGGACAATAAAGACATTGCCAAGCTAACGTGACACTAAAAATGTCAAATCGATCTGACATATCAGGTAGGCATAAATGTCCAAATTATCTTTTGTTATCTGCTAAAGGTTTCTAACATAAAAAAAAAAATTACTATGCTCTATTGACCACTAAATGCATAAGTACCATACATCTATAGTACAATCTCTTTCTCTTTTTTATTTTTCAAAAATGGTATTTGGTCCGAATAAATGAGATAAATTTAATTCTAATTAATTAGGACAAATATTATGGAGTAACAAAACGTATGGTCATTTTTTTTTATTGAGATAATGTTGTTTTGTATAACGTTTTATTCCTTCAATTAGTCTCATTTTTATTTTTAATTTTTAAATGTTTCAAAATTTTATCCTATCTCTTTTTGGTAATTGGTTCAAATACATAGTTATTTTATAAAAAAAAAAAATGTAAGAATGTTGGATAATGTTTAATGTTCTGACACTGGTGGAAGCCAATGAGGATACAAAAACAACTTGGTTTCCTAGCACAAACAAAAGCATTGGAGTTACCAAAAAGTTGTTGCCTCCTAGATTTATGTTCAAGAACAAAGGCTTCGACTACCTAAGGCCCGATCCATAGATTTTGAGATTTAGAAGTTAAAACTTGACTATAATAATTAAGAGAATAAATGATACATTAATATTTATAAAGTATTTTGATTTAGTTCAATTGTTATAGAGGTGAATTTTAATTTGAGCAATTTAACTTATTAAAAGATTTAAATTCGTGCATTTTAATATCCAATTTAAATAATTCATAAAACAAATTCAATTTTTATATTTTTAATATATTTTTAATTATTTTAATTGCAAATTATTATATATATATATATATCAATTTAAATTCAAATACAAATAATCAAATTTAAAACCAAACTTAAAATTCGAGGTTATTTTTTATTAAATAAACAAACTTAGTTAAGATTTCGATTGCTTACAAAAAAATGATTTTCATATTTTCAAGTGGTTATTTGCTAGAAAACTTATTAGTAAACAGAAAATAGCTTAGATCAACGGAAAATAAGGAAAATTTTTCTAAAAATTATCTTACCCTTTAAAAAAAGAAAGATAATTTTTGAAAAAAAAAATTTGTCTATAAGTAAAATTACTTATTAATGCATTTGAGTATAATTTTACTCAAGTCAAAATTTGTATATAATTTTTTTAAAATTTAAAATAACTTTGACCCAAACCAAAATATTATTATATTAATAAATAATATTTTATTTAATTTTACTAAAAAATTAAAATATTAATATTAAAAGTTTTTTGATATTTTAATTTTAAATATTTTTATAATTCTACTCAAGTAAGATTTTGAATATAATATTTCAAACCCGAACTTGATTTGATTCAACTCGAAATATTATTATATTAATAAAAATAATTTTTTCAATTTTTATTAAAATATTAAATATTAACATTAAAAGTCTTTTAATATTTCAATTTTAAATATTTTATTTTGTATATTATGAAAAATAAATATTTTTAATGTTTCAATCATAAATAATATTATATTATTCTTTTAATAATAAATAATAACATATATAATAATATTTTATTATTTTAATAATTAATGTTATATAATATAATAATATTATTTTCTTAATATGTATTTTTAATAATTTCTTATTATTTTTAGTTTAAAATATATTACTTCATATTTTATATATTAAGGTATTTATATTACTATTTTAATAATAAATATAAATAAAAGAGATTTTTGTTAAGATTTAATAATAGATACTTTTAATATAAAATATAACTATTTTAATATTATAAATATTTTAATAATAAATATTACTATTTCAATATTAATAAAATAGTATTTTAAGAATAATAATACTATTTTAAATATTTTAAAATATTAATATAATAAATAATAAACAGTTTTATTTTATATTAACATAATACTTTAATATTAAATATTATTTTTAAAATATAATTATTCTTGAATATTAATAATTTTAATAATAAATAATTTCAATATACTTTAATAATAAGTAATTTTTAATATTTTAATAGTTATATTACCATTATTTGAAAAAAAAAATTTTCAAAACAACTAAATAATAAAAAATATTTTTAATTAAATAATCTAAACAATAAAAAATTTCTACTTTTTTAAAAAATATAAATATTTTCTAAAAAATATTTTCTAAATCAATTTTCACAAAACAAACGAAATCTTAATGAATTCAAATAACTCAATTTTTATTATGAATTTGAACTTTTCATTGTAATAGCTTTCGATATGATTCGATTATACCATAATCATAACCCATCCATTAGTTCATTTTTAAATAGCTTGTATGTCTCTTAACTTTTTAAGAAATCCTTATTTTTATTAAACATAGTAATTTCAAACACGACATAATAAGATATGGTAATTCGATATAAAAAGAATCATATATATATTTTAAAAAAATGTGTTTCGTGTTTATTAGTGTCGATATGAATTTTGACATTACATAATTTGTGTCATTTATGTGTTAACTTATCTAAATACATGATATAATATGAATAAAATATGTAATTTAATCTTATCATACAAGTACATGTTTAATATGTTTCACACGTTTAACATATTTTTATATTTATTTTAATTTAATATAAACATATAAAAATTATTTTTATTTTTAATTTTTTAATTATGATACTTAATTAACTATTTAATATAATATAAAAATCATTTTAAAAATTTAATTATAATACTCATTTAATAATTATTATAAAATTATTTTTATATTAATAATATAAATGCAATATAAATATTAATACTAATCTTATATATTATTATTTTATTCTTTAATCTTTAATAGTTTATCATTTTGAATTTGATACTAAAATTTAATATAGTTATGTCATATAAATTAAATCATATAAATTAAATTTTAAGTGTGTGTATGTATATATAAATATATATATATTAAATACATATTAAATGAATATTAAATTCTTATTTTTTTATATTATTAGTATGTCAATTTATTAAGTTATAAATTATGAATAATTTATAGTTATTTATTATTTTAGTCGTATTTTGGTATATATTTGTGTTAACCGTATCTATTTATGTATATTCGTATTAATCATGTTTATTCATATATATATATATATTATTCATATTTATTTTTATCGTATTTAAATAAATTAATTCTATATATATTAATTATGTATATAACAAATATATTAAAAATATTGTGTTCGTGTTTAAAATTTAAGCATACTTTATAATTTATGTCATTCATATTTTAATAATTTACATCATTACACGTCCGTGTTAAATGCAACTAAAAATACAACGTAAAAATACAAATTATCAAACCTAATTTTTATACATGCGGCAAGGCAAGGCATTTTTCCCTTTTTTTTTTTTTTTTTTGTCTGTTTTGTACATTAAAGATCCGAAACACTTTCTTCAGCCATCATTGCTTTCATCTTTGAATTCAATTATAAAAAAAAAAAAAGTGCTAAACTACCCAACAATTCAACTATTCAATACTCTTTAAAAGCTTACGGTTTTCAGACTATCCGACTCATTTAAGCAAGAAAGATCTAACTTTGAATTGCCAAAACAATGACTCATTCATGATCATGTCTATGAAATGAATATACTCTAAGCAAGGATAGTGTTGAATTGCCCAAACAATTATAGTGGTCTATCAAACTTTTTCTGCCAAGAGACCAAGGCATATCTATTTCAGTTTCATACAGATCATTGTTCTCGATTCAAGTAGAGCCTAACTGGAATACTACAAGTAGATTCACACTCATTTGCTACACAGAAGAAAACATTAACACGATAACAAATCTGTATCTAGCAAGTAGAATGACCTAAGTAATATTTAATTAAATACAAAGACAAAAAAAAAAAAAAAAAAAAAACAATTACATGAGGAATGCAGATTGCAAAGGATGATATGCGTCAAGAATGCAGCATTTTCACCACTGAAACAGAATCGGGCTCATGACCATGCACCCTCAAACGGTAAATGCAGGTATGTGAAGGGCTTCCATGGTTGGAAGCGAAATCCAGCCTGACTGTGTCAACAATGCCAACACCTGCCGCATCCAACACATCAAAGGTCTGAGCACTACTCTTCTCTAGGTCATATGTGAATTCAGCCAAAAGAAACATCTTATTGCCATCAACCGGTAAATCAAGATCACGAGCTTGCAGCCAGCCAGAGACTCGGCAGTCCTTGGGTGCACTGGATCTATCATATGCTACACTCTGTTCACAGTAGAAGAACAACACTTTTAGCACTTGTGATAAAGTTGATAGAGAACAGATACAGTAAGAGCAGTATCTTAAATTGATGTATTTTTGCTGGCCATAATTTAAATGAAAAAGAAGCAAAAAGCAAAGGCAAGCACTGTTCATAAATGATGATAAATGCAAACTGCAAATTTTAAAACTGTCAAAACTTTACTTTCAATCATAAGAAGTTTGAAGCTTTGCAAGTGAAAAATATATGTTTTACTTGATGCTAGATGTTTGTAGAATACAGAAACAAAAAATAAAAGAAAAAAATCAATGGCGTAATTGATAATTCTCTCCTCTGGCGCGCCACCAGAACAAGGCAAGATAGAGGTACACTAAAGAGCATATCAGTTGAAGCAATCAGAAAAAGAATTAGTGTATTTAGATCATAGATGAGAAGAGAAGAGATTCGTATAGTCATTCCCTAGGTATACCCCATAATTATTTCCATGCACATGGTATTAAATAAAACCTTTTTTATTTTTCAGAAGTGCTTTGCATCTAATGCTGTTTTAACCTTAACCAATACATGGTAGATAAGTGGCTACACATAATTCTTAAGTGCACCAGCCTGATTGAAGCATTAAATACCCAAGTGAACCGAAATATAGATTAAAGGAATTTACACAGAAATGACATCAGTCTAAGGTCCAGATTACTGCAAAGAGAAAAGAAACAGTACGCCAGATAGGTATCTCATCCACAGAAATAAGGAGTACACAGCCCCCTATTCTAAACCTTGAGCCACCAAAAGGGAGACTGGAGAAAAGTCTCATAAACCACCTTGAAAAACTGGGGAGAGCTTTGATAGATATCATGAAGGCTGCTTCCTTGCTGACAAGCACTTTAGGGTGTATGTTAAAGAGACCTTTAGAGAAGAAAATTAGGTTTTTTGACAGTCTCATAAACCTCCTTTACAAATTAGGGTGAGTTTTGATAGCTAAAATAAAGGCCATTTCCTTGATCACAAGAATTTTAGGACGCATGTCATTAAGACTTGTATAGCAAAAATTAGGTATGGTGGCAAAGGATGCATGTTACTCCAGCTGCAGAGTTGCACTCCAAGCATAAATATTTGCATTAATTGAGATTTAACTAAAGGCTAGATTTCCTTTAGTCAAGATACATCATCTACTTCCTACAAATACATAAAATTTTACATATATGAGGGAGACATTCATTGGCCACTCTCCAAATTTGCAAGTTTAAGAAACATTGAAATAAGGAAAGAATGCTAAAAATGGTTCATTCTATTGGTCAAATCACAAGATAGGTTTACAATATTTTCTTAAAATTTCCAAAATAGAAAACATATAAACAGTCTTTCTTTCAAAAATTTTAGAAAAAAAAAAGTAAGAAAAGATATATTAGAAACATGCAATTGGAGAAAAACAACTGAAAAAGTCCACAAAGGACAATCACTGAACAAAATTCTGCACAAAGAGACTTCATTAAAATGTAGGCTTCTCTTATTCCAAATTTCTGTAAAATGTGTATTGTTTCCCTTATGAAATGCTTGTTTAATCAAGATAGGCAAATCAACAAGACAGATAGATTAACAAGAATTAATAATGCAACTTCAAGATGTTGTAAATTAAAAAAAGGAAAAAAAAACTCGTTAAAACTTTCAGCCACTTAAATAATATTCTACTAAAAGCATCTTTCTGTCCTCAAAGCAACAGATTTCCAACATCTTAGGTTGAAAATGTCTGGCAAAAAGTAAATATGAGAAACAGAAGAAAAACAAACCCTCAAATGTCCCATCCTAGCAATCCATTTTTTTCTACATACACAAGTAGCTCAGTAGCTCTTACTCTCTTTACCCAATGCAATCTAGCAATGCCAGAAATATATATATATATATGTATAGATGTCTTCACCCACTACCTCCAAAAGTGTGCCTCCATTAAAAGTAAACATAAATGGATAAATATATCCTCATCTAACACATACTCTTCAGTCAAGCCTCAGCTTTTGTATTAACCAATTTCTCTTTCCCTGAAACCACTATTAAAGGAAAGGAAAGACTACTAAACCACATTATTTAAATATTTAGATCTAATACTGAACAATAATACATAAAGGAGGTAAGATGCAGGGTAAGGAGGGTGTTATAACAGACTACAGAGCCAATATAGATTCTTAAATAAGAGACCAGTGTAATGTTTTTTGTTTTTCTTTCATTAATACTATAAGATTCATATATATCCAACTTTATAAAAATAACGAATTATTGCCGATGTCAAATTGAGGCTATTGAGAAACAAATTGAGCTAGATCTACTAATTATAAGAAGTCTACTAAAAATTATTAGCTGTTAGTTAGTGGAAATATAGTGTCTTGGAAGAGTACGAAGCATACTGTTATTGCAAGATCAAGGGTTGAACCAGAGAGGGCTATAGCTCATATCACTTGTAAATTATTTTGGCTAAAAGGATTGTGTACGGGAGCTCGAGTTTGAATATTTACAGCCAATGGATCTTACATTAGAGCTTCAGGCTCAATACCAAAAGAAACTGAACCAAAATTTAAGACATATACATAAGTAGAACTATAAACAAAGTAAACAGCTTTAGAACAATGTAAGCATAATCAAAATTCAAAATGTTACCTTGGCAACATGTTCCAAAGTAATAGCCTCTGCGATAATAGCTGTGCGCAGCTTGATCTGAACAAACCCGTTGCTTCCTTTCAATGGAAAGCACTGCCCTGGTTCTCCAAAACTAGGCTTCAACATCTTGGCTGCATCACGATGAACACCATTTTGACTACTTGTCAAAAGCCAGTTGCTTCCCTTTCCACCAAGAAAGGGCTCGGAATGCCTAACAACCTTTCCCCCGCCCGAAAACAGTGCATAATCAGCCCTCGCAAGCCCATCCGAGGCATGCTTCTCAATCTCATTCTTAACAATCTCTCTTGCATATGCTCCTAGATCACTCAAACTCACTGCATTTTCAGTCTTACCATTTTCACTCATCTCCTTTATTATTTGTTCATACATCATCTCGAACTCTTCTTTTGTCAACAAATTGGCGCTCTTCAATTCACTCAAGGACTTATCCAATCCCTCACTCTTTTCTTCCAATTTTTTCAACGAATTCTGCAAGACCCCAGTTTGATCCTCAATTCTCTCATTCAGTTCCCTCCTTAACCCACCAATTTCGTTTTCAAGTTTCCTATCAACAACCTCTACCTGAACCTGAATCATTTTAGCTGTGGTCTTCAAAAAACTCTCAACCTCAGCAACTCTACCCTCGAATTCAGTTAATCCAATCTGTGTCCCAACCCCACTAACACCCCCAGATTTCAAAGCCCATCTCCTAATAATCTGAACCAACCCGGCCAAAACAAGCAAAAGCACTAAATTCTTAACAAAGATACTACCCACAGTCAACCACCGGGGTTTCTCCGTCTTGTTGAGCACTCCTTTCCGCGTTCGCCGCAGCGGAATGTTCCCGTTTTGACCCACAGGGACTTTTCTCGTTTGCATAGAGTCCTTCGATAATGATCTCTTATGAAGGAAATTTTATAAAAATGATATCTTATGCAGGAAATTTTGCCTAGGTAAACTCATGTGAAAGTAATTTTGTTGATGTAAGCTTTTATAAAAGCAATTTTGTAAAGCTAAACTTTTACGAAGATAATTTTTATTGAAATGAGCTCTTGTGAAGATAATTTTGCTGAAATGAGCTCTTGTGAAGGCAATATGTGTCAAGATGGATAACCATGTCTTCAACATTTATTTTAGATCATACATTTTTGTATGCTAAACAAATTTAGATCCTCAATGAATAACAATAACAAAATAAGTTCATATCATATATAAATTCAAATAGAATATTTTGACAAAAATTGGCTAATATCATTCTTAAGGTGTTTTTTTCAAAAAAAAATAATGATGTAAACAAAAGATATATTTAGGTCAAATAAATGTTAGTAAAAGGTTGATAGTACCTCATTCATAAGGTCGACTCGTCCATCAATAGTATAACTATGATCATGTTGAAAATATCATTTATTGTGCTTTATTGTTAGAGCATTTTATCCTCTTCTTACAAGTACCTTGTTTATAATGTTGACATTTTTTAATAATGAGATCACTGTTTTTCATAGGGTCTTCTATATCATTTATAAAGTTGGCATTCCTTAAAAATGTGATCACCTCTTCTCACGAGGTCTTTTATATCATTCATGAGGTCAATAGGATATCTCTTTACTCGAAGACCATTTCTTATGCTTTACTCTTGAAGTATCTTGTCCTCTTCTCATGATGAACATTTCTTATGCTTTGTTCTTGGAAAATCTTATCTTTTTTCTTACGAGGATCATTTCTTGTGCTCTTTATTTCATGTCTATTCAATGTTTATCATCTTTAGCTTTTACGATCATCATTTTCTCGGCTTTGATGTATTAATGTCTTAGGGTTCTAAAAAGAGAGAAATTAAAGTGGAGTTCATCCACTTTTGTAGCTTCAACATGATTTTTTTATTATGTTAGCTGCTAATGAAGTGACATGATTAATCAAGGTGCCAAGCTTGAATGATGAGAAGCTTGAATAATGTGATTGACCTCAAGTTAGATCATCTATTCCTTATATCAACATATTAATACTATAAATTCAAATAATCAAAAGGATTAAAAGTATTATTGTAGGTTTTAATGGTAGGTATTTGAAAGCCAACTAGCAACTGAGGTCGATCAATCTCATTGGCAAAAAGTAAGGTATCTATTATATTCAGCTTATCTATAAGGTTGAGGTTAATCAATCTCATCGATAAACAATAAAGTCTTTAATATCTTCAATTTATCCATGAAGCTGAGGTCCATCAATCTCCTTAGTAAATAGTGAGATCTTTATTTTTTGTGGCTAGGTCTAGATGACCCAACCTAAGGTGGCAAGGTGACAAGGTGCCAACCTAACATGAAATAGGCCTAACCTAAAGTGGCTTTTAGATACCCGATACTTGAATGATATGTTAGCTTGGTCAAGTAAAATCGATAAGATATCAAGCGGTCTGTCAAGGTGTCAAGTGTGAAATATGCTTTCAATAATTTAGGTTAGTTTGTCATGTCTGCTAGCTTAAATGACTAAGATACTTTTAAGAACCTAAAATATCTTAATGTCAATAAAAAACTATTTTGCCCTTAGAATTTAAAATATCCACAATAAAAATTATCTATTTGTAATTAAGGTTGATTAACTTATTATTATTTGGTTGACTAATGTTAGGTTTTGGTTTGGGAATTTATACTAAATTCAATTAATGCATATAATATATATGTCGGTAGGGAGTGGAAGAAAAGGATTGAATCTTTCGAGGAAAGATATAGGCTTAGTTTAGTAATGCTATTGAAAATAGTTTTACATTCAAAAGCTGTTTTTTATCTAACTTCAAAACTAAACAACAAAATTATATAACTTTTCATTTTAAAAATCTGGTTTGCCAATCCAAACTAAAAAACCTCAACCATGTTTTTTTATGGGAAAAAAATACGTTTGAAATAAAAAAAATTACTATATTATCATTATATTTTTAATATTTTATTATTTTATATATTTTTTAAACATTTTAATTATTTAAAATTTTTTACAATAATATTAAATACTTAAAATTTTTAATTACATTATTTTATCACACTTTTTAAACATTTTTTTATATTAAATTTTTTTCAATCAATAATAACGCTAAAATAATCCTAATTAAAAATTATGTGAAGTAAGGTCCAAGGAAATAAGGTCTGATCTGGTGAAGTTTGATCTTACATATACATCTTAAGTTAAGTATATGACTGTCTTAAAGGTCATCAAAGTGTTAATTGTCCGGAATGATTTGAGGTTGGTAATGAAGTTCGTTCAGTCAACGTAAGACTTGTGTTTTATTCTTGGAGTTTGAATTTGGCTTTTTATTTTGAACTCCGACGATGAGCTGGGCATCCAATCCATTATGGGGAGTTATCCGGTCTAATCGGTCTGAGCTAGGGTTCATTCGGTTTGGTTTTTAATCAATTATTTTTTTGTTCGATTAGGTCGGGATCATTTTTTGCAAAAATAAATCCTGACGTAATGATTAGTATGTTATGGATAATTTGCTGAATATGTATGTAGTGAAATTGGTATGTATTTTTCATTTCATATTGTATTTTAGCCGACCTATTAGCTCAATCGAAATGACATGTAATTGTTCACATTGGCTTAAAAGCTTGATCATCTTTAGAGTTACCTCAAAAAAATTTTAAAATAAAACAAATTTTTTTTTTGTTAAAGATTAAGAGCTCGGAGTGACTTAAGAGCACACTTTTATCAGGTTGGTCTTATATTTTGTGTTCTTGCTTATGGTTTCTACTTCTTGTCGACTTTTGCTATTTGCCTTTCCTTAGTGTTTCTATTCTCGACCAAACTGCCAGTCTGTTTTTTAGTCTTTCCTTTTATTATTGTGACATAACATTGATGTATCCTAGACCGGTCTCCTCTAACCTCTCCAACCTCATTGGGTGTTGAAAATTTTACTTTCAAATGATTAGCAGAGCTTATAAATACATAACATATTGACTAGGTCAACCCAATATCATGTTATAGGCTAATAGGACATCCACCACCATAAACTCTATAACCGAGGTGGTTATCTTTGGTTCTATCTCCAAAGAGATCGATAGTTTGATTGTTCTTTTTACAAGCACTTGTTTATTCCCGAACCTACTAATGTTGTAGTGATCAGCTACAATCGATCTTTACCAATTTTCATATTCTTTATCATGCCATAATACATGACATCAGTCAACCTTTTATTATCAACATGATTCTTTTAACTATATAGTTATATACTACGATCGTGATCAATATGACATCATCATATGGGTGTTAGATTCTTTTAAAGTATTTCAAGCTAAATAAGATCGGCTCATCTTTCCAATCTTTTTTTTCTTTACCAAGGTGTTTACTACTATAACCATGCCTAGATTGCACTTTCTTTTGGTTAAGGTAAAACTACCTCTGGTGATCGCATCAATCACTTTAGCGATCAACCTATTATTATCAATTCGACCATCTTTTTACCTCGACTTATCTTCATGGTCTTCTCTTTTTTTTATTTTTTTGGCTTTTCTTCTTTACTTGAAGTGAGCTCTCTTTGATATTGTCTGTAGTCCACTCTAGGTTGGCCTTATCTTTGCCATTCTATAAACCTCTTTAGCTGATATCTCCTTATCAGAGCTTTAATTTCATTTTTTAGGTCAACACAATTTTTGGTATTATGGCCTATGTCTCTATGAAAAATGCATCTTTTAGTCGAATCCCTTATTGTATTCTATTTTAATGGCTTCGACCACTTGAGGTCAAGATTCCTCTCAATTTGCATCAGAATGCTCTCTAAAAAGGCATTCAGTGCAGTGTTGTTCTTTTCTCCACTAGGACTTGTAGCCCTATGTCATCTTTTTTTTAGGGAAAGATCATAAAAATCATTGCCTTTCTTACGATCGAAGAAGATGATGAGCCTCTTTCACTTTGGTTATTTTTTATTGTAGCTTCAATATTTATATATTTTTCAGCTATCAGTAAGATGTCGACCAAAGTTTAGATGGTTTTAACGACAATATCAACTTCAGATGGTACTCTTTATCATTGAGTCCACTTGTTATGATGGTTACAGTGATCATTTGTTTAAGTCTTTAACCTACAAAGCTTTCACGTTAAAATTTGTGACATAGCTCTTCAAAGTCTTATTCTGTCCTTGTTGGATTGATATCAAAGTTAAAGTTATCTTATTCACTCTTCGACTACTCACAAACCTAAACAAGAAAGGGTGGCTGAGCTCATTGAACATCATGATTGACCTCGATTCCAAGCTGTTATAACAGGATTGAGCTGCAGCCTGCAATGTAATAGCTAAGCTTTTACATATTAGAACCTTATCAGCCCCTTACATCATCATATTAGTTCTGTAAAATTTTGAATGATCCAAAGGGTCAAAATTACCGTCATAGGTTTTCAAGGTCGACATTTTGAACCCCTTGAGAGGCATGGCTCTATCGATTCTTCGATGAAAGGTGAGGTCTTTAGAAACTTAAGCTCATCCTCAAATGTCACTGCTTTTATTTTTAACTCTTTTTCCATGGTATGCATCTAAGCTTTCAAATCCTTGTTTGGTTAGGATTTAAGGTTTGTTTGTTTGAATTTTTAGGTGTAGCCTATGTTGAATTGTGGCTGGGGTAATGATGGATTGAGGTGTTGTGCTCTTGTTCTCTAGAGGCCGAGAAGGCTCTACCTCTTCATTGCTCAATTATCTGACAATGGCTCTCAACCAAAGGTGATTAGGTCAGGCATTTTTAAAACTTATGATGGAGTTATGGTATATAACATCTGCTTAAGAGTCTATATCTATTCGATCAAGGCTTGGAATTGTTCAATGGTCGATCCTTTTTATGGTTGGGCAAGTCAGATGGAATTTTGGCTATGATAAGTTTTTGTTTCAACTAGGACAACCGTCTCTCCTTCCTCTAAGATTCTCTTCCTTATTGGCATTGTTTTACGCTCGATTAATGAATGAAAGAAGTTCCCTATATAGGCCACCAAATGTTTGTACTGAGCTCCGATTTCAGGGTATTCCTGAAAAGATAAAAAAGAAGGGTAGTTAAAGGCAAAAGGTAGAGAGTGTTCCTTGTATTTGCACTATGATGTGCAAGTCAGAAAAAATAAGGTCGAAAGGAAAGTAATAGAGAGAAGATGGAGTGATGTGTGTCATCTTCATGATGCTTGGACTTCATACTTATAAATAAATGATAGAGGACCATTAGAGGACAATAAAGACACTGCCAAGCTAACGTGACATTAAAAATGTCAAATCGACCTAACATATCAGGTAGGCATAAATGTCTAAATTATCTTTTGTTGTATGCTAAAGGTTTCTAACATAAAAAAAAAAATACTAAGCTCTATTGGCCACTAAATGCACAAGTACCATATGTCTATAGTACAATCTCTTTTTCTTTTTTATTTTTTGTAGACATCTCATTTTGTCTGAGGTCCTTTGTCAAGTAAAACCGATCCAAGTTCGATTGTAAATTTTTATTTCATATTTATCATTTTTTAATTTTTATCTTATGGTCTACTTATGGTTTATTATCTTTTTCTATCTTCATTATCTGATTATTTAAAAAAAAAAGATTGAGATTAAGTTTGATGATGATCAGAAAGGATAATTAGATGCTAATCTTTAGCATTTGATGACTTAGTGAAATTGAACTGAAACTCTATAAAAAACAGCATGGTTTTATAAATCAGGGGGATTCACAGTTTGAGGGGAAAGAAAAAAGAGAGAAGAGGAATCCGAATAGGAGAGAGGGCCACAAAAAAAAGAGATCACAGTCATTTCGGTAATGGACTGTAACGAATTGAGCCTTGCTGTGGAACTCAATCCAGCTGTCTTTCTTTATGCTTTATGAAGGCAGCTTTCTTCATTCGCCCCAGTTCGAGATTGTGGATCGGAAGTAGCAGCCTTTTGGTTCAGATTTTTCTACAGAATAAGCTGGATGTCTTCATTTCTTGTTGAGAGACAGAATTCAAGACCGATGAGAAGATAGAATTAGATCTGGACATAGCTGTTAGATCTACGATTGGCGGTATATTTTTTTTAAGCTAGGTTGAGTTTCTGGCTTTTATCAATTCGTAGATCGGAGACTCATCCACTTCTTCTAAACTATTAGCGTAAATCACTTCTAATTTTCTTCAACTTTACTTCAAATCGCGTGGCCTCCTCAGTAGATATTCCTTTTCTTCTTGTCAATTAAAGGTGGCTTTATCTTTTCTGGGGATGGTGCTTCTACCTATACAGTAGAGTTCAGACTGATCGTGTTTCATCCATATGTTGATGGATATGAGACTTTGAAGAAGCAGATGCATAATCCGAAGAACCATGATTTATTATTGATGGAACCGATCAGCAACAACACAACAAACAACTCCTGCATCACAGCAGAATGCCCTTGTTCTCTTTGATATGTTCTCTGATAGTAACAACACCTCTGATTCTGTTAACACCCAGTTTTCGGGTTTAGATGGACAAACCAATCCTTGGACTCCTCAAATTCAGCAGCAGCAGCAGGATTTTCATACGAATGGAACTACACCAAACATGGGATCACCTCGATATGAGCAGTCATATGCTCAAGGCACAGGTCCTGCATGGAATGGTCAGTTGGTTCCACAACAGCAGCCCCCCATCACCTGTCTATGGTGCCCATAGTAGTGGCTTGCTACCACCACCATCCTGGGGAACACAGGTAGCAGACTCTAGCCCAATTGCAGGTGCTCAATATCCTCAGTCAATGGTTACTCAAGTTAGTGTAACACATGGCCAACCTCAAGGACCTCAACATATGAGAAGTGATCAGGTGGTGGGTATGTACGTTCAGCCAATCACAACCGGTCATTTGTCAGCAATTAATAACGAGGCTGTTCAGGGAAACCGGTTTGCTAGTTTTCATCCTCAACCAGTTCTGGGATTACAATATATCTGCTTTAAAAATGGGAAGAGCCTGCTTGATGTGTTGAGGGCATACAGGAGGAGACCACTGCATACATTAGAAGCAACAATTCAAAATATCGTTAGTGCTTTGCCTGAGCAAAAATGTTTCACTTGTCGAAGATGCAAAGGTTCATTTCCTGTAATACATGTTGGCTAAATAGGGCCACTTTGTAATTCATGCATGGAGTCAAAAAAATCTCAGTGCAGCACAATGAGTGCACCCAGAGCAGGAGCTAGATCACAAGAACCATTATTGATTTCACATTCCTCTAGAACTGCTACAATGGGTATCTTTCCATAATCTACTAGACAATAAAAGATAACAAGAAAATCACAAGAGCCAATTTTGATGTCACAGTCTTCTGGAAGTGTGTCATTGAGCATCTCTCCACAAAATAAAAGTCAATGCAAAAAAGCCAGAAAGTTGACAAAACCAGGGTTATTCACAAAGTCCTTGAAGAGTGCTTCAGTTTATATTTCCTCACAAAATAAGGGCCAATGGAGAATAAAAAAGAAGCCAGTGAAATCGGTTTTGATGTCAAAGACCTTCAAAGGTGCCTCATCGCCAATGTATTCACCCAATGGAAGTCAATGAAAAATGACAACAAAAGATCAGCGATTGCATAAGTTGGTATTTGAGGAAGATGGACTGCCTGATGGGACTGAAGTTGCATATTGTGTGCATGGACAGAGATTGCTTGAGGGTTGCAAAATGGGCTATGGGATAATTTGTCGTTGTTGCAATTGTGAGGTTAGCCCCTCACAATTTGAAGCTCATGCTGGTCAGGCTTCTCGCCGAAAACCCTATGCTTACATTTACACATCTAATGGGGTGTCTCTGCATGAACTGGCAATATCTCTCTCAAAAGGTCGTCGTTATTCTGCCAAGGATAATGATGATGCATGCATCATTTGTGCTGATGGTGGAAATCTTTTGCTTTGTGATGGATGCCCGAGGGCCTTCCATAAAAAATGTTCATCTCTACCAACAATTCCTCGTGGTCACTGGTACTGCCAATAGGTGTCGAGGCTGGCGGCTGGAAGCCATCATCTGCTCCAACCACAAATGATGGGCTTTCCATGCTTATATATTGGCAAGGTTACTACGGGTCAACTAATGGTTTTCCTCCACAGCAGCAACCTTTACTCCGACTCCCACCTGGCTTGCCAATGCCACCTTCCATGCAGCAATCTATGCAATATCTAGCCATGAATGTGTCATTACCTGTTACAGCTTCTAACTTGCCAACTTCTTAGTTTTCTGAAAACAGTCAGTTGCTGCCACCTTTTGCTCAGAATGACGTGGAGACTGTTCACGTGTCATCTCCAAAATTGACGTTAGCACCAGACATCTCTGTATTTATTCGAATAAGGGTAGCTGCCTATCCTATGTTTGTGATGATAGAAAGGAATACAGTTAGCAAAACCAGCTTCAAGATAGGCTCAACCAAGACCTTAAACCCGAGCCATTCACTAATCAAAATCAAAGCCTTGAGTTGGAACCCATTCAAGAAACAATCTAAGCTTGATTCAGAAGGTTGACTTAAATTGGTTTTGATCCGAGATTAAGCTCAAATTTTGCTAAGATAGTTTCTATCCCGTTTTGATTTTTTTTTTTTTTGGTTGTAGCATGTCATTTATTCACTTATTTTATTTTATGTTTTCATTATTTAAAAACATTGGTTAATAATAAAAATAATAATTTCAAGAAAAAAATATTTTTGAGGAAAAGTTGAAAGTATCAATTTTTCTTGAAAATAAGCTTTCTAAAAAATATTTTTAAGGAAAATTTGAAAGTATTAATTTTTCTTAAAAATAAAAAATAAAAAAAAAAGTTTTTTGAGGAAAAGTTGAAAATATCAATTTTTCTTAAAAATAAATTTTCAAAAAAAGTTTTTTTTGGAGAAAAGTTGAAAGTATCAATTGTTCTTGAAAATAAAAGTTTCCAAAGAATATTTTTGGGGAAAAAGTTGAAAGTATCAATTTTTTTTAAAAATAAATTTTCAAAAAATAAATTTTTGAGGAAAAGTTGAAAGTATCAATTTTCCTTAAAAATAAATTTTCAAAAAAGATTTTTTTTTAGGAAAAGTTGAAAGTATCAATTTTCCTTAAAAATAAATTTTCAAAAAGATTTTTTTTTTTGAGAAAAAGTTAAAAGTATCAATTTTTCCTGCACAAAAATAATCATTTTCTTTTTTTTATTTTTTAATGTTAAATAATCCGATGATGGAGCCTCTGTAAGTGAAACAGTAGTTTTTTTGCTTACTTTTAAGGTGAGGGAATTTTCTCAATTTTTTTCTAAAAGTATTAGAGTCAATTAAGAATAATTTCTAATAATTAATTACTTGATAAAATTTTAAGGCTCATTAGATAACACAAATTTAAACTGGTACCATCTTTTGATAGGCGTTGTGAGGGTGCTATAACCTTCCTCACACGTAACCGAACTCTCGAACTTTGTTCTAGTTAGTAGACCTGAACCTATTCTTTTAGGGATCCTTAAACTTAGGTGTTTCCTGAAAAGATAGATTCTTTAGGTGACCAATCGTATCTAGATAAAAAAGATTGGTGGCGACTCCCTAAAAATTAATGTCTAGCGATAGATCCCCGGATCTAAACGTTATGACATTTTTCAAAAATGGTATTTGGTCAGAATAAATGAGATAAATTTAATTCTAATTAATTAGGACAAATATTATGGAGTAACAAAACGTATGGTCATTTTTTTATTGAGATAATGTTGCTTTGTACAACATTTTATTCCTTCAATTAGTCTCATTTTTATTTTTAATTTTTAAATGTTTCAAAATTTTATCCTATCTCTTTTTGGTAATTGGTTCAAATACATAGTTATTTTATAAAAAAAAAATGTAAGAATGTTGGATAATGTTTAATGTTCTGACACTGGTGGAAGCCAATGAGGATACAAAAACAACTTGGTTTCCTAGCACAAACAAAAGCATTGGAGTTACCAAAAAGTTGTTGCCTCTCAGATTTATGTTGAAGAACAAAGGCTCCGACTACCTAAGGGCCCGAACCATAGATTTTGAGATTTAGAAGTTAAAACTTGACTATAGTAATTAAGAGAATAAATGATACATTAATATTTATAAAGTATTTTCGTTTAGTTCAATTGTTATAGAGGTGAATTTTAATTTGAGCAATTTAACTTATTAGAAGATTTAAATTCGTGTATTTTAATATCCAATTTAAATAATTCATAAAATAAATTCAATTTTTATATTTTTAATATATTTTTAATTATTTTAATTGTAAATTATTATATATATCAATTTAAATTCAAATACAAATAATTAAATTTAAAACCAAACATAAAATTCGAGGTTATTTTTTATTAAATAAACAAACTTAGTTAAGATTTCGATTGTTTACAAAAAAATGATTTTTATATTTTCGAGTGGTAATTTGCTAGAAAACTTATTAGTTAACAGAAAATAGCTTAGATCAACATAAAATAAGGAAAATTTTTCTAAAAATTATCTTACCCTTTAAAAAAAAAGATAATTTTTGAAAAAAAAAACTGTCTATAAGTAAAATTACTTATTAATGCATTTGAGTATAATTTTACTCAAGTCAAAATTTGTATATAATTTTTTTAAAATTTAAAATAACTTTGACCCAAACCAAAATATTATTATATTAATAAATAATATTTTATTTAATTTTATTAAAAAATTAAAATATTAATATTAAAAGTTTTTTGATATTTTAATTTTAAATATTTTTATAATTCTACTCAAGTAAGATTTTGAATATAATATTTTAAACTCAAACTTGAGTTGATTCAACTCGAAATATTATTATATTAATAAAAATAATTTTTTTAATTTTTATTAAAATATTAAATATTAACATTAAAAGTCTTTTAATATTTCAATTTTAAATATTTTATTTTGTATATTATGAAAAATAAATATTTTTAATGTTTCAATCATAAATAATATTATATTATTATTTTAATAATAAATAATAACATATATAATAATATTTTATTATTTTAATAATTAATGTTAATAATATAATAATATTATTTTCTTAATATTTATTTTTAATAATTTCTTATTATTTTTAGTTTAAAATATATTACTTCATATTTTATATATTAAGGTATTTATATTATTATTTTAATAATAAATATAAATAAAAAAGATTTTTGTTAAGATTTAATAATAGATACTTTTAATATAAAATATAACTATTTTAATATTATAAATATTTTAATAATAAATATCACTATCTCAATATTAATAAAATAGTATTTTAAGAATAATAATACTATTTTAAATATTTTAAAATATTAATATAATAAATAATAAATAGTTTTATTTTAAATATTTTTTATATTAACATAATACTTTAATATTAAATATTATTTTTAAAATATAATTATTCTTGAATATTAATAATTTTAATAATAAATAATTTCAATATACTTTAATAATAAGTAATTTTTAATATTTTAATAGTTATATTACCATTATTTGAAAAAAAAATTTTCAAAACAACTAAATAATAAAAAATATTTTTAATTAAATAATCTAAACAATAAAAAATTTCTACTTTTTTAAAAAATATAAATATTTTCTAAAAATTATTTTCTAAATCAATTTTCACAAAACAAACGAAATCTTAATGAATTCAAATAACTCAATTTTTATTATGAATTTGAACTTTTCATTGTAATAGCTCTCGACATGATTCGATTATACCATAATCATAACCCATCCATTAGTTCATTTTTAAATAGCTTGCATGTCTCTTAGCTTTTTAAGAAATCTTTATTTTTATTAAACATAGTAATTTCAAACACGACATAATAGGATATGGTAATACGATATAAAAATAATCATATATATATTTTAAAAAAATGTGTTTCGTGTTTATTAGTGTCGATATGAAATTTGACATTACATAATTTGTCATTTATGTGTTAACTTATCTAAATACATGATACAATATGAATAAAATATGTAATTTAATCTTATCATACAAGTACATGTTTAATATGTTTCACACGTTTAAAATATTTTTATATTTATTTTAATTTAATATAAACATATAAAAATTATTTTAATTTTTAATTTTTTAATTATGATACTTAATTAACTATTTAATATCATATAAAAATCATTTAAACATTTAATTATAATACTCATTTAATAATTATTATAAAATTATTTTTATATTAATAATATAAATGCAATATAAATATTAATACTAATCTTATATATTATTATTTTATTCTTTAATCTTTAATAATTTATCATTTTGAATTTGATACTAAAATTTAATATATTTATGTCATATAAATTAAATCATATAAATTAAATTTTAAGTGTTTGTATGTATATATAAATATATATATATATTAAATACATATTAAATGAATATTAAATTCTTATTTTTTTATATTATTAGTATGTGAATTTATTAAGTTATAAATTATGAATAGTTTATAATTATTTATTATTTTAATCATATTTTTATATATATTTGTGTTAATCGTATCTATTTATGAATATTCATATTAATCATGTTTATTCATATATATATATATATATTATTCATATTTATTTTTATCGTATTTAAATAAATTAATTGTATATATATTAATTATATATATAACAAATATATTAAAAATATTGTGTTCGTGTTTAAAATTTAAGCATACTTTATAATTTGTGTCATTTATATTTTAATAATTTACATCATTACACGTACGTGTCAAATGCAACTAAAAATACAACATAAAAATACAAATTATCAAACCTAGTTTTTATACATAAGGCAAGGCAAGGCATTTTTCCCTTTTTTTTTTTTTTTTTTTTGTCTGTTTTGTACATTAAAGATCCGAAACACTTTCTTCAGCCATCATTGCTTTCATCTTTGAATTCAATTATAAAAAAAAAAGTGCTAAACTACCCAACAATTCAACTATTCATAACTCTTTAAAAGCTTACGGTTTTCAGACTATCCGACTCATTTAAGCAAGAAAGATCTAACCTTGAATTGCCAAAACAATGACTCATTCATGATCATGTCTATGAAATGAATATACTCAAAGCAAGGATAGTGTTGAATTGCCCAAACAATTATAGTGGTCTATCAAACTTTTTCTGCCAAGAGACCAAGGCATATCTATTTCAGTTTCATACAGATCATTGTTCTCGATTCAAGTAGAGCCTAACTGGAATACTACAAGTAGATTCACACTCATTTGCTACACAGAAGAAAACATTAACACGATAACAAATCTGTATCTAGCAAGTAGAATGACCTAAGTACTATTTAATTAAATACAAAGACAAAAAAAAAAAAAAAAAAAAACAATTACATGAGGAATGCAGATTGCAAAGGATGATATGCGTCAAGAATGCAGCATTTTCACCACTGAAACAGAATCGGGCTCATGACCATGCACCCTCAAACGGTAAATGCAGGTATGTGAAGGGCTTCCATGGTTGGAAGCGAAATCCAGCCTGACTGTGTCAACAATGCCAACACCTGCCGCATCCAACACATCAAAGGTCTGAGCACTACTCTTCTCTAGGTCATATGTGAATTCAGCCAAAAGAAACATCTTATTGCCATCAACCGGTAAATCAAGATCACGAGCTTGCAGCCAGCCAGAGACTCGGCAGTCCTTGGGTGCACTGGATCTATCATATGCTACACTCTGTTCACAGTAGAAGAACACTTTTAGCACTTGTGATAAAGTTGATAGAGAACAGATACAGTAAGAGCAGTATCTTAAATTGATGTATTTTTGCTGGCCATAATTTAAATGAAAAAGAAGCAAAAAGCAAAGGCAAGCACTGTTCATAAATGATGATAAATGCAAACTGCAAATTTTAAAACTGTCAAAACTTTACTTTCAATCATAAGAAGTTTGAAGCTTTGCAAGTGAAAAATATATGTTTTACTTGATGCTAGATGTTTGTAGAATACAGAAACAAAAAATAAAAGAAAAAAATCAATGGCGTAATTGATAATTCTCTCCTCTGGCGTGCCACCAGAACAAGGCAAGATAGAGGTACACTAAAGAGCATATCAGTTGAAGCAATCAGAAAAAGAATTAGTGTATTTAGATCATAGATGAGAAGAGAAGAGATTCGTATAGTCATTCCCTAGGTCTACCCCATAATTATTTCCATTGCACATGATATTAAATAAAACCTTTTTTATTTTTCAGAAGTGCTTTGCATCTAATGCTGTTTTAACCTTAACCAATACATGGTAGATAAGTGGCTACACATAATTCTTAAGTGCACCAGCCTGATTGAAGCATTAAATACCCAAGTGAACCGAAATATAGATTAAAGGAATTTACACAGAAATGACATCAGTCTAAGGTCCAGATTTACTGCAAAGAGAAAAGAAACAGTACGCCAGATAGGTATCTCATCCACAGAAATAAGGAGTACACAGCCCCCTATTCTAAACCTTGAGCCACCAAAAGGGAGACTGGAGAAAAGTCTCATAAACCACCTTGAAAAACTGGGGAGAGCTTTGATAGATATCATGAAGGCTGCTTCCTTGCTGACAAGCACTTTAGGGTGTATGTTAAAGAGACCTTTAGAGAAGAAAATTAGGTTTTTTGACAGTCTCATAAACCTCCTTTACAAATTAGGGTGAGTTTTGATAGCTAAAATAAAGGCCATTTCCTTGATCACAAGAATTTTAGGACGCATGTCATTAAGACTTGTATAGCAAAAATTAGGTATGGTGGCAAAGGATGCATGTTACTCCAGCTGCAGAGTTGCACTCCAAGCATAAATATTTGCATTAATTGAGATTTAACTAAAGGCTAGATTTCCTTTAGTCAAGATACATCATCTACTTCCTACAAATACATAAAATTCTACATATATGAGGGAGACATTCATTGGCCACTCTCCAAATTTGCAAGTTTAAGAAACATTGAAATAAGGAAAGAATGCTAAAAATGGTTCATTCTATTGGTCAAATCACAAGATAGGTTTACAATATTTTCTTAAAATTTCCAAAATAGAAAACATATAAACAGTCTTTCTTTCTAAAATTTTAGAAAAAAAAAAGTAAGAAAAGATATATTAGAAACATGCAATTGGAGAAAAACAACTGAAAAAGTCCACAAAGGACAATCACTGAACAAAATTCTGCACAAAGAGCTATTGAGCAGATTGAGCTTTTGATGACAGAGGCACTTGTTATTGTACTACCAGATTTAAAGAAGTTATTTGTTATGAAGTGTAATGCATCACTTGTTGAAATTGAAGATATTCTTAGCCAAGATAGAAGGTCATTGGAAATGGTAATGAGCAATCAAGTTATAGGTATTGAAGAACATAAAGTTCAACACTCAAGTGATCTTTACTTCAACTGTATCACAGTGAGTTGATTAAACCAGCTAGTGAGCGTACTTGGATTGCAAAAGGTGAACTGAAAAGGATTGATCCAAAAATCTGTGCTAAAGCAACCAAAGTTCTCACTAATACGGAGGCCTTCTATCAACCCGAAGAGATTGATGTAGAAACATTCTAGAATTTATCCAATTGTTTATCTTGATATGTTTTCCTTCACGTTTATTGTTTTACTATTTTTATTATTTAGGAATTGTGTTTTTTTCTTATTATAAGTGGTCATATGTCTAGCAAGTGAGCTCTTAATTAGTTTGAATGGATGGGATTAGATGGGGTTTATGCAAATCCAAGCACTAGGACTAAAAGCTGTTGTAACCCTAGTACTTTAGACACATTAGACAACCGTATTACATTGGATTATTTTCTATCAGAGGTTCTACAGTCCTAACCCTAGTTATATTGCTCCAACTTTGATTTTCAATCAACTTTAGCCTTTTGTTCTGGTTTTCTTTTTATTGCTTCTACTTCTACACTGCATCACAAGCCAGATAGCTTTCATCAACACGTCATAGGATCTCCTAAGTAGGAAACTTTTTAGTCACAACATCACCATGCCTAACATGGTTCCAAATGAAGTGATATTTTCAAGTCAAAGTGGAGATTTGTTGTGTATGGCTTTAAAGGTTAAGCCCACTCAAGTTTTGCCCCACCATTATATCTTTTCCCTTTCATTGCCCTTGGTTTCCATTTTTGCCCTATTTCTACCTTCATTAATGGCATTTTTCGGTTGCAAGAAATGGTGAATGTAAAATTCAAAAAAGGGTGTACAATCTCAGTTTGGTTTTCTTTTTGCTTCTCACAAGGGGAAAGAGATAGTTTAGGGAATATAGAGAATTTTAAGAGCTCTTGCTCCCTGTTTATTGTATTCGAGTGAGTTTTGGGTAACAAAAATTTTGTACTCTTCATCTTGCTTCCATTATCCTGGAAATTTCTCGTTGCCCCTACCCATGGATATAGGCTTCAAGCTGAACCACGTAAATCCTAGTGTTCTTTTTGCTTTTATATTTGGAATATTCCTTCTTGCTAAGTATTTGGTTTTTTTTTTGATAAATTTATTTGTTGTCATATTAGATTGTTTGGCTTGGTGTTTCAACATTACAACAATTTGTTTGGATGCTATTATCTTAAAATTATGAAAAGGGCAAGGCTATAATAAACCAACACACCCACACACATGACTGAAAGAAAAGAAAATTTTCAACAAAGAATGATTCTTCCAATCATTAATTAAGTGACTAAGGTAAATACCAAATCTGGCAATCCATCACTCATTATGCCTCACCACAAGATGCAGTTAGATCAAAGATTCAAAGATGACTTCATTAAAATATAGGCTTCTCTTATTCCAAATTTCTGTAAAATGTGTATTGTTTCCCTTATGAAATGCTTGTTTAATCAAGATAGGCATATCAACAAGACAGATAGATTAACAAGAATTAATAATGCAACTTCAAGATGTTGTAAATTAAAAAAAGGAAAAAAAAACTCGTTAAAACTTTCAGCCACTTAAATAATATTCTACTAAAAGCATCTTTCTGTCCTCAAAGCAACAGATTTCCAACATCTTAGGTTGAAAATGTCTGGCAAAAAGTAAATATGAGAAACAGAAGAAAAACAAACCCTCAAATGTCCCATCCTAGCAATCCATTTTTTTCTACATACACAAGTAGCTCAGTAGCTCTTACTCTCTTTACCCAATGCAATCTAGCAATGCCAGAAATATATATATATATATATATATATATATATATAGATGTCTTCACCCACTACCTCCAAAAGTGTGCCTCCATTAAAAGTAAACATAAATGGATAAATATATCCTCATCTAACACATACTCTTCAGTCAAGCCTCAGCTTTTGTATTAACCAATTTCTCTTTCCCTGAAACCACTATTAAAGGAAAGGAAAGACTACTAAACCACATTATTTAAATATTTAGATCTAATACTGAACAATAATACATAAAGGAGGTAAGATGCAGGGTAAGGAGGGTGTTATAACAGACTACAGAGCCAATATAGATTCTTAAATAAGAGACCAGTGTAATGTTTTTTGTTTTCTTTCATTAATACTATAAGATTCATATATATCCAACTTTATAAAAATAACGAATTATTGCCGATGTCAAATTGAGGCTATTGAGAAACAAATTGAGCTAGATCTACTAATTATAAGAAGTCTACTAAAAGTTATTAGCTGTTAGTTAGTGGAAATATAGTGTCTTGGAAGAGTACGAAGCATACTGTTATTGCAAGATCAAGGGTTGAACCAGAGAGGGCTATAGCTCATATCACTTGTAAATTATTTTGGCTAAAACGATTGTGTAGGGGAGCTCGAGTTTGAATATTTACAGCCAATGGATCTTACATTAGTGCTTCAGGCTCAATACCAAAAGAAACTGAACCAAAATTTAAGACATATACATAAGTAGAACTATAAACAAAGTAAACAACTTTAGAACAATGTAAGCATAATCAAAATTCAAAATGTTACCTTGGCAACATGTTCCAAAGTAATAGCCTCTGGGATAATAGCTGTGCGCAGCTTGATCTGAACAAACCCGTTGCTTCCTTTCAATGGAAAGCACTGCCCTGGTTCTCCAAAACTAGGCTTCAACATCTTGTCTGCATCACGATGAACACCATTTTGACTACTTGTCAAAAACCAGTTGCTTCCCTTTCCACCAAGAAAGGGCTCGGAATGCCTAACAACCTTTCCCCCGCCCGAAAACAGTGCATAATCAGCCCTCGCAAGCCCATCCGAGGCATGCTTCTCAATCTCATTCTTAACAATCTCTCTTGCATATGCTCCTAGATCACTCAAACTCACTGCATTTTCAGTCTTACCATTTTCACTCATCTCCTTTATCATTTGTTCATACATCATCTCGAACTCTTCTTTTGTCAACAAATTGGCGCTCTTCAATTCACTCAAGGACTTATCCAATCCCTCACTCTTTTCTTCCAATTTTTTCAACGAATTCTGCAAGACCCCAGTTTGATCCTCAATTCTCTCATTCAGTTCCCTCCTTAACCCACCAATTTCGTTTTCAAGTTTCCTATCAACAACCTCTACCTGAACCTGAATCATTTTAGCTGTGGTCTTCAAAAAACTCTCAACCTCAGCAACTCTACCCTCGAATTCAGTTAATCCAATCTGTGTCCCAACCCCACTAACACCCCCAGATTTCAAAGCCCATCTCCTAATAATCTGAACTAACCCGGCCAAAACAAGCAAAAGCACTAAATTCTTAACAAAGATACTACCCACAGTCAACCACCGGGGTTTCTCCGTCTTGTTGAGCACTCCTTTCCGCGTTCGCCGAAGCGGAATGTTCCCGTTTTGACCCACAGGGACTTTTCTCGTTTGCATAGAGTCCTTCGACGCCTCGCCACGGATCGAATGATGGCTCAGATCTCGGCTGTGACCCGCAGTGGCAACGGTGCCGGCGGCTTTATCTTCCCCAACGTTAACTCCATTAGGGTTCGGTTCGACAGCCAATGATTCGATGTTCGATTTCTTTTCGGCTATGAGGACCGGCCGGCGACGAGCCCCCGCAATGTGATTGGCGGTGATAGAGACGGTAGATGCGGACATTGTTGTTTCAAATCAAAGCAACCCAGAAGAATCGAAAATTAAAGCCTAAAAGAAATTTGATGAACAATAACAACGATAAATGAATTATAAAATGCTATGAATTGGGTCCCATTTTAGGGAGATCGGGAAATTTGGGGAAGAGGAAATTTAACCGTCGCGAGAGGTATATTTGAGCGCTCCTGGGTTTTCAAATGATTTTGAAATCGTGACCTTGCAAAAGTTGCCATTAGCATGTTGGTATGATGACGTAATAATTTAAAAATAATTTAAAATACATATTATGATATTATATGAAAATAATATAAATAAAAAATAAAAAGTTATATAATTTAAAATTTTAATAAAAATAATAAATAATTTTAACAAAATAAAAAATATAATTTTTTTGTATTAATACAAATTATGTTACGTAATATTTTTATAAAATACAATATCAATATATACATTATTAATATTTTATATGATATAAATATATAAATTATTAGATTTCAAAAAAAATTTTTAATTAAAAATAATTTTAAAAAATATAGTTAAAATCTTTAAATGTTTAGCATTGTTATAAAGAGGTTATATAAGTAATTAAAATATTTAAAAATATATCTAAAATAATAAAATGTTAGCAATCTAAGATAATATAGTGATTTTTCTCCAAAATTATTTTTATCCTAAAAACACTTCCTTTCGATTCAAATTTTTTCAATCGTAACAATAATGATAAACTAACTCTCAATTGATTTGAATAGATTTAATTAGTTAATCCATAAAACATTGAATTAATTTTGATAAAAAAAATTTTAAAATTTTATTTATTAATTGAATTAATTGAAATTTTAATAAGAATATAAAAATACTCAAATATAAACTAAAATATGAAGCAAATTGTTTCATTTTATAAGTTATTATAATTTTTATCATAATTTTTATTATTTAATTTTATTTAATTTGTTTTTAAATACAACAATATAATTTTAAAATATAATTTAATTTAAATGTATTTTATTATTTGATTAATTCAAAAAGTAATTGAATTAATTAAATTAAATTAATTATGTTTTATAAATAAAAATAATATTATTTAATTTAATCAAGAGTTGATATTTGATAAAATATTAATGTAAAATTTTGATTACACAAACAGAATTAAAAGAGTAACATATGTCATTTAAGATATATTTTAAAAAATAAAAATTTAATTAGAAATTACAAAATAAATATATATTACCCTAATCATATTATGTGATTAAAATTTTATACTAATAATATATCAAGTATTAATCTTAGATTAATTTAATTTTAAATAATTCAATTCAAAATTAATTAAAATAATCAATAAATACTCCTAATTATTATAATAAATTTTGGAAGTCAACGATTTATTCATATTTAAACTTTTGGATAGATAATTTTTTGAGCTGAATAATTACGTAGAGATATAAATAAGACCCATGAGTATTTTTTATTTATGTTTTCTCAAAAAATTACATTTTTTTCGCAAATATAATTTCAAATGTTTAAAAAAACATTTTTTGTCGTTTAAAATTAAAATTTGAGAGCTTCTGTTAGCAACATAAAAAATCTCTCTACACCTTTTTTTTATTATAATAGTCTTAAATAAAATTAATTAGCGTATATCAAATTCCTTTTAAGTTTCATACATCGTTACTTAATTTCTCGGTACAAATTGTTTTCTTGGCTTAGTCTTGCTGTCATAACAGATTTAGAGTTGTCAGACGAATTTAAAAATAGATAGAGTCGTTATAAATTTTTTTGATTAGGTGTAATTAATCATTTATTAAAATTTATCTTCTTATAAAATTTTAAAATTAATTAAAATTTATTAAAATATAATTTTTGAGTTTACGAAAATAATTTGGGTTTGAAAGTCGGTTACGCGTAAAAAAAAATTAGCATTCACATATTGCCTGTAAAAATAGTATCAATTAATTATGTGTTATTTTTTAATTTTGACTACAATAATATTAATTTTGGTATTTAGAATTTAATTTCCTTAATTTACTTTAAAAACATATATTTATTTCTTAGTATGTTTGAAAAATAACTATAAATCTTATATATTGAAAAATTCCTAAAAAAATTCTTATGCTCTGATAATATTAGAAGGAACCATCTCACCTAAAGATTCTTAAAAATCTCATCATTAGCAGTTCATATTTATTTTCAATATTTATTTTAAAAAATATAAGATATAGTATCTATAATTTAAAATTAAATAATATTTTTTAAAATATTCATTTCCATATCATTTTTAAAAAATGAGAAATTTTTGTCAAAATTCAATCTAAATGTTTCGATACGTTGACAGTATTTTAGATAAATTTTTTTACCTAGAGATTTTTAAAAAATTACTACTTAAATTTTATTTGGATCTCATCATCGGAGATTTCTCATTTACTTTAATATTTAAAAATCATGTAATAATATTATTATCCATAAATAAATTTATTTATTAAAAACACATAATTTTATGTTATTAAGAAAAACTACTTAAATTAAAGAAAATAATAAAATAGAAATTTTTGTATTAAAAAGAAACTTCTAAATATTTCAATACTTTGGTAATTTTTAAAAGATTTTTCTCACATAGAGAATTTTTAAGAATCACTACTCAAACTTTCCAAAGTCCCATCATTGAAAATTTTCTTTTTTGCTTTAAAAATATTTTTTTCTCTAGCTTTCTTTTTTTAATATACATATATTTGTTTTTTTTTAATTTAAGATTTGAATATGTATAAATAAACACGTAAATAATTGAGCAAAAATAAATAAATAACTAAATAACTAAATAAATAATAAAATTACTAAAAAAAAATGGTCGAAGTTGGTCATGGTTCGGGCCAATTCACTTCTGGTTCTTTCGATTCAACATGTGGTTCGAGAGGGGTCCAAATGGTTTAGACTGGTTCAATTGAACTAGTTCAATGCTGTAATAGAGGCTGGAAATCTAGTCAAGCACGAGGACCGCAGGTTGGGTCAAGTCCACACACGAGTTAGCTTTTTTTCTTTTTTTCAACTATAAAAATTAGTTTTTTTTTTTCAATTTCATTTCAACTCCCTTTAAAAAAAATTGAAAGGACCACAAAAAAATCCAAAAGCTTCCCAAAATTTGGCACCTAGCTGTCGCACCGGCCTCCTTTCACCACCACCAGCTGCTAATCTCCAACACCGATTAAGGCCTAAATTCCACCAACATATTCCTCTCTCTTTTCGATTTCCTTTTACTAGTGTAGATTTCCCTAAAAACTTGTGCACTTTCTCAAATCTGGGTTGAAGGTTGCGATTCAAACCTATAAAAAACTACATATCCATCGCTCCAAATGCCCTAGCCTTTTAGTATGTTATTTCACTTGCCAAAAGCTTATTCTCTTCCAAAAATAAAGTTTTTAAACCTTTCTAAACACTAAATCTCCCTTGACTAAAACCCTTCAACGATTTTTTTAAACAGAGAGGCTTGACGCTATTAGGTTCTTCATCGAGATCAGTAAGCACTGTATATTTCTTTTATTTTTTTTTATTTTGAAAGGTTACAAATGGGCTTCTCTTTTTTTTGTGTTTTGTTGGTGGTATTTGGGTTTGGGGATTGTCTAGAGGCTAGGATGCACAATGCTCAATGGAAAGAATGGAGTGAGAGTAAGCATGGGGTTAATGGTCTTGGTCTAGTGCATGTAATAGGTGGAGCGAGTAGGAGGCTTGGCGCTTACCAAAGGTGTAAGGAACTGTGAGGGAAAGTGTTCTTTGTTGGGTAAGGCTGAGGACCGATAAAGGGATTATTTGGAAAGGCTTGATACGTGTAGAGGGATGAGAAGCTGGGATGGTGTTAAGGGGTGCTTCTATAAGGGCTGTGAAGTGTGGGTTTTGGCTGGCGAAGATGTTAATGGGGTATTCTCCTTCCTTTTTATGTTGAATTCAATTGGGTTTTAATAGACATTACCAAGTTTTAAGCTTGGACAAAATATCTTATAGATAAGGTAGAGGTGTTTGGCAGCTAAATTTCAGTAGCCATGGTGGCTAGGTAGAGTGGTTCCAAGGTGGAGGTGTACATGATATATTAGTACTCAGCAAGCTATTCGGGTTCAATTCGAATAAAACTCAAATTTGACTCAATTATTATCGAGTCGAGCTCGAGCTAGAATAGCTTGACTCATCAATCGAGTCGAGTTCGAGTATTCTTATATCCAACTCGAGTAGTTCGTGAGCCTAATCGAGCTTTTATATTTAAATATATTTTTATTATTTTAATTAATAAAATATCTCGAACTCGAGCTCAAGCTCGAGTATAAATAATCGAGCTTTTATCAAATATAAAAATTGAGCTTATATTTACATGTTAATCTAGCCTAATCGAACAAGTTTGAGTAACTCGATTTTTATCTCAAATAGAGCTTGAGCTAGAAAAATAAAATTCAATTGAGTTTGAGTCGAAATTTGAGCATCAAATTTCGAATCAAGCTTGAGCTTAATACTGTATTGACTCAAACTTGATCGATTACATCTATACTCTAAGGTGGAGTAGGGCCGGTGCCGTACACAACACCAAGCTTTAATTCTTGTTTTCTTTTTTTATTATTGTTATTATTTATCATTATTATATTTTTTATTATATATATATTTTAGATTAATCAATATTAAAACACGAAATTATTAAACCAGAAAACAATTGATGTTTATAATTGTCCATCTTTACATATATCTGAGAATCAAGAATAGGGTAAAGATATAGACAACAATTTTATTTAGGCATACTAACTTCAAACATTTTTTGTTTCTAAATTTTTTTTTAAATTTGATTTTTTATTTTTTTCTTGAAAAACTCCTCTTATTAGACGCTTTACAACTTTTTAAAATAAATTAAAATAAAAACACATTTCACAAGCGACTCCACAATTTTAAAATAAATTATGATAATTTAGAGATTATACTTGTAGGTCTTATAAATCTTGACTCGAAAATAGATTCAACTTGGAAGACTTACGAATCTTGTTCGAAAGACTTAGAGATTATGTCCGAAAGTCTTATAAATCTTAACACTTAAATGCTCCTCTAAATAGAGGCTTCACAATTTTAAAGATTTAAAATACTCTGCCCGAAAGACTTACAAATCTTAATATTAAATAGATTTAGCTTAGAAGACTTATGAATCTTGTTCGAAGGATTTGAAGACTATACCCAAAGGTATTATAAATCTCAACACTTAAATATTCTTCTAAATATAAGCTTTACAACTTTAAAAATTTAAAATATTCTGCTCGAAGGATTTACGAATTTTAACATTAAATAGATTCAATTTGAAAGAATTTTGAATCTTGCTTAGAGGATTTAGAGACTATGCCCAAAGATCTTATAAATTGCAACACTTAAATGCTCTTCTAAATAAAGGCTCTATAACTTTAAAACTTTAAATATTATGCCTTGAGGACTTATGAATCTTTCTTATCTTTAGTCGAAAGTCTTTAAATTTTTTCATCTTGAATATCTAAAAAAAATCTCATCACTTTTTCTCTGAAGAAATTTTCTTTCAAATCTTTTAGTCATTTCAATATTTCTTCCTTTAAAATTCACTTTTCATTTTTTTCAATCCTTTTTTTCAAAAATTTCCTTACCACAAACATTCATAAAGACATCATTTATTCCAAAAACTTGCAAAATAATAATTATGATGATTAATCATAATTATGCAAATGCAAATCTGCAGATGTCTACTTCAATTATGTGAATGTGCACGACCTTACATTCTACAAAATATGTAAATAAATTTTATGTAAATGCTCACTAAGTGATGCAAATAAATGAACAAAAGATTATGCATATGCCCGTTTAATGATGCAAACATAAATATCTTTTTTTTTTTCCTTTTCATGATGCAAAATGCATATGCTTACAAAAAACCTTCTTTGCAAAATTTTTTTCAACTCCAAATCATTCAATCAAATCATCCTCTAGCTAATTTTCACAAGATTTTTCTTTTCTTGCCATCTTATCTTTCTTTTCATTCCTTCACTTTCATTTCACATTTTCAAACCCAACCATGCCACATTCATGCAATCAATGCCGACTTTATTCACATGACAAATTCAACAAACCACTATGTTCTTGCTACTTAATCAATTAAAAACATATACCAAAAATAGATGTGTCTCATTTCATTTTTTTTTCAATTGCCTGATATTTACACTTATTCACCATTTTCATTGAAAAATGATTTCATTCATTCTCACAAAAAAAAAAACAAAAAAAATGATTTTCAATAAAATAAAAAATTAATTTTGTAAATCAAAATTCATTTCATATTAACAAAATTCTTATTAAGAATAAATTTTCTCTTATCAAAATTGATTTCTTTATTATTTACCAAAATGCCTAACAGATAGCTCAAAATTGACTAATAAAATTGCCCTACATAACTAAATCTCATGATTAAGGGAAACCAAAAACATGCTTTCAAATCTCTCAAGAATTGATGTTTACTATTACAAATGAAAGAGGTACTCTTTTTTGAATGGATTGAACAGTTTATCATATCAAAGTTTTGGTTCATTAAGGGAATGCCTCTCAACTTGATGAGAAATAAACAATATTTCATTTATGCTCACAAATGAAACATGAATTTTAAAAAAAGCATGAATTCTTTGAAAACCAAACATGTTTGACATACTCTTTAGTATCCAAATGTGACATTTTAATTAATATCAAGACTAGCCATGAAAGGTTAAGATTTTGAAGAGTTATTTAAGAATGAAAGAAGAAGGCTCAGATTTTCAACATTTAACTCTTTAATGGGTTTCAATCTTTCAGAGCATCCCTATTCTTGAATATTTCAAAAGTATGGGTTAATTCAAACTAGCTTATCTTATTTTGCTAGACATCAAAATTAGCTTCAAAGTCTTCAAATTTGCTCCAAATTACCCTTTTTTTAAGGTTTTCACTCTAAAGTCACATCAATTTCTCTCTCTCTTTTTTTATTGTTTTATCATGTACTTAAGAATTCAAATTTCATCTAAATGAATTGATCGATCAAATAGGTAGCTTTGTAATGAAAGAGAGCAAAAAATTCCCAAATTTTATAATAGTTCTTCAAAGAAAAGCTCCTCAATTTAAACATCCATACCTAATCCAACATAAACTTTTTAAAGGATGTAATGTAGGTTAATGTTCGATGTTTTCAAAAAAATTATAGATAGACCCAAAATAAAATATTTAAAAGTGATCAAACTAAAGATCATTTTAGGACGCTTGTTTTTCATTTTCTTGTTATTGCCATTCATTATTTCGTTTTTTTCTCCTTTTCTTTTCTTTCTTTTTTTCTATTTTTTCTTTTTATTTTTTTCTTTCATTTTTCTTTCCCTTTTTTTTCTCTTTTTTTTAAGAAGAATTCAAACTTTTAAAGAACTTTTTATGAAACATTTGCCCTCAACATGGATAGTTTTTTCATGGGTTTCATCATACTTAACCCTTGAATGCACTTCTCTTTTAGCTCCAATATGAAAGATGGTTCTTGGTTAGAGTTTATTTAAAATGAATTCATCAAGCTTAAAGGGGTAAAAAGGGAATCATTTTTTACTTGTGAAAAGATAATGAAATATGGCTATTTGTCATCTCAAGCACAATAACTTAAATTAAAGAGCAATTCTTTTTAAATAAAAGGATTAAAAAAAAATTTTCTTTTTTTTTGGATTTTTTTTTTGTTTCTCTAACTTTTAAGTTCTTTGTTTTTTTTTCAAAGATTTAGGCTTTCTTTTTTGGACTTTTGAAATTGCTATTTAGATTTGTTTGAACTTTTTAAGTGCATAATGTCACAATCATGTTTGTTTTTCCTTTTTTTTTATTGTTATCATTTTCTTCATGCCCACATAAATCATACATAATTCATCAAAAGGTGTTCTAGTTTGATACCATTCGAAAAAGGTCCATATGATGGAAATCATGTTGAAAAGGTATTCAAATTGTTCATATCATCCCACTAAAAGAAATAGTTATGGTATAAGCCAAGTTGCCTTCAAGGCAATGAGTGGTCTTGCTCTTTTAGTTAATGTGCCCTAAAACATTGAACAATAATCACTTTAAGAAGGGGATTGAAATATTATGTGTTTATGGCCAATTGATAAGATTCAGGTGAGTGGTTTTATTGTTAAAACCCAAGCATAGTCTTGACATATATCAAATTATCAACATCAAATTTAAAAAAAAAAAAGCATCGTGTTTGCCAAATTTTCAAGAAATCCAAAAACTTTTTTTCAAAGTAACTGTTTCATCGATCATTGCCTAAAAAAAAATTATCCCTTTTTATATGTTATGGTATAATTAAGTAAAGATGGGATTGAAACCAGTGCCTTCTTGAAACATTAGGTACTTGAGTGCTTTTCATGAAAGCGTTGGCAAAAGGTCTTTTCTGGGGTAGGTTCATTTTAGATAGTGATCAACATTTCTTCGAGAATCGTCATGATGAATTTAAAAACCATGTTATTTTTTCCTTGATTTGAAAAGCATGCTTTTGGGTTTTATTTATGAATAATTGCTCGAAAAATAAATAAATAAATAACTCATTCAAAAATCCAATAATATTGATTCCACACTACAGATACAAATTAGCAACATTATGTGCATACCATGTATGTGTACCAAAAATTCTAAAAGCTTAAGAACTATTCATTCTTAACCATCTAATACTTGAAATTCCTTTTCATCTCTTAACTCCTCAAATTCTGTAATTAGACTCAATATAAAGTAAATTTTCATTGCTCTATAAGCTTCGAAGTCAAAATGCTATCATTGATAAGATCTACAATCTTTTCTTTCAACAATCTACATTTTTCAATCGAATGACCAACTGTTTTCATGTAAAATTGTATGTGCTATTTGGCTCATATCTCTTTGTCGATGAATTTGGGTTTGTTTTCAAAGGCACAAGAATGAAGTACTATTTTTTTACTAGCAAAGGTAAAAGATAAAAAATAGGGATAGAGAGTTTCTCTTGACTATTTTTTCATCTTTCTTGGCTTCTTTTCAATTAGGTAAAAGATTTGGATGCGAGAACTGGATTATGAACAATTATTCGAGGTTGGAGGTTTGCTTGAAACTCCAATTGGCATAGGTAGGAATTTGATGAGGTATTGTTTATGACGGAGTAATAGGGGTCAAAAACTAGGTAACAATGATAATGGGGCAAGACCAGTAGCTCATGGCCCCTCATAATTTGTAATTTGCATATCTATTTTTTTTTTCTTGGATGCCCAATCTTTTTTTGTATCATTGCCATCGAGCTGTCTATTCTTAATTGCATTTTCAATTATCTACCTAAAAATTACTATGTCTGTAAAATTTTTTGTGACATTCTCAATTATTTTGTTATAATAAGATGCTCGAAGAGTGTTAATAAACAATATGGTGATTTTTTTCTTTGTAAAGGGTGGTTGGACTTAGACGATTGTATCTTTCCATATTTGCACATATTCTTTAAAGTTTTCAGTATCTTTTTTCTCTATATTTTATAAAAATAGACAATCTGATGCCAATATAAGATATGCTTGTATTATGCCATGAAAGCTTTAGCTAGATCTTTTCATAAATGGATCTGACTTTTATCTTATTGAATGTACTACTTAGCGAAAGATCATGTCAAATTATCTTGAAAAACATAGATCAACAGTTTATTATCATGGGCATAAGCGATCATTTTTCAATAATACATGGTGACATGGGTAACTAGGCATTTAGTCTCGTTGTACCTTTTAAATTCTGAAACTTTGAACTTTAATGGCATGACTACATCAGGCACCAAGCATAATTCAACTACATCTAACAATCCATAAATATCCATCCTCTCAATGGGCCGTAGCTTTTCTTCTATAAACTTTATCTTGTATTGGGACTCTGAGCCTTTTCTTATTTTTATCACACTTGTTTTAAGCTTTTCTTGTTCCCTTGGATTATCCAAATTGGAGACATTAATTACATCTGATAACTTTATCTCTGTGGGTGTTGCAACATGCCCAAAAATTGAATAGATCCATGTGTTATTGGCATAGCAATGTAATTGGATGGGCGTTCTCTAATGAAGGGTATAGATAGCCACTATACCACTTAAGAAGATTGGCTTAATATAAGGTAAAATTTGGTAAACACTGGGAGTCATCATCATCTAGTCGTTTATGTCCCTTTTGGGTAGATTTTTCCCTCACTATTTTTTCCCTTTGCCTATTTTCCTCATCATTTCCATCATTGTATTGAGTTGTTCCTTTATTTCATCTTGTACTTTCTCAATCTCATCCATCCTAGTGGTTCGTTCTTCTTTCATAATCCTAACTCAAGCATTCCATAAATGGTAGACAAGTTAATTTGAAATCTTAAGTGGTTGAACTATTTACCATAATTTCAAAATTAGACCTTGGTTTCATTTATTTACTTATGCCATGACAAAAAGAGTTTTTTATTCTTCATGACCCAAAGAAAAAATTGAGAGAACTTAAAATACTTTTTTCTTTTTTTTAACTAAATTTTTTTAACATGTAAACTTAAAAATGCTATTTACAAATCTTTTTAACGTGTAAACTTTTTTAAAAAAATACTATTTACAAATGTACAATTGATGCATGACATGAATAGAGGCATCAATAAATTTATGCATGAAAGTGTAATGTGAAGCGAGATAAATTTTTCATATATGCATGATCCCATAATAATAATAATAATAATAATAATAAACCTTAGTAATTTAAAATCCCGTTATTTTTTTTCTTTCAATAAACCATCTTTCTTATCAAGAATTTTTTTTTAAATCTTCTTTTTATTTTTTATTTTGGTTAGACAAATGACAACTAATTCTACCCATTTTTTTGGACTATAACACTTTTATTTTCTATTTTTTAAAGAGAAAAAAAGAAATATATATTTTAAAACCTTTTTTTAAATTAATTTTTTTTAAAAAACCCACGGAATATACAAAAATTTAGATAAACATAAAATTATTTAAATAAAAAAATAAAAATGCTTTTTTTGTGAATTTTTTGTTTTAAATTTGGTAGTAGTATATAACCATTTTATTATTTGTCAAATAGATAAATGTTTCTTCACATGCCATAATTTGAGTATTTTTGTACAAAAAGGTTTAACATAACTCTACCCTAGTTGAGCTTGTAAGCTTTACTATATGCTGGGTTATGATTTATAAATTTAAAAGTTTTCAAATTATTCCTTATATAATCATTCATTATAGACTAGTAAAGTACTTCAATCCTTACCTATGATAAGCTACAAATAGAAATGGTTCAATTTGCATGGGAGTATTTCGCTTGCCATTATAAAAGTTATCATCTCATGAAAGCAAAGGTATTTTACTTCTTATAAAAAATAGAGTCCAAGTATATAACTCATATATGTAGTGTAACATGTCATCGTGTGTGCAAGTGCTTCATAATTTATTGAGGATAATATATATAAAATAAATAAATAAATAATGAAAAAGTGACATAATTAAAAATGCAATGTAAGTGATTTTTTTATTATTATTGTTGTTATTTAAAAAAAAAACAAAATTAAAATCAAAGAAATTAAAGTTAAATACCAATCATGATCATTAAATCAAAATAAAAAATAACACGTGATTAATTTTTGCTCTGACTCTAAAAAAAATGATTCCCTAATGGAGTCACTAAGATATCATAACGATTTTAGAGCCACTAGATGAATTTAAAAATAAATTGAGTTGTCATTAATTTTTTTAGTTATGTGTGATTAGTCACCTATTGAAATTTACCTTCTTAATAAAATTTAAAATTAATTAAAATTTATTAAAAAGATAAATTTTTGGTCTGTAAAAATAATTTGGGTTTGAAAGTCGATTACATGTGAAAAAATATTAGCACCCCCATAGCGCTTGTAAAAATGGTACTAATTAATTATGTATTATCTTTTGATTTTGACTAAAATGATCTTAATTTTGGTATTTAGAATTTAATTTCCTTAATTGCTTTAAAAACATATTTTTATTTCTTAGTATGCTTGAAAAATAAATGAGAATCTTACTATTGATAAATCTCTAAAAGTATTTCAGTATTCTGATAATATTAAGAAAAGTCATCTAACCTAAGGATCTCTTAAAAATCACTACTCGAAATTCTTAAAAATCTTATAATCGACAGTTCATATTTATTTTCAATATTTATATTTTAAAAAAATGTAAGATATAATATCTATAATTTAAAATCAAATAATATTTTTAAAAAAATTCATTTATATGTCATTTTTTAAAAAAAGAAAAATTTTTGTCAAAAATTAATCTAAATATTATGATACATTAACGGCATTTTAGATAAATTTTTTTTATTTAGAGATTTTTAAAAAATCACTACTCAAATTTCTTTTGAATCTTATCTTCGGAGATGTCTAATTTACTTTAATATTTGAAAATCATGTAATAATATTATTATCCATAAATATATTTTTTAAAAAATACATATTTTTATATTATTAAGGAAAACTACTCAAAGTAAAGAAAATAATAAAATAAAAAAATTTTGTATTGAAAAGAAACTTCTAAATATTCAAATACTTTAATAATTTTTAGACAAATTTTTTTACCTAGTAAATTCTTAGAGAATTATTACTCGGACTTCTCATAGTCCTATGTCAAAAAATTTCATTTTTACTTTAAAATTTTTTTTTTTAGCCCTTTTTTTTAAACATACATATATTTGTTTTTTTTTTTAAAGATTTGAATGTACATGAATAAACAGAAAAATAACTTAATAAAAATATTAAAAAATAAATAACTAAATAAATAATAAATTTACCTTAAAGAGTGGTCGAAGTTGGTCAACAATACGAAGGCAATTCACTTTCGGTTCTTCTGGTTCAACAAATGGTTCGAGAGGGGTCCCAATGATTTAGACTGATTCAATTGAACCGATTCAATGCTGTGATAGGGGTTGAAAATCGGATTAGGCATCCAGACCCTAAGTCGGGTCGAGCCCACGTGCAGGTCAGCTTTTCTCCTTTTTTTTTTAACTATAAAACCTAGTTTTTTAAATCATTTCAACTCCTTTCCAAAAAAAAAAAAAACTTAAGAAAACCATAAAAAAATCCAAAAGCTTCCTAGAGTCCGGTGCTGTGCCATCGCACCGGCCTCCGTCCACCACCGCCAGCCACTGGTTGCCAGCACTGGTTAAGGCCCAAATTCCACCAAATTATTTCTCTTTCTTCTCGTTTTCCTTTTATCGGTGTAGATTTCCCTAAAAACTAGTGGATTTTCTCAAATCTGGGTTGAAGGTCGCGGTTCAAACCTCCAAAAAACTACCTCCCCTCCGCTTCAAACGCCTCAGCCTTTTAGTATGTTCTTTCCCTTGCCAAGAGTTTTCTTCTTTCCAAAAAGAAGCTTTCAAACCTTTCCAAACACTATATCTCCCTTGACCGAAAACTTCTTGCGATTTTTTTGAACATGGAGGCTTAGCACTGCTGGGTATCGGTGAGGACTGTGTATATTTCTTTAATTTTTTTTCTTTTTGATTTTGAAAGGTTGCGAATGGGCTTCTTTTTTTGTGTTTTGCTAGTGGTAGTGACCTTGGCTTGGGTGCTGATGGGGGGTGGTTTTCTTTTTGTTTGGTTGATGAGGCTTACTTAGTTCAGTTGGAAAATAGGTGAAAGGGCTGGGGTCTTAGGTTGCATGGTGCTGGCGAAGGTAGGGTTGTTTGATGAAAGCTGGGCTTAGAGGATGGTGCTTAGGTGTTTAAGAAAGGGTGGTGCTTGTCGGTCTATTGGGTATCCGGGTTTTGGGCTTGTCTAGAGGTTAGGAGACACAATGCTCAAGGGAAAGGCTGGAGTGAAAGCTAGTATGGGGTTGATGGTCTTGGTCTGGTGTGTGCAATGAGTGGAGCGAGTAGGAGGCTTGACACTTGCCAAAGGTGCAAGGAACTGTAGGGGAAGGTGGTCTATGCTGGGCAAGGTTGAAGACTGGTACAGGGATTATTTGGAGGGGCTTGGTACGTGCAGAGGGATGAGAAGCTAGGATGGTGTTGAGGGGTGCTTGTGCAGGGGTTGTGAAGCATGGGTTCTAGTTGGAAAAGATTGTAATGGGGTCTTCTTCTTCCCCTTTTGTGTTGGATTCAACTGGGTTTTAATAGACGTTTCCAAGTTTTAGGCTTGGGCAAATATCTGGTGGATAAGGTGGAAGTGCCTGGTAGCTGAATTTCAGCTGCCATGATGGCTGGGTAAGGTGGCTCTAAGTTGGAGCAAGGCTAGTGTTGTGCACTGCACCAAGCTTTAGTTCTTATTTTATTTATTTATTTATTTATTATTATTATTATTATATTTATTTTCAAATTAATCAATATTAAAACATGAAATTATTAAATCAAACAAAAAATTGATGTCTTCACTTACTATTTCAACCCTTGGAAATGGGCTTCAAGTAAATAATGTAAAATTATTTGAATTTGTGGTATTATTAACATTGAGATGTGAAAAACAAAATTTTGAGTGCAAAGAGCAGCAGTCATTAAATGCAACACATCTTCTCCAATCATCTCAAAAAAAAAAAAAAAATTTCCATTTTGCTAGTCGATAAAATACTAACTTTAGATAGAACTTTGACTAACTTTTTAGGACACTTAACGGGTAAAAGTTATAAAAATAAGAGACAAAATGTCCCGTTCTTAAAATTTTATGTTGTTTGAAAAGCAAGAGAATGTATGACTTTACATGTCTTTAGAAAATACTATAATTTGGCACCTCTATTGTTTGACTTTAAAACAAGAGTTTTTGAAAAGAGAAGTTCCATTAAAATTTATAGTTTTGTAATTTTTTTTAAATAGAAAATATTATTATAATCTTTTTATATTTCCAATCAACTAATTTTGTATTACCTGATTTCTCATAATATCAAACTTAATAAAAAACTTTAATAATAATATAAATTTTTATTGTATATAGAAAAGTAAAATATGTGTTAGTTTAATAACAATTATCATTTTATTAATTGATTTTTTTTATAATTTAATGAACATTTGGTAACCTAAGAAACTCGATCATAGAATTTTCAAGTTTTTTTTTTTTTTTAATTAAGATTGTCAAAAATTAAAATTTAATTATTAAAACAAAAAATCTAATACTATATTAATGGAACCCACGATTTTTTTTTTTTAGAATTTAAAGTTTTAGCCTCTATATCTCGTTTAAGAGATAAATTTTCTAAAAAAAAAAAGTTCTTTCCATCTTTTTTTTTTTATTTATTTATGTCACTAAACTAAGTATTTTTCATTTTTTGAACACCTAATACTCTCTTTTTCCTTAGTCCAAAATTAGTTTTCATTTTTTTTTTTACTTTTTAACATTAAAACCAAAAAAATGGAATATCAATTTTAAAAAATAGTATAAAATACCTAAAATGATGATTCTTAACTCTTTTTCAAAACTTCACGAAAATCAAATGGAGACAACAACAAGAGACGAGGATGTGTAATTTGAAATGTTTATTTTACATCTAAAGATTTGAAAATTGTCTTTCTTGTGTATAAAATATAAATATTATCATGCAATCAGTGTATATCACAAGCACAATATGTATTTTTTTTAATTTTATTATTATAAAAATTATAAATAAATCATACAAACTTATTACATACACTTTTTGTTCAACCAAGTGAGGTTATATCCTGCAAAGCTTATATGTGAAAACTCTTATAAACTGAATCATGGTCCAAAAAATCCATACAATTAATTATTAATTAATTAAATTATACTAATAACAAACCAATGTAGCTAATGAAATGCATTCAAATTTCAGTCATTTACCATAAGAAATATGTCAACCAATGAACCTTTTGGAGATTTTTTTAAAATATGGGTATTGGCTAGGCTAAAACACAAAAAATCCTTAAATTTTATCATTTTATTTAGATGAATTTTTATATTTTTGTTGTCCGTAAATAAATAATTAACCTTTAATTTGTATCGAAATAAATTATTAACTTTTAATTTTATATTAAAAAAGTTTTTAATTTTTAATTTATACCTAAATAAATCCTTTACATAAATCAACCTTTTTATTAAAACTAAGTTTATTTGAATATAAATAAAATGATGAAGAATTTATTTGAATATAATAAAAGTATAAAATTTATTTTTAAAAAATAAAATAATTTAATATATTTTTAATATTTTAATCTATTGATTAATTATTTTTAAATTAATTACAAAATATAAAGATATTATTTTAAAAAATTGTTACCGTAAACAACTGAACACGTGTCAAGCAAACAATTATTTTTAGATATTGTTTTAATATATTTATAAAATATAGGTATTGAGGTATTGATGTTAATTGATTTAGTGAAATCCAAACAAGTACAATCACAATGAGCCTAGTCTCACTCAAGTAGGAAAAGTTTTATTATGAAAGATCCAACATTATCTCATATATGATCATGTTTACAAAATTTAAAAATTCTAACAGCAATATATTTTAAAACAATAATTTAATTGTTTTACAAAAATAACAATAATTTACTTCAAAATCTAAAGTCCAAATGTGACCCAAGAGTTATTAGTGTCACTGCATTCACCCAATATTTCATTTGCATTCACTTTGGTGGCATGGCCATATGTTACCAATTGGCTGCAATAAGGCTTCTTTGCCAGGGGAAATGTAGTCTTTCCTTCATCTAGGGCAAAGCATTAATCAATTTAAACTAGAAAATTTGACCAAAGTCGATTTTTTTAGATAAATCAAATCAAATTATTCAAAATTTATCAATATTTCAATTAAGCAACGGATTTAGGTAGTTAGAACAATCGATTTGCAGTGTTAGATTTAAGGAACCGAATTAGTCGAAAATTTAATTTATTTTACCCTTTTTGCAGTTTTATTTTATATTTTTACTTTACAACATTTTCCTTTTATTGAAGGGAAACCCTAGCCCCTTAAACTTTCCTAACATTTCGGCATTTCCTTGTGCCTCTTCACACTCCCTCTCCACCACTGCTTCTAAGGATATAAATAATCAGGATTTTTAACAAATCTCTCGCGAATATATTTAATTTTTATTCGTTTATATTTATTTATTAAATTTAATAAATAATATTAAATAATATTAATATATTTTATTTATATAAATAAATTGAATATGAATAGAAGTTTATTTAATTTATTTATATTCATAAATAAATTTATTTAATATTCATGAATTTGATTGTAATTCATTTAAACCTTTAAAACTTGATAATTTTCATCTTTATTATATTTTAATATTTATAAATTATCATATAAAATTTATATCATTAAAAATTATATACGACAGAATAAAAATTATCCCTAACTTTTTAAAATATTATTATGACATTATTTTATATGTGTTTAAAAATAAATGCTTAACTAAATTAATTTAAATGTAGAAATTTGAAAAAAGAAAAGTTTACCTTAACATCTATCCCACATCGGTACAACATCAATATAAGAGGAAAAACGAATCTATAAATAACCTTTGCAAAGCGAGGGAAAACTTTTGAAAAGATGTCTGACATTGGCCCACTGTACAATCGGCTTTAAGTAGAAATGACTACCACGTATTGGAATTGGACGTTACCTGTTAATATTCAAGTGGTTTTTCTTTTGTTATTCTCAATGGTACAGGTAAGAAGCTCGTAATGGGTTTGTGATCGACTAAATGCTCGATAAATAACGATAAATATAAACGAACCGAGTTTCAACAAATAATTTGTTCGAGCTTGTCAAAGTTTAACGAACCAAACTGGAACAACAGAGTATTCGGTTCGGCTCAGTTCATTTACAGCTCTTTAACTGTTTCGTCCGTCTTTCACCAGTAGCCTATCCAACTCTTGTTACACTTTCGCCTCTTGATCTCTCCAGCTCTCTTCACGCCATCTCCCATTCTTGGTGTCTTCAACTCTTCACCCTCTTCGTCTTTTCACTTTCGAGTTTCGAAACTTAACAGCCGTTCAGCCAAGTTTGGCACGAGCATCACGGATGACCACCGGTCCACAGCATAACTCCACAGCTCCACTAGAAGTCCTCCATGGCTCACCGTTAATCAAAGGTCAACTGGGCTTTTGTATTTCCTTGTGAACAACAGAACAAGAAACAGGTATTTTTTCCTCTTTTAATTGATGACGATGATATTTGTTAATAATTTCTATATATGTTGAACAAATTGATTATTGAGATTTGTTATTAGTTGTTTTGCAACTTTAATTAATTTTAAAGATCTGTCTTGTGTATTATTAATTAATTTTAAAGACATTTGAGTTTTTCTTATTTTTAATATTCGTGGTTATGAAAATTCATTGCTAAGCAATTTCAATATGCTTTACCTAGTATACATTCATTGCTCAGAACTAAAAAAATCACGAAATTGGCGGACCTAAGTTAGTTCGGTTAATTTCGATTTTCAACCTATTAATCGGTTTTCATTTATCAATGCATGAAACTGATTTAATTTAGTTGGTTTTCAAATTTTAAATTAAATTAATTAAATCGAGCCCCCTCCGGCCCCGGACGGGCGTTACGGTCGCTTCGTCCCCCTTATCAGGCGGACGAAATGATCGGTGTCGTCTCATCCGTTGCCGAACAACGAACCCCCGGCTCGAATCGCGCCAAGGAATCGAAATGAAACTAGAGCGCGTGCGCCGTCGCCATCTCGTTTGCGGTGCATGCGCTGGTAGCGTCGCGAGTCATTTTATCGCGAAAAAATAAAACGATTCTCGACAGCGGATATCTCGACTCTCATATCGATGAAGAACATAACAAAATACGATATTTGATGTGAATTACAAAATCTCGTGAATCATCGAATCTTTGAATGCAAGTTGCGCTCCAAGCCATCAAATGTTTTATTTTACTTTCATTTAGTGACAGATCCACAAAAATAATAATCACGTGATAAATGATAAGAGAAACATTAAAATGTGTGGTATCTCGAAATAAAAAAAAGTCTAACTAATGCAAGAATTAAAGGAATTAATTAAGGTTAAGTTTATTATTATATTGTTATATAATATTAAATTTTATCATTATATTTTTAATTTTATTGATTTTTGTATAAAATGTAATAAAATTAAAATATTTCTTGAAAACTCCATTAATGCAAATTATAAATTACGTTAAATTTATTTATATTTTAAAAACAATAAAAATAAAAGTATAATTATAAAAATTTGTAATAAAATTAAAATACTTTATTTTGGCAATATGTTCAAGGTGTCCTCAAATTTGCTTGGATGTAATTCATTCTTGAGTGCTATTAAAGACATAGTTTTTCGCATCAACCTAATACATTCAAGATTATTTTTCGAAACGTACCCATAAAATTCAAATCTTTTTTTGGAGAAACATAAAAATTATCTTGATTGACAAAGAAAATGATTTTTTTCTTTTTACCAATTAGACTAACTTTGTAGGTTGAAATTGGAGTAGAATAATAAAATTTAACTTAGATCCATAATAATATAATGAGGAATTTAGCTTTAATCACGCAAATAAAATAATCATGATGTTACAATTAATTATCATAATCAACGAAATTTTTGATGTTATATTTAATACATAAGATTATATAAAATAAAATAAGATAATATTATGAATATGATTAAATTAAATAACGTCATTATATCTTATATTTGATGTGTGCAAAAATTATAATATGATAATTTATTTATTAGTGAAAATTATTTATTCTCAAAATTTATATAATTTAAATTATTGATATGATTTTTAAAGTTATAATAAAACATGTAAATTTAATTTCGTGGATTAAAAATAATTTTGTTCACGTTATTAAGATTGAATAATTTTATATTAAGAGGATAATAATTTTTTTTGTATTCCTATCTTTTTATATATATATATATATATACAAATCAAACATAATTTAAGATAATTATCATCCTATGTAAGATTTTATATTTAAATTTTGTTGTGAGTTGATTTAATTATTTAGTTATGTTTTAATTTGTTAGTTAATTATTTGTGATAGTAATTTGATTATATTATATAATAATTAATTATTTAATTGATTATATAAATATAATACTTATTTATAATTATAACTCTTAAAAAATATATATCACAGTGACATTTTGTGGGCAATTGCATCATTACTCCAACTAAAAAATATCGGACGAAATAATCGAAAAGCCATTAGCCATCAAGTTAGCTTTGGCCAAGGAATTGGGGTTTCATCCTTTTGAGTTTATGGACACGTAGGCATAGGGTTTAAAAGCATGATGTTGTCGAAGAGTTAAGACTCAACCTGCCGAGACATAATTGTTTTAATCAAACACAATGGAGTGTGTGAGACAATGCCATGTGTTGTGGCTCCCAACAACATTCAGTTGAGTCGTCAAGATCATTGTTTTTTGAATTTAGATGTGAAAATGTTTGTTCCTTGAGTGGAGTTTACATTGTATATATTTTAATGGTATAATATTTAAATAAATTTTTAAATTTTATTTTAAAATATAAATAAGCTCTTAATTTTTTATTGTATGAATTTAAAATTATAAAATTTTATTTTATTGTACTTATAATTTTGACAGCATAAAGTATTTAATTTTTTATTTAAATTTTTTAATTTGATGATTTAATTTGTAGAAATATTTATTTAGACTTATTTGAATGAAATAAATGAAAAAAATTTAAGAGAATACTATTTCAAAAATTTTATCAATTAGATATTATTCATCTAATTTTAGGATTTAATAAGTATGATTACAAGAAAATAAAAGCTCATAATTTTAATTTCATGAAATAAAAGATTGAAGATTTATTTATATTTTAAAATAAAATTTGAAAATTTATTTAAATATTAAATCTATTTTAAAATTTAAAGTTACATAAAAATATATCACGTATTAATAAAATAATACTTTTAGATGAGATAACTCAAATTTGGCTCAAAATTGATGGACAAACTAATTCAAACTCGAAATTAATTATTATATGGTAAATATTGAAGTTTAAAAATAATATAATTTCATTTGGACAATAAAATTTTCTTACAGAGTTCTAAGTTTCAGCATGTAAATAATAAAATTAAAAATATTATACTCTATCCTTCTCAAATTCATTGTCGCATTTGATCTTTACAAAGTTCTAAAAAAATATTAATCTCAGTATATTTTATATTAAAATTTAAGTTATCTTCATAGAATTTGATTGTTATGATTTTTAATGTTAAAATATAAAAAAATTAGGTGCTAAAAACATAATTTTTGAAACATTTATCTTTTTCGCCACTTCCTCTCTCACGGCCTCACCATTTCTCCCTTCCCCTCTCTCTATTTTTAAAATTTTTTTTATATATTATTTTAAAAATAAAAATTAATTAAGATATTCAGATAATGTTATTTTTTATATTTTTTTGTTTCACAGTGGTATATTAAAATTTTGTTAAAATTTTTTTTATTTCATATATGATATACACGTGTTTTATATTTTTATTTAATTGATCAAATGTTAATTGAATAAATTAGTTCACCATATTAATTGATTGTTCAAAATATTACCTAATTTAAAAGATTAGGTAGCAATTTTTATATTTTTTAGTTCATATATGAATTTGGATATATTTCAAATTAACAAACTATCATTTAACCATATAAAAAAAATACGGAAAGAAATAGAGAAGGCTCTTTGCATTGGCGTGCGAAAGAGCCATTCGGCTGCGGCCTGTGGGAGGTCTCATGATTTCCAGAGGGGACAACCCTAGGTCCTTGACTCCATGAGTGTCATTTTACCATATTTTAAAAATAAAACAAAAATATTTGGGCCAATTAAAACACTTTGGTCCTTACATATATTTAGTATAAAAATTAAACTTATTTTGGGACTTTCTCTTTCTTCTCTCTTTCCAACAGGGCTTTGTTCCTCTGCAAATGCACACGCCCTTAATCTCAAGTCTCTGTAAATCCAAGTAAGCTTTACTTTTTTTTTTTTAATTTCCTTTTAAATTCTGCATTTCATTTTTACTTTTTTTTAAGGTTTTATTCTTTTTCTTGATGTTGTTGTTGACAGTTGCTTTTCTTGGTACTTTTTATTATTCTCGGTCTTTGTTTTGTAATAAAGAAAAATCCTCAGCTTTGATCCTCGTCTGGGTTTTTATTTGTATTTTCATTCCGATTTGTTTCAATATTTTTCTTTTTAGCTCTCATTTTAAAGTCTTTGTTTTTGTTTCATGCAAAACGCTCATCCTTTTCTTTTTAATGGTGTTATAATCTGAGGATTTAGTAATGCTTATGATTCTTTAAAATTTTTTGTTTTTTATTTGGTCTATGGACGCTAAAGTTGTGCCATTTCAATTTGCTTGCAACAGATTATAACGCTATTGGCCTTAATCTTCTATTCTTTTTAAATTTTCTTTAGTATTTTTCACACCAATTTTTTTCTTTTCTTTTTGCCCCAGTTTTAGTGTATCTGATGACAGTGAATTACTGGGTCTGATTTGCTTCTTTACTGTTTTCTTCTCAAGTTTTTTGCTTTCTGCCTTCTGGGTTCTTTTTGAATGACTGTTAAAATGTGGATTCTTTTGTAATTTTAGGGTTTTGCGTTCTTTTCCTTAGTTTTGTAGGAAAATCGTACTTTTTATTGGTTTTTTGAGGTGGGATTTGTTATATTAGTCTTTTGGGTATTTTAGTTTATCCAATGCAGGGTTTGGATTTCAAGAACTTTGTATTAGAGGGAAGTTAGTGGTCTGCCCTGTGCATTTGATAATATCATTTACTTTTAAGAGAAGAAGATAATTATTTAGTTTTGTCTTCATATAAACTTGTTAGGTATATGAGAAAGATGTTTTCCTATCATTTGAACTGAAGATAGTTGAAATGAATGGCTGGGTTTAAATTCAGACTTCAGCATTTCAGGTTCTTGTTTTCAGGGCTGACTGATGAAGCTTCAGGTGTTTAGTCATTCAGGTGGGTATCAGGTGAACTTTAGGATTGATGTCGTCGTTGGCTAAGGAATTTTTGTCTGGGAATTTGGAAAAAGTGGCTTAAGTAAAAGTAATTCCATGGAAATTCAGACAGTGGGGTCTCAAGATGATAGTGGTAGTAATGGCAAACAGTCACAGTTTCAGCAGTTAACACGGCAAAATTCAATGTATAGTCTCACGCTGGATGAGGTTCAAAATCAGTTAGGTGACCTGGGAAAACCTCTGAGTAGCATGAACCTAGATGAGCTTCTCAAGAATGTATGGACAGCTGAGGCTAACCAGAATTTTGGTATGGAAACTGAAGGCACAACACTGACCAATCAAACTGCTCTGCAGCGTCAGGCAAGTTTGTCATTAACTAGTGCTTTGAGCAAGAAGACAGTTGATGAGGTTTGGAAAGATATTCAACAGAGCAAAAATGATGGGGAAAAGAAATCTAGAGAAAGGCAGCCTACCCTTGGAGAAATGACATTGGAGGATTTTCTTGTGAAAGCAGGAGTTGTTGTTGATGCATCTACGGATAAAAAAGGCGGTGGATCTGTTACTGGGGTTGATCTAAGTGTTGCGCCTCAGTTTGCACAAGAAGGTCAGTGGATGCAGTACCCACAGCCACAATATCAGCATCCACAACAAAGTATGATGGGGGCTTATATGCCAGCTCAGCCTCTGCCACAGCCTTTAGCTATAGGGGCCACTGCTGTAATGGATGTCTCTTACCCAGAGAACCAGGTGCCATTGCCTTCACCTTTGATGGGAGCATTATCAGATTCACAAGAATCTGGAAGGAAAAGGGGTGCCCCTGCTGACATGGTTGAAAAAATTGTTGAAAGGAGACAGAAGAGGATGATAAAGAACAGGGAGTCTGCAGCGCGGTCACGAGCAAGGAAGCAGGTTAGGTTTCATTTGTTTTTATTTCTCAAATTTGACAGTGATGCTGTTCTTTTTGCATCTCTTTTTTTTTTTCAAATGTTTTATTATCTTCTTTTCTAAATTATTTAGTGACGTGAAAGTTACTTAGAAACAGGCTTACACTAATGAATTGGAGAACAAAGTTTCACGTCTACAAGAGGAAAATGAAAGGCTGAGGAAATGGAAGGTTAGATCTGTCTTATAAGATACTTTCCTGATTCATTTCTATTAATTTGACTATCTTGAAACACCTTTTTGTTTTTAAGGCATAATAGTTGCATTTTTTTGTTCAACCTGTTCTTTGAAGAAAATGATAGACTTTATCTTACTCAAAAATCAAAATTAATATGTTTGTGTTTGTGTTTCCCCATACCTCTTTATTTATTTATGTTTTTTAGTTGATAACCTGTATACGTTATGTCTATATACTCTATTCAAATTTGGGTTGTGGACTATTGAACCATTTTATTAGATTAAGTTCCTTCATTTCCACAGCTCTTGCAAATGTGTACATAACCCTTAAAACTTAAATATGGCCAATTGTTCCTTTAACTTAAGGATTTCCATGATTGATGGATGATTTTAAGCACTTCGACAGCTTAGAGAACTGAGCTTTTTGTCAGTGTGCGATATCAGTTGTATGATATTAATGGTATCACCTAGTTGGGTTGCATTTGTTCTTTGTCAGTTAGATCATGATGTTTATGTTTGTTCCCTTTTCTCATAACCTAAATAGAACACAATATTTGGAGGAAATAGAAATAAAAGTTTATTAAGCCCTGAATGGAACTAAGAGGCAGGCTCCATTTAAATCACATACCTGCTTTCCTTTCCATTATCCTATCATGTAGTACCTGGCAATGGTGAAGTCTTTGCATCCAGCTTGTCGGTTGGTAGGTGCTACCTTAGGTTGCTTGTCGACACCATGAAGTGTGCATGACGTAACACTTTTCATTTATGATAAAACAGTCTGTGGCATTAAAGCAAGGTTTTTAACCATTATCTATGTATATATCCTTGTCTTCTTTTGTGTGTAATAAGTATGTTGAAAACTTCTGATAGAAAACTAGTTTAGCAATTATCTTCCTGTCTGTAACATAAAACCCATTTCCAGTGAAAGGGAAGTGAAAATTTTAGTTGGTGCACTTGTTACCAAGAAATATGTTCACTTTCCCATGCTTGGTATCCTTTAAGATTGTAAGTTATTCAACCTCGAACAAACTTCCAATAGGTGGAGACTGGAGAGACCAACTTGAATATAGGGCCAGAACAGTGTCCAATCTTAACTACCATGGATAACACCAACTAACACTCCCTTTACATATAGACCCAAAACTAATAATTGAGACAATTAAGCTTATCATTTAGATTACAGAAATGAGGGTAGCAAACACTAGCAAAAATGGGGCAACAAAGAATCTTGGATGTGATAGCATGTTAGTGTTCAAAGTAAAACCAAATAGCAAGAGGTTGGGGGGCACCCTGAATATAAGGGCCTAGCAAGCTCTAACTAAACTAATATGGATATACTACTTAATAGAGACCTTTATCATGATGATTTAGGATGAACTGTTTCTTAAAAAGTTGCTAGAGACACTCTTAGATGAATTTTACCAGAAGATATATAAATCTTGCTGTAGGACAGCTTTTTGCCAATCGCATAGTTTTATTTGCTTTTTATTCCATACACAAAGTTGTATTGGAAACTTTGATATCTCTAAAATGAGTTATTAGTTAGGTTTAGTCCTCTAATTTACTTTGTTGTTATTAGTGTGATCAATTTATTGCACAAATTTTGTTTTATTAGTTCCTGATTTAAGGCTTCTACTCCTAGTTGAGAATGCTGCATCTCAGTATCCTAAGTTAAGTTTGATGCATTCTTCAATTTAGCTAGGGTTGTTGGTTTATGAGAATTCAAAGTTTGTTCTGCTTCATTTGATTGGTCCAAAGTAGTGAACCACCATAATCATGTTCTTCATTGGGTTTTAATCCTACCTTTTGCTAAATCCTAATTACTGTTCTCTGAAAAAGTTAAAGAATGCTGCTCATAGCCCAAAAAAAAAAAAAACAACATTTCTGAACCTTCAATCATATCCTCTACCATGCTCAGCCAAATCTGCCATTAGATGTTATTCTCTATCAGATGTTAACATTTCCTATCCTATATTGGTCTTCCTTCGCAAACTCTTAATCTCTGTCTCGAACGCTAAAGTCCCAAATCTTTCATGCAGCCAATCTGTTCATTTGAGTTAGGCTACATCCAACCAAGTTATATTCTTATGTTTTTTAGCGCACAAGGTTGTTGGTGCTGTTCTGTTTTCATTTTTCTTAGTTTTAAGTGTTAGTCTTCTTGTTAATTTTAGAATAGCTGGAATTTTCGGATTATATATATATATATATATATATTTATTTATTTATGTTATTAGGTTTTTATTCTTCTTAGTTTCCAATTTTGAATCTCAACTCTCAATTCCATGCAAAGTGAGGGTACTCAGTAATTCTAAACTTTCACCATCCTACACAAATCCCTCAACCTTGAATCCCTCCTACAAACCCTTATGCTGATCAAACCAATTTACCAACAGACTAAACCTGAGATCCTTAATTTACTGTGCAAAGTACAAGAAACAGCTGCTGACAGCAGCTTTGTTTCCTTATTTTTGTTCTTTCAACCCTTAAATTTCAAACTTTCCCATTTTAAATCCACTGCCAAACTGATGTTTTCTTTCTCATCCAATTAAGCTTTAAACCATACTGCACATTGCACTCTGTACAATCTACTTTTCCTGATTTGGGACATCCCACTCCCTGGAAATATTGAAACATTGAAACTACACTTTCCGTCGATTGTGGAAACTGCTTTCCTTTCCTGGGGGTTTTGGGTTGATAAATGCCTTTATTAATGGACAAAAGGATAAATTGTTGGTTTGCCTTGTTCCTCTCTTTCATTCTTCTCATGCAATTCACCTGTCTAAGCTGACCTAATTTAACTTGCACTTTAAATTGGGCCAATCAACTGAGATTAGAATTTAGAATTTCAGTGATCTTCTAATATGTCTATTTGTATTTTTTCAGAAGTGAACAAATAAAAGCACTAAAGTGGCACCCCTGAATTCTAACCCTATTACAAGGCTAACACCTATTAAAAAGAAAATATTAGTAATCTTGTGATATTGCAACTCTTGGTTCTCAAATTATCAGTTTTGCTGTCAGTAAAAGATGACAAATTGGCATGGGGATGATGTTACATTTTGCGAATTGTATTCTTTCCGATACTGACGATGCTTAGTCAGATTTCCTCTTGTAAAAACAAAATTTTCCCTCTTTTTTTGGTTTGGATGCTATGTCCTCTTGTTTGGTCATCACTCATCATTGTAAGATATAGTTTGCTTTCCTATCACTTGTTATTTTGGTTAGGGAGTAAGACAAGAAGAAATGGTATTGAAGAAGTTTTAATCTTTCCGAAAATCTCTCCTTCAATTCACTTTTGCTTCTTTGTATAGTTTTCATTCATGTTTTCATATATAAATATTGTGACGTGTAATGCATGCATGTTAATATATTTGAAAGTCATATATATATGTACTTTTTATTCATTGGTGTATTATTTTCATTCTTGGTTTCTTATTTTAATATTCTTAGGAGCTGGAGATGCTGCCGCCTTGTGCTCCTCCTCCTGAGCCGAAATATCAGCTTCGTAGAACGTCATCAGCCCCATTCTAACAATTGCCTCGTGGCTAGTGTGAAAATTTTGCATATACTTAAGTTGAGGCATAACTTAAATGAGCGCCACAATCTGTATCTTTCAGAGGCAGCTTTTGTGTGATATGCAGGTTATGGCTGCTTCTTCCTTCTGAGAGGTTTTTCATGCATCTCCTTTTTTACTGTGAAATCAATTCAACTACAAATTTTCATGTTACCTTTCTACGCTTTAGACATTGAGTGTTAAGATAGCACGGTTTTTCCTTAAATGTGTATGTAGTTTTCAACTTTTCCTTCCCCCGCTTGATATGAGCATTTCGCCATTTTGACCAAGTTTATAAAAATAAGAAAGAACACACACATACATATATATTTATATACATATATATAGGTATGTAAGTAATGCATGTAGATCTGGTAATTTGTATATTTGTGTTGTATTTTTTTTTATGTTAAATACATATAAAACATGAAAATAGTTATTATAATTTATGTTAACATGTTAAACACGAAATATATTTTTTATTTTAATATGATGGGAGAACTTATTTATTTTGTATAACCTTAGGGAAAATATTTGTAATTTATTGAAAGTTGGGTCTTAATTTACAATTTTTACAGTGCTTGGTTTGGACATGAAGTTGAAAGAAACTGAAAGATTTGATGCAAAAAGCATTAGAAATGAATCATTTAAATCTATGGTTTTGAGTATAATCAATGATGAGTATGTATGATTTTGACCAATATATGAAAATCACTTCTCATAAAGGGTAAATGACGAAAGAGAAGTTACAGGGCAAGCCTGTATGAGATAAAAAAAAAATTGGTAATTCAAGAAGTATTTGAATTATTTAATAAAAGGATAAAATCAATTTAAAAAGATTTGTGATGAAGTTAGAGATCAAAGAAAAAAATTTTGTTTAAGAATTAACGGGTACTAGGTTTCGGATCACGTTTCGTCGAGGTTTGTTTTTTTTTTATTTTATATTTATAAATTTTTTATAGAATTAATCTCAAAATATAATATATCTTTATATATATATTTGACTTTATGATATAAAAATATATTAATTTTTCATGTTATCAATTTTTTTTAGGTTAAAGAGTTATGTTATTTAGTTTTTTATCCTAATATTTTAAGTCATTAGCAAGATAGATCATGATTCAATTATGTGTAAATTGTTATAAAGATATTTTTAATTCTAAAATCATTTAAAATGTCAAATCTGATTTGGTTTTAAATTGAAATACAAGGGACAGTTTTTATTTATTGTATAGATTCTAAAGATTTTCTTATTTAAGAATGTTCAAGGAAAAACCGATTGTTTCCATATATTTCCATTATAGCAAAAAAGTTTTATTTATTTCTAAAATGTTAATAACCTAATAACAAATGATATTTCAATTATACAAAAAATTAAAATTAAAATTAAAATTTTATCTTATTAAATCATTTTAAATAAATGTTAGAAGAAGCAAATAAATAATCAAGTAAATAAAAAAAAAAAACAAAATCCTAACTAAAGGGTATAATTACGGATTGGATAAAGGTTAGAAGGGGCTCATGACTTCAGTTTTACCTGGAACACCAAAAGACGGAAGAAGATGAAAAAAATTTTAACGGAGAACCCCACAACACGAAAAAAAAAAAAAAGAAAAAAAAATTTAATCATCACTTGCAACCAATCGTAGAGACGCACGTACTTTTCACATAATTGTTTTAAAGTTTCATGTTAAACGTTAAAAGAACAATAAATATTGTGGCAGAAAAAGAAAAAGAGAGATAGTGCTGTGGCAAAATTTGAGAGTTTTGATAGACAAAACAGACGGAAAAGATAAACCCACGCAACCCAATCCAAAATTTCCCATAAAATTATTTTTTTAAGACAGAAATGATCTGTTTTTTCATTATAAGAATAAGGGGACAGTTATAAGTATAAAAAGCCTTCAATTTTTTTTTTTTTTTTGTTTCATTTTTCTTTGTTTTTTCTCCCTTTCTCTCCAGACAAAAAACTCAACCCCAAGGCCGGCAGCCATCGAACCCAGTTCCCGACAATTGGCAGCCGCATTAGCCACTAGTTGCTGCTGGCAATTGGCCTTACTTTTTTTCCCAAAAAATCCTCATTTTCGACACCCTTTTTCGTATTCTAACCTCATATCGTAACGGTTTTTCAGACTGTTAAATAAATTTAAAAGTAAAAAAAAAAATTATCACTAATTTTTTTAATTAAGTGTGATTAATTATTTATTAAAATTTATTTTTTAAAAAAATTTTTAAAATTAATTAAAATTTTGAATATGCAAAACAGGTTGAATTTAAAAATTGATTACGCATAGAAAAAATTAATATCCTTATAACATTAATTTAAAATGATATTAATTAATTATATGTTATTATTTAAATATGACTAAAATGATCTTAATTTTTATATTTAAAATTTGATTTTCTTAATTTTTTTATTGTAAAAAATATATATATTTTTATTTTTTTAGTATTTTTCTATTGTTGAAAAAAAATAAATAAGAACTTTGCATATTGAAAAATTCCTAAAAATATTTCAATACTTTGGTAATATTAATAAGAACTTTCTCATTTTAACCTCGATCATTCATGTTTATCATCAAAATTTATATTTAATAAGTAGATTGTAGAATATGATAAAAATAATATTTTCCAAAATTTATTTTTTATACTAAAATAAGAAATTGTTATTGAAAATTATTATAAATGCTTTAATACATTAACGGCATCTTAAATAAATTTTTTCACCTAAAAATTCTTAAAAATTACTACTCAAACTTCTTTAGAATATCATTTTCAGAAGCTTGTGTTTACCTTTTTTTTATAATTATTAATATTTAAAAGTTATGTCTTAATATAATTGTACATAAATAAATTTATTTTCTCAAAAAAGCATACTCTTATAAATATTTTATATATTTTATAATTTTTTTAATAAAATTATTCAAATTAAAGAAAAAATAAAAATCTTTGTATTGAAATTTTTTTAAAAATATTTCAATATTAATAATTTTTAGAAATCTTTTCTCACCTAATGAATTCTTGTGAATCGTTACTTGAACTTACCGAAATCCCATCATTGGGATTTTTTTTTTAAAATTTTTAGCACTTTTTTTTAACCTACACTATTTAAAATTTTGTAAACAAACAAATAACTTAGTAAACATAAAAATAAGTAAAAGAAAAAAAAATTGCCCTAAAAGAGATTGATCAAAACTGGTCAATAGTTCGAAAGCAATTAAACCAGGTTCAAGCGACATTCGAGTTGCCTAGATTGGTTCACTTGATTCAGAAATAGTTTAAGAGCTGTTCAATAATGCAGATCGGTTCATGAGCGATTCACAACTAAAAACGATTTGTCTGGACCAGCTTAGGGGTGGATAAGCTACTACCAGGGGATGGGTTAGGCACGCAGACTCGGGTTAGGTTGGGTCCAAACGCGGGTCTATTTTTTTTTCAACTATAAAAGACTAATTTTTTTTTATTTCATTTTAAACCTATCTTCTAAAAAAAAAACTCCAAAGGCTCTCAAAAGAAAAGAGTGTTGGTTATCTAAAAACTAGCCAAATAGCTCCACCAATTATTACCGTCGTGTCTTTTTTTAGCCCAAATCTTCATCGAATGTCTTCCTCAACACGTTGTTCATCGATCTAAACTCAGATTTCCATAAAAATGCTTCAAAACCATTACATTTGAGGTTGAAGCTCAAATTTTCAAGTTGTCAAAACCATTTTTACCATCATTTGATTTCCCTTAACTTTGAGTATATTGTTGTTCTTTTCCTTCACTTACTTTTCAATATTTCTGATCTTCCCAAAATCTTGCCAAACCTGAAACCTAAGATTTTTTTTATAAGGTGGCTTTGGGAGCTGAGGTTCCTCCATTCGGGAAGGACAATGATATATTTTTTATTTATTTTTATTGTGGCTGGTTGTAAAAGGGAAAATGTGGGGCTATTTGGTTTGACTGTTTGGTGATCGGTTGAATAAAAGGCTATCTGGGTTGTGTTAAGGTGGTGATGGAAGGCTTGTTGTTAGGTTCTATATGGCGTTGAGGTGTGGTACGCGTGGTGCTCCAGTCTAGGTGTTTGGTGCTTGTATGTCAAAGTGTAGTCTAGTGCTTTCGGGAAAGGATAACTGATGAGAAAATGGTGAGGTTTAGATGTGGTGGAGTCGATGCTGATGAGAGGTTATTTGGGTTGTGTTTGGGGTGGTGATAAAGGGCTTGTTGTTAGGTTCATATGACGTTGAGGTGTGGTCTGTGCGGTGCTCGAGTTTAGGTTTTTGGTGCTTGTGTGTCGAAGTGTAGTCTAATGCTTCTAGGAAAGGGCGACTAATGGAAAAATTGTGAGATTTAGTTGTGGTGGAGCCAGTGTTGATGAGAGGTTAAGTTTGGTGTTGGGGTTGGTGTGGTGGATGGGTTTGGTGCGTGCTGGTGGGATGTAGTTAAGGTTTGGTCCTCCAAGGGTTGTGAATGGCTGGATGTTTAGGGCGATGACTTGGTTCTTAGTTAGTGTGACTGTTGACGAGGAATGGGATGCTTGTGCAGAAGTTGTGCTGGGATGAAAGTTCTGTGCTGGGTAAGGACTAGGCAGTTTGGGGATAGGTTGGGGACTCTTCGGGTAGGTTGATTGGTTTAGGTGAGGAAGGGTGGTAGGGCTATGTCAGGATGGAAAGGCTGTGTTGGGCTGTTAGGGGGCTTGGTCTCAGGTCTATAAAGGTATAGTAGGAGTTTGGGTAGGTGATGGGGTTGTGTTGGGACTGGTGTTAGGCTAGTGAGTGGCTTGATGCTTAAAGTTGGGGATGTTTGGGTGTGGGGTGTGTAAGGGTGTGGTGCTGGGAAAGATGGTGGAATAAGTGTTATGAGGGTCTGGTCTGGTATGTGCAGGGCGCTGGTGAAATACATGCTCTTAGGCTTCCCTTAAAAAATTATTGTTTCCCTCGATCTTTTAATCTGGCCATTTGTAAATAGTCCAAAATTTTTAGCATGACAGAGTAGTGGAGTTGGGATTGGGACTGGTGGAGTACAGAGTAGTGGAGCAGGGTGTTGGGGCGAGGCGTGTAGAGACTAGAACTTGTTTTCTTATCCATTTTTTGTTGTTTTGTTTGTTTTTCTTTACATTTCATTTCATTTTTTTTGTTATTCAATTTTAATTAATTAATAAAGAAATAAAAATGAAATTGGGATTTAAAATTAATCTGGGCCTAAAATTGGAGCTTGAGGCTCGAAAAATTGATTTAAGCCTCTATTGTGCCATCAAGTTTAGATGATTGAATTTTGATTTGAGATTGAGCCAAATTGGACTTTAGGATTCAAACTTTAAATCGGACTAAATTTTAATTCATATTAATGATACAAAAATAATCAATTCAAGATAAGTCCGAAACACATTAATTCAATTACCATGTTCAAATTTGTTCAAATTAAATTATTTGAATGAAACGTAAAAATTGAATAGAAGTCCAATTGATCCAAATTAAATTAGGTTGAACTTCAAATTATGCAGATCAATTTGAAAGTGATTAATTAAGGACAAACCCGAATGAGTTTAATTTAATTAAATCCAATTAAGTTAGCCCAAATTAAAATGTTAAAATCAAATTTAAAAATCAAACAAATTCGAGTTGGGCCAGATAAAATTGAGTGTTTGTAATTACCCTTCTTTGTATATTACTGAGAATCAAGAATATGGTAAAAATATAGATAACAATTTTGTCTGAAGTAATGATTCAAAATTTTTCAAAAGTTTTGTTTTGTTTTATTTTTTGTTTTGTTTTTTTTTTTGTTTTGTTTTTCTCATTTTTTTATTTTTCTTCTTTTTTTTGTCTTGATTATTTTTTTAATTTGATAATTTGAAAACAAATTTAAAAACTCTTTTAAACAAGAACTCAACAACTTTTGAAAATAAAACAAGAGATCAAATCTCGACATCTTTGAATGCTTCTCCAATCAAAGGCATTGAAACTTAGAAAATATAAAGTGTTTTACCCTCAGGTCTTAGAGATTATACTTGAAGGTTATACAAATCTTGACATTTTTGAATGCTCATCCCAATCAGAGGCATTAAAACTTTGAAAATTTAAAATGTTTGCCCAATGGTTTTGGAGATGCCCAGAGGTTTTACAAATCTTGACATTTTTGAATGCTCCTCTTAATTAGATGCATTGAAACTTTGAAAATTTAAAATGTTTTACCCGAAGGTCTTACAAATCTAGATATCTTTGAATGTTATTCCCATCAAAGGCATTAAAATTTAAAAATTTTAAAATATTTTGCCTAGAGGTCTTAAAGATTTAGACCCTAGCTTGATTGGGCTTAGTTTGATCTGGGTGCCAGCTAGACTGGGCTTGATTTTATTTGAGTGTCACCTAGACTGAGCTTAGTTTTCCAGGTAGATTGAGCTTAAATATCATCTAGATACCAGTTAATTTGGGCTAAAGTGTTAGCTAATCTAGGCTTGGATGCCAATTGATATGAGTTTAGGTGCCAGCTAATCTGGGCTAAGGTGTTAGCTGATATGGACTTAAGTACTAACTAAATAGGGCCTAGTTTGATCTAGATGCTAGCTAGATTGGATTTAAGTGTTATCTTGTATCGTATCTCATCTTTTTGATTCATTTTTTCAATAATCCCTTAGCTTTTTGCAAATCCATTTTGACAATCCCTTCGCTCTTTCAACAATTCATTTTGACATTTTAGTTTCTTATCAAACTATTTTTTTCTTTTTCATATCTTTTCATGATAGACTTTTTCTCTCTTTTTGCCCTTTTTTTTGCTATTTTTTTTAATATTTACAAAGTTGACAAACATAATCATGATACAAATATCTATTTTCATCAAATGATGGGAATACAAATGTCAATGCGAATGCAAGATGCAAATACATGTGACTTTTTCATGATGTAAATGCCAATGTTTCTTTCATTTAAATGCCCTTACAAATACTTTTTTTGTTATGCAGATGCAATGATGCAAACATAAATACCTTTTTTATGATGCAAATGTGAATGCCTTGATTATGATACAGACGATGTAAATGCGAATGTTCTCTGTTTAAATTTTCAATTTTTATTTTTTACCAAAAATGATCTTAGTATTTTGTATAAAATGCTTAACTAATCTCCAAACTTTTCTAAAGTAATTACAAAATTACCCCATATAAAGTGTTTTTGTAATCAATGAGAAAAATTAAAAACACATAACTTTCAAATGTCTTACAAATTGATGATTATTATTTGAAATGCTTGTGGATGGAGTGATTGATAATTCGATTTTTTCACTAGTAAGCATATTTCAAGAAAGGCTCAACAATGGTTGCAAGGATTTCTCTTGGGCTTACAAAAAAGATAATTTTTCTAAAATGATTTTCTTCTATTGAGAATATGATACTTCAATATGCGTCGAAACTACCCATTATTTTTTGAAAGAGATTTAGGAAGAGAAAAATGTTAGTTTTTTTTATTTTCACTCTTTGGTGAAATACAAAGTCTTTAATAGGTACTGATCCTTCAAAAGGTTTTGCATCATGACTTTTATTTTGGATAGAACCTTGAAACTTTAAAATTTTTTTGGGGTCTTAAAAGTGGCTCTAGCTCTAAATTACCCTTTTTAGGTTTTCAACTTAGAGCTATATTTTCTAATAATGAAAAATTTGGTAACATCTTGCTAATCAATAATAGATATATACAAATTTTCAAGGACATAGCTTTTTAATTTAAGTATTCACATTTGATCAAAATGAACTTATCAAGGTATGTAATGTAAGCTAAGGTTCAGGGTTATAAAAGAAAGGATAAATAAGCTCAAAATATGTTACTTGGGGTAATTAGGCCAAGAATCTTACGAAGCATTCTTTGGATGAAAAGTCATGTGTCTTTCTTTTTTTACTCTTTTTTTTTTCGAAAAATTTGGCTTTAATTCTAACATTCTTTTTTCCATTATTCTTTCTAGAATTCTATCTTTTTTTTATTTGAAATTCTAACTAAAACTTTATTCATTTTTTACCTCGGATCCTTATTTTTAAGGTACATGTATTTTTTTCTTTACTCTTTTTTGAAAATATCTGACTTTAACTTTAGCAATCTACTTTCTTGAATCTTTGGGATTCTAATTGTAACTTTATTCACTTTTTGCCTCATATTCTTATCTTTGAAGTGCATTTTTTTTCTTTGTTTTTTTTATTTTTAAATTTTTTTAAATATTTGACTTTATTTTTAGTAATCTATTTTTGTGAATTCTTGGGATTCTAATTGAAGCCTTATTCACTTTTTGCCTTGGGCTTTTTTTTGCAAGGTACATGTTAGATGTTCTCAATATCAAACACTTTTCTTGAAGTTAGGCTCTTGAAAATATCCATATTTTATTCTTCAATTTAAAAGACGATCCTTCGCTAGGGTTCATTTTGGAAACAAAAAATTTAATAGGCTCAAATGGATAGTAAGTGAATAATTTTTTATATGCGAAAGATAGAGAAAGATGGCTATTCATCATTTCAAATACGGTCATTTAGTTAGAAAAGCAAATTATTTGAAAAAAGAGACAAAAAACTTCTTTTTATTTTTTATTTTGTTCTTTATTTTTGTGTTGTAACCATAAACCGTTTGTGCGTAATTAATGCCCCATCTTATTTTTCACTCAAAGTTCATATGATGATGAAAATCAAGTTATATGGGATGTCCCAAATTTGATTGCATAGTTCACAAAAGACTCATTTTGGTTCTAAATTGTTTGATATTTTTTGTAAAATGAGGGAAAAAATGTACTAATGCATGAAACAAATTGTCTTAGGTGAGAAGAAATTCTGCTTCTTGTCAATGTGCCTTAAGATGTGAAACAAGGGCTACTTGAGAAAGAAAGTTCAGGTATTTTTCATGTCTACGATCATCGAAAAAATTTAGATGGTTTAATCATATTGGCAAAATTTGACACACATTGAATTATCAATTAAAAATTTAAAATAGTATCTTACTTGACTTATGAAATTCAAAATGAAAATTTCAAAATTGGCCTCTTTTGTTCATTGCCTAAGACAAGATTATGACTAGTGAGTGAAATTATTCAAAAGGATTGAAACAAATGAGTGGCCAAGGAAAAGTGTAAATTTGTTGGATGAGTTTAGTTTTTAATAGTAATCACCAATTACTTTGTAGTAGTAATCACCAATTACTTTGAGATTCTCACCATTTACAAAAACGTATATTTCCCTTTGAAAATGCTTTTTTTTTCTAAAATTTTTTTTGAAGATCTTGAAAATTGCTTATATGAAACTTCATTCTCAAACAATTGTGAATTAATTTTTTTGAATTTACATCACACACGAGTTAGAAAATATAAAAATAATATTTACAAATCAAATCTAATCAATCAATGTATTATTATTTACAAAAATCCAAAAATTAAAAGCCTTTTTTTTTTTTAAAATAGCAACCTACTTTCAAGAATTGATATAAAGCTAGAAAGGCCAAATATTGTTTGTGATCATCAACCATGTTTTTCATGTCCATAATGTTATCTTTCATATTGGGCTTATTCACTTTGAGATGCTCAATCCTATCCTATATTCAAACATTTTGAAGTTTCTACCAAATTTAGATGAAAAAAAGAGTAATTTGAAAAAAATTGGGCTCTATTGAACTTTCTTCCATCATGGTTCAATCATATTGGCAAAATTTGACATATATTGAATTATCAGTTAAAAATTTGAAATAGTATCTTGCCTGATTTTTTAAATTCAAATTGAAAATTTCAAAATTGGCCTATTTTGTTCATTACTTAAGAAAAGATTATTATTTCAATATATCAAATGACGACAAGATTCACAAGTTAAAGTTAATGCTCCTTAAAAGATTATGACCGGTAAGTGAAATTATTGAAAAGGATTAAAACATAAGAGTGGTCAAAAAAATGTGTGAATGTGTTGGATGAGTTTATTTTTTAATAGTAATCACCAATTACTTTGAGATTCTCACCATTTACAAAAATGTATATTTCTCTTTGAAATGGCTCATTTTTTTCCAATTTTTTTTTAATGATCTTGAAAATTGCTTATATGAGACTTTATTCTCAAATAATTGCAAATTAATTTTTTTGAATTTACATCACACACGAGTTAGAAAATATAAAAAATAATATTTATAAATAAAATGTAATCAATCAATGTATTATAATTTATGAAAATCCAAAAATTAAAAGCTTTTCTTTTTTGAAAAATAACAACCTACTTTTAAGAATTGGTATAAAGCTAGAAAGGTCAAATATTGTTTACGATCATCAACCATGTTTTTTATGTCCACAATGTTATCTTTCATTTTGGGCTTATTCACTTTGAAATGCTTAATCTTATCCTATATTCAACCTTTTGATGCTCTTGCCAAATTTAGATGAAAAGAAGAGTAATTTGAAAAAAACTGGGCTCCATCAAACTTTCTTCCATCATGATTTTTTTCTTGCAAAAACTTTAGGACCTTTTTTTTTTTTACCTATAAGGAGCGCTTTTTATTCATTAAATGATGGGATGTTATGAAAATACATGAATGGCATGATGTTTCCATGAAGAATTTGTGAATGTATGTACAATAAAGATGAGGCAGACCTCACTGGAATGCAGTTCATACACCATTAAAGTTTGATGGGAATCATATTTTTTTCACGTATTTTCACTAAGTAAAAAGATATATTTGCATGAAATGAAGTGTATCTATAAGGTGAATACAATGGGAATCATATCATTTTTTGAATATATGTAATGACCCAGTATATGAGTGATAAGACATATATATATGAAATGCATTATATGCATAATAGAAACCATGTGAATGTATATGCATGTAATGCAATGTCCTATTTTATGAGAGACGGTGTGCTTGCATGGAATGCTATTTGTACAATGCACATTTTCTAGAATCATATCATTTATGAATTTGCATGTATGAAATACAATGATATACTACATGAGTAATGGAAAGCATGCATATGATTGATGAAACATACTTATATGAGATGCGCTAACATAATTTATGCATTAGATACAAAGCATGTACAATGCTAATCCAATGAAATTGACACAAACATTTGGGTATGAGATTGAGTGCATGTACTACATCATTATTTTCAAATGTGAAACATGATGGAAATAATCACAAAAAGAATTAAATGAACTACAAATGATAAAATTCAAAATCACAACTCTCTTTTTTATAAATTCCTATAAATGCAAAATTTGAACAAACATTGAACCAATAATATGCCCAAAAAAAAATTATTGGATGTATTTTTTCATTTTAGGTTCCATTGTCGAGACATTTTTGTGAGGCCCACCAGATCACTTGATCAATTTTAAAACTTCTCTTTTTATTTTTATTTTTTTAAAATTTGAGAACATAAAACCAAAATGAATATGTAAAAACTTGATTCTACATTCAAAAGAAAGTTTGAGTTGGAGCAAAAAGGGTAAAATCTTTTTTTTTTCATGTTTTTATGTTTTTATTTATTTAACAAAGAAATTAAGAAAACCTCTTTCTGTTTGCTTCTTCTTTTTTTTTTTGAAAATTTTTTTTTGTATCATTTTTTTGGCTTTGTTGTAAAAAGAAATGATAATTTAAGAAATTTTTTTCTTTTTTTTTTTTTTTCATGTTTTTGCTTTTTATTTGGTTAACAAAAAAGCTTTTTTTTTTTTAATTTCATTTGTGTTTTGTTTGTTTGCTAAAAAAGATCTTTTTTTTTCTTAGAAATTATTTTTTGAAAATGCAAAATTTGGAGAAGTATTAGATGAATCGAACCAAATGTCAAAACAAAAATTTTATTAAAAGAATGTTCCTCTTTTATTTCTCTTTTTTCCTTTTTTTTTTTAAAAAATTAGTTTTATTTATACTAATCTGCATCTAAATAAAGATTGTATTGGATGCTCCTCTTATGCCCTAATCCGGGTAATTTCTACGAAATAGTGGCATGGTTTTACCTAGGATTAGCCCTTATGGTTTACTATATGCTTAGTTTGGATTTAACCATGTTTAAAAAGCTCATAAATTGTTTTTCACTGACATCCATGTAGGATTAGTAAGGCACCTTGATCCTCACCTATTATAAGTTACGAATAGAAATGGTTTAATTTAAGTGAGAGTATTTCACTTACCATTATGGATGCTATCATTTCACAAGAGCATAGATACTCTACTCCTTCCTAAAAGGGACTAAGCTCGAGTATAAAGCTCATGCATGATAAAAAAATGTATCATCATGTGTGTGAGAGAAAGTGACATCGCAATTTCTATCTTACATACCCTACAATTTATTAATAATAATATATATATAAAATAAATAATGGTCAAATGACATAATTTAAATGAAATGCATGCGAATGTTTTATTATTATCATTATTTTAAAAAATTAAAAAAAAAAATTTAAAGTTAAATACCAATTAAGACCATTAAATCAAAATTAAGGATAACATATAATTAATTTTTGGCTTGACTTTCTAAAAAAATTCAATCCCTAGTTAAGTTGCTAAGTTGTCATAACGACAAATTTGAAAATAAAAAAAGAGTATTCACCAATCTTTTTTTAGCTAAGTACAATTTGCTACCTATTAAAACTTATCTTTTTAATAAAATTTTAAAATTAATTAAAATTTATTAAAAAAATAATTTTTGAGTCTGCAAAATAGTTTGGGTTTCAAAATCGATTATGTGTAGGGAAAGATTAACATTCTCACAGCACCCGTTTAAAATAGTACCAATTATTTATGTTTTATCCTTTAATTACGAATAAGATGATTTTAATTTTGGTATTTAAAATTTAATTTTTTTAATGTTTTTATTGTAAAAAAAATATTTTTATTTCATATTTTTAGTTTTTTTTTATTGTTGAAAAAAATAAATAAGAACCTTGCATATTGAAAAGTTCTTAAAAATATTCTTATACTTTGGCATTATTAATAGGAACTTTCTCACTTAAAGAATTCTTAAGAATTTTTACTCGAAATTCTAAAAAATTATATCATCAATGGTCTATATTTATCATCAAAATTTATATTTAATAAGCAAATTGTAGAATATGATATAATATTATTTTCTAAAATTTATTTTTATACTAAAACAAGAAATCGTTATAAAAAATTATTCTAAATACACTAACATATTAACGATATCTTAGATAAATTTTTTTACTTAGAGATTTCAAAATAATAACTACTTTGACTTTTTAAAATCTCATATTTGGAAGCTCGTGTTTACCTATTTTTTATAATTATTAATATTTAAAAGTTATGTAATAATATAATTGTACATAAATAAATTTATTTTCTCAAAAAATGCATACTCTTATAAATATTTTATATATATTTTTATTTTTTTAAAAAAAATTATTCAAATTAAAGAAAAAAATAAAAATTTTTATACTGAAAAGAGTTTCTAAATATTCCAATATTTTGATAATTTTTAAAATTTTTTTTTATCTAAAAAATTTTTAAGAATCGTTACTCCGACTTTCTAAAAATCTATCATCATGATTTTTTTTTTAAATTTTTTTAGCATTCTTTTTTTAAGTTACACTATTTAAAATTTCTTAAACAAACAAATAACTTAATAATAATATAAAAAAGTAAAAGAAATAAAAAAATTACCATAAAAAAATCGATCAAAACTGGTCAACAGTTCGAAGGTAGTTTAACCCGATTCAAGCGAGGTTTAGGTGGCCTAGATACAGTTCACTCGATTTAGAAGTGGTTCAAGAGTTGCTCATGAGATGCAGACCGGTTTAGGAGCGGTTCATAGCTAGAAGCGATTCGTCAGGATTAGCTCAATGGTGGATAAGTTACTGCCAGGGGATGGTTCAAGCGTGTAGACCCTGGTTGAGTTAGGTCCAAGCACGAGTCTCTATTTTTTTTTTCAACTATAAAAGACTACGTTTGTTTTTTCTCATTTCATTTCAAACCTATCTTCTTAAAAAAAAAAAAAAACCTCCGAAGGCTTTCAAAAGCCAAGAGTGTTGGTTACCCAGAAATCGGCCAGACATCTCTAACGATCAATGGTGACAAGCATCCGCTGCTTGTCACTATCAGTCACTGTCATTGGCATCCTTTTTTACCCCAAATCTTTATTGAATGTCCTCCTCAACGCGTTGTTCATCGATCTAAACTCAAATTTCCACAAAAATGCTTATAAACCATTAGATCTGAGGTTAAAGCCCAAACTTTCAAGTCGTTAAAACCATTTTTGCTGCTGTTCGATTTCCCTCAACTTTATTGTTGTTCTCTTCCTTCAGTTCCTTTTCAATGTTTCTGATCTTCCCGAAATCACGCCAAACCCAAGTTTTTTTTTTTTATTTTGCTGAATCTGATAATTTTTTTTACAGGGTGGCTTTGGGCGCTAAGGTTCCTCCATTCAGGGAGGACTATGATATATTTTTTATTTTTTTTCTTTTTTTTGGGTTGTGGCCAGTTACAGAAGGGCAAAACTGAGGCTGTTTGGTTTGACTGTTTGGTGATTGGTCAAGTAGGAGGCTATTTGGGTTATGTTAGGGTGGTGATAGAGGGCTTGTTGTTAGGTTTTATGTAGCGTTAGGGTGTGGTGCGCACGGTGCTCGAGTCTAGGTGTTTGGTGCTTGTGTGTCGAAGTGTAGTCTAGTGCTTTTGAAAAAGGGTGGCTACTAGAAAAATGGTGAGGTTTAGATGTGGTGGAGCCGTTGTTGATGAAAGGCTGAGTTTGGTGTTAGGTTTGGTGTGGTGGATGGGTTTGGTGTATGCTGGTGGCATGTCGCTAAGGTTGGTTCTCCAAGGGTTATGAGTGGCTTAGTGTTTGGGTTGGTAACTTGGTTCTTAGTTGAGGTGGATGGTGACAGAGAATGGGGTGTTTGTGCAATGGCTGTGCCGAGATGGTGAGTCTGTGCTGGGTGGAGCTAGGGCTCATTGAATGGGTCTTTAAGGGTTTGGGTCAAGCAAGGATTGGGTCATTTGAGGATAGGTTGGGGACTCCTTTGGTAGGATGATCCGGTTAGGTAAGGAAGGGTGATGGGGTCGTGCCAGGAAAGAGGGGCTTTGCTAGGCTGTTGAGGGGCTTGATCTCGGGTCTATGAAGGTATAGTAGGAGTTTGGGTAGTTGCCAAGTGTCATGAGCCAACCTTGTATAAAGCCATGACCGGGACTTAGGTTACCATGAGGCACCCATGTATAGGGCCATGGCCGGGTAGACTCCTTGTGTTAGGAAAAGTGTCCCCATTTCAAACATTGTAACGGTTACTGGTAGCATAGCTCTAAAATCTCTAAGGCTCTTTAGGGGGGGTGAGCCGACAGGGTATTGTTGGGCTGTCTCACCGGGTGCTATGCGAGCTTATGCCACCCACCATGGGCTGCCCCCTTGGCCCTGGTGATGGTGGGAGGTCCCGATGTATGATTCCCGATTTTAATGAAATTCACCTCTATTGAATGCCCGATTGTTGCCTCGATGTGTTTCTTTTCTTTCTTGATGTGAATGTGCCTTGTTGTGTGTATGGATGAGATTGACCTTGATATATTGTGCCTTATTGTGAATGCTTGAGACTAACCATGGTTTATGGTTATTTGTTCAGATCTCGATCTATTGAAGGCTGACTTGGGTGGAAGCGTCCATTCAAGTGCCACGCGGGCTAGTGCTTGTTGAGAGAAAGCTTAGTCCGTGACACGTGGTATCAAAGCACGGTTGAGAAGTGCTAGAGAAATGGATGAGATGGCCACAAGTGATGGACCGGATCATCAGCAGAGAATTGAGGAACTTGAGGCCGTGGTGGCCGCAATGAAAACTCATATGGTGACAAAAGATCGAGTGAGGGAGATCGAGACAACCCAGCGGGAGTTGTCCGATACTCTCCACAATGTGAGCGAAGAGGCTAGAGATGCCTTGAACATTCTCCAAAAGGAGTTTGAGGAGCTCAGGGCCTAGATGAGCATCCTACAAATGACGGTGGCCAGTTCGGGTTCGAGCTCGATGGATAGGGGACAAAGGCCCAAAGTGCCAGAGCCTCGGTGCTATGAGGGGGCAAGGGATGCTAAGGAACTTGAGAATTTCCTGTTTGACATGGAACAATACTTCCGAGCTGTACACACAAGTTCTGAGGAAGACAAGGCGACAATGGCATCGATGTACCTCGTAGGGGATGCCAAGTTGTGGTGACGCTCCAAGTTTGTCGATGACGAGTGCCCGATTAAGACTTGGACGGATCTGAAGAGAGAACTGAAAAACCAGTTTTTTTCGAAGAATGTGGATTATATGGCTCGAAAGAGACTTCGAGAGTTGGTGCAAACCGAAACGGTGCGAGAGTTTGTGAGAAACTTTTCTACCCTGATGCTGGATATTTGGGACATGTCCAAAAAGGACAAGTTATTCCATTTTATTGAGGGCCTCAAGCCGTGGGCGAGGACAGAGCTACAGAGGCAAAGAGTGCAAGATGTGGCGACGGCCATGGTTGCAGCGGAACGTCTTCATGATTTTAATGATGGCTCGTTAAAAAGGAAGAACCCTCCACCAACTGGCAGTAGCTCTAATCTTGGGAGTGGGGGAAAGATAACTAGGTTGGACCGACCCTTCAATTGGAGATCAGACAGGAGGTCCTTTGGGCGAGATAGCACCCAGCCTAGGACAAACAACGCAGGGATTTTCAAGCCTAGGCAACCGCTAGCTTGCTTTCTTTGCAAGGGGCCGCATCGAGTGGCTGAGTGCCCGCACCGAGGAGCCTTTAATGCCTTAAGGACCTCATACCAAGAGTCTGCAAAAGCGCCAGAGAGCGTTGAAGAAGCTGAAGAGGAGCCAGCCAGGATGGGCTCAATAAGGTTCCTCAGTGCCCTTCGTACCCAATTGAACACTATAAAGAAAGAGCAAAGCAGAGGCTTGATGTACGTGAACTTGACGATCAATGGAAAAACCACCAAGGCCATGGTGGATACGGGTGCAACCGACACTTTCATCACACCAGAAGAAGCAAAAAGGTATGGTCTTCAGATTAGTAAAGACTGTGGGCGAATGAAGACGGTCAATTCGCCAGCCTTTGCAATCAGTGGAAGCTCGAAAAGTGTGACAACCCGATTGGGGCCATGGGAAGGGAAGGTAGACTTCACAGTCTCCCCCATGGATGACTTTGATGTCGTTCTGGGATTGGACTTCATGACGTTGGCTCAGGTGATCCCTATCCCCGCTGCTAGCTGCTTGTTGTTCTTAGGAGAACACCCATGTGTGGTGCCAGTCAATATCTTACCAAAGAGTGGGAAGAAAATGATTTCGGCTTTGCAATTCAAGAAAAGGGTAAAAAGAGGGGAACCCTCTTTTGTGGCCATGCCGATCTACAAAGAAGGGTCGAAAGTAGAACCAATACCCAATGGCGTGAAGAAAGTGTTAGAAGAATTCAGAAAGGTGATGCCAGAGATGTTGCCCAAGGTTCTACCCCCTCGACGAGCAGTAGACCACGAAATTGAGCTCCTCCCAGGGGCAAAACCCCCTGCTAGAGCTCCCTATCGCATGGCCCCGCCAGAGTTGGCCGAGCTGAGAAAACAGTTAGATGAGTTTCTACAAGCCGAGTTCATCCGACCATCAAAGGCTCCTTTCGGAGCGCCAGTGCTATTCCAGAAAAAGCATGATGGGAGTTTGCGCTTATGTGTTGACTACAGGGCTTTGAACAAAGTCACCGTAAGAAACAAATATCCTATCCCGCTCATAGCAGACTTGTTTGATCAATTGAACGGGGCCAAGTACTTCTCCAAACTGGACCTGAGATCGGGATACCATCAGGTCAGAATCCTCGAGGGAGATGAGCCGAAGACCACTTGTGTAACACGGTATGGTGCATTGGAATTCCTTGTTATGCCTTTTGGACTAACCAATGCTCCTGCCACATTTTGTACACTGATGAATCAGGTGTTTCATGACTACCTAGACAAGTTTGTAGTCATTTATTTAGACGATATAGTGGTATATAGCTCCACGTTGGAAGAACATCAAGAACACCTGCGCCAGGTATTTCAAAGGTTACAGGACCACCAGTTATATGTAAAAAGGGAGAAGTGTGCATTCGCTCAGACCCAAATCCATTTTCTCGATCACATTGTCAAACGTGGCCACATCCGAATGGACATGGAAAAGGTCAGGGCCATCAAAGAGTGGACGATACCGAAGAATGTTAGTGAGCTCCGCTCCTTTTTGGGACTAGCCAACTATTATAGAAGGTTTGTGGAAGGGTACTCTCGTAAGACCACGGCCCTCACGGAGCTATTGAAGAAGGAACATAAATGGTGTTGGACGAACGAATGCCAAGAGGCCTTTGAGGGATTGAATGATGCTATTATGAAGGATCCCATCTTAGCTCTCCCTGATATTGAAAAGCCTTTTGAAGTCCAGAAGGATGCATCAGATTTTGCTATTAGAGGTATGCTTTTACAACAACATCACCCGGTAGCATTCGAAAGTAGGAAGCTAAATGAAGCTGAAAGGAAATATACAGCCCAGGAGAAAGAGCTCCTTGCGGTGGTTCATTGCTTGAGGACTTGGCAGCATTACTTATTGGGTTCGCACTTTGTCGTGAAGACAGACAACACAGCCGTTAGCCACTTTCTCACCCAACCAAGACTCACGACGAAACAAGCTAGGTGGCAGGAATTTTTAGCTGAGTTCAACTTTTGTTTTGAGCATACCGCGGGAAAGACTAATCAAGTGGCGGATGCCTTGAGCAGGCGGCCAGAGTTAGCGGCCCTCAGAAGAATGGCCCCAATGGCGGCTAGCAGAGCCACTACAGGCATCCATAAGTTGATTGGAGATCATTTAGGGAAAGACCTGCAAGCCTGTGCCATTTTGAAGCTAGTGGAAGAAGGGAAGTCCAAACATTTCTGGAAAGAAAATGGGGTCTTGTGGATCAAGGGACCTCGAGTCTTTGTGCCAAGAGCAGGAGGTCTGAGACAGATGCTGATGAGGGAGTGTCATGACACCCCATGGGTGGGACATCCGGGCTGGCAGCGCACATTGGCGTTATTGAAACAAGGATATTATTGGCCTCAAATGCGACAAGATGTGATGGAATATACGAAGACGTGCCTCATTTGCCAACAAGATAAAGTCGAGAAGAGGAAACCTGCAGGTATGCTTGAACCATTATCGGTACCTACCAAACCGTGGGAAAACATCTCCCTCGATTTCATCTCGAGCCTACCCAAGGTTGGCGATCTTGGAGCTATCTTGGTGGTGATTGATCGGTTCTCTAAGTATGCCACATTCATTCCCGCTCCCAAGTACTGTACAGCGGAGGACACAGCTCGACTATTGTTCAAACATGTGGTCAAGTATTGGGGCCTCCCCCAAAACATTGTCAGCGATAGAGATCCTAGATTCACGGGGTCCTTTTGGAGAGAACTTTTCAAGATTTTGGGGTCCCAACTCAACATCTCCTCGAGCTATCACCCTCAAACTGATGGCCAAACAGAGTGGTTCAATGGATTGTTAGAGGAATACTTGAGGCATTTTGTCCACGCCAACCAAAAGAACTGGCCCTCATTATTAGACGTTGCTCAACTCTGTTTTAATTCCAACAAAAGCTCTTTCACTAACAAGAGCCCATTTGAGGTGGTCACCGGACAATTACCAAGGCTACCCCACACTTCCTTGGAACAATATGGAGGAAAGAATCCCAGAGCATTCAACCTCAGCAAGGAGTGGAAACAAAACACGGAGATTGCACAAGCCTACTTAGAGAAAGCGTCGAAACGGATGAAGAAATGGGCAGACAAGGGTCGTAGAGCTCAGCAATTTCAAGTTGGAGATTTGGTTCTTGTTCGATTAGTCCCTGAACAAACCAGGTTCTTGAAGAAGAGAGATCGTAGATTGGTGCGCAAATACGAAGGTCCAGTAAGGGTCCTTTCCAAGGTGGGGAATGCTTCTTACAAAATTGACCCTCCAAAGTGGATGAAGGTGCACCCAGTATTTCATGTGAGCAACTTGAAGCCATTCCATGCAGATCCTACAGATGCTAGTCGAAGAGAGCCAACCAGAGCCGCCATCACCATGAAGCCACCCTCAGAGCGTCGAGTCCAAGAGATCTTAGCTGACAGGGAAACCAAGATATCTCGAAGACTAGTTCGGGAGTACTTAGTAAAGTGGGAGGGACTAGGCCTAGAAGAAACCAGCTGGGAGAGAGAGCACGACCTCCAGAGATTTCAAAGGAAGATTGAAGAATTTCAAGCCAACAAGTCGACGAGGACGTTGATAGAATAGGTGGGGGAGGATGTCATGAGCCAACCTTGTATAAGGCCATGACCGGGACTTAGGTTGCCATGAGCCACCCATGTATAGGGCCATGGCCGGGTAGACTCCTTGTGTTAGGAAAAGTGTCCCCATTTCAAATATTGTAACGGTTACTGGTAGCATAGCTCTAAAATCTCTAAGGCTCTTTAGGGGGGGTGAGCCGGCAGCGTATTGTTGGGCTGTCTCACCGGGTGCTATGCGAGCTTATGCCACCCACCATGGGCTGCCCCCCTGGCCCTGGTGATGGTGGGAGATCCCGATGTATGATTCTCGATTTTAATGAAATTCACCTCGATTGAATGCCCGATTGTTGCCTCGATGTGTTTCTTTTCTTTCTCGATGTGAATGTGCCTTGTTGTGTGTATGGATGAGATTGACCTTGATATATTGTGCTTTATTGTGAATGCTTGAGACTAACCATGGTTTATGGTTATTTGTTCAGATCTCGATCTATTGAAGGCTGACTTGGGTGGAAGCGTCCATTCAAGTGCCACGCGGGCTAGTGCTTGTTGAGAGAAAGCTTAGTCCGTGACACCAAGGCTGTGCTAGAATGGAGGGGCTGTGCTGGGACTGGGGCTAGGCTAGTGACGGGCTTGGTGCTTAGAATTGGGGTTGTTTGGGTGTGAGGCGTGCAAAGGTGTGGTGCTACGAAAGATGTTGGAAATGGGTGCTAGAAGGGTCTGGCCTGGTGCGTGTAAAACATTGGTGAAATGCATGCACTTAGGGCCTCCCTTCCCAAAATTGTTGTTTCCCTCGATCTTTTAATTTGTCCTTTTGTAAGGTAGTGGGGCAGGTGTTAGGGCTGAGTGTACAGAGATTAGAACTTGTCTTCTTGTCCATTTTTTGTTGTTTTAATTGATTTTCATTTCATTTTTTTTGTTATTCAATTTTCAATTAATTAATAAAAAAATAAAAATAAAATTGAGATTTAAAAATTAATTTAAGCCTAAAATTGGAGCTTGAGGCTCGAAAAATTGATTTGGGACCTTTTGGGCCATCAGATCAGAATGATTGAATTTTGATCCAAGATTGAGTCTAATTGGATTTTAGGATTTAAATTTTAAATTGGATTAAATTTTAATTTATATAAATTATTCAAAAACAATTAATATAAGATAAGTTCGAAACTTATTAATTTAATTATTACACTCAAATTAGTTCAAATTAAATTATTTGAATCAAATGTAAAAATCATAATAAAAATTGAATTGATTCGAATTAAATTAAGTTAAATTTTAAATTATGTAATTGATTCGAAAATTATTAATCCGAAACAAACTTAAATGAATTTAATTTAATTATATTCAATTACATTAGCCCAAATTGAAATATTAATTTTAAATTTAAAAATTGAACAAATTTAAGTTGGGTTAGATAAAATTAAATGTTTACAACTCAATTTTTTTTCAAAGCATACTCGTTCTGATTCCTCTTCCATTCTCTAATATCAGTTTTTTTTTTTTTTTTAACATTTATGAATAGGCCTAGATCTAAAAATGAAAACCGTAACTTAAAACTAGAATCAACCTCCTTCCGCATATCTTAAGTTTTCAGTTCTTAGTATGTCTCTCCTTTTCATTTAGCCTTCCTACTCAACAAATACCTAGTCCTAAAACTATACTAAAATATCAATGATTCGCCTTTAAATTATAAATTAAAAAAAATTATACTAAAATATGTAGTTAATAAAATTGCTATTATAAAAATAAAACATAACAATTGCACAAATAAAAACAATAAGTAAAACCTCACTGAACTTACAAAATAAATAGTAAACAATACTACAAAATAAATTTCTTATAAGATAATAAAGATAAAATTATAGTAAAACAAAGTTGGAGTAATAAAAATATTACTATACAGAATAAAAAAATATTTTAAATAAATAAAATACATTTATTAAAAAACACATGGTGATTTTTAAACCCATCCACGTGTCAAAAATATAAGCTATCAATATTGGACTATTTTTTTTTTTATCAAAAGGTTTGGCTTTTATATATTTACTAGTTTTAAGCTTGTGTTATGCATGGAGTAATAGCATTGGATAAGCAAACAACTATAATTTTTGTTATATATAACATTATTAGTTTTAAAAGAATTGCAAGAGTAAAATATTGGAAAGTCTGTATTGACATTACAAGTATATGGCTACATTTAACATACCCACTTTTTTTTACAACGTTGGAAAGTTAAATTTTGATTTCTATCAAATATTTAAGAATATTTTGTAATTTCAAAATTTTAAGGTCAAGAAAATTGCTATTTTTTTCAATTTAAAAAATTAATTGTCAAATACTACTTATTTGAACATTTAAAGTTTTATATTTGTGTTATGCACGAGGCAAGTATATCTATAATAATTTTTGTAATATAACATAATTTCAAATTTTAATATAATTACAATTTTAGAGAACAATGTACATTTTATTTTCATGATTACAAAAATATTAATAATGGTTGATAAAAATAAGTCACCCTAAATACTTTTTTTATCTCATTTTATTTACAATTTAATGAATAACCTTAATTTGATTATTTAAAATAAAACTATAAAAGTACAAAATAAAAAAAGTGTAATATAGATTTTTTTTTCTCATTCAAAAAGATAATTTCATTCATAAAATAAAAGGATTACCAAACTTAAAGAATTTCACCAAAAAAAGGCTCTAATGCATAAATAAAAAACTAATTGTAACAACAACTAATAATACATTCAATCTAATTTGTCAAATATATATACACACAAACAATCTAATTAAACTACCATCTTTGTTAAAGAATTAGTAATATGGTTTGCTACTTTGCTTCTCTGCAGGTATATAGGTAAAATCAACAATTCTAATTTTACATATAACAATTAAAAAAGTATTCTGCTCTTTCTAAGGTCATGAATGTGTGTTGAAATCTAGGATATATTTGTCACTTTAAATCTAATATCATATATATTTACCTATTTTTAAGGGGACATAGAAATAATTAATTAAATAAAGTTATTTAAAAAAAATCAATGTGAAAAAAATTTTGATATTAATTGTTGTAGTATTAATATATTAAATTTAAAACTTAATTGTACATATAGTTTCTTCTAATGGGTGAAAGGGTTGTGTGTGTGTCTATATATATATATATATGAAGGAGTTGAATTATATTAAAACCAAACTATTGGCATTTTTATTTCAACATTGTGTGTGTTTTTGTTATGAATTGGTGGCATATCAATATGTTATCTTACAATATCTATCTATCTATCTAAAAAAAAAAATCAAGATGTTTATCTAAAAAAGAAATATAGAAGAATATAAGAGATTGGGTATAAAAGTTTCAATTATATAGTTTTAGTATTTCTAAAATTTTAGGACTTGTTAAATAAAATAAGTGACAAATTTCACAAAATTGAGGAATTTGTTTCATTTTATCAGATTTTTAAAAATTACAAACTAATCCCCCTTACATCATTTAAAACTTTATTCATTGAGAACTTCTAAAATAATTTTTTCATTTTTAATTGAAAACAAGACATATTTAGCCGGATTATAATTAACTATATCATTTTGAGTCAATTTTACTTACAATACAATATATGAGATTCTTTATGATTTGACTTTCAACCAATATATAGTCGTCCAACATGATAGTATCCAAATTAATTAATCGTCCTTAGCATTTGATAGTAAAACCTTACAAATCAACATAATTTTATCGAGTAACCTCCTAAAATAAACCAAAATTATCAAGTCTATACTAATTAATACATCACAAAAGAAAAGAATTTTTTAAAAATATCACATTCACACGTATGTATAAAAAAATCAAAGATTCACCTTTAAATTATAAATTAAAAAAGAAAAGAAAAAACTAAAATACACAGTTGATAAAATTATTATTTTAAAAATAAAACTTAACAATTGCACAAATAAAAAAAAAAAAAAGTAAAACCTCAATAAACTTACAAAAGAATAGCAAGTAAGACTACAAAATAAAATTTTCATAAGATAATAAAGATAAAATTGTAGGAAAACAAAGTTGAAGAATGGTCAAATTTGATTTGCTTAATATTCGTATTTGAAAAAAATTTGTATTTATAATACTTTCAAGAAACATTATTATAAATGTATTAAAAAGTTATTCGTTTTAGCCGTCTAATGTAATATAGTTATAGATTTAATTATTCCTTAAAAGATAAAAATTTTTTGTGGTTCTTTTTTATATAGATTTTTTTTGGTGTTGATTTTGCTAATTTTTTTTATTTTTTATGAAACTTTTGAATTATTTTTATTTTTATTATGATTAATAACTAAAATAAAATAATAATAATTATTATTAAATAAAAACGAAAACAATTTTAAAAAATACTTTCACACGACAAAATAGCTCCTCCAAAGAGCTAACTTTTAATAATCACATTTAAAAATTTTTAAAAATTCAAAATCTTACGCTCATTTTTGTTACCAGAATCTAGTGATCTGTAGAAAGACAAAAGAATTATTTGATTGCAGCTCACTAAACCTATACCTCATCCCCACGTAGCTCATCAAAGTTTAGGTTGTACAAAAAAAAAAAAAAAAAAGTCACACTATTAAGATTCTTAGATGTATAATGAGATTAATTGTAGTTAATTGTAGTAAAATTAAAATAATAATAAAATTTATTCGGTTATGATTAAAAAAAATTATTATAATTATGATTTAAAAAAAATTTAATGAAAATTTTATATTAAATAAAATTTATTAAAATTAATATTTACATTCAATTAATGATACAATAATTTCAGCCCTCGGTGCAATAAATTCTAAATAGGCATTGAAAAGTAGTATAAAATATAATCAGTCAAGGATTATTAAAATTTAAAGACAAAATGCTGACGTGGATCCATATTTTTGCTTTCTCCTTTTCGTTATTCTCTAATTTCTTTGTTTCTTTTTTCTTCTTTGTCTATTTCATTTTTGAAAAATTATTTATAATTGATATTGGAGTATTTGATTTTACAAGTGAAATTAAAATAATAAAATAAATATTATTTTTTTAATTAATTTTTTTAATTTTTAAATATATATTAAAAAATATATGTCACAATTTTCATATGTGAAATTAAAAAATTTCATTATCAATATATTTGATAATTCTCTTTATTTTCAAGCTGTTCCTTTTGTTTTTCTCCCCATTGTTTCTTCTTTCTTCACAACTCTGTTTTGCTGTGCTTTTTTAAACTTTGCCAATGCATGTCTCTCTCCCTTTCCGTCACCTTCTTGATAGTTGTTTTTGACATCATTCACCCCCATAAAGCATCAAAAGTCCCGTAAACCCAAAACCTCACGGACAATTTTAGCTGATATTTTAGAATCTAATTTACAAGGTTTTATTTTGTTGTTAAGAAACAAGGATCAGTGTCAATGCCGGCAATCTAGCATGAGAAGAAGAATGGGAAGTTAGTGAAGAGTCTAAAAATGGAGTGTGTGTGCATTCTGGAAAAGTAGAACAAGAAAAAACAAAATAAATGTGGTAGAAAAAAGAAAATTTTGGCAAAAAAAAAAAAAAAGGAAAATGGGTCCAATTAGTCATACGATCAGCATTTAGTCCTTGGAATTTTTAGGGATCTTTTTGATGGAATGACTAGATTTGATACAATTTCTTAGTTAGGTGACTTATGTGGCACAAATTAAACTTGAATGACCTGTAATCAGTTATTAACCTGTTGTGAAATTTATTTACCCAAGCGATAGAATAAAACTGAAACCAAAAGACATTGCCTTAAGTCTGGCCGAAGCACTTCCAATTAAATACCAAAAAAAAAAAAAAGGAAAAAACTCACTTTGAAACCAAAAAGGTTGTTGCAACAAAGCTTGCCATCTCTCTCTCTCTCTGGCAGTCAGTCTTCTCTTCTTCCCTTCATGATTTTCGCCTTTCCAACAGGTAATCATCCCTTTTCTTTGTGTTCCTTTGTAATATGAGAGTTTCTTCCTTTTCTTTGTATTCAAGAGATAAACATAGATCTCTTTGTCACCATTTCCTCTTTGTATCACTGTTTATTTCTTATATATATATATATATATATATATATATATATATATATATTTCATAACAAAGTCAAGGGTGGGAAAAAATGAAATGGGTATCTCCTTTGTTTTATTTTTTTTAAACTAAATCTAAAAGGCTTGATTTTTGTGTAATTTTGTTTCATGTAGGACATTGGTTTTGTGCATGAACAAGTAAGGATGGAGAAAAATGAAGTGGGTATTTCCTGGTTTTGAAGAAAAAGGGGAAATTTTTGGTTGAAAGGCCTGATTTTTTGTGTAATTTTGGTTCACGTAGGAGCTTGTTTTTGTGCATAAACAAGTTAAGGTGGGATAGAACTGCAGTGGATATCTCTTGGTTTTGAAGAAAAAAAAAGGAACTTCGGTTGAAAGGCTTGATTTTTGTTTGTAATGGAAGGAGGGCTAGGTGGAAACACTGTTCCACCAAATTCATGTGATAAATCTAAAGTTTTGGATGTAAAACCACTACGTACCTTGATTCCTATATTCCCGGAGGCGTCTGATGGTCCTCCTTTTGTTTGTGTGCCTCCTAATGGCCCTTTCCCATCTGGGTTTTCGCCATTTTTCCCGTTTAGTGGACCACAAGGATCCCGATCTACACCTGACATTAACCAAAATGGCTTCAATTCAACTCCTCAGCCGATTCGGTCATTTAGAGCAGAACCATCAACTTCTAATGGCCAAAATGTGTCATATGGCAGTCATAAACTCAAATCAACTAGGTCAAGATCCGTTAAAAAGAAAGCCAAGAGGAGCAAATATTCCGAGTTTGCGTTAACTGCTCTTACTAATTTCAATCCTGGAATTAGTTTATCTGAACGAGATGATGGTAACAGGGAATTGGTTGAAAATGTGCTTTTGAAGTTTGATGCACTTAGGAGAAAGCTTAGCCAAATGGAAGATGCGAAGGAATCACATTCTGGGATTGTTAAGCGTGCAAACTTAAAAGCTGGCAACATAATGTTGAGCAAAGGGGTGCGGACTAATATGAAAAAGAGAATTGGGGTTGTTCCTGGTGTTGAAATTGGGGACATTTTCTTCTTCCGGATGGAGTTGTGTTTAGTGGGCTTGCATTCTCAGACCATGGCTGGGATTGACTACATGGTTATCAAGGATGATTTAGAGGGAGAGCGATTGGCTTTAAGCATTGTTTCATCTGGAAGGTATGATGATGATGCTGAAGATCCTGATGTTTTGGTATATAGTGGTCAAGGTGGGAATGCCAGTAGAGATAAAGAAGCATCTGATCAGAAGCTTGTGAGGGGCAATCTTGCTTTGGAAAGGAGCTTGCAACGAGCCAATGAAGTTAGAGTCATTCGGGGTGTGAAGGATGATCTCCATCAATCATGTAAGGTCTATGTATATGATGGGCTTTACAAGATCCAAGAGTCATGGATGGAGAAAGGGAAATCAGGTTGTAATATGTTCAAGTATAAATTGGTAAGGATCCCTGGGCAGACAGATGCTTTTGCTACTTGGAAATCCATTCAGAAGTGGAAAGAAGGTCTGTCTTCAAGGGCTGTACTTATTCTTCCTGACCTCACTTCAGGTGCGGAAAGCACACCTGTTTCACTTGTAAATGAGGTTGATGATGAAAAGGGGCCTCCTCATTTCACATATTCCTCTACTGTCAAATATCCAAAATCATTCAAATTAGTGCAACCTTCTTTTGGCTGCAATTGCCGTGATGCGTGCCAAGCAGGAAATTCTAACTGCTCCTGCATTCAAAAAAATGGAGGTGATTTCCCTTACACTGCCAATGGGATTCTAGTTTGTGGAAAACCCATGATATATGAATGTGGTCCCTCATGCCTTTGCTTTCGTAACTGCAAAAACAGAGTTCTACAGACTGGTTTTAAAGTTCACTTTGAAGTTTTTAAGACCAAAGATAGGGGTTGGGGTCTGCGGTCATGGGACCCTATTCGTGCAGGTACATTTATTTGTGAATACGCAGGTGAAGTTATTGACAAAATTAAGGCCAGGCAGGATGGGGGAGATGGTGAAAACAATGAGTATGCTTTTCATACAAACCGTCTGTATGAATCCTTCAAGTGGAATTGTGAAACTGAGGTACTAGGAGAGGGAAGTTCTGACACTACTGAATGTTTTGATATTCCATCTCCCCTAATTATAAGTTCAGAGAACAGTGGAAATGTAGCTCGATTTATGAATCATAGTTGCTCACCAAATGTTTTCTGGCAGCCAATCACGTATGAACATAATAATGAAGCTTTTCTCCATATTGCTTTCTTTGCAAAGCGACATATTCCTCCAATGACAGAGTTGACATACGATTATGGTATTCGACGCTCGGATGAGACTGAAAGTAACAATGTGGAATATGGAAGAAAGAAATGCTTATGTGGATCACCAAAATGCCGAGGTTATTTTTATTGAGGTTTAGGTTGAGTACCTGTATTCGGTAGAGAAGCAGAACTTTTGGCTTTCTGAACGAGGTATGGGATCTTGCTCATCTTTGTCTAATCATGTAACTATATATGCATTTCCTTTAGTGTTTACAGCTTCTACTAGGGATGCAGATTATTCTTATGCCATTACATGCAGAAGAACTGGCAACGAATGCAGACCATGTCTGATGGTGTTTTTTGTAGTCTACATTGCAGGAAGTCTGTTTATGATTCAGTAAAATACTTGGTATTTCTCTTTATTGTTGTTTAACTGTCTTTGACTCTTTGCCAATGAAGGGGCTGTTTCAAGTTTTTGTTCTCTCAAGTAAAATGATTTTGTCATACTCAAAAAATTTCTAGATGAAAAGTATGTTCCCATTTTGTGCATTTCACATTCACATCAAAGGTGCATTCAAGGTAAGGTTAGAGGGGAATAACTTTTTGGGTGAAGTTTAATTAAAATTTTTTAAAAATTTTTTAATTAAAAATGATTTAATAAAAATTTTAATAAAAAATCCAAATTGATAAATTAATAAAATTTAATGAAAAGTTCAATAATATGTAAAAAAAATTATTAAAATTATCGTTTATAATTAAATTTAATCAGAGTTTACTGAACAGCAAAAATTTTAAAATTTTTACTAAGAATGTTTATTTAAAAAATATATCAAAATGTATTAAATTTTTTTAAAAAAATTTGCATACTTAATTTATATAATAAAAATTTTAAAATTTTTTATTTTAATATTTAATTTTAGTTTTTATTTAATAAATTTTAATAAAAAACTTCACGAGTTTCATTTAATAAATTTCATGCAAGTCTTTCTCACTTTAGAGGGATGAAACTTTATGATCAAGTTTGAGGCTAGAAATTAGCCTTTGGGTCATATATATATATTATATATGCGCGGGGGATAAGATCAATTTATATAAAACAATTTTTTACGTTTTCTTATATTTTATATAGTCATTAATTTTAATAGATTTAAAAAATAAAAAAGATAAATTAAAAAAATAAAAAAAAATTGATCTCATTTTTTAGATCTATTAAAATTAATAATTAAAAAAAAGTGTTAAAATGTTCATTAATTTGAAAAATGGACAAATAGCCTCAAAATTTTCAATTTTGCAGGACAAGTAAATCTTTTTGTTATTAATCCAGTAGTTATTCGTTAAAATTCTCATATAAATGCCATTTTATTGTTGAAAAGTCAATGTTCGCAAATAAATCACTTGAAATAATATTTTATAATAATAAATTATTTTTATTTTTCTCAAAACATATCAAATTTATTAATAATAGAAAAACTTTTAGATGCAATATATAAAAAGATTTACAATTATAAGCCTGCTAATAAGTAAATATATGTATGACAAAATGAATCTATTAAGTATGTAATATTATTTTGACATGTAATAATTTGATAAAAAAAGAAACATTAAGGATGTAATATGAAAAAAAATTAGTTAAAAAAAATCACAATTAGATATTTATCAATTTGATTTTAATTATTGTAATATTTGTAATTATTATTATATATTCAATCGATATATAGAATAAAAAATAATATATATAAATACAATAAATTTAGATTTGAGAGATAGTTTTGTAGTTGTTTAAATTTTATTAACAGTTTAAGGTAAGTTATTAATTTTTCAAATAAAGAAACTTAAGTTGAATTATCTGAATGGAATTTATCATATATTATATATGTAGAAAGTTTCGCTTACGTAAATGTAAAGCTAATAAGTTTTACACTCTTTTTAAATCATTATATCAAAATTAAATTTATAGATGAGATTAAAACGTTAGTATTTTTCATTCATCCTTTTTTTTTTTTTATGGCTTTCACGTTTTCCTTATCCTCTGCATATTATCAATGCCTTTTCTTTAAAAACTTAATTATGGAAGTTTAAGTCCTATATGTTCATTATCTTTACTTCTTTCTCTCCCTTCCCATCAAAGTAATGATTTCATTCCAACTTTACTGCTTTCATTAATTTTTCCTTTCTTTATAATGTTAATTTGATATTATTGTTGAAAGTAATTTATACGTTTAAAAAGTTGTTTATCATTCAACTTCACTACTAAACAACAAAAATTATGCTTTTTTTAAAAAAAATTTAAAAACTTAGTTTATAAACTAGAACAAAAAAAAAATGTTTTTACATTTAAAAAGTACACTTGAATATTATCTTTATATTTTTAATATTTTATTTATATATATATATAGATAGATATTTTATTTATTCACAGAGCTTTTATTTAAATGCTTATTATTATTTCAGCAGTAATAATAATGCAAGCTAAATCAATCTTAAATTTTATTATTTGTGTACAAAATTATCATTAAATTTATCAAAAACAACAAAGCATCTAAGTTAATAAACACGAAAAAATGAGAGAAAACAAGAGATCTGAATTTCCTTTCATTGGAGGCTATGCTGACAGCCAAACACAATCCATTAGTATAGCTAGAGATGTAAATGATACATTAATATTCGTAAGCTATTCGGATTCGATTAGAAGAAAATTCAAATTCGATTCGATTATTATCGAATCGAGCTCAAGCTCAAGTAGCTCAATTTATCGATCGAATCGAATTCGAGTATTTTTATATCCAATTCGAATAACTCACGAACTTAATCAAATTTTTATATTTAAATATGTTTTTATTATTTTAATTAATAAAATATTTCGAATCCGAATTCAAACATAAATAATTAAACTTTTATTGAGTATACGAATCGAGCCTATTTTTATATATTAATCGAGTTTAATTGATCGAACTCGAGTAACTTGAATTCGATTACGAATCGAGCTTGAGCTTAAAAAATAAAACTCGATCGAGCTCGAGTCGAGTATCGAACCCCGAATTATGAGTTAAACTCGAACTCAAATTTCTCACTGTATGGACTCGATTACACCTCTAAATATAGCTAGTGCTAATGCTAACAGAAAAAAAAAAAACCATCAAAAATAGGATTATAGTACACTTAGAAGAGCGGAAGACGTGGATATATGTCTAATGTATTTTGGCGAAAATTTAATCCGCATCTTTAGTAGCTGACTTTTTCGGTTGGTATATGGAATTCTTTTAGTGCTAGTAGCAATAACAGGAAAAGGAGAACCCATTGGTGGTGGGTGCATTTAATTGATATGGATTCATCTGCTTTAAAATCTTTTATTCAACATTAAATGCATCTCCTTTAGTTTATGATTTCAAGCAACAAGTTTATTAGCCCCTATTGTTTCCAAAACCAAACTGAGATAATGAGATGCTAGAAAGGGTTCTTTTGAACAGTAGATAAGATTAAATGCCATCAATATAAAACATGTTATATACATTATCATCAACTACTCAATCCAAACAATACCAATATTTCTTGTCATTAAATTTAAACCCAAAAAGACCTATTATTAAAAACATATTTTTTCTTATCCAAGCTATCCTCCTGGCAACCAAACTGAGGCTAGGGTGAAAATACTTCTCACTACTTGCTTCATCAGATAGCAGCTAACAGTACCTAGAATATATTTAAGAAGAAACAACCAAGTCAAACGGAAATGAGAGAAGGAAGCCGGAAGGCAAAAAGCATACACCAAAGAACATTCAATTTCCATCACATGCAGAAAATGGTCACATAAAGCCTTAAAACCATTCCAAGTGGTTGCATTTCATACTTTCAACCTTCACAGAGCAAGAAAAAGAAAAAGGAAACAAAAAACAAGGTCAGCTCTTAATATAAGTCGTCAGCCAGGCAAACACAAAAATAAAAACCAAGAATAGAGACCAATGTTGTTAAGGCATGCAAAGGCTCAGCCCCAAACATCAATAGAGCCTCATAACCCCTTAGGTGATGCCTCTTTGATGAGACGCGAGCTTTCTGTGATTAAGCACACTTCTTTCTGAAGCAGAAGGCGCTAAAAAAGATTGTCTCACTGAAGTACCTTTTATATTTCTGCATTTTAAAATGATCTTACTAGTTTTTATTTTAAAAGTCAGAAAAGGACCCACATATAATCTCCATAAATGAAAAAAAAAAAAAGGATAGTACAGTCTATCCAAAGCTTTTTTGATGAAATTAAAGCCACAGCACTAAATATTTTACTAGGGTAAAAAAAAAAAAAAAAAGTGTCCCAGAAAGCTGTTGTACAACATTGTATATTAAGAGAAAATTGGGAACACTATCAGAAGTCTCAGCTTTCAGGGTTAGAACCAGTATCTTTTGAAAAAGGTATGTCATCTTTTATTTTGTATTATTACTTAAAGTTTTGTTTTCTTGTTCTCTCTACGTTCTTCTCTTTTTCTTTTTTGGGGTCCTTCTTCTATTTTTTGCTATTATAATGCAGAGGAATTGTCTCTGTTTTTAGCTCCAATAAGTCATAACAAGGTACTATACCTTTGTTTCCTCTTGAGAAACAGAGTATAAGCTGCTCTGTTATGAAAGAAAAAAAGAGAGCAAGAGTTAAAGGAATGTAGGAAGAGGTTTCCACCACAATGGAGTGCCGTTTTGGCATTGAACCATGCCAAAATGGCACTCCAACGGTGAAAATACCTTCCTACCATGCTACCACTAAAAGCTTATCTTGTTTTGTAAGACAAAAACAGAGAAACCTAGATCTGGTCTTTTCATTCATATCAAAAACATACTTTCTAACTTTCTCTCCCAAAGCCCAAACCCTAGTGTATATTTTTTTTAATAGGCAAACCATTGTAAAACTTCCAGCTATCTTTTTATATAGTTCTAACAATTGTTTTTTTTTTTTCTTTAAATTGGTGTAGGAAGTTTAAAATGTCGATTAATATTGCTGCTTCAAGTGAAAATAATAAAAAGGATCCAAGGTGGAAGTACAACATTTTAAATGATCCCAAGGACCCAGATTCTGTCACTTGCATGTTTTGTGGTAAAAGCTGCAATATATCAAGCCAGTTGGTAATCACAGAAATGCTAAATCATGTTTGAAGTGTCAAGTGAAAGTTACAGAGGACCTTCTGGAAACTTTAAACATCATTGATTAAGGGTCACAGTAATAACTTGTCATTTTTGAACCCTAAATACTATAATAAATCATGTTTGAAGTGTGCAACATGCGCCTTACCTCACTCTGGCAACTGCTTTTATTGCACCTTGTGCCTCAGGCAATATCAAAGTCCTAGTGCCTAGAGTGCACCAGAGATCAAGACAAAAATTAAGAATTTTACAACCAAATATCAGAACTGAAAATCCCTAGTTTTGTCATGGATAAAGCAATCAATGAATAAACACAAACATATGAATTGTCACGAAAAGTAAACCATAACATATTTGAGTCAAACTATCTATGACAAATATATTTTAGAAACAAAGCAATTTAATCTAATCAAGAAACAAAACTTGTCCGAGGTTTTCATGGTAGTTGCAATTCAAAAGTAACAGATAACAGAATATAACAAGTTATAGAACTCACCAGGTATGATCTGACTACCATCATCCTCGGTCATCTCTACGCAATTTTCTCTCACTAGACCGAGCATCATCATATGCCATTTTCTCATAATGATCCAATTGTCTATTGCGCACATGACCTTTATTTCCTCGGTTGTCTTCGTCCCCTTTTCTCTGCCTACGGCTTCCATGGTGCTCATCCTCATCCCTTTCATGACTTCTATATTTATGGTCCATCTTATCTCTTTCATGTTCTTTCCCTCGAGGTTCCTCTTCATCCCTGCCGTGCCTTCGACCACCTCTCTGGTCTTCATAATCCCAATCATTCCTCCTAGATCCATAATGTGGTTTGCTGATCTTACTCTTAATTCTGCCATCCTGTCTACCATTGTCACCATCAAGCTCTACTCCAGACCTAAGTGACCTCGAATAATCATCCCTCCTACGATCATCTTTTTCCCACCTAGAAAAATCATCCCTCCTACGATCATTCTCCCTATAAGCTCTGGCATTTGGTTCAAAATCAAACTTAGCATCCTTTGGATTATCCCTTTTATGCTCCACCTCTCTTCCTAAGTTTCGACTTCTTGACTTTGATTCTGGCTGGTCGTCATGGAATTCATCATCAAGCTTCCTCTTGCCCTTCATCATTTCCCTATTACTCTCTGATTCCCGCAATCTCTCTTTTCTGTCATCCTCATTTAGGGTTCTTCCCTTTCTATCATCATTCTGGACTGGACCGGATACAAACCCCTTTTCTTCTTGACTAGATTGATGACTACCTCTAACACCATGATTGTCATCATCACATCTATGTCCTCTTCTGTCTTTGTCAGCGGCGTTCTTCTTGCCTTTTATTTGAATCTTTAGACCACTGCTGTCAGAGTTATCATCACTAGAACTTGTATCACTATCAGTCAAAGAGACTGATCTCCTTCTAGCAGCCGTTTCTCTTGGTGCTGTAGCCTTGCCACTTTTCCTACCATAGGAGGAACTAGAATCATCATCATCAGAATCATGTCTTCTACCTCTTCCCCTACCCTTTTCTACTTTTTCATCACTTGCTATATCAGGATCACTGTCATCTTCTGTATCATACCTATGACGACCTTTCTTTGCTGTGTCCTTTCTACGATATCTTGCTCTCTCTGAATCAGAATCAGATTCACTACCCATGTTGTCCTTCCCTATTATCCGGCTCCCAGTCAGCTCAATCTTTCGACTTTGAACTTCACCTCCATTCTTTTCCCTCCCACCATCAGTGTCAGAGTCATCCATACTGGATTCACGCCTATGACTACCTTTCTTAACTGTTTCCCTTCTACGATCTCTTTCTCTATATGCATCAGCATCAGATTCACTACCCCTGTTGTACCTCGCCTTCCTCTGGCTACGAGTCAACTCAATCTTTCGTCTTTGAACTTCATCTTTCTTCTTTTCCTTCCCACCATCAGTGTCAGAGTCATCCTCACTGGAGTCATGCCTCCTACGAGATGATTTGTTCTTGTGAACATCTCTTTTACTAGTGTCATCATTGTCCACATCAGAATCAGAATCATCACCATCAAGTGGTCTGCGTCTATCATGCTTCTTAGCTGATTTTTTCTGCTTCCTGCCAGTAGCAAATTCATCATGGTCGCTTTCACTATCATAACCCCTACGACTCTTCTTGCGCGTAGCTTTCTTCGAATGCTCTACACTACTATCTGTATCAGTATCAGAGTCATGATGCCTAGACCTCTTCTGCACCTTTCTCTTTTTCCGGTGTCTTGACTCATCAATTTCATCTCCAACTGCTTTTCCCTTTTTCTTGTCTGCCTTCAGCTTAAGGTCATCCACACCCACAGCAGCGGCAACAGGAGGATCTCTATCCAGAAAGGCATGCTCACGCTTATCATCATCATTATTCTTTCGATTATTCATCAAAGGAGGAGCAGCAGATTCAGAAAGTCCAATCCCGAGTGCAGCCCTGAAGGTCTCCATCTGCTTCTCCTTCCTCGCAGCAACTTGGTGAGTCTGCGTGTCCGAAACCCTAACAAAAAAACGAATAAATAAATTAAATTCATAATCAATTAATAATCAAAGAAAAAGAAAATAAAATTAATGAATGATTTACTTTTTCTGATGAGTAGGGGTGGGTATAACTTCTCCTTCTTCTTCATCTTTCTCGTGCTGAGCCTCGAGAGCCTTCCTAGCCTCGAAGAGCTTATCAGCGATCTCAGACTCAGTGTAGCCTTGCTCAGTGAGTTTATCTTCTAAAATCACAAGCTTGAGCTCGATCTGACGTTTACGATCGTGCTCGAGGATGTCCTTGTTGGGCTTCTTGGTGGTGAGGCCGGCCGTGCCTTGATCAGCCTCGAAAGGCCTGGTGGCGTCGGTTACCCGATTCGTCTTGGGCTTTACAAAGAACTTGTTGCTTTGAATGTAGCCGTTAGTGCCCGAACCCCGAGCGGTGGTCAGTCCGATTCCGTTGTACATTTAGGGAAATTTTCAAAACCCTAACTCTCTTTCTGCGATTTTTTTTTTTTTGTTTTTAATGATTAAGATGATATATAATTGCTAGAAAATTGAAAAGAAAAAGAGAGTGAGGAGGAGAAAAGTAAAAAGAAACTCAGGCTTTGGAATTGTTTCTTTCTTGCTCCGCCCTGCTGACTTCGAAATCAATTTCTGGAAATAACCCTAATCAAATCCGAAGATAAATCCAGAGTTTCGAAAGAAACCCTTACCTATTCAGAATCAGACAATTGATACGACGACGTTAACCCTATCACACCTGTTTGGGTTTTTGGCCGAGTTTTTTTTTTTTTTTTAACGAAAAAATTAAGAGTTAATGTTTTCCAAATATATATATATATATATAAAGGCAAAAAAAAAAATCTTCATATATATATATATATATAAAAATATATAAGAAATAGAGTAATTTCTAAACCTCATGTGGTTTCAACTCATATTTATGATTTTTTCAATAAGACTGATTAAATTTTGTTCGAGAATGGATTATTTTGTTAATTCTATCTTACAAGATAATTAAAATCTTTTTTAGTTTAATTTTTTTTATCATTATTAGATAGGAAATAGAAATAGGTAGGATTCAAGCTTTTATCTTAAATGTTTTTTTTCAAGCATTCTAATCATTAGCTTAAGACACTGAAATTTTAAATTTTATTTTATTTGTTTTTGTAAATTTTTTTGTAAAATTTAAAATGTTTTTTCTTGTAAATATATATTTTTAAAATTTATAAGATGAAATTAACTATTAACTTTTATGAGAAAAAACTTAAATAAAAAATGCTAATTAAAAATAAAAATGATGAGTGTTACATAAAATTTAAAAGTGATTCTAAATACATCCCATTTTTTATTCACATTCTTCTTTTTCAAAATAATTTTAAATGAAATTAATTAATTGTTCTTCTTTTTTTTAATCTCTCCACAACCATTTCTCTTTTTTCTTCATACCTTTCGGAATTTACAAATTTGAAATTTTTAAAAAAATTTTAGAATCTCATGTCCAAAAACTTAAAAATTTCTATCTAATAACATTGAAACCAAAAAAAAAAAAATCTAAAAGCCCACATAAATAAATTTTTTTATCAATTTGTAAACAAATTTATAATTATTTAAAATAATTCATGCTTTTTTTTTTTGTAAAATTTTAAAATTTCTTCAAAATATTTTTTCTCGACTGACTTTGTTAAATCTTAAATGTAATTTTTTTTTAATTTGATAAATATACACAATTCGATAAGTTATATAACTTTTTAAATATGCATTTTCAATAAATTTTATAATATTAATAAATTTTATAATTTATTGAAATATTATAAAATTTATTGAAAATGTATATTCAAAAGCTTTAAAATTAAGATTAAAAAATAATTAAATAATTTTACCTAAAAATAATTTTGAACAAAAAAGAACTTTAGAGAAAAAAAAATGAAGATATATTTAGAACCACTCAAAAATTGAACTCACAAGGATTGCAGTTGATATTACCTAAAAGTCTACGACTAAATTCTTGATTTAAAAAAAAAAAAAAAACTACTAACTTAATTCGTGTATGATCCTGATAATTTATTTATTAGGCAAAAGTCAAGAGTTATGCATTTTTTTTTATGTAGAATTTCTATCAGCAAACCCAATATAATTAAATATAATAACATAAATTTTATAAAAAAATAAATATAAATGTATAAAAAGAATTAAGTTATATCAATTTAAAATAAAGTGTTTTATATTTTTTATAATTTTATGTATGATTAATATTTTTACAAATCAACCAATAAATTTAAAGACTCGATCATATCCATGACATATAAAATTTAATTTTTAATCGATTTGATATTCTAAAAATTTTGATCGAGAATAGTACATTTTCAATGCATATTAATGGTTGAAATTTAATTATTATTATCAAACAAATAAATATTTTTGATTAACGACATGAATAAAGTATAAAATTCAACAATCAAATTAATAAAATATAAATCGTAAAAATATTGACACAAATATAAACGAATCCCTCTTTTACATAAATATAGATATTATAAAGTTTATAGGGAAAACTGAATCTAAGTTTCAATTCTTGTCAATAAATGCATAACAAGAAAGTGCAGGAACGAATGATGACCACTCGGAAGCATTACGAAAAATCAACACCAAATCTTACTTTAAATAATCAAAGAATGACGACAACAAGAACAACAATTGCATCTATGACAAAATGACAGCATTATTACTTAAATCTGGTTGCTAATTTGTTATGCTATTATACGATACTGTTCACGTATAAGATTCGAATACCATCCTTATTCATAATACTTCATATAAAAAGAAGTGGGAATAAAACAAAACAATATTGAATTCTGATAAAAAGGCGGTGCTGTCGCCTCTTATTTTAAGGTTACATATAGCTATTGAAGTGAACAAAGCTCGAGTGGTTACCAACTCAAGTAGAAAGTAACAACATTTAGCAGATAAACATATGCATGATTACTTGTCACTTGTGCTCCGGGGACCAACCAAAATATTCACTACTCCGGCAAATCTCACCGGCCAAACTCGAGCTTTGTGTATGTACAGAAACAGGCTCCTTTGTTTTAGTTCATAGTTTCTGATTACGGGGACACGGAACTAACAGTTGCCTCGGATTGTTTCTCTGCAAGTTGAGTTTTGAGGAATGCCAGCACTGAAAGGCGCTGCAGGTGAAAAGAAAATGAGATATCACTTTCCAATAATTAAGTAGCCCCAAAGCTACAGCTAAGGAAACCTACCCGAGGCTCAAGACCAGCTTCTTCAGATTTCAATGTCAAAGAATCTAACAATTTTATGGCTTCTTGAAATCCATCAACAGCCACATCCTCTTTTCCAAGAGTTCTGTCTACATCAGCAACTTTTGCAAGGGACACTGCTACATCCAGAATCTGCAATACAAAAGCAATAAGACAAAAACAACGCTACAATTTTCAATGCCAACGAAAGCATCTACAACAGAAAAAGGGAAGAGTTTCTCCAGCACGACAATGGATTTCAATTGTAAATCCACTACTGAAAACGAAAGGCAAAAAATAAATAAACATTATATCGCCTAATTTGAAGCAACCAAACAAAAGGGAAACTTGTAATTTTATCGAGCAAATGAAACAAAGTCAAGTGTGATGCACAGGAAGGAACCTATATTTAAAAATTTGAAACTTAAAGATTGGGTTTCTGCATAAATTTTTCAGATGAGTTCACTTATTTCAGCATTTAACAATATAGAAAACTATATATAAATAACCATTTAAATCATTTCAAGTAAACATTTTTTTTGCCACTGGCATCTAATCAATGAAACAAACTAGCAAGTCATCCAGAAGAGAGAAACACATGATAAGTGGCATTAGTAAGCCCTATACCATTCTGAACTAGTTTCACAATCTACTCTATTTTGTTTCATAAGCATTGGTTTTCAAAAAAAAAAAAAACACTTTAACAAAGTTTCACGTTTAATTTAGAACAGCCAGAAAGGGAACGGTAAGGGGACAACCCTCAGCCAAGCCTGTGTTATTCCTTACATAGAGTGATACTACTTGTGATCTTTTACCAATAAACTGCCAAGGCTGGACTAATTTGGAAACATACGGCAATTTACTTTATACTTACTAGTCCATCTAGTTTTTGGTCCCTATTCTGATTTTATTAGTAGTCATTATTAGGGCTATAGCAATGACCACGCATAGAACCACTAAGATGAAAAGACAGGATGCTCATACTTTAAAAACTATTAGCATGCATTCTCTGCTATAAATACAGCTGTACTTGAAATACTGCTTCCTGAATAAAGTTTATAGTCATTGAAAGAAGGGCTTAGTGTAATAGTTGCATTAAAGTTTGATCAGTAGGAATCCAATCGCAGAAAAGTAGCTGAAACTGAATGATGTGAGAAGTTTCTGCATGGCACCAAAAAGTAAGGTTTTAAAGAGGCTGGAGGATTTGATTGACAGGAACTGACAGAAACTAGGGAGGATCCAGGATTTGGTGTTACCACGTGAATGGTAAATTTACGGGTTTGCTAAGTAAGTCATGATATTAGAGCTTGGAAAATGAAAATCAAATAAATTGCGACCAGAAAGCATGAGATATTGTTTATAAATAAGAAATAAGAAAAATAAAAAGGAAGCAATACAAAACAAGATCTAGGCATTTGCATCTAAAATAACCAAGTAACTCAGAATTTCATTCATCAAAGCTAACAAATTATGAAGAGTGTATAAGCTATATGGTGATTACAGAGAAACATGAAATAAAGCTAAATCCACCAGATTTGGAATCTGAATATGTAAATAAGTAACACTAAACAAAGTTCAACTGGAAGGATACACATACAATAAACTTGTAGAAACATCAAACCCACCCAAAAAGGAAACCATAACTCATAAAAATAGCAAGATTTTACAAAGCTGTCCCTCTAAATGGAAATTTCCTCAAATTGCTAATGGCAGAAAAAAAAAATATATATATATATATATATGGACTCCAATTAAACAAAATAAAAGAAAAATACATGCTATTTTTTTGGTACACAATTGCAAATATATATTTAAAAAAGAATAAAAATACCTAATCCTCTATGGCTGCAATATGATGTCCTTACCACTCAGGAAACATCCATAAGAATATCATAAGAATATCTACGGGCCATAGTTTTCCATATATCAGCATGTAAGCAAAACCTTCAAGAAACAAATTTCCTTAACCAATGTAATTGATCCACTTAACTAATTGTCACTTAAAAGTGCTGATTTAGATCCATAACAAATACTGCAAGTCACAGGCATCTCATTTTACACCATTTTGATAATGCTAAAATGCCAAGATAAAGCCATAGATCCAGCAACATCACTGGATAAACTTGAGAGCATCCAGAAGAGATCAGGAAAGAACACTTGTTCCTATCAATGTCTTTGATTCAATGAATTTGTACATATTCAAACGCAACGTTTCAGATCAATAAAACAGATTAAGTTTTAGTCGGTTTTAAAAATAATGAAAGCTGACACTTAATATGACATGATAAAATATAAATGTCATCAGAAGACATGAAACAATTCACAAATAACCACAAATACATAGGGACTATGATAATAATATCAAGCTAAGCTCAACAGAAAGAAAAAAAAAATACAGGAAGGAAGCGAACAAACAAGTTGCTAACCTGAGAAGCAACGCCAGGATGATTCTTGATGACATCGCGTCGGACACCCAATGAGCGGAAGTAGTAAGACCTTGCAGCTTGCAGATCACCATCATAATACTTAAGATCTCCAATTTTGTTAAGTGAAACTGAGAGTGTATGTGTTATCTGTAGAAAATAGGTTCAAAATGATCACGGATACCTCATTAATGAAGAATATAAGGGCAGTATGAGAAGCAAAGTTTATGGTGCTATAACCTCCAGATCATCTGTTGGCAATTTTGTAAGGAACTCAACACTCTCCTCAAAATAATTGACTGCAGCAGCAGCATCTCCCATTGCTCGACTGCAAGAAACTTGGATGTTCATATTTACTCAAACAATTGCATTACAAATACAAAGATGTCTCATCCAGTTGTTCCCAATGAGAGTTTTTAGACATTTGGCTTTGCCTAAAATAAAGCTCTCATCAGGCTATTTCATGATTCTTCTCTAAGTTTTCCACATCATGTTTTAAATGAGGCCAATCTTCACACCAGAATTCTGTTTCTCCTCATAAACAAGATTTTTATGAAAATAACAAATAAATCTAACTCCAATTACTTCTTTCAAGAATATGATAACAACTTAAAACTTACACAATCCAAAAACCCTTCCAGGTAATTAATACAGTACGAAGAAAAACATAGCACAGATGACATTTCAAACTCATAGAAGCTCAAACACTTCAACCAACTTGTCCACTACGTTATCGGTTTTTTAGAGCTTAATCCAATACTCAAGACAAGAACAATACTCTGCAGTCTAGATCAAGGACTTTTCTGTGCTATTAATTTTTTAGTACTATCTCTTTATTTAGTTGTAAATGAAAAGGTTGTTTTTGATAGAAATGAGTGGTGCAAGAAGATTCAAAACTACAACCTAACATTATTCCTTTTATTGGCCTTTCATATGGCCGACCCCAAAGTTATGAGATATAAAGCTTAGTTTGTTGTTGTATTTCTTTATTAGTTCTTTGATTATGTTTCTAAAAGAGCAAAGCTCAACAATAGAAAAGCAGTAATAGAAAATAAAGAACAGTATCCTAAAGTGATTTGAACAGTAGCACTACAAATATGTAACATTACTACTAAATAGTGACAAAACCATAGGTTGATTGATAGCACGTCACCAAAAGAAGAGATCTCAAGTTCAAATATCTCTTCTCTCAATCTACTAGAGGCATATAATTCTAAATTAAAATCTTTAAAACTTCTCTAAAGTGCTGTTGAACAGTACTCTAGAGTGGTCTGAACAGCAGCACTACAAATTTGTAATATACTACGAAACTGTGGCCAAACCATAGGTTGATTAATAGCACGTCACCAAAAGATGCAATATCAAGTTCAAATCTCTCTTTCCTCAATATAAGAGAGAAACAGACAAACACAGCAATGCTGCTAGAGCACTCTAAATTGGAACTTTCAAAAATTAACAACTCTCAAGAGAAGCATCAGCATTACTCCTCTTTCCATATCTCCTCAAACAAATCTAAAACCCTCAAAACAAACCTTCGCTAGCTTGTGCACTGCATTAACTTTTTCGTAGAATCCAATCTAGAACATGCTGCCCAAAAGTCTCAACTGCAAATCTCTGATTTAGAAAAATCATCTGGCAAAACTCTATCCAATACTTAATCTTAAAACAACCACAAAAACAAGTTACCAATTTTTTTCATCCATTGGCAATATTTCCATACAAAACATCCTCACCATTTGAGTGAAACAAATCTCTTGGCTTGTTGGGCACCCCATCCATGGTACCTATGCCATTGGATTGTTCAAACCCAAATTCGTTGGCAGGGCCCATCACAAGAAGCACACCTCATAAAGGACATCCAATCTTAAAGAACCGAAAATTCCAACTTCCAAGCACTTAAGGCCCAAACTAACAAGCAGATTAGCTGATTGAGATCATTTAAGCTTTTCAATGCACAAGAAGCACACCTTCTAAAGGACATCCAATCTTAAAGAACCGAAAGTTCCCACATCCAAGCATTTAAGTCCCAAACTAACAAGCAGATTAGCTGATGGAGATCATTTCAGCTTTTCAATAACTAATGCATATAAGAGATTAACATATCTTTTCCATCATTTACTAACTCATCTCCCAACCCATAATCTGGTATGGTAGTAGAAATGAGCCTATAACTAATAGGCCTCTTATCCTTTGAAAAATAATCTTAGTCCCCAAACCAAAGCCAAGTTTACTCAGTTCTCACAAGCTCAACAAAATTAAAACAACTAGGTTTTAAAGAAGCAAAATAGAAATGTTCTACCAAACTAAGCCATCACTTGAACTAGAATGAACGTGCATGTCTAACTTGGAGGTTCGACCCAAACCACAATCCTCTAGCCCACTTTATTCAAAACTTGGAATAGCAGTCTCACCCATCAACATTTTCAGCCACAAATTGCAAAGTCATACCTGCATGTGCATTGTCTGCCACCTCATATAACCTTTATAAAAACCTATTATCCACCCTTTTCCTCTAAAAGTAGGGTATTATCTTTTTCCCCCTAGAAGGAACAACTCTTCATACGCACAACTGCAACTCAAATAAGATGTTGATACTCTCCTAGCCAACATGATTGGAAACAATTTCATCTGCTTGGAGTCTGCCCCCATATGAAACACACCCAAACTCTTTTCTTTCAATGTAGACCACCTACCCCAAACAAAGAACCCCACAAACCTAAAGCACCTACTCCTTGGAACACCAATGACATAGAACCACCTCCTTTAATCTCCTAAAAAGTAACAAAACTTCCAAACTTGTTTGAATTCAACTTCAAAACCAATACCCTTTAGCTAAATCAATCTTTTTTGACCAGTCTCACATTTTTCACATCCAAACTTTTTAAACATCCTCAACCACCATTCCATCTCTGCCACATTAAAGTAGATGAAGATACTCCTTCATGATCCTGAAAAGATCCTCTCTCAACCTTTAAGGCCACGAAATAGGATGTTCAATCAATCATATCAGAGATTTAAAGTCACTTTTGCATGCTTCAACTTTCATTAGTTAAATTTTGGATTGATCTAGGCTCCAACAGGTTATGCAACTTTTAAGGAAGAGGTTAGAGACCCTAGGTGACAGTCTGAAACTCTTTAAGTGTTTGATTTCAACATAGAATCATTAGGAAGTTGGATATTCTTCCATACAAGTGCTACAGTAAAAGCACCTCATAACAACTATGTAAAAAATACATGGGCTTAACAAAGCATTCGTAAGAGATACAAAATAATCAAAGTACTCAAGCAAAGATGGGCACATATCTCATATTTGAGTTTACATCAAGCCTTGAGGTTTAGAATGAAAATCACAGTTTTAAATCACATTGGTACAGCTCCAACATCTTAAAATCTCAAATGTAAATTTACCAATGGATACTTTAGCTAAGCATTAAACACATAATAAAACCTAATTGTGCTCTTCTTATCTCTCAAAATAAAAAAAATCTATAGTCCAAGCAGACTAAATCGTAGACATAACTGTGCATGACATGTGCATACATTCAGGCATCTGCAGATAAATATACACAAAAAGAGACAAGAGGAGTGTGTGTGTGGGAACATACCAGCAATCGCCAAGCATACCCAGTACTGCACCAAGCTGTGAGCACAACTCTGATGTGTTGCCCATTTTCTCTAGTTGATCTCTGATGTCTTCCTCACACATGGTAAGTCTAGATTTAGCGCTTTCTATATTCTGAGAACGAAAAGCCTATACAAAGCAAGCAGAAACTAATTTCACATAAGCAGAAATAAAGAAAGCACCTGAGAGGACCAAGCATTAAACAATGAGCAAGGACTTACCCTCATGGCCTGTTGCACTAAGAAAGCACCTCTGTCCAACGAGACATCCTCGTAAATTACCTTTTTATCCTCGTTAGGAACTTGCTCTCCTTCCCCATTGGTGTCAAAATGAGCCCTCTTGATCCTAGCATGGCCGTCAATAAATCGATCAACCATGCTTTGAAGACTGGTGTCAGCTTCCAACTTCTCTATGTCAGCTCCACATAATGGACAATCCTTGAACCGAGAAATACATACTCTAGAAAAAATAAAAATTTATCATTAAAAAAAGCAAAAAATGGCCAATTACGAAATAAACATAAAATGATTTATCATCATAAAAAAAAATTGTCAAATAAGAAAAAACCAAGAAAAAGAATATCACAGAAAAGCAGCAAAAACAGTCGAATAAGAAAAAAAAAAGCATCAATGAATTAACATAACAAAGGGGGAAAAAAATCAAACAAGAAAAACCCATCAAGGAATTATCATAAAAAAGAAGCAAAAACAGTCGAATAAGAAAACCCTATTAAAGAATTGTCATCAAAAATAGCAAAAAAAAAAGTGAAATAAGAAAAATCCAGAAAGCAACGATGGGATAATTGATTATTACTTGCAAAAAAGATGAGAACAAGGGATACATTTGGTGGAGTCAAAGAGAAGAGCTTGGCAGATCATACAACTGAGAGGACCAAGCTTGAAATTATTGGAATCGTAACCGAAGGGGCATTTGGGAGACACGGTGGCGGAGTCGACTTTTTTGGCTGAACCGGTGTCGTCCGGACGAGCCGCTTTCACGAATGGGCAAACGGGGGTGCTCATCTTGTTTCTATAAAACGTAAAAACCGATAATGGGAGGAGAAATATATATCGGATCGCTGATGAGAACGACGTCGTTTGGATATTTAATTTTATTTTACATTTTGCTCAAATTGATTTCGTTTCTATGGGGACCTTTTTCTTCCGCAACGCGTGTTTTCACCATTCACCTCCTGTCCTAAGTGAACTCATCCTCTTTGGAAAGGGAAACAGAAACCATGTATCGGGTTACTCAAATATTTTTGGTCTCCTTTAAAAGCTGTTAATCGAATTTTTAATTGTTTAAAATTATCTTGCTCCTCTCATTTATAAAACTATTTAAATTAACAATACATGTAAGTTGGTGTGATAGATTTTTCTATACGATTTAAGAAATTAAATAAAAATTTCATATCATTTTATATTATGTAAAAACTTTCATATCATTTAAAAAAATGGATTTATTAATTTATTCAAAAATATATTTTTATCTAAAAAATCTAATTTAAATTTATTTTTTGTTAAAAAATTTATATTCATATAAAATAAAAAATATAATTTAAAACATTTTTTATAAAACATATTTTATAAAATATTTTTAAAAAGGAAAAATAAAATATAGGTAATATTTTAAAAAATAAAATTTTTGGATAGAAAATAATATTTTTTATGACTTATGAGTAAAATAATATTTTATTAAAATGTATTGAATTTTTTAAAAAAAAAAATATGTATAAAATATGTAAAATTTTGATATAATTTTTTGTTGTCACATAAATATCAACTATCAATTGATATTATCATATAATGTCAACTATTTTTTTTTACTCATGCCGTGCATAGAGTTTTTTATTATATTTTTTTATAATTTAAAATTTTAATTTATATTAATTTTATATTATATATAAATAAATAAAAATAATCATAACCATTTATAATTTGGAGTTTAAAATTAAAAATTTTGTCTATATACAAATTATTATGAAAGATATTATGAAAATTTTAAATTATGAAAGTAAAATTATATACAAATATCAATGAAAAAATTAATATCTTATTCACAATTACATAAATTTTTAAAAGTATATATTCTTTTACTATAAATTAAAATTTACATACGTGATATATCATAAAAAAAATTTTCATATTTAATTTTAAAACTTTATTTTGTCATACTTTTATGACGAAAAGAATAAAAGATTGATTGTGAGAAAAAATCATAAATATTTATTTGATAATTATCTAATTTAAAAATTTTTAAAATTTTTAAAATTTAGTTTATCCAAGTTTAATTTTAAATTAAGATAAAAAAGAGTTAGTATAATTTTAAATTTAGATATGTGTGTAATTTTAAATTGAAATAATTTTTTTTAATTTTAAATTTTAAAAAAATAAAGGTAAAAAATTGATAAATAATAGTGATTTAACCATAAATTTTATTTATTTAAATTTATATAAATATTAATTTAGACAGTGTATAATTTTTTATAATTCCTAAAATTTAAGGATTTAACTTTTAAAAACTATTTGAATTAGGTAAGAGTGAAATATGAGAAGATATATTTTATTAGATTTAAAGTAAGATAAATCTTATTTTGAAAGATTTTGATAAATGTAAATTTTAAAACTTTAAAATTTTTAAAAATTAAATAATTGATTGAATAAAGTTATTTAAAAATATCTTACGTGTCAATAATATAAGTTGTTCACCTAAATTTTTATGTAAGTAAAATTTATCAGATTTTTATATATGTTGTAATATAATATTATATATAATTGATATTTATTGTCAATTTAGACAATTTTATAACTTAAAATAATTTTAGACAATTAAAATTTTAATTAAAACTTTTTAAAAATTAGATACCAAACTAAAATTTACGTTTTAAGCAAGTTTTGTTAACCCATAATTATATTATTATATACAATTTCTTTTATTAAAACAAAAAGTATACCTATCACTTTTCTATTCGGCTCCTCCGAAGGAATTTAAGTGCAGTGAGCGGGAGTATTTAAGGTCAAATTAAGTTTGAGTCAATTTGAGATAGAATGGTGCTAAATGCATCCCTATTTTTTTTTCTTCACACCTTAATTTTTTTTGTTAAAATATTTTGTAAATAAAATTATTTAATTATTTTTCTTACAATTTTCTGAAAATGAATTTTCAATATGTTATAAATCTTCCCAAAAATGAATTTTCAAAAAATTATAAATCTTTTCAAAAATTTTACATTTTAGAAATTCATTTTCGGAAAAATTTATAATTTTCTAAAAATTCATTTTCAAAAAATTATAGATTTTGAAAAATTCATTTCTGAAAATTTATGTGAAAGAAAAATGATAATTAAATAATTTTACTTGCAAAAAATTAAAAAACAAAAAACTGAAATGTGAAAAGAAAAAGCTGAAATACATTTAGCAGCACTTATTAGAATATTTACCACCTATTTGTGAGGGTGTCCAAAAAACAAACGGTTATTTATATGCTTCCTACTAAAAAAAATAAATTATATATTTTAAATAAGTTTATATTTAATACACTATTTATATATATATTATCGATAAATTAGATGATGTAATTTTAATAAAATGAATCAAATAATAATACCTTTTTAATGAATAAATATTTTTTAAAAATATTAATTTTTATATATTTATTTTAAAAATTATTATTTACTAATTAAATAAATTATTATCATTTGATTCACTGACAATGTATAAAATGTATACATGAACCACGCATCAAATATAATATCTTTTCAAATTTAGGCTTTACAAACTAAAGCTAACAAAGAATCCACATTAGCAACTAAGTACAGCAAACACAATTGTTGTGGTTTTAGTATTGATCAAGAAACTACACAATATGGACCTCATCTGATGGCTAACAAAATATATCTTACAAACAAAATAAATTCCCCCTGAAAAATTTGCATAGGAAGAAGAGATATGCTGCAAAATAGCTACCAGAATCTAACAAGAAAAGACTTCCAAACTTACTGAATTTCTTTTTCTTCTTTATGCTATCCACAAGTACAAAAGAATATGGCGATGTTAATGTACAAAAATATCAACTTCATACTACACTTATTTTCCTTTTCCTCACCTCTTTCTTGGGGTCCCACAAACAATCCACCTCTCAAACGCAAAACCCCAATGATTCACATTATATGCTGTAAAAGAATTATCTACGAGATGTGAAATCGCCAGTAACCAACCATATGTATGTCAGACTTGCTACATGCTTATGCAGACCTTGGCAAATCCTTGGTGACACTCCAAAATGTTTCTGGTATGGGAAACTATACAAGACCACCATAACTGTTTCATGCAGAACTTTCCCATCAACTTCGGAAAGTGTCTGCTCTTCTAGTTCAGGCATGCTCTTCTAGTTCAGGCAACAAAACCAACACAATGCAGCAAAAAGATGCTTGGCTCCCACATTCATACTGTTCATGATGACAAGTCAAGCGTTTCACCATATGGACATCTTTTATAAAATATATAAAAAAAAAAAAAAAAGCGTTGCTCAAAATAGAGTGAATGCACATTATTTGAGCTATTTGACACGAAATTCGAGTCTGAATATGGTTAGATTCTGGGTGTACTTGTCCCTGTTCTTTGAATCTAAGCTTCGAGTAACATCTGTCATTAGCTTGTCAAAACAAAGGGAGAGCCTCTGATGTTGATCTACAGGCTGCAAAATAAGGCATGTATCACATGATGGACAGTAAAGGACAGGAGTAAAAAAGTGAAGATGAAGACAAAGATAAGAGAGAGATGCCAAGGATAAGCTATTAGTCCTAAATAAATTTTTCACTAGCATTAATCTTGTGGCCGTTCACAACATGAAACCAACAGTTTACACGAGTATTGCAGAGAATAATAAAATTGTAATACATACAACTTACAGTTAGGACAGCATCAATTCCCTCATCACAAAAGAACCATCCAGTATAATTTGATTTTCATCAAGCATAAAAGAAAAAAAAATTGCATAGGATAATAACACCAGAAACAGCTGTATCCTCTCTGTTCGAGGGTTTGAGACTTCAAGTAATTTTATGTATGTCAATATTTCTAATAGTAATTCTTCATGTCTAACATAATAGACCACTATCAAAATTCACCAGTTTATCAGAATTTATAAATTGATGTGACCATAATTGGCACTTTTCTGCAATAGTACTGATTTTTTAAGGGATAAGCCAATGCATCTACAATGATAATGAAATTAAAGATACATACATGTTAGGTTTAGTCGATGCACGGAAAAGTTTTCTTAAATGCAAGAATTAAACTGCACTATGGCCATAGAGGTGGAAAAGTTACTAGCATCCTTTATTTTTTGAAAAATTTTAATTTTGACCTCAATCTAAGAAATTGAGCTAGAAAATTTAGAATAAGGGAAATCTAAAGTTTAAGAATCTATGAACTATTCAGGTTTCATCCATGAAAGATGCTATTCCAGAAGTGTCCCTAAAAGCCATTCCAAGAATGGTTCTACAGCTGTGCAAGGTCAAAGCAAGTCAAAGTTTGGTCATTTGTATTTATTGCCAAAGTCTAATTTGAAGTATGATTATTTCTAGTTTGCTGTATGGATTTAGTAGCCTTTTTATCTAACACTTGGTTTACACTGTCATAGATCCTTCACGTGATTGACACTGCATGTGGTTTCGTCTCTGGTCTGATGGTTTGGAGACTATTAATTTTGATCCTGAGACACAGTCCTATTTGAATTAAAAACGCCTAAAAACTTAGATGCTTCCAAATGTAAAACCTTTCCATCATTTTGTATGAAGTTCTATGAAAATTGTCCAGGTATGATGTAACGGGAATCATATTGCTTTAATTGTAATGCTGACTAAACAATTTATGCTGAGGAGATGTTTAATTGCCAAGTAGCGAGGAAGCCAAAGCAAATAAGTGTCAGCCATAGAACGTCAACATGTTCTTTAACATAGCAACATTAATGAAAAAGGGGTATGACTTTGCCTGATACTACGTCTTGGAATCAGCATTAAGAAAATATGTCGCTAATCCAAATGTAAGCAAATAAACCTATCGGCAAAATACTGTTCACACATGAAGTTTGTTGCAACAATTAAGAAAATATGTTGCTCATTCAATTGTAAGCAATATATATATATATATATATATATATATATATATTGGCAATTTTGTTTACATATGATGTTTGTTAAAACACAATAACATCAGAAAAACACAAAATAATGCCAAAAAAAAAAAAAAATCACCTGTGAAACCAATATTTGAGCTTTCACATCAGCAAATATCTGCAGGACAATAGCAGGTCCATTAGCTAAATATAGAAGAAGGCTTGCATGATTGTTAAGATTCTAAAAGTTCAACAAGCTATCAAAACTCAAATCAGATATCTTGTAGTTTAATGTGCCAATGAAAAAATAAAGAAAACTCAAATGGATACAAAAAAGTTTCAAATCTATGAATTTTATAACAGATCCGTCAAAGATTTACTATGCTGCTGGCTTGGGCAAAGACATAAAAGGAGGAAGAAAAAAAGGAAAGAGCTAAACAGAGTTGATAGTGATGACGAGAAAATGGATTACAAGAAAAATGATAAGAAAGAAAAATAGCTAAAAGGAATTAATAACAGAAAAGAGAAAGAAAAATGACGAAAAACGAACAGAAGTTGGTAGTTGTAATGTTAAGCCTGCTTTGAAATCTCTAAAAGTTTGAATTACTGTGAAAAGATGAAAAGAACAAGGATATTGGTCAAATGGAGGGAGCAGGAAGCACTAACACCACATACATATATGGAAATAATTAAAGGTGAGCTGTCAAGGCATGAAAAGTTGTATGGTAATTAACATTGACACCCTTTAGATTGGGCAGTGCAATCAAACTGGTCAAACTGGTTCTCTTACCTGTCTGCTAATGAAAACACTGCCCATTGTAATATTTTTCTATCATTTTTCTTTGCATTAGTAATGCTAAAATTTTACAAACAAGACCAAGGATTTAAGCCATGTGGAATGAGAATGCTAACACAAATTTTAATCATGTTTTATCACCAATCTCGCAATACAGTTTAGTGACAATATTCAAAATACATAATTTTCAGGAAAAAAAAAAAACTGTTGTACCCAAAATTGAAAGAAGAATTACCAAAGAAATTTAAGGAAAGAAATTGCAAATCATCACCTGCTCACTGATAAGAATTAAGCTCAACATAGGCCTGCTAAGACTCCATTGGTTGCCACAATCCTCAAATAAAACTATCTCAAATAGGGTCTTTAATATCTGTAATAAAGGAACAGAAAGTAATTGGACTGTCTAAAAAGAAAGATTGGGAAGAAACCATCAAATTAGGATTAAGACAATAAGCAAAAAATGTAAAAAGCACCTTGATTCTCGTATCACAAATAGTAATGGTTCTAACTTCTAAACACAAGTGCAGGATTGATGCCTTACAACAGTCATTGACATTAGTCTTCAAAGTTCAACTTTCAAATATTAATTAGAGCTAACATTATGAGCTATTAAGCAGGAGTTAATCTCTTAATTTTGATGATATATTTTTTTTACTATATTATGACTAATTGCACGCATCTCTGCTTGCTTTGAGCAGGTAACTTCACATCTAATCCAAATCTAAATATTATATGAAAAGGAAAGGTCATTATTTCTTAATTATATTAACAAGTTACCAACATTACCAATTTCAAGACCTACATTAGGCATGCATAGCACAATCTAAGTGCACAAAGAAAGGCCTTTCTAACTTATTTATTTGTAGACAACCAGAATGAACATGTACATTTTGATGCATAAAAGCCTCATGAAATTCCTTGTCAAACTCATGTTTTTAACATCATACTTCAGTTTGAAGTCTGTCGAGCATAAGCATCATGAATTGGAAGTCATCTTAGGTGAATTCTGAACACAATGTTCACCCAATGTTTAACATCCCCTATTCCTTTCTTCTTTTCTTGACCATATATAGCAAAGACTTTAGTTTTTCTAGGCATGTTGTAAGATACGTAATCAAACAACTAAGAATGATGAATTTTCATTTTCATTCACTTCAATAAAAAAGTAAAAATTCGATTCACAATACATCCATTTTAGAGTTTACGCTATCACACATTGCCATATTTTGACCATCAATTAACTTTCTAAAATCATTTGTCACCAAAATGATGGTGTGGTATGACCTTCATATGGCTATTCGAAAAAGTGATTCCAACCATTTGACTATCATCTTAAATTCGCATGTCAAAAGCTAACATTTTGCTTGGTTAAGGGAATGGAAAAGGGCACATAGGTTTTTTAAAAGAAAAAAAATAAGAATTTAATATGAATATCACTTGTGATTTTATTAAACTCTTTCAGCATCTATTCTAACAAAATACAATAAATACAATAAGTCAATCTCATATGATGTATGTATGTTATGATAGATAGATAGATAAATATTTCATAGGATGCAATGCAATACCATATTTCACAACACACTCAAAAAAGTTCTGAAACAATATGACTGTGTATGTTGTACTGGAACCAACTTTACATGATACATTAAGCTAATGTCATGAATATCCTTGGTTCTAAATAGCCGGTGAATAAGACTAAAAGGAAAATCACACTGTAAAAAGAATTTAAGCAATTGCAAGGGACAGAAAGTGTAGAAGGCTGCTATATCTTAAGTTATATGGTGTTATACATCAAATCAGGAAGATGCATTAGTGTATAGAGGACATAGAAAGGAGAATGAGGTAACTCATGGCCTTATTAACACAAGTGCAAATAATAACAAAGGAAACATAATAGGCCAGAAAGTCCATCACTCACCTGTGGAAACAAACTAGGACAGTCTGCAATATGCTTGGCAAGTTTGACAGCAGCAGGTGAAGTGGGTGCCTCCCCCATAGTAATGTTGTTGAAGTAGAAAGCAGCCAAATTATCAACAGCAGAAGCACACTGAAATGAAATGCTCATACTCTGAGATTGAGTTTTAAAAGGAATATAGCGTTTTGGGCTTGCAAGGAAAGGAAGGTAGTCAGGGATATCAGACATGTAAAGATTCGATAAAGAACTCAGTTAAATGCTACTTATGTGATAATAAAATAGCTTGAAATATATTAAAATAAACAGTTCTAGCAACAAAAGAACAGGTAAAGATCCATGCGATTCACAGCAAGATACAAACCTGTGATGAGATATTTGTATCCAGGCCTTTAAGACCAGATTCAAGGGAACCAACAATATGCATAAAGGTTGCCGCATCCAAATTTAATATAAAACTAATGTGGCTGTTGAATAGAACCTCTAAGAAGGAGAAATAGGCCCTCGTTAGCTGCAAAAGAATAAGTAAACAACATGATATTGCCATTCATTCTAGTAATAATACAAGACATTTACATAACTGGATAAAAAAGTTGACATCATACCTACATAGAAATATTTGGTACAATTCCTAAAAGTGCTAATAGAGGCTCAGTACTGATCTTTTTTATTATTGATTTGTAGGGGGAGCTAAGCTGACCTACATTTAGGTCTACATTTGGCACTGACAACATCATTAAGGAGGACCAAAGAAGTCTTTGAAGTGAAAAGTACAAGAGATGTGGTTGAATCTGAAAGTGATGTAGTACACCAGTTGTTCGGGAGTTTACATCATAGAGTTGCTTGAATGGTGATGAAAATTTTAGCTATCTTCCCTTTACAAATATTGTTTGTTTCTGCTCCTAAAATTTGGTGACTAGTTGATGCTAATATTGATATATACATGCTGTGCATATATATAATTCTTTCCAAATATAAGAATCCCAGAAATGTAAGCATCCAACAAGTCAACCAGCAAAATTACCTGTGTTACGCATTTTTTATTCATTGAGATCCTTAAAGAATTAGAATTTTCAAGTAATAACTATACAAAGTTCAAGTTCTTTAGATGTAGGTTTCCCATAAGATTTGGAACCGATTAGAAAGACCCTTCCAATACTAGATTGGTAAAAGATAGTTTCAGTAGAAACTTCTAAAGAAATTGCAGTCAAAATCTTGCATACCTTACGAAATGCCAATATATCAGCCAAAGGAATTGACAATGTCATCTTTAGAGCAATGTCAAGCGCATCAGAGAGTGCTCTATCACCATAAAGTTCAAACACACCAAAGTTTACATAGTTTCCAGCAAGACCTGCCAGTTAGTGGAAATTGACAAGTTAATTTGTGATTTGGTCAAATCTTAACAAATACAACTTTGATGGTACCAGAGAGGATAAGGTCGGAATTAGACTACTGAAGTAAAAGAATACTTTGATGTTGGTAATAATAAAAGAATACTTCCATGACATAACAGAAAACCAGTAAAAGGAAACTTTGCACCTAAATTATCTAATTTCCAGTGCCTATTTTGCTGATAAATGTTTGTATAAGCTAGTTTTAATATCATCCCACTTCCATTCTATAGAACAAATTTAAAGAGTTCAGAAACATCTAAGGGAACCATGGACAATATTGGATAATGAGATGATGGTATGATACAAACAAAAGAATCTTTTTAGGCAATATGTGGTATCTCAGCCTTAAACATCTTTCTAGCTGTCACTTGAAACTATTCCTTCAACTAGTTTATTATTTCAAATTCAACTAGCAACCCCAATCCCAGAAAATTTGGAAAGCAAAAACAAGTCAAAACCAACACATCACGGAAGAAGAAACAAAATCCAATTTTAAAACTTTCAGCTTTGAATGGAAATAAAATTGTATGAAGAAATTCAATTCAATGAATATAAACAGAAACTCAAAAATAACAGTTATCCTAAACCAAAAGAGGAAAGAGAAAATAGAAGGAAATGGAGAAATGCTTGAGGTTAAGGACAAAAAAAAAAAAAAAAAGAAATGCATGCTGCTCCTGGACTTGTATTTTGAAGAGAGGGGATTTTGAGGATGGAAGAGGCTGGAGGCTGGTTCATGCTTTAAAAAGAGAGATGGAGGCAGCAGTGGCATGTGGGACTGTAAATGTAAGTACTGTAACAAATTATATAATTAGTAAAAGTTATTCAAGCTAAGCCAAGACTTCAATTCTAATGTCTAAACACAGTGCAAAATTCTTCAGCCCTGATTTTCTTACCAGTAGCCTCCTCAAGAATTGGACTGGACTAATGGGAAGGTGGGTTGCTGAGCTTGTGGATAGCTTGACACTACATGCTTTTGAATCTTTAAATACTACAAAACTTCCCAAAAAGATCAACCCTACATGCTTGACATGTCAAAACTTCTTAAAAAGCTAGATCATCACAACAAGTAAATGTATAAACTAATGAATGTCTCTATCAAAAGAGAGTGGACGCACAGAAAGAAAAGGAAGAAAAAAATAAAAGAATAAATTTACTCTGACTAAAACCAAAAAGTGCCTTAGACTTTATTGATCTTCTAGACCTAAGAATTTAGTTTTACAGGGTTTAACACCCTCAGTTCAATTCAGTGCTTGGTGTCTTCATTTATAAAAAAAAAAAATAAAAAAATAATTAAATATAATAATTGCATGTTCATATTCTGACCTCTTGCAAGAATAGTTAGCGAAATCCATATTCCCTTGTACTTGAAGGCATATATATCAGCAGGATTAGGCAGAGATAAAATCCTTGTCCCATATGCTACAAGTAGTTTGCTGACTTCACGGAAAAGAAGAATTCCATTGGGAGAAGATGAGTCAAAAGTCAAGCGTTGTGCTTTGTTCAAGACAAACTCAGCCATGAATTTTAACAATGAAGTGGTAACCTGCAGTGTTAAATCAAACAATTACATACCCAGGATTAGAGTTTATTGGCCGATACTTATGCAGAAAAGGCACCACATACAATAACTTAATGTTTAAATGGCTACAAGTAAAAATGACTACAAAAGACATGCAGAAGTCACAAGTAACCTCAGTTCACAATATCTTCCACTCATCCATGAGGTGAAAGAATTGTGGAACAACTGTAACAACCAAATTAAACAAGAAAGAAGCAAAAATCTTTCCTGAGTATTACCAGAAAGACATTGTACGCACAACATATACTCATGCTTTTAATCTTAAGTACTAATCATAAAAATGAAAAGAGTGGTAAAATTTTTTCGGTTGCCATAGGACATACCAAGCTTTAATTTTGAATACTCTCACAAAAAGAGTACAGCTAGATAAAGTGTCAACAAGACAAGACTACAACAAATAACAAAAACAGGACATCAGCAACTGAGAAAAAATTGGGAGAGGCCAAGAATAGCAAAGATGGTTGGGTCATCTACAACAAGGACTCACTAATATGAGAGTAAAATTGTTCTAATTAATGGTAACACATGAAATGTGGGATTGAAAATATGTATCTGACCTATTAGTAGAACAAAACAACTTGATAGAAGGATATTCTGTCCAAATGCTTAAATGTGTAAACAAGACTTGCCAAGTTAAGACCCTTGCTATAACAAGTTATGAATGTACCTCTGGTGTGTCAGTCCAGTGAGTAATGCCTTTCAAGATAAGTGGCATGTGCGCAGGGTATAGCCAATCAAATAGAAGACCATATGTTCTACGACTGAAGGAATTCAATAAATGAAAAATAAATTATTTGAGGAATTGTCTACATTTAAAAGAACTCAAATTTTGCAGATATACGAACCTGTTTGTGGCCATTGCAATACCTCTAAGATCCCTCATTAATCCAATTAAAGCATACTTAACTGCTTCAGTACGAAATACTGAATCAGGTGTTGACTCCAGGCTGAGAAAGACCTAAAGCACCATGAAACATTATTTTAATGACTAAAGTTGAAATGAAAAGATAAATAATGGAAAAGCAACAGAACAATGTCAGTGGAAAAACCATCAAAACGGAGAAGAGGCATTTATGCACATTAACTCATAAAATAACAATAATTATGTTGACAAAACTTATGATACTGATAATAGTACCTGAAACCATACATAAAAGAGCTTATTTTACATGTCACTTAGTGTTTGTGTGTGTGTGTGTGTGTGTGTGTGTGTGTGTGTGTGTGAGAGAGAGAGAGAGAGAGAGAGAGATAATACTTGCAAAAGTGGTTCCATCGAAGACTTGAATTTCACAGGGCTATCCTCCATGAATATCAACCAACCAATGGTGTAATAAAAAGTTGTCCTGCTACGAGAGCATCTATATTCTTCTAGGAAAGGAAAATGCTCTCTCTGAAACAAAGTTCAAGAAACAATTTCATTCTTGAGAATGTGTAAATTCAGACAAACAGATTAAAGTGATTGGGCAAAAAAGAAATATTTTGTGAGTGGAATTACAGTATGATTTGCAATTATAAATTTAACTGTCTCCAGCTTCAGAAGCAACTTTCCAGTCATGTATCTGCCAAAATTATGCATTGGTCAAACAAGCAGATTATGGTATGGGGAAGCGTACAAATTTGTCAGACATACAAATAGCTTTAATTCAAAAAGACAAAGACTGAGAAGAGGTTACCCAGATGCCAGCTCCAAGAACAAACTTAGTGTGTGATCAATGACTTCCTCACTCTGAAATAAAAAACAATTACCTAAAGTATGGGCCACCAGCATGATATAACCAAGACAATGCAAAATCAAAACACTCACCTCTGTGTAGCACTTCAGGTTTCTAGCTATCTTTCCAACAATCACATTTAATATTAATAGGTGATCATGCAGTCCAAGCAGCTCAGATAAACGGGCATATAACTGCTGTAACAGAAAGTGATAGGCTCAACTAACATACAGACCTTTAAATTTTACAAAGAACAAAAAAATATTCGTTTTACCTTAGATGAATGCATTGCTTGATCACCAACATAGGACTTGCGAAAATGCTGAAAGAAGGTGAGAATTGCTCGATCAAGTCTTTGTTTACTTAACTCACCATACCTCTGCCAAATGCCAATTTGATGGAATCAATGACAAATAAATTTGTAAAATTTGTGAAATGTTGTCTGTAGATTAATAACAATGCTTCAATGCATAAAAAGAGTAAGGCCCAAACATCTTCAATATGTGTTAAGGATCTTACCCTCGGAGGTGGGCGATCGTGAACATGATTAATGGACTATCAGGAGAAAAGATAAGCAAATGTTCTATACTAGGCAAGAATCTTTCAAGCTTAGTATAGAATGAATGAGAGTGCATTTGGTGCACAGAAAAATGGAGAGGATAGATAAAATAAGGTAAGTGCATTGGTTTAGATAATATCATCCTATCCTGTTTGGCTGTGAAGGATCAAGAGTACACCTATACCTCTCATAGGGTCAAAATAATCCTCCCCTTTTCCAAAGGATTGAGTCATCCTGAGGCACCACAAGGATGACATTCCAAGGCTGTATATCAGAAGATGTTCAGCCCTCAAACTTCCAGCAAATAATATTGACATGATAAACTTCCAGCTAAATAACCAAAAACAATGGGAAAAAAACTAACATGTCAAAATGAAAACATTGAGCTACATCTAACAATAACAATCAAACCACTTCTATTCATACAACAAATTAACCTTAACCTCCACAATCAACAGAATTTGCATGTCGAACCATGGAATAAAACTAAAAATTGTGATCCCATACACGTCAATAGAGCCTCAATTTTAATCCAACCATCCACCCAACAGAAACCAAGAATCTACTGATTAACAAACCATACATCTTATCCTTCAAACAAATAATACCCCCATTTTCTAAAAATAAGCTAATGCTAATAATATTTTTTCTACTAATGTTGAACCTAGGTCTTCCCATTTTAAAACATGCCAGAATTTAACACTATACTCCAAATAGTTGCAATTATAGATTCAAAGGGACAAAAACTACACGTCTTATTATGCATCATCCTTAAACTAATTAGCAATAGGTTAACCTGAATATAAGGATTCAACAAATTGTCAAATTAAACTGACGTGCAGTAATCACACTTAATACTTCTCAAATGTAGGCGCAATACTAACAACCGAAACAAATAACCCTACCACATGAACAACTAATAACAAATAACAAAAACCAAATGGTGCAAAAAATCAACTTGGGCTGCCATGATAAGAATTCGATCTAAAACCAATCTTAAAGAGGCTCAAGTTGAATATCAGGCCACAACAAACACTAAAATACTGTGAGATAACACCACTTAACACATTTGCTCTTGACAAAAGCTAAACATGCACCTTACACCACTCAAATGCACCTTATCATTATGGATTACCAGTGAAATTTCATCTCAAAACTTTGGGAAGGCATGCTTGGTGCATTAGAGATCAAATGTCACCCCTAAGATTCATAAAGACCATCTTCCACTCATCAACAATCCTTAGCATGGTTGGTAATCACTTCTTAGAACAAATTCAGAGAACACCATAGAATCAGTAATTAACTGAACATGTCTCTTAAACAAGGTAAGGAAAACTATGGAACCACATACTCCATGAACCATCCCTTGTAGGAGCAAGGCTAGACAAGCAAAACAGATTTTGCTTTCTATCAACTTGTTTTTCTTCTAATTTCATGAAATTGGCATCTTCCAAGCTGACAGGTAGGCTGATGCAGCTCTAGAACCAAATCACATGTTAGACAATCATGTTTTTAGTAAAACAGATGGCAAATCATTGCTAACCGACTATTGAGATTCTTCTAATAATTGATGATTTTCAAGACTTTCCTCCAGTAATTAACCATCTGGTCATTCTACAAAAAATCACAAACTTACAAACCATAAGATAAAAAAACTCTACACCCACTACTCTCAACTTCAAACTCCTCCACAGATCAAAAAAACATTTATATTGCTGCTAAAAAAGACTGAACATAACAACTTCCTTTTGTGGATTGTCACCTCTAGAAAATGCATAAGCATTAAGCTGAGCATGAAGTTCCATATCATGATCATATTACCAAGGTTTGCCCAAGAAAATATAAGCAGCATCCATGAGCAAAAGTTCACAGAAAGCATTATCATCAATATTACCACTCAGTAAAATTCTATGATGCTCCTGCATCACAAAGTTAGCCTATACTCTAATGGAGAAATTGGCAAAGCAAGTATTGCTATGTGAAACTAGTCCATTTTATTTATATAAGGCACAAGCCATTTAAAAACTAAATACAAAGAATATTATTAGCCCACACTCATTATAGCCAACATATCAAAGTTATAAAAAAAAAAGGTTTAAAAGAAACCCATAGAACCAATTAGACCCTGAATTATTATTTCAAGATTGAGTCCCACAACCAAGGTATCATGTTAAACCTTATTTATTTACCCCTCCCCATTTATAACACACAAGAACACCAGCTCCCACTCATTGTTCAACATCTGTATGACAGCAGCGGGGCTGCCAAGATGGAATCATTGATCATGCCACTTCATCTTTCTTCCTCCCGTTTTAACTTTTCATTTTGTTTTCCTCTCTCATTGGAATACTTAAACCTTTTCTATCATTATCCACTATGGCACCAACAATCTAGAGATCCTGTCTATTGCCAACAAGGTCGTTGTCATGCCACGAAGACATGCCTTGGGTTTTTCACTATGTCAAATATAGATCCCAAATCCTTGTGTAAACAGAGGTAATTAATTTTTGACAAGTCCGAGTGACATAGTTATACAATTATAATGATGTGAAAACATTAGGAAATCATCATTGAAATCATATAACTGCTTTTATATATTTTATTAAATATAAATATCATTTAAACTAAGTTTCCACCCCTGGTATACCTGACTGTGCAATCCACTATCAGTAACATTTATTAACTGCAGAACACGAGCTGAGAGTTCTGCATCAAGAACTTCTTGTGACTCCACGCTGCATGAAATAAATGTAACAAACATATTCATAACTTCAAAGGAAGCAGGCCAGGTAAAACCAAAAGTTTGAACCCTATGACTAAAAGTAAGTACAATTTCACATTTAACAATCAAGTGACAAGAATTTTTAAGGAAGATCAATTAACTCGTTCAGTTAGTTCATATTACCACTAATATTAAATGTACCATATCAAAAACCTAACATTTTCATTTTTGCTTCCATTTGCATTTTCTATCTTTTATTTTTTATTTTTCACCAATACTCCAGCTCATAGAATCTTAGAGGTATTGACAAATCTCTCCCTTTGAAGATCATTTCCACAGGGAAACTTAATTATTGAATTACTTTGTATTTAATTGAATTTTTAAAGTTATAACCAGAAATTTGTTGATTAAGAGGACAACAGAAGAAACAAAGAACCGTGCACAAGAGCTTCATAACTACAAGAAGAAAAAAGAGAGAGAGAGAGAGAGAGAACCCTCCAACTGTGTAACGGCCTAAGTCAACAGCCAGGCTGCTAAGAATTTGGTTATAGTCATTCCTAATCCCACCCTCCAACAGTGTAACAGCCTAAGTCGAAGGCCAGGCTGCTAAGAAATTGTTTCTAGTCATTCCAAATCCCACAATTTTCTAGAGAGGCTATAAGTTATAACAGTGGTAAAAGCAAGATCCCATGATATGTCCTCATGTTGCACCACACTCCCAACAATTAGAACTTATGACTCCAACTTGGAGGTCATGAGTTTGAATCCTCAAAAGGGTGGGGTTAGATATAAACGATGGGAGAGAGCTATCTCCCATTGTGTAGCCAAGATAACAAGTACCATTAAAACCAATGCCTAATTACATGACAACAGTTACAAGATCTAAAAAGGAAAAAAAAAAAAAAACTCATCTAGTTTTGGGGCAGATTCAAGGCTCCTGCCACTGACAATAGAGTTCTTCTCCGATAAAGAGGTTTGAGGAAATTGAGTTCAAATCTTTTTTTCTTTTATTTCTCAGTGAAATGAGCAGCAGGAATCTATCAAATTTCACCTACGGATATTTAGGTAGATTCAATTTTAAAATTAGGTTGTCTTTTTTTCTTTTAACATATAACATGAGATATTTTTACTTTCATTTCCTTCTGATAGGTGTTGTATTTTATGACGATCTTTGGTCAGCTAAACAAAATTGTTATTTGGTTTCCTTTTTCTTTTTGTTTTGGATAAGCTGCTATTTGGTTTCATTAAATTGCAAACTAAATCAATATTTCAATTATTATTAGCTAACATTTTCATTTTTAATCAAATTTTATTAAATTTTTATCTAGCAAAAAAATATTATTTTTGCATTAGAATGCCATGTAAGATGATGTCTAGTGTTCATGTTAACATGTGGCAACTAAAGTGAAAAAATTTTATGCCCATTCTAAAAGAAAATTATCATTATTTCTTAAAAGTATTGTCACTTGATTGCTAAAATTAGAATGTTTTGGGACGGCTTAGTTATTCGGTCCAACTTTAAGGAATAATGTAATTTTAAAGTTAATAAAACTAAAATAAAAAGGAAAGTAGTTTTTTTACCTACAACCAGTACATTGTTTTATCTTAAGAATGGCGCCAATAACATGAACAGTCCAAGTAAGTTTAGCTTCAATAACAGAGAGTTCGGTTTGATCACAGGTCCGTAACTGTGCTTTTTCCTGCAAAAGTGAATTAAAAGTATTGATTAGGGTTGAAACATGAAGTAAAATATCTATCAATATGACAACTCCAAAACAAGGCCTTGCCCATAAATTACATACCGTGTATGACTGCAGAATAGGCTCCATCATGTTTATTATATACAAAGCACTGCTTTCATACTACAACTCGAGGAAATAAAGGAATCAGGAAGCAACTAAAATTTCATATTTATGGCAAATAGTATAAAAGCACACTTCAAAGGATCAGGCACTAAAAGTATCAGTCCCTCTGCTCATTTTACATATCACAGTTGACCAGCATAACTTTTGTATCATGTAATAAATGCCCTTTGACTTTTTTCTCTTGAATTGAAATTCTGGAACTTTTTCCAAACTACTGAAGCTTAGAGCTAGTTTAACATTGAAGTTGAAAATAGATTTTGAGTTCAAAAGCTGCTTTTGACCCAATCTCAATGTTAAATAATAAAAAATGTGGCTTTCAGTTTAAAAATCTGGTTTCCAAACCCAAACCAAAAGCTAGTAGGGAGGTGCTTTTGCGTTCAACCACAATTTTTCTGAGTAAAATGACTTCATTATACTCATATCTCTAAACTTTTATTATTTTATACATATCTTTTTGGACATTTCAATTCATCACAGCAATGCCAAACACTTAAAATTCTTAAATCATATTTTTTTAACCACACTTTTAAACACACTTTTTCCAAACCAAACTTTTTTTAACTGCAACAACAATGTTAAACTAGGCCTTAATGATTTTAAATAGTTAAAAAAAGAAAGCTGAAAAAATTAAGAAAAGTCATAAATTCTAAATATAAAATTCATTTGGGGACTCCAAAAAGGAAAGACATGCAAACCTAGCAGAATTGAGTTAAAGAAAAGTTCAAAAAATCTGGACCATCTTCAAACAACATGGGTGCAACTAGAAGAAATAGCAATTAAACCTGGAATCTGCAAAGGTAAGGAAAGCAATCCAGCTGATCCTGAAGCAATTCAACATTATCTAATGGATTCTCAGAAAGATCATCAGTGAATCCAGCCTACAGAACAAAAAGAAAAGGAGAAATCATATATTCAAGTTGTATTAATCAATCCCAAAGGATAAGCAAGTGACAAGATACCTGCACGGAGTTGAATCTTGAAGTGAGAAAACTCTCGGTGATCTTAGGAACAAATTCGTCCAGTAAACTTGGAGCATCACCCTTCAAATATGGAACAGATGACACCAATCTGGACCACAGCCCTAATAGGTAGTATACACTGCTACTTGCCCACTAGTATGAAAGCATAAACTCAATTAAGGTTCTATTGAAGAAGGAATTATGGATCACATGTAAATGGTTAAGGACCTTAAGGTTCTCCAACAAATAGTTCACAAGTAATGACTCAAGGTCCTAGAAAATTAGTTTACAGGCAGTTGGAGCCCTCTTTAAGCCATATAAAATCATAAATTAATTTCTTGAATACTTATAGTTATAAACATCAATCAACCGGTTTACAGGCAGTTGGAGCCCTCTTTAAGCCATATAAAATCATAAATTAATTTCTCGAATACTTATAGTTATAAACGTCAATCAACCTGCCAGGATTGCAAAGACTTTAAAGTGAACTCAGCCACCAAACGTATCCAATCACTGTAGCCCTCCACATTCACTAGCTCTGACAACTGTGTACAATTTTACAAATTTTCTTAACATTAGCAGTAATTCTTGGTATTGGAAAGCAAGGAATCAAATTCATTCACAAGTGTCATTAAGTAATAAAAATTTATGATCTGTGAGTATCCTAACTAAGGTGATAAAATCAGCTAACAATTCAATGGTTCAAAATCAGAAATAGAAGAATAAAGCAAAATAAATAAATAAGGCAACACAGCAAACTATTGCATATATCTAAATCATCAACCATAAAAACAAGAGGGTTGCATTGCATCAAAACTGTTTACAAAAATTTCTGCAACTGTATGGCACATAGCAACCACCCGTGTGCCTTGGTGCCAAACAATATGCACGAAGGCTACCACAGAGAGACATATATGGTCTGGCATAGAATCAGACAAGAACAAAAATCAAACTAAAGGAGATCAGATGAGTTGGTTTCAAATGATTAGTCAAAGCCACTTTTAGCATTAACTTCAAAAACTTTTACCTGTCATTTAGCTTCTACAAATCAACAAAATATGAAATTGAATTTTACACCAGTGCTAACAATAAATGGCATAACCAATTGCATAGTAAAAAAAAGAAGAATTTTATTGTCAACTATTTACCAAAGCTTAGCTCGTTCAGTGAGTTAGCTTCAAGACATTCCGCACTTAAACCTACATCACCAGCCATACGAACTGAAAAATATAATCCCTAATAACGATTCTAACAAGACTTCCCCAGAAATGAGTAAGTGGGTGTTTGGCCCAGCTTATGGAAGAGCTTTTATGATACAAAAGTAGAAGTAAGAAGTTCGGCTCACAATTTTTCAATTTTTAACATATGCAGGAAGTCCATTTTGGTTTTTAGACAAAGCTACAAATTGAAGCTTTTTCAAAACGCACTATTGTGTAGTAACAAATATTTAATGGGATTTTTTACATTCTCACTTTACCCTTCAATAATTCATACAACTTTAAGGAGATTATATTATTTCACATTCATCTCTTTTATTTGTTTCAATTTTTCACTTGATTTCTTGTGTTTTCATTTTATTGGTTGTTTATTTTATTTTGTTTTTTGCTTTAAAATTTATGACTTGGTTTAATAGAGTAAAAAATACTATCAAATAGTTTTCTGCATCCTACAATGCTTCTCCATAAAGTTTTCCAAATGCTAGCGTAGCTTCTCTGTACAGCAGTTTTAGAGCAACTCTACTCTCATGGCAGTTCCTAGAGAAGTTGCAGCCAGGCCAAAAAGGCTCTAAATTTGTGAGATTTATAAGGATTATATTACTGAGGCACACAGCTGGACAAAAAATGCCTATTAAGTTATATGAACTAAAATGTTTGAACCATAGAGATGACATGCAAAGATACAGTCCATTAACATACAAAGTGACATGATAACTTGCAGTTGTCAGACATTTATAAGCTAAAAAAATGCATGTCCACTTATACACAGCTTAAAGATTAACGGCAAGAACAAACATGAAAAAGGAAGAAAATATATATATATATATATCCTATATAATTACCTGATAATTCACCCTAAAACGTCCAAGCAGGCGACAATACTCATGGTAATTATCATGATCAGCAAGACCTGATATCCAGTTCATACATGATTTATAAGTGATAAATGTTGAGGGAAAAATAATAAGTTTAAAGTAAATAACCCTAAACATAATGAATAGAAAACACTGTGCAAGAACCCAATTCCTTTTCAGAGGACAGTACAGTCAAGCCATTACTGTAAACTTCTCAACAATTAATATATCAATTAGCCATTATTAGTTGATTAATTGATTTTCCATGAAGCATATTAAAGTTAAGTAACATAATACATGATTAATAACAAATTTCACCAGATAACAAACAAATAACACTAGAAAAATTCCATGCATGAAAAGGCTTACAAAAGTTTTTTTTTTTTTTTTTTTTAAGAGTTGTTGCCCAAATACATGAGTAGATAAATCCAACCTCATTCACGTACTTTTCCCAAATTGATGACTTATACCAACAACAAATAGAGGGATCAATTATTCAGGTCTTCGTAGAAACATTTCATCCATCCAGATTGAAACATAAAAGTAAATAGGTCCAAACAGTTTTATAAGCATTTCTTTGAGAGCTACGCCTATAGATGTACTTTCCCTTAAATTGACACCAATAGCCACAATAGAACCCAGGAAAATAGATGAATGCGTCTGATTTCCCACTTTATAGTAACATCATAATGTGACGAAAGAACATATATATTCTACTAATCCAGGAATAAATATATAGAGAAGAAAACTTTGAATTATCTAGGAAGGTATAAAACAAAGGATTCAAATAAAACAGAAACAAACTATTCTTTATGTTCAAGTAAGTACCATTAAGACAACTAAGTAATTAAAAATTTAATACAAATAGCATATAAGCCAATGCTACCTTGTCCTGATTGGAGAATTTCTTTGGTTCCTGTCATTAAATGGGCCAAAAACATGGAACGTGCTGCATCATTTGCAAATAAAGAACGTCTTACAGATGCTAGTCTTACTAAGCATTCCAGTGCCTAAAAAATGGTTAACAGTAAGAATATAAGTTTGAGTACAGGAAACCCCTGAACAATCAGCAAGGAAAAATCAATTTAAAGAAGAGATAATTAGTTGAATTTACAACTTCAATAGAAAAAATAGTTATGGTTTAAAACCACACATCCAACACCACTACACCAAGCAATATGAAAAAATTGCCATCACTGACTAAAACATATGCTAATACAAAAGATCTAGTCAAAATTTTAGGAATAGTCAGCAAGAGTTTTTTTTCGTTTTTGTTAGAAGACCTAACAAATGCAATTACATATGCAGAGGAGCATATCATGCAAATCCAATTGGGTTAGACAACGAATTACGGTAAAGTTATAATTTAGCTAAAAATAGTGGGCTAGTAATTACAGTACACATACAAACACATATCTTAATCTAATTTCTTTAATGCCACTATCCCAACAGCCACTAACACTGCAGCCTGCAACACTGCCTGAATCACCTTCAAACTGATACTCTACAAATCACACTCTAACTACTTCTACACTATTGCTATTTGTTGGACAGTGACAGTCACCCTAATTGTTACCATAACCAACATTTCTTGGCCAAGGATGACAATCTAAAACAAATTCAGGACCCAAACTGCATTCAAGCCCTTAAATACACACAATCACACATACAAATATGCATACATCTAAACATAGATACCTATATAAGCATGTACTTGATTATTTTCACAAGACAAACTATAGCTAGCACCATGCTATTCAAAGGAGACTAATCTTGCAAAGACTTTTCGAGCCTATCTACTTACCTCAAAAAGGGGTTCCTTTAAATGCTTTAAATAAATCAATGGTTCAAATTTCACCTCCCTAAAGCCTTCTCTTTGCTTGAACCAACCTTGCAATCTAATTCATTCCCCACCAGTTGACTTTTATTTCTACCATTGTAAGTGTCTGATATTCCTCTGGCACTAGTGATGGAAACAAAACAACCTATATCATGCATTATCACACTAATTCTAAACACAATACTAATTTGTGACAACCACCATATGCTTGTATTCATCTCTCACTTATAAAATAAAATACACATATCAACTGCATTCATGTTTGTCCACATGCACAAGCACAGGACAGATTTATATATTAACCTAAGAAACTAGTCATAAGGTGGGCAGTGAACATATTCTAAAACAGGTCCATTAAAATGATTAACACTGTGAACTACAAGTTCCAATGTTCTGTATTTTCTTCATTCACAGCAACACACAAGTACATTATTTTGTGCTGTTTGCCTCCTTTCCCTAACTACATGGTCTGGAAATATGTAAAACAAAGAAATATAAATTTCAAATTGAGAAAAAAAAGCTTGTTGTAGATTACACTTTGTTTAGAGTTTCATATTCTGTTCGTGAAGCAAAGGACTCTTGCAACACCTTAAAATATTCTATTTTTAGCACAATCTTCAATATTCCTGATGTAGAACAAGTAATCCAAAACTCAAAACACTCAAATAATCCAAATTCTCAAATATCCAGAAAATAGCAATAATTCATAAATCCCAGCCTTCACGAAACTAAAGTAACATAAGTATTTATCACTAGACCTGAAACACTAATAAAATGCAAAATAGCAAATATAATCGTAAAGCCCTAATACTTGGAAAGAAGTAAACCACTAATTAATATAAAATAACCTAAATATTATAAAATAGCCTGTAAAGATTACAATCAAACCCGTAAAATATCAAATAAAGTCCTAAATAACTTAATCCCTCAACTAGCATATCCCCATCCTCCCTCAATTCCACTGCATCTCCAGAACTCCAGTCCCACCTCAATATGATTTATACCAAATCATATTTATCAGCTTCATGTTTTGCTACATTTTAGAGGATTCTGACCCCCACCTTACTATATACTATTTTACTTAAATGTTTGTATTCTGCCAAATTTTCAGGAACTACAGCAGTTCGGCCCCACCTCCATAGATTTTATATTTATTTAAATCTTCAAGTTTTGCTGCATTTTCATGAACTCCAGCCCCACCTCAATATTTTTTACACTTTGCCCCACCCAGACTAAACCCTTGCTATCTCCAGATAAAGATAGAGACAATGCTTTTCACATGGGATTTAGGCAAAGCCTGCCTCAGCTACAGTACCATTTTTATTCCTCAACAGAATCAACATTAGTACCACCCCAACAGTTCTATTTCAAACTTCTTCTATCTTATTAAAAACAGAACTAAGACAATCACCAAGCATGGATAGTAAGAATTCCTAAAGAAAAATGAAGCATCATACATATATATAATACTCATGCATTACATTCTAAACAATATGCTAATTTAAAAGTTTAATGCTATCCAGATACCAATATCTAGTTTACAAAGGATTCAGATCCTAAATTAGAACCTAACAAATTAAAAGAAGTTCCGAACATTAAGGCATAGTTGCTTCCAAAAATTTGGAAAAAAATATATGGTTAAAAAGTAAGGAAACCATTAAAACAATATAAACTAACCTCCTTTGAAAGAGGTGCTTTATTAATTGAATAATAATCAAAAAATATCTGAAGTGTTGAAGAATCCTCCAATACTGGCCTCCAAGATGATGGAATCTGTAAGGTTACCACCATATACTTGGTTATTTGCAAATGATGCCCAATGAGAGACTTTCAAGCAACTAAAAGTGAAATGAAGTGCACAGTTGAAAAAACGTTACATGGATACCTGAACAGTACCAAACTCTTCTGAACTTTCATCAATTGATGTTCCAACAAAATCAAAGGATAAACATTTAAGTGCAAGAGAAAGTCCCAGCTCTTGCAATCGACTTGCATCTGCATATTTCATATCACACAAGAATCACCAAAAAAAAATCACATGAAAATACGTAATGGACAAGAATAAGGAGACGGGGAGAAGGGAAGGAATCCAAATTAAAAAATAGTAAATATAGCATGTTACCATCAGTTTTCAGGTGATGCAGTGATGTTAAAGATATTTGGAATATTTGAAAAAGTGACTGATCCCTGAAGGAACAGGCTACTCTTCGATGATGTGTTGGCAGCAACCCTGGATTAGGCTGAGAATTAAGGTGTCAAGAAATGCACAGGCACATGGAAAAAAATCCATTGCAAGTAGATTAGTAATGATTGTAATTGAAAAGAAAAAGGAAAATCAGAGTACAAATCAGAAACGGTACCTAGTTCTGGATCATAAGTGAAGTTAAATAATCTAGGGATCACTAAGGAGGATCCAAAAAAAGTAACAGCCTTTATTATTGTATTTAAGGAAGGAGCAGAATACTGGATGTTAAGCTTATCTTAAGTTTCTTCTAATGCTATTTCCGCACATTCACACATTACATAAACAGCAAATTACACCATTGTAAAATGAACTGGGGGCTGTTGCATACTATAAAGTGCAGATCAATGACCTTCCTCAGTACCTAACAAAAAGATAGCACCAGATTTTTTAAACATATCAAAGAATAGCCAACTACAAATGCTTTATGGCACATACAGATGCTTCATCTCAAAATTCCTGGTCATTGTCTGATGTTTGATTCAAGGTTTAATAACTGTCCCTAAACTTCCAATGCAAACTCAGAATGGCCCAAGAAAATATCTTTGGAAGAGTTATTCACTCATTGCAACTTCATTGGGATGGACATGAGAAAATTACAGGATAACTGGCCAACAAATACAACCCTGCTTACAGTTTTCATCTATAAACAAGATAAGTACATAAAATTTATATAAGGTGTCCACCCTATTAATAATATGGAGGTCAAGGACATGCAGCATATTCCATCCCATAAATTAAGATAGTTAAAAGAATATTCTTTCACAGAAATCCCATCACAGTGACATATTCACGTAACAAGTTTCAGACCTTCTGATACTAGTTAGCAATCATCTGGCATCAAAAGGATAAACTAGGAAATGAGTACAAAACTAACCTGGTTCATCTCAGAGACAAGTTGATTTAGTATCTTCAAACCAATGGCATAATGTTCTGAAGTTCCCTGGTAAACCAAAATGCCAATAAGCAAGAAATGTTAGCAAACTTACAAACTAACAGTGAAAACAGCAAGCAATAAAAGCTTCAGAAGCAAGTGATTCATCAATCTGCAAAAAAACAACAGCAAGCATTTACAGGAAATATCAATAAAAATGAAATTGAGGATGCTAATATGAATAAGCAGCGATGTTTGCAAAGATTAAACAAGATAAAAACATGTATTTTGACTACAATAGAGCATACCACATTAAGAAAATTATCCAAGACAGTTTTGCCAAGCACAAAGAAAGCACATATAGTGGTTTAGAGAAGTGATTCAATATTGGAATTCACATTTCAGGAACAAGAAGGAAGACTATAAACTATGAAACCGAAGACTTGTCGATCAAACATATCACACATACAGGTGTGTATCTTTGTGCCAGTACAATCCACAGAATTAAACAAAATGACCAACTTTAAACACATATGCTGCAACATATACTCATGCACATGCAATTCGGCAGGTTTGATTGTTACTCCTACTACATTGCTCTTTGCTTCCAGAAGAATTTAATGTTTATAACAAAATGCATGATTTTCCTTTTTACAATATAAAACAATTACATTAACAACAGTGTGACATTATAATCACTTATCAAGATCTTGATTTATAGCAATCTAGCACTAAAAGGAACAACCGAGAGCCTAAAACAACAAGGAAATATCACCTGGCTCAAGAAGTTGGTTGACTCTTTAACTACGTCGCGGAATCTTTCGTCATCAAACCATCCAAACTTCGTCAGCCGACATAACAATTGAATTAAAGATGCAGTGACAAATGGCTGCAGTTTCGGTCCTCTCGTCGCCAAATAGTTGAAAATATAACTCCCTGAAAATTTTTAAAGAAATAAATTATATCTCGTGAGAAACGAAAAAGCAAAATGTTAAAAAGAAAGTGAAAGAAAATACTCCACATACAGATATCGAGGCGAAGGGTCAAAGCGAGGCTATGATCAGTGACTTGTTTCAAAAGACTAGAACTAGCAAGCATCAAAGCATAAGGAGTCAAAGCATTTTCAAGAATGTATCGGCATTCCGAAATGTAATCAGTGTTAACCGAAAAGCATTTCAAAGTGTTCTCAGCATGAGCTCTCTCCGCTGAGTCCTGCGAATTATATAGCTTTTCGCATAATGCTTCTAACTGCGCCAAGTTCTCCATTTTCGATTACCTGGAGAAAAAATCAGAAAACGAAAAAAAAAACGAATATAAATCGATTTGATCGTTTAAAAAAAAGAGAGGCGATGATGTTTGTTTACCTTGTTTGGATCGTAAGAGAAAGATCTAGAAAGCGGCGGTTATAATGGAATGAAGAAGAAGAAGAATGAAATAACTCAGAAAGTATCGAAGAGGGAAAGGGAGGGTTTGGTTTTTAATACGATGGGAAGAAGGAATCGGCAATGCTCTGCTTAAGTTTCCTTTTTCTTTGTTTTTACTTGCTTGTTTGCGTTTTGGTTTTGGGTTTGTGGATTTTATCATGTGCGGTACAAGTGTAGGTTTTCCTTACCATTTGACCTCAAGATTCAATTATTCCCCTCTAGATCAACGTCAGATTCCTTTCTAGCCAACAAAATGCTGCTTTCAAAAAAATGGAGCATACCGGGAAGAGCATACGGACATGTCTATTTGTATACATATATTATACACGATAGAATTTGGATTTTGCGTGAAAGCAGCTATTCTATGGACTTTCAATTATCATTCATTTTCAACTTTCGAAAAATTGCATAATGCCCCAAAGTTTCAGTGAAAAATAGATATGTTTCCATATAAATTTCAAAGACTAGTGAGACCTTAAAGCCATATATTTCAAACAAAAGAAAAAGAAAACCAAATTCAAACTAAAGCACAGACTAAATTACAAGAAACCCCTAACCAAATATGGTATGCATATGCACAAACAGGATTCATGGGCCTCTTCTGGAGGGAAGAAAGGGTTCAATCATAAAATGTAGACTCGGCATGGTGAGAGGGCTCCCACCATACATCCAAATCAGGCACTAGTCAATGATTTCTCCCTCTTCTTCATCATTCTTCACAATTTCTTCTCCAATATCAGCTTTCTCCCCAACAAATTTAGCCTCGTCGTTTTTGTCACCATCACCACCAACACTGTTATTGTTGTTGTTTTGAATATCATCATCATTCTCATAGTGATTGCCATGATCATGACCAGCATTACCATCTTTAGTCTTATGATCACTATCACCATCAACAATACTTTGGATCATTGTCTTGTTGCAGACTTCAATATTATCTTTCCCAACAGGCAGGGGTTTCTCTTGAACTATCTCACCCTCAGACACACCATCTTTAACAGCTACCAAAGGAAATTTCAAGGGCTTCTCAGGCCAATCCTTAAAGAAAGAATTTATAACCATGAATCTAAAAACTTGCAACAAACGGCTTTTATCTTTCCTTATATCAGCACTAAGAAGTTTCTGCAAAAGGGTTGGGCTCCTCTTGTTGAAAGAAGTGCCACCAAATGATTCCTCGTTAATTGATCTTTGTTTCTTGGAAAAACGGTCTCTCTTATCAAATCGGCCTCTTTTATCATGTCTCATTTCAAATCTCCCCCTCTTGGTTGCTGGCCTACTGTTCTCTTCCCTTCTATTTACCTTTTTCTCTGAACCCAACAGATAGTGTGATGGAATTTCTGCAACTTCAACTCCTAATTCAGCTTGCTTTGCCAAAATCTCCTTGAGTTGCTGCAACAAAGGTTTTAATATATTAAAGAAAAGAAGTCATCAAAAAAACCCCTTTACTTGTACAGATCAGTGACAATGAAGCATCACTCCGACAACCTCGCACTACTGTTAGTCACAAACTGCCTGTTTTTGGTTTGAACAAGTCTATATAGAAGAACCAAAAACTTTAGCAATTTTTTCATGATTATTATGCTAAGATCTATTGGGCAACACCAATTTTCTCACATCTTGGATAGCAATAGTATTACAATAACATATATGCTTAGGAAGAGAAACTAAACCTGTTTACAGGTGCAAATCACATGGTTATTGATCAGATGGCTTCCTTTTAAGATGAGATAGGTCTTATGCTAAAGTCGATGCAATAATTGCAAGTTCTTAATAGATGAGGAAAAATTAAGAAATGTACCTCACTACGCAATTTAGTCACCTCAGAGTCTGCTACTTTTCCACTCAGTTTCTGCAGCCAGCAAAATTGATTATTATTGGACATATTTCCACCCAAAAAAATTGAAAGAGGCTTCGGAGGCTTAATCCAACCTTCTTTATGTTGTCTTTTGTTGGATAGTACTTCTTACGTTGTTCACGCCACTGTTGTATTTCTTGCTCCGTGTAGGTCAAAGCAAAAGATCTTCTAATTTACCAAAGGATTGTGCCAAAGGATTGTGGACACATCCGAGTAGAGATTAGTAAGAAAGAGGCATATAAGAGAGAGAGAGAGTATATGACAAACTACAGCAGGACATTGATAAAATTGATCACCAGCAGAGGCTGAATCTTTTTCATGCTATATGGTACAAAATAATCACCAGCAACAAGTATATAAAAAAAAAGGTTCTCAAGGATAAAAAGTGCTCGGACAAGATTGACCAAAATGTCAATTAGCCTCCCAGTTGGTACTTATCAAGGAAAAACACCAAATATTTCATACAAGCATTCAAAAAGAAAAAGAAAATAAAAAACTCTTTAATATGACTGTTTACAAGGCAGTCAGTAAATGAATTGAAAACCACGCCTGGCTAAAACTCGTCAAACCAGAATCTAAGGTCATTGAATTATGAGACAATTGCAACTTGCAAATTATAGCTGAGAGATAAAGAGCAACTCACAATCATGGATTCAATTATCAATATTATATATTTATATATTTTCAATACCAAAGCAAACAACTAAATTCACAGCACTTTTAAACACTCAGAAATGTTGTCAAAATTTTAAAATTCTAGCATCTATACTGAATGAAAACAAGTAAAGGAATGGAGTATGACCATTCCTTTTTTTTTTTTTTGTGCAAGAAAAATGGATGTCATTCTCATTACATGGTCTTTTTGACACTGCAAGTATTGAAAGTGGACATTTAGGGCCTAGATTAACTGATATGTTACACACCTATCATCAATGATTTCAACATGATTCACGATTGATTTACTCCAGCAAGAATTTAAGCACAACATGGAAGGCTAAGGGCAAACCAGTGGTTTTTAACATGATTGCATAGAAATGAGTCCCACCATAACCACCATTATAATATTCAACGATTCAAGTTTCTGAATTAACCACATAAAGCCCTTCATTTTAAACTCGATGCAATGCATGTCCACTCAGACCAATCCTATCATTTAAATCTTCTATTTTATGTGATTCATGTAGCCACCCCACAGACACCACTGCTCCATAGTCTATACCACTATGGAAGAAGATTCATATAAGATATGCTCTTAAGATTTAAAAGAAAAAAGGCCCAATATACATTCATTTGGTATGTTGATATGGTCTGGACTAGAAATTATCATAAATGGGTAAGAGCAAGCAGAAGTTACCTTCTCTTTTCCTTTTCTGAGTTTGCAGAAATAGAAGGCGGAAATTTAGATGCCCTCTCATTAGTCTGCCCTGTTGTTTTTAATCAAGAGGAGCAGAAATTAGAAATTATTTCAAAAGAAAGGAACAAAAGAATCTAGCAACAAGTAAATAAATAAAAACAAATGAGTTACAAAAAGAAAAGGTTAGGCAGAAGGGAAACCAACATCCATTTCAGGTTGTAGTCATCAAATTCACAGTTATACATGGGAAACTGTTTGGCTAGTTTCTTTAGGAGCCTAATTAAACAAAATAAATAAATAAATAGTGACAAATCAGTCCTTCAGCTCAAACATAAATCCTAAATTTTGGCATTCACATGTGGATTCAAATAAATCAAAGGGTTAATGTCATGAATGGCCCCTAAGCTACAGTAAAATGTTCAATGTGATACCTAAACTTCAAAAATCTCTAATGTGGTACATAAACTATAAATCTGTTAACTAATGTAATACTTGGAGGTTGTTTGTTAGCCACGTGTCATCATTTGAAGCTGGCCACATTAGAAGTGAGTACCACTTTAGTTAACAAATTCATAGTTCAAACACCACATTAGAGATTTTTAAAGCTCAAGTATCACATTGAACATTTTACTATAGTTTAGAGGTCATTCATGAAATTAACCTTAAATCAAACAAACAATATTTCCCATTTCCCCTTTCTCATTCTTTTAGTTTCCAATCAATAGCAACGAATTTAACCTTCACAACAGCTTTAGCTCTCTCCATCTCACCCCAGTGATCTGAAATCCAGTCATGAGCTGCTTATATAAGAAACACCATTGAAGAATTCAAGCAATATGGTTCTGCAGTAGTCGCATTATATGTTTCTAAATAATTCAAGAATTCAAAATCCCTTACTCTTTGTACCCACCATTTACATGAAGAGAAAAGGCAAGGAGAGAAAGGATAGGGTTTTTCTGCTTGCAAATGTCCACGAAAGAGGTGAAAGCAACATTCAAGGTCAAGGGTTCCTGATCACAACTCTGATCCAACCATGGGAGAGCCACTTTTTAAACCTGTAACTAGTTGAGATTTCCCACCTAAATCCTATTCCACTATTCCTAGAAATACTTGTTCCACCCAGTCCCAGCAGTTTATTTTCAATCAGACCATGGAATTACTAGTTAGGAAACAAATGGCATATCATTTTCTTTAGACCATAGAAGATCAAAAGCAAGATTTAGAAATCAGGATTCTAAATTTTGTTTTCCAGAGATATAGAGAGTAAATTTCAACAGACTCCTTCCTACTTTTGTCACTGAACTCTAATTTGTCCTAGTTAAGCCTCCAAATTTTTTAAGTGTGGTAAATCAAGTCATTCTATCCGCTGCTGTTAAATTAGAGACACAAAGATGATGTGACAATGTACTAATAGTGCAACGTATCTCTTTTAGTTTAATGTTTTCTTACCAAATAAAAATTAGTAAAAGATATAAATGATAACTTTTATGACGGTTAGCACAAGCCAATTAATCCAAGAAAAGCCCATTTAAGGGCACATGAATTTGTTCAGGGTGAGGGAGCAAAAGGAAAGCTTATCTACGCACAAAGCACATCATGCATTCAAATATATATTATGTATATTTATCTAGAACACAAAATTAGAAGTTATATGCATTTCATAAAAAGGTGTACCTTTTTTCTTAGGTCCATTAGAAGACGCAAACTTTCTCTTTTCATTATCTGCTTGATGAAATCGAGACTGCTGAAACTTAGACTTCTGAAATCTATAAAAATTGAATTTCAGCTGTATCACAAGCCAAAAGTCGAAGTCTTTCACAAAAAGAAGCTAGAAACCAAAGATATTTAAGATAACACACCCCCATTTTGAATCCCTTTTAACATTTCTGCCCGGAAAATTGTTCAAATTCTGACTATTTTTACCAGGACCGCCCTACAAGAATTTGAAAGACTTCAATTAATTGCAGCAGCCAAAACTAAAAGAGACACACCATAAATATTGTAGCAAGGAACATTTCACACCATATAAAAAGCAATTATTTCCAGCTTAACAATTTTAGGAAAGTTTCATATTAAAATTACATGTCAGCAAAGCAGCTTGAGAAATTGTGATTTTAGTAATAAGTAGAATAAGCTAATAAGAACATGTTTGCAAATAAAAGAGTATCTATTAGCAAATAAAGCTTTCCAAATTCTCAAAAGTCATTGAAGGACAACTCATCCAAATTCTCGAAAGTAATTCTAAAGCTGGTTGAATCCCCAATGTTAACCCTACCAGACTTGTTTAACCCATTCTCATACATCAAATAAGAGGAACATCTGCACTTTACAAAGAATAGGATTGCTACAATAGCTGCTTTAATCCACCAATGGCAATCAGAATTTCTTGATCTCGAAACAATTTAAGAGCAACGTAAACAACAATGGGACTAATTTCGAAGTTAAAATCGTAAAGGAAAAAATAGATACCATTGGCCTTCTGGAAGATGGGTTTCCTAGTCCTTGTGGAGCTGCCACAGAAGACATCGGAGTGGATGCATTAACATCTGCTAAATTTTGCTGACTCTGGTCGGCTTGCTGCTGCATCTGGTTAGGCTGCATAAAACCAAACTGCATATTGGGAAAGACGGTATGATTGAGGAATCCCATTGTTTGACCACCAGAAACAAACTGAGGGAGGTTTGGGATTTGGACATTCAAAAGTTGGCCCATATTCTGCAATTGATTCTGCAAAAAAAGTTGCTGTTGTGGCCGCTGCTGCCCATTTGTCAGACCCATGTTGCTTTGTTGAAGTAAATTCAACCAATTGGGCTGATTTGGGCTCTGCAAAGGGTTATTGAATTGGCCAGGAAGTTGTTGGAACATTGAAACATTGTTCAAGTTTGGGAAAATGGGGCCAAATTGAGGAAAACCCAGATGGTTATTTTGTGTGGGAAGAAGTGGGTTAGTTCCATTCATGAAACCAACATTATTTAGCAATGGCAGTTGAGGATTTAAAATACCCATCTGCGGTTGCGTCATTAACATGTTAATGTTATTACTGCATTGGTTTTCCACTGCAGAGCTTGATTGGAACTGCTGTTGAAACAAAATCAAATCAGAAAAGAGAGAGAGAGAGAGAATAAAGTACACAAAAAAGGAAGAAAGAGAAAGAGGTACCTGCTTGGGTTGCTGGGGAAAGGAATTGAAAAGAGGTCTCATTGGGCTGAGCTTGTTCAATTTTGAGGTAGTTAGTATGAGTTTTATCCAAACATGATCGGTGTTGTCGATTGAGCAGAGGGATTTGGAGAGTGAGGTTTCAGGGTTTTGGTTTTGAACACCTCTCTAGCTAGGGGTTTATGCTAGAATTAAAGAACAATTCCAAAACAACCAAAAGAAACTCAAGCGTTTGAAACTTGAATATCGTTCTACCATAAAGATCAAGCCAAAAACTCAGTAAAAAAACCTAAAAATACAAAATCACCCAAAAAAAACCAACAGGAAAAACTCAAAAAGAAACAACAAAAAGATCCTGGGAAAAATTGACAGAAAAATTACTGATTGGACTTAGAAAAAACAAAAAGGGAAAAAAAAAGAAACTCAAGCGTTTGAAACTTGAATATCGTTCTACCATAAAGATCAAGCCAAAAACTCAGTAAAAAAACCTAAAAATACAAAATCACCCAAAAAAAACCAACAGGAAAAACTCAAAAACAAAAAACAAAAAGATCCTGGGAAAAATTCACAGAAAAATAACTGATTGGACTTAGAAAAAACAAAAAGGAAAAAAAAAAGGAAGAGGGAAACAAAGAGAGAACTTGCCAGTGTAAAAGGCAGCTTTCGCAACGACCGAAACAGAAAACAGAGAGAAGAAAGAATGAGAAGGAGAAAAAAAGAGAGAAGAAGGAAGAGAAAGAATGAGAACGGCTAACCCGCGCCGGCAGTAGCGATGGTGCAAGGGACAAGACAGACAGCTCGGACGAAAGAGAAGGAGAAAATGATAACTAGGGGTTTTTCTTTTAGGCCTTTATAGTTTGTACTTTATACCATATTAAACGTCGGCGTTTTAAAGAGAAAATTTAAAAAAAAAAAAAAAAAAATCGAAGAAGAAGAAGTCGGGAGAGGCCGAAGGGAAAGGAGAAGCGGGGCTGTTACCGAATTCAACCCAAATTCTTGCCCAGTCCGAACGCCTTGGTGAAGATCCATTCCAGAAAATTAAACCTGGGAACAAAGTCCCAGTCTAATTAAAAAAGTGATTTTATATTTTGTAAAGCATATTCTAACACATATATTCACTAAGATTATTTTGATAGTATTATTTATATAAGTTTAATGTTAAAATCAAGATTAATGATTTTATTCGTATACATGAAAACTCAATAAAATAAAAATAATTATTCTAAAATTCCTAAATATATAATATAAAAAATTTAGAGTATGTTTGAATAGGAAATTTAAAAGTAGAATTTTATTCGTATAAAAATTTTTAAAACTCTAAAAATAAATTTTATTAGAGGAATTTAAATTAAAATCTTTTTAAGAAGAGACTCGCACATTTATCTAAAAAAGCTCAAATAATTTATATTATTTTAAAATAAAAATAATTATTGCTTGATATAATTGTGAAAACTTTTTAAGCTTTAAGCTATACCTAATAATTTATATATTTATATAGTGTAAAATATTAAATTGATGTGTTTTATATCATATTTTATATAAAATTTGTATGTCACAATTTATATCAATATAAAAATATTAAATGAATTTTTTTTTATTTTGTTAAACCTATATATAGTTATTACTAAAATTTTAAACTATGTCATATTCATATCTTTTTTTCATATCATATTCGTATTGTATCATCATGTTGTATTTTAAAATAGCAAGTCTGCTTTAAGATCAATTTGAATAGATGATAAAATTGGTTCCGGTGTGATTGCAAATACAATGGAAGTAAGATTAATTGTACTGATGAAATTAAAATCAATTATAGAATATCTATTTGAATATAAAAACAACGTGACAGTGAGATGAATTATAGTAGGAAGAGAAAATAATTATTAAGGATATTAGACTAAAAATTATAAATAATAAAAATTTTAAATCATTTAATATTTATAAAATTAATAATTAATTAAAAATTACAAAATTATTTTTACGTTGAATAATAATTTTGAAAATAAATAATTAAAATTTATTTATTAATTAATTTATCATATAATAATAATTTATTTATTATTTAGTAATTTTTAAATAAAAAATTAAAATAAGAATAAAAAATAAAAGTTAAGTTGTAAATATAATTTTGTCTCTACAACTTAATGGACAAAAAAAAAAAAAAAAAAAGACAACAACAACAACTGTGAGAGTTCATCGAATAAAAAACAATTGATGGTTGGCTTGGGGCAACTATGCCGTACCCAAAATCTATTTTGATCTTAACTGAGCAGTTGACACAAAAATATGTGACACATACTATAATAGTAAACAATGGTAAACTTTATAATTAGTTGTATATTTTTTTTTGAAATATAGTTATGTTGTGAAATGTAATAGAATCTTAAATATATCATATCAATATTAAAAATTATATTTCTAAGATTGTTTAACAATCATATTAAAGTAGGTACAATTTTGAGATATCCTTACCTACATAATAAAAAAAATTAGTATTAACTATTAAGTATAAAATATTTGTAAACACGACATGTTTAATAATTTGCACAAGTAGTCTGTGAAAGTTAATAAATTTCAATTTCACCCATTTAGAGCACCAGCCATCAAGAAAAGAACTCTAATCCTAAAATAGTAAAAGCACAAATCAAACAAAAAATATTTCTCCACTACATCATCGTTATCTTCTTTATGCCTTACAAAATGGGAAATTTAAACCTTTTTCACAGGGTTGTTTCGTGTAGTATAATAAGATATACTAAGAATACAAGAAAGAAATAAGAACTAGAAGAATATTGTTTCTTTTGCAAATATGGTGATTGCTCAAGGTTCTTATTTTTATTAGGTATGAAATTACTGCAAAAGATTTTTTTTTTGTTGGGTTTAATTTTATGGGTTTTGATTTTCTGAGTTTTTGAAAAATGAGAATTAGTCTTTTTTTTTATGGGTTTGTTTATTTGGGTCTCTTTTAATTTCTTTCATGCAATGGTATTTTTTGGGTAATTTTCATTTGTTTATGTTTATATTTTAAATTGTTTCATCGAATTTATGTCTTTTAATTACTTTATTTTATCTCAAGTTCTGTTGTTTGCTTAATGTTTTTCTTTTTATTGGTATGAGACTACTGTGAAATATTTTCTTTTGGGTTTGATTTTATGGATTTTAATTTTCTAAGTTTTACTTATTTTGTTGTTGCATGTAAAATATACGATTTTATTTTTTATATTTTAGGGTGAACAATGAAACCTAACTTGGATTTCTTACCATAATTAACAAATAAATGCTCTAAAAAAATTAGAACCAAGACCAAATCCAATGCTTCCACTAATAGCATTAAAAGCAAGGAACCCTTGAAGACCGATTCAATTATCAACAAGCTTCCTGATGTGGTCCAAGCACAAGTCAACAATTTCCTTGCCAACTAAAACAAGTAAATAACATATTGTTACTTCCTGTGAAACAAATAAACAAATCATAGGTAAATAAATGATGAAATAAGGTTAAAAAAATTTACAGGTGTAGTGGCCACAAGCAAAGTTGTGTTTGATACATTTTTTAACAATATTTATTACTTAAAAATAAAATAGAATCTATCTTTCCCTACTTCATATGAATAGAAGAGAGGGTGGAGATGAAATAGATGAATATGAGATTTTTTTATTTTTATGGGGAGAAGTGGTCTTTGATTTCTTCTTAGAACATAAGCTCTATTAACTTTATAGTTAGAACCTATTGTTAGACTAGATAATACTTTATTAGGTAACTAGAAGAAAAAATCCTAGTAATAAATCTTTTAAAGTCTAGAATGAGTACCTTTACTACATGGAGAAAACATTGGCACCAGATCCAAGTATCTTTTAACAATGAACATGTGTTCACATATGAAGTAGGGTAAAATACACAACCCACAACCAGTGTCTATGTATACATGTTGTTCACTTAATTGTTTTTATTTCTTTTACATTATATAGGTTGTTTCTTTTGCATTATACACCTTGAAGATGAAGCAAAACTTGGTTAATTAAAGTTCGACTCATAATAGAAGAAATTTGCTTTAAAGCTTAAAACAAAAAAAAAGAAAGAAAAAAGAATAATCCCCATAACACTAGCTTGTATGGTGAACTACCTCAATTCCTAAAATATAGTACAAAATTGAAACTTCTAAATCTAAGAGAGAATAAATTAATTAGAATCATTCCACTATGATTGGGGGAAAAACTTAAAAGTTTGATTGCTTTTCATCTACGATCAAATGGGTTTCATAGCAATACATCTTTAACTTTATGTCGTTAACAATTTCTTCAAATATTGAATCTTTATGTAAATAAGAAAAAAAATAACACCACAAAAAGTGATAGTGCTAACGGGGGCAGTAAAACTTTGGAACACTTTGAAAGTGTGAAATGAAAAAAAAGGTGGAGGAAAAAAATGATGAAAAATAGGATCATTTGGAACAAATGAGGTAGGATTTTTTAACCATTGAAATTGCAGGTCTTCTTTGTAGATCTAAGGAATTTTCAAGTGTTTATTGAAAAATCCATGCAGATAACATGAATAAAAAGGCCAAATGGATCAGTGAATGAATTTTAGACACATTCATTCCAATGATGAAAGTCAATGGTCAATGGTCAATAGTGGCTATAGTGGTGGTTGATTATTAGTTCTAGTTTTGGGTTTATGAAGGGCTTTTTATTTTAAAAAGAGAGAAAAAAAGTTTATGTTTTAATAAGAGAAAATGAAGAGTGAAAAATTAAAGATTTGAAAATTTTTTTTATTTTATAGTAAGCATTTAATTTAATAAAAAAAGAAAATTTGAATTAAGGCTTAGACAAGAAAACATAAAGCTAATTTGATATCAATTTTAGGTGTTGCAGGGGTGTTAAAACCTTATTTACACGTAATCAATTTCCAAAATTAGTTCTATTAATGTAAACCATAACCTATTTTTTTTAGAGACCTTTAGTCAAGCTTAGAATAACCTTAAAAAAGATAGATTCATATAAGTAGCTATTTACACCTAAATAAAAAATATTGACAGTGAAAGGATGGGTTCCTACTAGCTCTTTTTATAGGAAGGTAAGTCTATCAATTATGCATGTTCCTACTCAAACCTTTTTCTTAGAAGGTGAAATTAGATCTAAGCTTTTTTATCAACCTTTCAGATATTACAAATACCTTTCAAGTTAGTTGCACATTATTTCATTCAAACTCAAAGTGAGCAAACCAATTTTTCGTTTATTTAGTTTTTTTGTGTATAGTAAAATGTGTTACCTATATTCTTAAATTAATTTATAATATGTTTTTCATAGTGTAGCATGGTTTGTTTTCTTATTGGTTTACAATTTTTAATGAAACCTAAAATGCATTATATTGAAGAGGATTGTCTTGTTCCACTTCCAAGTAGTTTCCCAAAAAAAGATGAATTCAATTTTGGGATTAAGTTGATAGATTTCTCTAAAGCCAAGGGAAGAATGCTATAAATCCTATAGTTGTTTTTTTGTTATAACATTTTGGCATAAACCAATTTTGGTTCCTTTATACAATGTGTATTCAATGTTTTATAAATGTTTTCATAGTAATGTCTATAGTATTCATTAGAATTCTTTTTTATGTTTGAAGTGCTGATGATATCTAATTGTTATTAATTAATTTGTATGTCACTTCTTTTTAGGTCTAATGTCATGTTATTTTATGCCTATTTTTAGGTTGTTTGCAATGATCTGGGAGTTTTGATTAAGGTACAGTGCCACATTATTGCTTAATTTGACTAGAGTTTGGTAGTAGTTTGAAAATTGAAAGTATGTAAAAAGGATTGGGAAATTCACACCTTATTGTGAATATGCAAACTAATTTTTAATACTTTTGCTACATGAATCACTATCATCATAATTCTTTTTGTTTGCTCTACTCTATTGCTACATTGACTTTTATTCTCTCTTCCATATTTGTACCAAATTTGTTTGTCTAAAAAATGTTCGTAATTAATACTTATATAATATTGGTAAGTAATAAATGAATACCAGGGTTGGGAGTTACCTAGGGAACCATACGAAGTAAAAGTTTGTAAACTTATTCTCAAGCCTTTTGGCATATTCTTTTTTGTGCATTGCACTAAATTTCAAGAATGTTGTTGATCATTTGTCAAATGTATTATATAGGAATCTTTCAAGATTTTTGCTAAAATGGGTGATAAAAAGTTGATTTTGCCACACACGGCAGTAGAGCTATATTTTTTTACTTTTGGTAAATCTGAGGTAGGTGATTTGTATTATTTATAATGTTCTATTTTTAATTAGTTATCGTGGTTTTCTTTATTTAATAATGTGCTTAATCTACCTTACTTTATGTTGTCATGCTTAAGCTTCTTTTGATATAGATTCTGTACTTGATCTCATAAAATTTATGTACCTAAAGGTCTTGAGATAGGAATAGGAACAATCAACCTGAGCACATACTTGACAATACAGAAAATCTTTGGGAAGTTCTTAATGGTGGTCGAATTGAAAACTTTTCTTATGTGGTGAGTTTAGACTCTAAGATTATTTTTTTATATCTGTTGGTATTCAATGATTGACAGAATTATTTGTTTGCAGTTTAAAATAAATGTGCAATATTATATGTCGTAAAATTATTGATAAGAAAACTATAAAGGCATATAATGCATGATTTTCTTATAGTTGTTGTCTAATGGAGGTTAACTTTATAAAAATGCCATTTCTTAACAATAGCTTAGATCTACTAAGAGAACTCTCAACTCTTTTCTTTCTATCTTTCAAGTTGACTTCCTTTAATCTTTTATCCCCTTTATGTTCTTTCATTAATTTTGCTTTCAAATCAAATTTGAAACCAAAATCTAAGTAATCTTTCTCAAATATGATCTTATCATTTTCACTAATTTTTGAAAATTTTTAATTTTTTCCTCTCTAGTTTCAACTCGATCCTTGTCATCTTATCCGTTAGCATCGTTTCCTAACTAGGTACTTTTACCAAAATCAATCTCACTCCTCTTTTTATTTTAATTTTGTAATAATGGCTAACTATTTAAAGGATTACGTACATACTTTCGCCAAAATTGATTGGTTACATATTTTAAAAATCTCTAATTTTGATTGCGTACGTACTTTCGCCAAAATAATCCTTAATTTTGAAAATCTTTTGGAATTGACAATCCAAAAGATATAGCAATGAACTTGTTGTTAGATCGTTGTTAGTAATTCCATTCATGAGATTGTAGCTAGCGGTTAGGTTGTATACATATGAAGAATTCACGACAAATTCATAAGCCATAACTTATGTGCTATAGGAGCTAAAGGAGTTATCAACAACTACCTATGTCACATATGCTCTGGGTTTGTGCTCTCTATCCACTATTAGCCTTCTAGAATAAATGTCTTTTTATATAGCCATATATAAAACATCTTTGCTATAATGAGGTATGATACCCTTTGGAGGAGCAGTTAAAGTGATACCTTCATTCTTTAAATACAGTTATAAAAATGACTATATATATATATATATATATACATACTGCATATAGCTGCTTGTACGACATGAGAGTTAGCAAATTTAGGGACTGATTTTATTACTTCTGTTATAAATGGAGTAGATTTAGTGCCTATATTCTCGATTGCATCTATGGATGATTTATATGTGTAGATATCCCATTTTGTTCGAGAATTTTTTTGATCGAAAATAGGCCTTCAACTATAAATTGGATCCGATTAGGAAGCTTCAAGCCTAATAAAAAAATTTTAATTTTAATTTGATTTATTTATTTATTTGTTTAATTTTACTTGCTTTAAAAAAAAAGTCAACAAAGTCAAAAGTCACAAAAAAGTTAAAAAAAAGAAAGAAATTAAAAATAAAAAAAAACATGGATTCAGCTTGAATTTGATTTTGGGAATCAATCAAATCAAATCACATGCATAAAATCAAATAAAATAATAATCTCATATTCAATTTACTTTCCAAAATGAAAGGGATTCAATCCTTATAAATGAACAAAATCAAACATAACAAAAAAAAAAGGCAAATGGCTTATTAATTTGGGTGTTAAAAAATTTGGGGTATTGAATTCTGGAATGCTGGAATTTGAGAGGGGGTTTATACAAAATTTTTGAAGATTTGGATCTTATTTGAGGGAATTCATTCTTTCTGAAATTAGGTTTTGATCTCTAAAATTTTTAAAATTTGAGGAAATTGGGATTACTGATCTTGTCAGAGTTTTCTAAAAGTTAGTGCTTTGATTTTCAGTTTGGATTATGGAATTCTAGGATTTGGAGTTTTAATTTCTAGGTTTAGGTTTGGAATTTTCTCATTGGATTTTGGTTTTCATATTTGATTTTAGAATTGTTTTGATTTTAGGCTAGTTTTGAACATTTTTTGTTTGAATTTCTAGAGTTGATTTGAAAATTTGGGTTTTCTTGGGTTTTTTGTATGAATTTAAGTTGAATCTTTGAATTTTTTGATTAAAACTTTTAAATTTTTCAATGATTTCACAATGGTTGTAAAGATATCAAAGTGGTCATTTTCTGGGTTTGTGAACTGTTTCTAGAAAGCTTGAATTTTTTGATGACTAGTTGAATTTTTTAACATTAGAATTTGAAAAAATGGCCAGTGTTCATCTATTATTTAGAAAAAGGTCAAAAGGAAATTAGGCTAGATAGAGAGAGAGAGAGAGGAAAGTGAAAAACTGAGAAAAAGGTTTAAACTTTATCTTTTATACCCACATCAAAACAGTGTTGTTTTACGCAACCTAACTTGCATCTCAACTCACATGGATCCATGCGTGAACCTGGTGAGGACCTGACTTGATCACAAGATTTGGCTTTTTTTTCCTTTTATTTTCATTTTCATTTTTATTTTTATTTTTTAATTTTCTTTTTATGTTTTATTTTATTTATCAATTTATTTTATTATATATTTATTATAGATGAGTTAATTAAGATGAGGAAAAAAGAAAACTTTGATATTAACTATAATTTTTTTTGCATGATTTTATATTATTTGCATGATATGATTATACTTAATTTCATTACATGATAATTAATATATTTAATTGCATGATTATTATATTTATTTGTGTGATTATATTTGATTGCATAATTATATATTTTTTATTTGTTTGATTTATATTTGCATGATTAATTAATATATGCATGGTATTTTATATTGTTGCATGATATTTATATTAATGCATGATATTATTTGTATGATAATTTCTGTCAAATTTAATCAATTCTTTTCTTTTAAAGTAAAGAAAATGATGTTTTCAAAAAAAAATATTTTTCAATCCTATAAAACTATTAGAAGATTTAAATCTTAAATTAAATCTTACCAAATTATTGGAGGACTTAATGAATTTTCTTAAAAAATATTTTTTAAAAATCCTACCAATAGATTATAAGATAATTCTTGATAGAATATCTTACTAATATATTAAAAGATATTTATGAAAATAAATTATTTTTAAAAACAAATAAATTTTCAATCCTACCAACAGATTGGAGAATAATTCTTGATAGAAAGTCTTACAAACATATTGAAAGATATTTCTTAAAATAAATTGTTATCACAAATAAAAAAAAAATTTACAACCGAAAAAATTAAATGAATCCGACGGCAGAGCCTATTCAAAATGGGACACTAATCTTCATAAATACTCTTGAAGTGAAAAAATTATCTTACAGTGTTACCAAATTATTGGAGTAATTTTAAAATTAATTTTCAATAGTTAAATTATTTGATAAAATTACAAAAAAAAAACCTTTTTGGCTTGGATAATTTGAAATCAAACTAGTACCATCTTTGGAATGGGTGTGGTAAGGGTGTTATAACCTTTTTTATGCGTGATCATACTTTAAAATCTAAAATCTAATTTTGTAGACTAAAATCTACCATTTAAAGATACCCGAATCAAGTTTGGGACCACTTTTTAAAGTAAGACAAATTCAATTAGGTGACCAATCGCACCTAAATAAAAAAAGATTAGTGGTGACTCATTCAATTCATGTCTAGTGGTAAATTCATTGATCTATACGTTATAATAGTGTGTTGCGTTAACATTCCTGATTTGTGTTATTTAGGAATTATATTACTTTATCATTTTTAAGAGACAAGGAAGACAAAATATTTTAACTGTTAGCAGAATTCATTAATACCTTACTTAATATGCTTCTAGAGTTAGTTAAGTTAGTATATCTATTCTTCTTAAGCTTTTGTTGCCTTTCCTTTAAATAAGAATAATAATTTGTAATGGAATGATTATAAGTGTGTGAACAGATAAAGATAGCATAATGATTTTAGAGCCCTTTATAGCAAATTAGCAATTAGCTTGCTAACTCTTATTGGCCTCACCAAGTCACCATCAGTTGTCTGCCACTCTCTTTATTTCTTTCTCTTCTATCCCTTTTTTTGTATGTGGTTTAATGGTCCTTTTCCTCGACAAAATTGTTTGATGGTCCCTTTTAGAAAATCAAACAAATAACATTAACATTTGCACTAAACATTCACTTTAACTTGGCTAACATGGCTTGTGGCTTTTGGTAGTTGACAAGTTTTAGGAGTTTGGCACAACAGATTTTATTGAAACATTGTTTTAGAGAATGCTAATTTAATTTGCTTACACTGAGATCTCTGTAAAGTAAATTACAACTTTCCCAAACCATGATTAGTGATCATATCATGCCTATTTACAAAAAACAGATAGAAAAGCTAATAAAAAGGTTTAAGGCTCTTAATGGATATACTCAAAAGGTAATCCCATAGGTAACAATTTATTTTCTCTTCCGCTTTTATTTTTTTGGCTGAGAACAAATTATTTTGGAAATGTTTTTATATATGTTAAAATATCAACTTTAAAAGTATTAAAAGTAAATTCTTTAAATATAGTTTTAAAAAATAAAATTAATAATTTTTATCTTTATAGAATCCTTATAACTAGTGAGGAACTAATCCTAATATCGTTATCTTCATATGATTTGTATTCAAATTTTTTTAGTATCATAATACTAAGTTTATTAATACGTTGCAAACAACTGCTTGAGATTTTGATATGCTATATACACATATTCTTTTAACTACCAATGAACTCATGCTTAAGCGGCTACCAAAATTTATATTTGAGCCATAACAAACTAAGGGCACAGATGATCTTACTCTCTTTAATCTTCAAAATCCTGGTGATGAGCCGATGCAGAGTTTTTTGGACTTGTATGAATCTATCAAAAATTTTTTTAAGCATTCATGTTCTTTTTTTCTCTATGGTATGATGTGTTGTTGTTTATTAATAAGTTCTTTTTATTTTATTTTTTATAAAGAAGCCAAGTAAATTCAAGCATTATTTTGAAGGTAAGTTGAAAGGAAAATATTATGAATGCTTGTGTTTTTATATTCAAGATTTGGAAATTGCTTATATTGGTCTTGTCATTATGCAGAGTTGTTAAAAAGTGACAAATATATTGATGAAAGATCCTTATTCTCAAGCATACCTAAAAACTTTATTTACCCTCTGATGGGGAATTGTTTGAAGACCCAGTAAGCTTGGAGACTGGTCAAACCTTTGAAAGAGTGGCCATCACCAACTTTATTTTGAAATGTGTTATTGATAGTTGAAAATTTGAGAATTGTAGGCATACCTTGGCATTGGCCTTTCTAATAATTGGAAATTCAAGGGAACATGGGTCACCAAGCATGGGTGAAACAACTACATTCATAATAAAGCAATGTATTATAACTTTAAGTAAAGAAAAAAGAATAACAAACACCAAACACTTTAAAATGAGTAGATTTTCTCTTGAAAGAGTTTCAAGGACACTGAAAGTGAATAAAAATGAATTGTTTTTTAATTTTATTAGGTACAAAGATTATAAATATGGAAATTATTTAAAAAAAAAGTAAAAACTTTTAAGGGCGATTTTAAGTGTCAATATAGGTCACTCAATAAATACAAAAATTTTAAACAAAATGTGACTTTTATTGGCACTTTAAAATGCCTTTAAAAGTTTTTTAATTATAACGGTAACTTAAAATATCGAATAAAGTCATGTGGTCAAATACATGTGTAACTACGACACCAGTGGCTTAACCATCGAAAAGTTGTTACCGACACTCACCTAACTAACGATCAATCGACGGTTAAAAAATTACCAGTAATTATTATGGTGACACTTTTTTTAATCTTTTACTGACGCTTATAAATGTTGGTAAAATTGATTTTTCTTATTTTGAGGGTTCAAGATTTTCTAGAGAAGGTTACAGAAAGGTTGGTTGAAGGTGGCCGATTAGTTAGAAGTGTTATTTCTCCATGATTTCTTCTACATGTTGGTTTACCTAACTTTGATCTCTATCTTGCCTATCCATGCTTTCTCCTCTATCAAGTCTCTTTTTTTTCTCTTTCTTTTTTGGGATTTTTTTACGTATAAAGTATTAAATGATCGTTCTTTTTTTATTTTGTTTTGTTTTGCAGGGATTGGTTTTTTGCCAAAAAAGAGAACTGAAATTGTTGGAATGGTATTGTTGGCATCTGTTGTATCGAACTCAACCTCTTCAGTTTTGGATAATAAGAAAAAAAAAACCAGAATCCCATTATTGTCATTGACAATTATGATAGTTTCACCTACAATCTTTGCCTGGTTTTGATTTCATGTTCAAATTTTTGTGTTCTTTGTCCAATTTTTTGCCTTTTCTGAATTTTTCTTATGGTTTAAGGCTTGATTCTGAAATGTTGTTTGATTGCCTACAAATCTTGAGAAAAAAAACAAAAAACAGAAATACTAGTTGCTAGCTCATTGAAATTTATTGTACTTTGTATCTAAAAGAATATATTTGGATTGTTAGTGAAGACTTGATCATTTAATTAAAGTTAAGAAATCCAATTAAAACTAGTATAATAGGAAGACAATGTATTGGTTAGATTGGTTTTTTTTTATAAGAATTCAGATAAAATACATACACATATAAGTATAATAGAAAACTTATTATTGCATGATTATTAGTTTTTAGTGTTTCATTTCATTTTCGTTTTTGATTGCTTGTGATTTTCGGTGGTTCAATTAGAGAATAATGAAATATGTATAATAATGTGCAAGGAGGCATCCTTGACAAATATCAACAAAATGGGATTAAAATTGGAGTATAATTTCATAAATGCTTCTATTTGATTGAATGAATTTATTTCTACACACTGGCCGCATCTATAATCATTTTACTGTATTTTTTTGTGTAACTTTTAAAAGGTTTTTGTAATTTCCCTTTAAACTAATGGTGCTAGGAAAAAAAGATTTTGATAGTGATGGATCTGCCTTTCATTTTATTTTATTTAGCCTACTTAAAATCTGATCATTGATTTTTTTTTTATTGAAAACCTTGCACTTTTGGATGGAGCTTTACTAGTTTAGTGGTGCCAAGACATACCCAAGCAAAAGCAACAGATTTGTTGGCTTTAATTCTTAGATAAATTTTTATCCAGTTAAGATTTGAAGCTATTGATGTTATATTGACTGTCAAATGATAATGCATAAATTCAATTCTATATCTTCTCAAAAACTTTTTATCTTATTGCATAAATTTAATTCTACATAAAAAAAACTTCTTATCTTATTGCATGTTAGCATAAAAAGATAAAATAATAAATTTAAAAAATATAAAAATTTGTACCCTTAGTAAAGTGAGAGCAACCCTCAAATAATAAATTAAATGTTATCATTTTGCTAAAGTATGATTCATTAAATAATTACAAAAAAAATTACTTTGTAGTTAAGATCAAAATAAGTATTTTTTTTTTAAGGAAGGAACTAGTTCTTTTATCAAAATTTTCATTAATTTTACATTATGTTTGGATAAACATTAATAAAAAAGAAAAGTAAAGGAAGGTTAAGTTTTTTAAAGAAAAGGAAATAATATATGTACTATTTATTTGGATAGCTAAAATTAATAAAGGAAAAGAAAGTTACGGAATTATAACAATTATTGTTTGGTTAAATAATGAAAAGGAAAGGAAATGATTTATTATATTATTTTTTTTATTATAACATTTGATAGTTTTTTGTTTTTATTATAACATTTACATGTTTATGTTAATATATTCCATGTTTTCAATTTTCCTTTATTTCTTCATAAAAATAGTCACAAATGAAATTTATGGAATTCATAAAAATAAGAGAAAAAATTGGAGACAATAAATTTATTCGTAAATAATGTATTGTATTCTCAATCTAATTTTAAAGTTCAAAATCGTACACTTTTAATTTAAATAAATTAATAATGATATAATAATCGTTTTATATTTTAAAAATTTTATTCTTTTCCTTCCCTTCATTTTCCCTTAATTTGGGATAATTAAAATATGAAAAAAGATGGGGGAAACGAATGGGAGCTAAGCATACATTCATTTCCTTTATTTTTATTTATGTTATATACAAACAAGGGAAATGATTCCTCATTTTCTTTTGTTTCTTGTTCTTTCTCACTTCATACCTCAATCCAAACACACTATTAAAGTTAAATGCTTACTAAACAACATGTATAACATGTGTAATACATTTGTCTCATGATGTGTATATAATTATTTTATTAAAATTTTTAGTTTAATATTAAATTTTAAAATTCTATTTTTATTAAAAAAAGAAAAAATATTATTAATAATCCATATGACAATAAAATAAATAAATACTAACATTTTTAATATTATAAATGAAATTAATTGCTTTGTTTAATTAGTTAAAAATTATTTCTATTTAAAAAAGAAAAATATTTTACTAACAAATCATACTATAATAAATAATTTTAAGATTATAAAGTAAAGTAATTGTGTTATTGGAATTTTAAATTTAATTTGAAGTTCTAAAAAAATTTTGTTTGCTATTTAAAGCAATAATGTATATATATATATATATATATATATACACTAATGTCACATCTCGCGTACCACTGTGAATTTTTTTTAAAATTATTTTACCATTGAAATGTAAGAAAACAGGTTAAACTATAACAACAAATCCTAATTTCTAAATTGATAGTATAAGAAATTATATTCAAATAAGTATTATAATTTAAAAAAAAAAGTTTAGTATATTATTGACTTATAGTTTACCTTGTTCATTTTTCTTTTTTGGGAATTTCTCCACAAAATAATCTGAAGGCTATGTAACTTGTGTAATTGAGTTAGGTAAGCTATCATCAACATAATTTGATTCATGTGTATTTATACTATTTAATAAATATGTTAAACTTAAATTATATACATTTATTCATAATTAATTTAAATTCATGAATATCATAGATTTATAAATGATTAAGGTTGTAGTTAGATTTATTCATTTTGGATTTGATTCATAATTAATTAATAATAAATATAAATCTACACTTAAAATTTTAAATGATATAAAACACAAAGTATATTTATCCACTATTAATTGAATTTATGAATTTCTAAATTCATGAATAGCTAAAGTATAGATTAATGTTAGGTTAGATGTTATTAAGTAAACCTTGATAACATAACAAAAAAAAAAAAAAGAAAGAAAAAAGTGACTTGGCAATTAAAAGGATCCAAATGTGGCAAAAATGAAGTTGACAAGGTTGCGTCCATGTGTCAATTAGATAGACAACATGAAATAAAAATATATGTATGTTAGATATAACTCAAAAATTAAAATAAAAAAAATACTAATGACTTTTAATATTATAAATTAAATTAATTATTTATTAACAAATAAATATGTGTAAAAGTAAAACTATAATATTTTATAAAATATATTTAAAAGATAAAAATTTAAAAACTTTCTTTAATTTTTTTAATTATTTTTATTTTCCTTTTTTCCTTTTTATTTTCCTTTTTTGATTCTCTTCCCTATTAGCTAGGGCCTAGTTGGCACCAAGGAAGGTCGAATTTGACCCAATATACACCACAATAGTTGGTTAGAGCTAAATTAGCCCTTACTTACCAGTGATTTGCCGAATAAGGAAGGGATTGGGCTTTACTAGCCAATTCTCTACCCTTTTGTCACATCAATGACAACATTTGTCAATATAGCCCCAATTGATCTTCATGGTATTGTTCGGGCCAAACTTGGTCCTCGTCAGTGTTTGTTTTTGACTAATGAGAGAATGAGTGAAAAAACAGAGAAAATAAAGGTCAAATTATACTAGAGATTTTTATACTCTATTGAAATTTAGAATTTAGTCACTTTATTATTATCCATATAAATTTAATTCTCCTATTATTTTGTATTATTTTGATTTAATAATCTTAGACCAATCATTAATGTTCTAGTATTTTCATTTTTCAAATATTTTTGAGCTTTGCCACTTGAACTCTTATATTTTTATTGCAATTAATAAAATTCTCATACAAATTTATATTTACACCAAATTAAGCTCTTATGATGAAAAAAAAAAACACTTTCATTAGCTACATGTTGCCATGTTGGAATGAAAATTTTTTGCCCAATGATAAAGCTGGTTTAGGAAAATTGGTTGCGTGACATGTTAACATCGAATTCAATAACATATTTTTTTGAGTTAATAGTATCTATAATTTTTAATCTTTGAATCAAATTTTATTTTAGTCTTTAATTTTTAAAAGTTTTAATCAAATCTACCAACGAGTGTTGGCAAAAGTGGTCAAAGGCGAATGCTTGGTGCTAATGCACCCAGGTTTGAATCCTCTCACAGTCCCTTGTTAATGGGTGATCTATAAGTCCAAAAAATCATTAGGTGAAAGTCCAATAAATCCCAATTAGGTTGGAAGTTTGTTCCTAAAGTTTTTTTGTTACCGGTTAACATTATGACAACATTAGTTAATATTTTATGTAACAGATGAAATATTAAAATAAATTTTGTTTTAAATTTAAAAATAAAAATATAAAACTATTTAAAAAAAAAACCTTAGAGATAGGGTCACTTCTTATGCTTTTAAACATTTTTTGTTACCAATTAATTTAATTTGACGACATCAGTTAATATTTCACTTGATAAATGAAATATTAAAATATAATTTTATCAAAATTTAAAATTTTAAAAATAAAATTTATTTTAAAATAAAATAAATTAATATCGTATGATGATATTTAAGAAAATAAAATAAAATTATTTCAAAATGAGAAACCAAAATAAAATTATTTCAAAATTTAAGAAAAAAAAAACTACTTTAAAATAAAATAACGAAACGATCAATATCAAATTGGTTGATGTAGTTGGCGCCGAGCAGTGGCAAGATTTTGACAAGGACAAAAAAGGGTAGTTAAGACATTGGCATGGCATGGCGTGTGCTACTAAATTTAAATTACAGTAGCGCCAGTGTGATTTTATGAAGATGATAAAACCGATGATACAATTGTAGAAATTTGAGATTGGTTTCTATTTTCTTTTTGTCTCTTTGTGGAAGGACAGCTTAAGAATTTTTGCTTCTTCAACCTCCCGAATCCCAGTTCCTTCCATTCTTACTTTTATTTCTTCAAGGAATTAAAGATGGTGGCATCATCGACGTTTGAATCCTCTTTAAGAAGAGGGAGTCAAACAACGACGACGACCTCAAGAAAGACAACACCATCATCTTCGGACTCTTCGAGAAGAGCAGCAACAGCTCCTCTTCGGAGATCCAGAAGCGTTAGCGCCTTTTCAAGAGCCTCTCATTCAGACTTTTCCGAATTCTCCATAAAAACAGACAACCCTCTCTTTGACAACAACAGCAACGACGACGACAACGAGGACGCTTTGTTCCCAAATTCCATCCTTAAATCCGACCAAATTACTTCCAAAACCAAACTCAAAGCAGTTGCCGCCGATGATTATGGTAATAGGAGAGGCAGATCTATTTCCAGAGTTGGTCCTGATGGAAGACACGTGTCGGGTTCGGGGAATAGCAAGGAGTCGTCTCGGAGCTTGTCGATTGTGGATACAAGGAGACGTGGCCGCTCTGTCTCCCGCACTCCACTTTCAAGAACCCGTTTCGCTGCTTCTGAGGTTTCTCCAAATTTCTCTCTCTCTCTCTCTCTCTCTCTCTCTCTCTCTCTCTTATAAAAAAGTAAGATTTTTGTTCAATTTAATTTCAAATGGAAATTAGTTTTTGCTTTTGCTTTCTTATTGAAATAGAAAACTAATTGGTAAAAGAACAAAATTACGTTTGAGCAATTAGTTCTATTGTAAAACTGATTCTTTTGGGAAGACAAATTAAAATATATGCATTATTTGTCTTATCTAGAATAATTATGTTCGAATTGGTGTTATTGTATTTCTTAACAACTTTCAGGAAGCAGAAAGAAAGTGGCAAAAGTAATAACCTAACAAATTCTAAGAGACTTATTGTTCTTTTCTGTTTAATTGGTTAATTCTTTTTCATTCATATTTGTTGATTTTGGGCAGACTGAGATGGAGCAAGAAGGTAATTTATGGATGAAATCCAGGGATAAAGGTAATTTAAGTGCTACTTCGGGTAATGGTTCAAAGGGTAATTTAGTTAGGAGCAGTTCTAGTTTGACACGGTCAAGTCAGAGGAAGCCTATTGATCCGTTGGATGCTTCTCCTAAAAGTTTGGTATTAGCTCCATGGACCCTTTTTTTCAAATAATTTTTTTGAAAGATTTGTTTGATATTGCTTGCACATAGGGAGGGATTTGCTTCGTAATGATGTGCTAACATTTCATGTTTTTTTGTTTAGTCCCGTTTAAAAACTGCAAAATTGGATGGTCCAATCTCAACAAGTTCTTTTTCCGAAGATGAACTGATGGATGTAAGATTCTGGGTCATTGGTTTATTGTATATAGAGCTTTAAAGTCAGGCTAGATGCTTAAATGCTAGTTTCCCAAGTGCTTAGTATTTAAATTTCAACGCCCTTCAATTTTATTGTTTTACATGTCAAATCTTCTGATACGCTTTGTTATCATGCTTTATTTTGAAGTCGTTCCAAGGGGATAATCTGGTGGGAGATGCTACTGCTGCCAGTGACATATACAGAACTGTTAAATCAGAAGTGAGGCGGGCTATTTCTGATATCCAAAATGAGCTGGAGAATGTAAGTTAATTTGGCTTCTTGGATTCAAAATTTTCCTTTGGGTCTCTAAATGAGTTGAGTGCAATTAAGTTAAATGACATCATAAAGTTTTATGAATAATCAGTGCGATTTGTTCTAAAATTTTATTTCTTAATTCTGTATTTTCTGTTATTTCTTTTAAAATTTAAGTTGGTCACTTTGCCAAAAGAAAAAAAAAAATTTGGTCAACATTAAACACAAGGATACCTTTGTCTTCATAGCTTTGTTTCTACATGTACTTGTAAAATGTAAATCTTCCAGAGAAGAGTATTCTGATAGTTTTACTCAGTAACTGGAAAATTTTATTTTGCTTTCATGTTAGAAAATTTTGGTTACATGTTTATTTTCTTCTTGCCCCAGTTTTTGAAACGCAATATCAGTTTTTGCACATATTATTGAAGCCATTGTATGACTTGAGTGAGTTATTAATAATTATTTGACTTTTGATCAGTAGTCTCTGCACAGTCAAAATAAAGGGAAATATAATTGTTGCTGAAGAGTTTTTTTATAATAAATATTATAAATGTAGATTTACAAGCATCTGAAGATGAATTAATTAGCAATTTTAGATGTTTAATTAGCAATAGCAAATGTTACTATTTGTCACATAGAAAGTTATGTAAGGTCTCAAAGTAAAGGAAAGTAATTTACTCTCCTCACTTTTCCACCTATTACTTGCTTTAACCTTTGAACTTCCATACACAGTGTAAGAGTTCCTCCACTTAGTTCACAGTTGTCTTCCCCTTTGCTTCAGCTGGGGAGATATGCAACTTCATTAATGCTTCCACTATGCTTAGAGGCACCAACTTGTTCAGTTATTTGGCTATGAACATTTTGCTTTTCTGTGTCTGTTATTCTTGAATAATTTTTGAATGAAGGCCTTCAGACGAGTTAAGCAATTGGAGCATGATCCACTATCTTAGAGCTAGAGTCAGGTAAATGGTCAACATTTTTGTTCATGTATAAAGAGAAGTGTACTGATTCTATTATATATAAGATCGGAGAGATTCTATGAGTGCATTGGCTGAAAAAATTTGAATGAGATGCGTTGTGCTGGAGATGTTTGTCGTGTGTAGGACACATGCCTGCCTGCAACATAAAGAAAACAAATATTTATATGAGATCAGCAAATACTCAGTAGTAGCTAGTATGCCTTAGATAAACAGATACTCGATAATAGTCGTCATAAGACAGATCTAATCTTCTTTGCCTTTTTGGTGAGGGCTGACGGACAGTCAAGAAGAATATGCATATAAATTGATGGTGGTACTTCACTAACTTGGTCATATCAATTTTGTCAAAGGCGCATGGTGCAAAAAAAAGCGCTCGCTCGAGTGAAGTAAGGCGCAAAAAAAGAAGAGTTTTTGACTCCTACTTCATGTGTTTTATTCTTTTTTGTCTATGTTATAATATCAAGCTGAATTGAGATTGAAGTGCACACAAGAACTAGTTTTAACTGCCCCTACCAACCTTTTCAATAAGAAAACTTCTAAGCATAGAAAGTTTGATGTGCTGGATAAATGTGCAATAAAAGGATCATAAACTAATTTGCAAACTCCTAAACTTTCTTTTTCTTCATTGAAACTTGATTTATCATTTAAATAGCCAAAGGATGTTACTGGTTTGACATAGTCATCAATGAATTCAAATATTGTAATTGTATCTTAGATTTACCTTTGAAGATTAATTAATTTAAAACCACTAGATAGGTTGTCAATAAGTTCAAGAAAGCCTAAAATGACAACTACTTTATTGGTGAAACACAGCAAGATTCCTTGTTGTTCTTCTGCTACTTATCTAATCATAACTCAGAAATAGTCATTACTCTTTGTGATGTAATGCTGAAACATAGAAGAGGTGAGCGCAAAATGCATGCCAAATTAACCTTAAATTGGTAAAACTTGGATTGTTTGATTTCTTTCTCTATATAGTTGGTTTTTGATTGGATGGATTTTAATTATGTGTTATGTGATGAAACACAGCGATCATCTTGTTGGTTCTAGTGTTTATTATTAGTGACATTGGAGAATCTATTCCCATAATACATGCACTCTTATGCATACATATTTTTGAGTTCCTTGTGCTAATAGAATTTTAAGGTTCTTATATTCTTAGTTTTTGACCTCACCTTTAAAATTTGTTTACTTGTTGAAATACTTGATTTTGGTGTTAGAGATTTTGCTCACAGCTCCTCTGACTGCATCCTTAAGATTTTCCTTGCAGAGAAGTCAAACTTATGCCAGTAAATGATTTGTTATTGCTTCTTATGGTTTCAGGCAATCAGGAGTAATGCAACTACCGGTGTTGCTGATATTCCTCCTGACTTGGTGAACCCAGGTGCAGTTGAGTTAGTTTCGGACATACAACGAGAATATGCCACAAAGCTAGAGCAGGTAATTTTTGTTCTCTGCAAGTGTCTTCTACGTGTGAGTGAAACACATTTTTCCATTATGCTACTTACACAGACACATGTACACGTGTGTTAGTGAGATAAAGTCTGCAAATGGCTTGAACAGTCAGCTTCTTTTTTGTTGGTCAGTTACTTTTATTGTTGTTAGAATAGGAATTATGATATGATTATATAGCATTTAGAGAGATGCAGATGAAATTTGAGTTAAACTGATGTGTTAGAGAAGGAGAAGGGGGTGTCCTGATTGGAGTAAGGGGATTCCTAATAAATGTATGATGCAGAAAATGATTGAATGGAATGATCAGGGTAAGAATGGATATAGAGAATGTAAAGAAACAAAGTAATGAAGAAACATTGAAGTGTTTAAACATCCCTAAAAAGGTTAGGGAGAATTTAAATTTATTCTTTTCAAATATTCTGATAGTTGTGAATTGTGATTAGACTGTGATCTTGTCACAAGTCTAAAATTCCATGTATAGAACCTTGATAGGTTGATCTTTCTAAATTTGCAATCATAGCAACATGCTATGCTAAATTGAGCATCTCTTTTATGGCTATGTTAGCAGCCTTATATTAAATGCAAGGTCAAGGGGCACATCATAGAAAATAACCAAAATATTCAATATTTTGAACTATCAAGTGCTTAATGCTTAGGGCATGAGTTTCGAATAAGTATAATTTCTCATGTGTCTATCATATGGATTGCTTAATCTAGTAAGAAAAGACATTTGTAATTTTCTTGTTACCTAGTTTCTATCTAAAAGATAAGTCAATATTGCTGGCATGTGTGTGATGTCATATCTTTTGAACTCTTATCTTCGTTTCTTGGTAAAAACTATTTTACCTTCTTAATTAAATAAGGCCTTCTAGAGTTTATATTTTCCTATTTCCTTTTACTTGCAGTCCCAAGAACGTGCCAGACAACTTCGAACTGACCTCGCTGTAGAGGAATACCGTGGTATGGAGCTTAGTAGGATCCTGAAGGAAGTGCTTCCAGATGCCAAAACTCCTAGCACAAAGAAATCCCGTTCAGGAAGAAAAGTAGGCATATATAGTTTTCAGACTAAATTTTCTTACATGATTTTTCACACTTCACCTATAGGAAGGCAATCTGTGTGCTTATTCATGCCTATGATTGTTCAGATGAAGGTTATACTGAATAAACCAGTAATATTGGAAGAAAAACATTTTCCAGATTTTTATTTTCATTTCAGATAAGCTTTTCTCAATTTATTGGGTTTGTTAACCAAGAGAAATCATTTCATTTTGTTCTATAAGTATGCACTTTCATTTATATAAATCTCATTTTTAGTTGGAGCAAGTTTCACTGCAGGTTACACATATTGCATCATTTAGGAATTTTAGATAATGATTCATTGGGATATTCCTATTTTTTTAAATGTTACTTCTAAAGATTCAATGATGAGTGATTGCATAGTATTAGTGTGTGCGAAAGATATGCGTGCAAAATACTTGCATTAGTTCATTGATCCTTATAGTTGAAAATTTCCAGATAATTTACATATATGTTAGTGTTTTAAGTTTGCTTCTTTGCTTGCTCTCTTATCAAAATGAATTCTATCTAAATATGGTGACAGTCCAGTATTGAGAGAAGGAAGATCTCAAAATGTCTAACCGAAGATGCCCTCGCCTATTTTGATGAGTGTGTCTCACTTTCAACATTTGATGGCTCTGACTTCTCATCACTAGAAGATCCACCACCAAAATTAGTTGGAGTTGGCAACCTAGATGGTGACGGCATATCTTTGCTGCATGCAAATTCAAACATTCCAGGCAGCAATTGCCCTAGCAATTATCTCCATGACAAACAGGTTAGTTTTTCATAGATTGGTATTTTGCTTTTATGTTTTTTCTTACATTATTTTTAAAACTAGATGGTTGGACTGATCAACAAATCAAATAGCTTTGAGGCTTGTGTTTGTCAAAACTCATTTTCTCCAGCCCTTCTCTTTCCTCTTTTTATTTTTTAAGATAAGTATCATGTATCTTGTGTTTGGTATGGCCTTTTGACAAAATAACAAATGTGAAAGCCACAGAATCTCATAAAGAACATAGTTGTGTGCAAAAGGGGGCATCCTTAAGTGTTCCCATTTGATCTCACTCTATATCTCATGTGGGATGCTAACAGGGACCCAACACATCGACGGAAATTCCATGATTCAGATAAAATGTTAAAAATTGGTTTGCCTAGAAATTTAGTACACTGAATTCACCCAAAATTCATATTGGGTCAGAAAAAATGGTTAAGATAAGCTGCCATAGGATTGCAACACCGTTAAGGACTCAGTTTATTATTAAGTTTCCTTATAGGTTTTTATTAAGATATATTTTTGACAATCTTCATATTTAAAAGACATTGATGCAGAATATTTTTCAAGTTGCATTTTGACCTGTACCTTTTGTTTCCTGTTTTTTACTGCTTTACAATCAACTAGTTAAAAGTTCCTGTCCTACGCATTTGTGTTTGATTGGGGTGTGCTGAACCATATGACATCATATTGTTAACAAATAATTGGCCTAGTAAAATTGCATTTGGGATTACCTTTTTGAGAAACGAAGTGGTGGGCATCTGTTGCATTCTTAATCTTCTAACTTCTTTTCCTGTCTTCTTTCTTTGGGATATCTTAAATAAGATTTTGGTTGTTTGGACTAGAGTAGAAAGTCTTCTAAACCTTTTCTGTATTTTTTTTTTACTGAATTAATTTTAAAAAAAAAACTAGAATAGGTTTTATAACATGATTCCCCTGATTAGTTTTGCTTTCTTTGCACTGGCCGAAATGTTGAAATCAGACTATTTTGACAGTCTTACTTGCCTGTGTTTTTACTTTTGCTCTTGTACTTTTATATTGATCCTTCTAGAGGCTTTGAAAGTTTAAGGAGAAGAAAATATGAAAAAACATAAATTTGTACTTGAGGACAACAATTTTAAAAATCATGTAGGTGTGATCATGCATGATTGAAATGTTATCCATATTGTCAAAAAATCAAAATCTCTCTATGTATGCAGGAATGTCAATTCACATACAACCATGATCCTTTCGATTTAACAGCCAGTAATGGTTGCATGGAGCAGAGTCGAGATCAACTCAGTCTGAACAGTACCGACGGAGAATGGAATCAAAACTTCAAGTTTTCGTTTTCTTCCAAGCCAGGTCAGATATGTGAGCTCCAACAAGACATTAAAAAGTATGTCAAAGGTTTTGAGAAGGACAAACGGAAGATTGACATTGATTCACAGATTACATCAAGAAGTAGCTATGATCCGGCGGAATACAAATTCCAGGCCTCACAACAAAGTTTGTTGTTTGATCATGTGTTCCTTAAAAACAGGTTAGAATCTGGCAGTTTGCTACTCTGCAATGGTGGATGTATTGCAACTTCATTTTTGCCTTTTGCTTCTGTAATTTAAATGTCAAGTGTTTTCATTTTCATGCTTGAAATATCAACATAGGACTCTAAGCATAAATAACTTAGTGCCATATAATTGGTGAGCATTAATTAGCATGACCATATATTGTTTTTTTCTTCTTTGTAAAAGTTAAGAAAGCATTTTAACTTTTTGATAATTGGATCTTTTACAAAAAAAAAAGAAAAGAAAAGGTTGTTGTTTTAATTATATATATATTTATTTATATTTATATTTATAATAAGAAGCATTGTAACTGAAAACTTGCTCTTATTGATTGATAGTACATTATTCTTATGTTGGGGTTGCCATTTCTGAGCAAATACTGTATCAATATACATTTAACCTCAGAGTATTTAAGTAGTGTTGGTGGGGATACCCATAATGGTTATGTACTCCGAATACTTATCTAATTAAAGGTGCAATAACACTATGATGGACTAATAACTTGATGATAGTGTAAATCATTATCATTTCTTTAATAAAAATGGTATTTTTGCTTTGCATTTAAATGTCAGTTTTCGGATTGATACAAATACATACGAATATTTAGATGTTCATATTTTGTAAAATTCTTGACAGAAAGAGTGTAGAGTTTTGGGTATTCATACTTCCAAGAAGTTTTTTTATTAAATGTAAAATTTAGGTCATAAAAATCGAATAATTTTTGAATACGTGATTTTGTTTTAAATGTAAATCATATTTAAGATTTCAATTCTATAGGCATTGGTAAATTTTAATTTATTTCTGTAATTTTTATTTTACATATATACTTTTATGTAAATATATGTTTTCTTCCGGTAAGGTATTGGTTAATAAATTAAGATCTCATTTTTGATAAAAGAGAAAATTATGTTATACTTTTTCAGCTTGTTACGTATCTATAAAGTTATATTATACGAATTTGTAAATTAAAGTAAATATTAAATTGACATGAAACAATCTTATAAATTCATTTCTTGGGTTTAAAAATCTATTATCACTGTATATATAGAATAATACTATAATAAAAATATATTACTACAAGCAATTAAAAGATACATAAAAATGAAATCTTGATCCAAATTCATATATAATCTGAAAACATCTAAATTTATATACAAGTTTGGATCCATTTGTTACATGTTTAAATCTAAATTCAAAAAATTAATTTGTGATGGTGAAAGTCATATTAATATATATTCGATGTAGGATTTAATTTATACATATGTTATTTAACATATTTATAATTTAAATAATAATAATAATATTATTATTATTGTTATATCGTATTTTACTTTTTACATTAAAAAAGAATTAAATTATAGAATAAAAAGTTTCAAAATTTTGGACTTCAATATTTCCTTAAGAAGTTAGAAAGGATTACTACTAATGGTAGAGCAAACCTTGGATGCCCTCATCCTTTTTTTTTTTGGGTTTCCTTGCAATGTAATTTAGGTGAACTTTGAGGGCATTGACCATGCTGCCCCCGTTCTCCACAGACAGACCAGAACAGAACTCCAGTTTGATTCAGTCACAAACGAAACCCATAAAAGTAACTGACATGCACGAGTGTGATTAGAAAAGTTTAAGTGCTTTTAAGCCAGTTTGATTCATAAATATGATTATATGAAAAGATTTGGAGATGGGGATGGATTGGACAGACGCACAGATTCTTCAAAACATAATAAAATTGCCAGCCAAAGTGACCAACCCCTATTGGCAGCATGGCTGGACACTCGAGCCAAGTGTTAGTGCCCTTCTTTTTTCCTAAATTAACTCATATGGTTAACTTTTAACCCCACTCAATGGTTTACTACATTTCTTTTTGCACTTTCCATTTTTTTCCTTCTCTCTCTCCTTGTTTTGGTAAACAACTTTTGGTTCCCCACAACCCAAATCATCATCATCATCAATATATATATATATAAGTAGAGTCTCAGCAGAGAAACAGACAATTAAGACTTGAGAATAGAAAAAAGAAAAAAACCCTCTTCTTATTGTGTTGCCAAAGCCAATCTCTTACGTTTATACATCACATTGTTTATAAAAGAGAAGAAATGAAGAGGTCTCCAACTTGTTCTTCTTTTAATTCTTCCTCTGCCTTATCTCCTTCTTCCTCATCTTCTTCCTCATCATCTGACTCTCCTCATAATATTCTACCAGAGGAACCAAAGCCTAAAAGGGCTAGAAAACATCAAAACTCTGTTCAGAAATGCAGCTTGGATGCTAACAGTCCAAACTCTAGCAGAAGAAGCTCCGTTTATAGAGGAGTCACCAGGTTTATTATTTATTATTACATAAAAATTTAAAGGCAAAATATTGGTTTTGGTTTGATTTGCATGTCTGGTATTTTGATTGATGTCTCCTGTAACATTCAACATTTCAACATTCAAACAGGCATAGATGGACTGGGAGGTTTGAGGCTCACCTTTGGGACAAGAGTTCATGGAATAACATTCAAAACAAGAAAGGAAGACAAGGTAAATTCAACTTTGTTCTAGAAAAAGAAATAGTAAAAAAACAAAAAAGAGATATTCAAGGAGATCTATAATCTCTGTTTATTATCTTACTTTTAAAAGTATTTTATGGGTTTTTTTTAGTTCAGTTCAGAGTACTGACTTTATTGTTTTTTTGTTCCTTTTTTATATCTGCAACGTGCATTTTACGATTCTGTCGCCTCCTCAGTTTATCTGGGCAAGTCCTTCACTCTCTCTTTCACTTTAAAAATTTTTATAATCAGTAATATATTATATTCTTATTTTTATTCCTTTTTATTTAATTTAAAGGAGTTTTTTTTTTTTTTTTTTGTAAAATTGTGACATTGGCAGGGGCTTATGACAGTGAGGAGGCCGCAGCTCGAACGTATGATCTCGCCGCACTCAAGTATTGGGGCCCCGATACCACCTTGAATTTTCCGGTATTTAATTAATAAAAAAATAATAATATAAATTACTTTTTTTTTCCATTAATTGACGACGAATAAAAAGGTGCAATTGTGAAGATATGTGATGACTAATGAATGCAGATAGATAGATATGAGAAAGAGATTGAAGAAATGAAGAAGGTATCAAAGGAAGAGTACTTGGCATCCCTTCGGCGGCGGAGCAGTGGATTTTCAAGAGGAGTTTCTAAATACCGTGGGGTGGCTAGGTTGTTTAATTGATGCCTCTCATTTTTCTTTTTTCTTTTACCATTGCATTGCATCTGCTATAATGAAAGTAGGTTTTCTTTTTTATGGATTAAAGTGTGTTAGGGTTGAATCTAATTGTGTGAGTTAATAACAGGCATCACCACAATGGAAGGTGGGAAGCTCGAATTGGCCGAGTCTTTGGGAACAAATATCTCTATTTAGGAACTTATGGTAAGCCCCCAATTTTTACTTGAATTTATCAGCGGCCCCATTCTTTTTCTTTAATTACCTTTCGACCATAGAAATAATACTATTAGTATACATGTGTTACGAGACACATTTCAAAACTCCTCCACATAAACCAGGCTTCTGCAATTAAATTCCCAACAGTAGATAGATCGTGTGAGTTAGGATGGATCTGGCTAACAATGTTTAGAGCGTCTTCTTCCAGTCCCATATTTTTTGCAAACACTATTGCTTTGACTGCAGCAGTTGCTCCAATCACCAGAGGATCCATGACTCCAGTTCGGCCTAGTTTGAAGAGCTTCTCCCAGCTGGTCAACCTCCATAAATAGGTTCTGTTTCACTAAGTGTTCTCTTATTGGAAGCTGAAATTGCTTCTACGTTCCCTTTCCTTGCAAGCAAGCCTTCCTTTTCCTACTCTGCTTTCTACTAACCTTCCTCTCTTCAACTGCTGCCACTAACGTGCTTGTGCTGTAACTTTGATACACCGCTATCACTAGCGCTTCGCTGTCAATCCTTCATTCGCACCTGGCACCAAATCCATTTCTCCCCAAAATCATACTTACATGGTATCTATTTTATTATCCTGAAGGAATTCTCTTAACATTTTATGTATAGTGTTTGCATTTCGGTTTTAATTAAATTAATCGGTTGAATTTAATTAATTAAAATTTTAATCGAAATATAAGAATCTTAAATATAAAACTAAACATAATGAAATGGACCCTTTTTTTATAATTGAGGTTCATTTCCTGATTGCATATAAAACTGCCAAACTGAAATTGCTGAAAAATATCAAAAAAGGGCATTGATAAAAAAAATTGATAAAAGTTTTGAACTAAAGAATTAAATATATTTTAACTTTTATTGGTGAATGGAAAGTTTAATTTTTAACTATTTACTTATATTTTTAATCAAACACAATTTGGTTGGTTTTTGGGCATTTATTTTTCTTTGAAAACAACTTTAAAAAACAAAAGTAAATCTGGGCAGAAAAATACAAAATCAAATAAAAAGATATTTGAGTAGGTCCAATTTTGAAGGTGATTAGATGCCAACTCAAACCCATCTGCATCAGTCATTCATGAATTATGATAACAGCTGGTTTACATAAAAAAAAAATATTGGTTAAAAGTCAAAGTTTTGTAGAATGGCATTTCTGTAATTAAACAAAATATATGTGTCTTAATTTACACCCATTTTTCTATCTGGATAAAGTAGTGGCAGAATGGCACGTGACCTCACTCTCCCTACAGGAGATTCATTTGCAGTAGTCAGAGGCAGCAGAGATCACGTGCCTTAGGGGAAGGTTGGGTTTGGCTTTAGGTGAGCTGAATGCCTAATTCCATTATCTTAAGCTTAGCTGGCCTATAGTGATTAGTATAATTGTGAAGGTTTGGGGACTAGTTTTTATTGGCCTAGAATCTTTCTTTGCTAGTCAAATTCATGGATTTTGTTTTAATTTTTATTTTTATCTGTCATTTTGGTTAAAAACTCAATCAAATTTTATTTTTTATTTTTATCTAGCATTTTAGTTGATAATTTTAGATTTGAAAATTTATATAGTTGTGCTGAGTTTTTTTTTTTTTTTTTTTTTTTATGTAAAATGTGTAAAATGTAAAAATTATTGTCATAATTTTTAAAAATATATTAAATACGAAATATTTTTTTATTTTTGTTAAATTCATAATTTTTGTTAAAATTTTAAATTTTATCACTTTTATATATTTTTTTATATCACGTGATTGTGTTGTGCTTAAAATAATTAGGTTTAGATAATTTAGATTGCTAGATTTAGATTGGTTGAGGTTTAGTTCACTAATAATAAAGCTTTATTATTTTTTCTCCTCATTTCCTTCCAATTTCCGAAGAACATTGTCAATTGAATACGGACTCTTTATCAACTTTTCAACTGCTTTAGGATAGAAGGAAACACAAGAAAGCTACGGGGCCTTTTTTTTTTTTTTTTTCTTCATTAATAAAATTTAGTCAATCAGGGCAGTAACTAATTAAGAATTAGTGTCGGCATGTGAACCCGTAATTGTATCTTTACCTATTATACTTAAAGTTTGATCCATTTTAATTTCTTGTTAAATATCATAGTAAAGTTTTATTTTCCTAATTTGTTTATTTGTGTCTGATTTTATTGATTAATTATACATTTATTTGTTTTTTTATACTTTTTGTTTTGAAGACACACAAGAGGAAGCAGCAGCAGCATATGATATGGCAGCACTGGAGTACAGGGGGACCAATGCCGTGACCAACTTTGATGTTAGCCATTACATTGAACGTTTGAAGCAGAAAGGAATTTCATTTCTAGATCAACCGCAAGAACAAATTCCAGACACGGCAGCAGAAGTCGAACAACCACAGCAGCAGCAGCAGCAACAACAACAAGAACAACAACAGCAACAAAGAGAAGAAGCTCACAAACCTCAACATTTCCAGTACATGCCAATGCATCTCCCTCTATGTGTCGACAATGCGACAATAGCTGGTATGGAGACAACTGGTAGCAACGAGCTAGCATGGAGTTTCTGCATGGATTCAGGGTTGACATCATTTTTGGTTCCGGACTTCCCTCTCTTAAAAACCGATGAATTACCAAACTTGTTCGATGATACAGGGTTTGAGGATAACATTGACTTAATATTCGAGGTAGGGCCTAACCAAAATGAGGCCAACCGGGAATGCGTGTCGGGTTATGCAAGTTCTGGTGCCATGAACATAGAAGAAGATAATGGGAAGGAAAGGTTGTTGTCTTCTTCTTCTTCTTCTTTGGCTGATTCTCCATATTCCTTAACAACCTCAGTTTCTTGTAACTCCTCTGTCTAATGTTTTTGCATTTTGGATTAAGAGTTGGGAGTTTGTTGTTGGAAATCTGTTGTGGGTGGGTGGTGGATGGATGCCAAAGATTCAAAATGCCTTTGTTTTTTTATGCATTTCCTTCCTTTAATTAAATTAAAAGGAAAAGAGAAAGAGGGACAAAGGGGGTGAACTTGAGACTTGAGAGTTCTTCACCTGTTTTTTTTTTTTTTTAATCCCAACCAATCAAATATTACATGTGAGCAATGTTAAGAACAGTCATATTAAGAACGGCAAAAAAAAAAAAAACCTTAGTAGATCTTCGGAAAATTTTCTTTCTAGACTGGTTTTTTTTTTTTTTTTTTTAAATCAAATTGCATATCATTTATTCATGAATAAAAAATGTATGAACGATTAGCTTGTTACAACCGTACAACTTTAATTTTATCCTAATCTCTATATTATAGTTTGTAATGATATAAATTAACATACTTTGTAATTGTTGTAATATTGTGAATTTTTTTCGTTAAAATTCTTGTAAAATTATAAATAGATCATTAATTTACTTTTAAAAAAATTACTATACCAACAAATGTTAAAATAAATTACTATAACAAAAGACATAATTTTATAAAAATCAAGTTAACAGTTAAGATTTTCAATTCTAATACGCAACTGCGTTATTACTGATAAGACATCTCCTTCTGATACAATTTCGTTAAAGCACATCTCTTTAGCAAAGTTCAGCGTTCGAATTACAGCAGTTGCTTCAACAGTAAATGAGTTTGCAATCCACGATACTCTGTCACTGTCTGCACCCATGCTTTGGCCCTTTGCATCCGTGATTATCGCTCCAATTCCTTCCAGTTTTCGATCCTTGTCCACTGCGTCATCAAAATTCACCACGTAGGAACCATTAGCTGGAGTTTTCCATCTCTGATCATGCCATGTGTCCACCCTACACGGCTGCTGTGCTCTGCTGTCCTTCTAAACTTAAAAACTTTCTTGTTTATATTTTTAAATTAACTAAAATAACAAAAACCACGTAAAAAAATGTAACTGAAATTTTTAACAATTTTATCAATTAAATGGAATTTAAAAAATGTACGGAACCCTAGACTTGAAATAAAGTAAGAGAGCACTCATTAATGAACTTAAAATTAAAAAAAAAAAGAAAAGAAAAAAAGGTTAATCAATTTTCGAAAAAATTAAATCCTGAAAATTAAAAAAATAAAAATAAAAAATATTTTGATGGGCAGAGCTTTAGGGCTTTTTGTTTTTTAATATAAAATAGAATCTTGGTAGAAATTTTTTTTAAGTATATTTTATTTTATTATTATTTTTTATCCACGAAAAAAATACCCAAAACACTCGAGAAATCAGTAACCTGTTAGGACGTCGCTTTATTTTATTTTAAGTATACAGAGTTGCCGGTTCTAAACCCAAAACGTGATAGGACATGGCTTCATAACAATTCAAGTGTCCAAATGCGTGTGCCTTTGTCACTGCTGTTAGCATTCGTCATTACATTTTGATAAGGTTAAAGTATTAAAAAAAATATTTAAATTATTTCATTTTTTAAAAAATAAATTTTTATATTTCTATATTTATTTAAATTAATTTTTATTTAAAAAATTAATTTATATTAAAAATTTATTTGTATGCAAATAAAAATAAAACATTTATTTGAATATAATAAAATATAAAAATTTATTGAAATAAAATAATAAAACAATAAAATAAAAGAATTTTTTTTGTTATTTTAGCTTTTTTATAACTGTGCAATGTGCATTACCCTGTTAAATGAATTAAATATTCCATAAGGAAAAAAGAAAGCGATCAAAATCCCTCTTATTCAAGACTTGGATTTTCTTGATTAACTAAAGTTTCTTTTGTTTCGTAAAAAATAGTTTTTAAAAAATAATTTTTAGAAAATGTTTATATTTTTTGAATTAAAAAAAATTTTATGTTATTTGAATAAAATAAATAAATTTTTTTTTTTGTTATTTGGTTTTTTTATGAAAAATTTACTTTTTTTCAAATAATATTAATATAATTATTATAATATTAAAAATTATTTATTATTAAAATATATTAAAATTATTTATTATTAAAACTATTAATATTAAAAAATAATTATATTTTAATAATATTATTTAATATTAAAATATTATGTTAATATAAAAATACTTAAAATAAAACTATTTATTATTCTTTTATTATTTAATAATATATTATAATATTATTTATTAATAATATTAATAATATATTATTGATTAATAATAAATTATTTAATAATATAATATTATTTATTAATATATTATACTATTATTTCTTATTTATTACTAATATATTATTTATTGATATATTATAATATTATTAATAATATATTATTTATTAATATATTATAATATAGTTTATTAATATAAAATTATTTATTTATTAATATAACATTATTTATAAGTAAAATTATACTAAAAAATATTAATAAATAATTTTCTTCATAAACATTTTTTTCAAAAAATGTCTTATTCTTTTTAGATCCATAAGATGATTTTTAAAAAAATGACTTCATTTTTTATTGATTAATAAATTATTTTTCATTGAATAGTCAATTTTTTTATCAAATAAATACTTAAAAATATAAAAAATATTTTTTCATTAAAATAGACGGAACCAAAATGATTTACAAGCTTATTGCTTCCCAAAAATGATAGACATGATATATAGTTTAATAATTATTTTTAAAAACACTCTCTTTTATTTATTATAAAATTTAGGAATGTGAACCTCTCCTAAAACCGACGAAAAACTCGATTTTCAAACTTGATGGAATCTCGATTCTTCATTTCGATGGGAGCGGATATGGGGATTAAAAATTTGGGGTATGTCACTGTCTGCACCCATGATTTTGGGCCTTTGCATCCGTGATTATCGCTCCTATTCCTTCCAGTTTTCGACCCTTGTCTACTGCGTCATCAAAATTCACCACGTAGGAACCATTAGTTGGAGGTTTCCATCTCTGATCATGTCATGTGTCCACCCTATACTGCAGCTGCGCTGTGCTGTCCTTCTAAACTTTCTTGCTCACTTCAGGGACAATTTTTTATATTTTTAAATTCACTAAAATAACAAAAACCGCATAAAAAATTTAACTGAAAATTTCAACAATTTTATCAATTAAATGGTATAAAAAAACTATCGGAACTTTAGACTTGAAATAAAGTAGTAGAGCACCCATTAATGAACTTAAAATAATAAAAAAAAAAAAACAGGTCAATCAAGTTTCAAAAAAATAAAAATAAAAAATATTTTGATGGGTTGAGCTAAGCTTTTTGTTTTTTAGTATAAAATCGAATCGGAAAGATTTTCTTAAATATATTTTATTTTATTTTATTTTTTATCAAAAAAATCCAAAACACTCGAGAAATCAGTAACCTGCGAGGTCGTGTCTTTATTTTATTATTATTATTTATTTTATTTTAAGCATATGGAGTTGCCGGTTCTAAACCCAAAACGTGATGGGACGTGGCTTTATAACAATTCAAGTTTCCAAATGCGTGTGCCTTCGTCATTGCTGTTAGCATTTGTCATTACATTTTGATGAGGTTAAAGCATTAAAAAAATCTTTAAATTATTTCATTTTTAAAAATAAATTTTTATATTTTTATTGTATTTAATAAATTTTTATTTTTTATTTGTATTTAAATAAACTTTTATTTTAAATAAAAAATAATTTATGTTAAAAATTTATTTAAATATAAATTAAAGATTAAAAATTTTTTAATATAAATTAAAATTTAAAAATTTATTTGTATGTAAATAAAAAATAAAAAATAAAAATTATTTAAATAAAATAATAAAATTAAAGAATTTTTTTGTTATTTTAGCTTTTTTTATAATTATGCAATGTGCATTATCCTGTTAAATGAATTAAATATTCCATAAGGAAAAAGGAAGCGGACAAAAAGGCCACCTGTTCGGGACTTGATTTCCTTGATTAACTAAATGTTTTGGTCTAAATCTAAGCACAATTACAAGCTTTTTGCTTCCCAAAAATGATTGACATGCTATCCATATCAATAATTATTTTCAAAATAATTTTTTTAAAATTTAAGAACGAGAATCTCCCCTAAACCCGACGGAAAACTCGATTTTGATGAAATCTGGATTCTTCATTTCGATGGGAGTGGGTTTTGGGATTAAAAATTGGGCACGAAATGAGAGAGAATCTTTGACAGAGACAAAAGTTAATTTATTGGATGGAGACGAAGACAAGGAACATAATTCTTGTCGATATGTACATGAGTGCTCCTAAAACCAATTTCATTTTTCTTCGTATTTTAATTTTTTTTTTATTTTAAAATGAAATTATTTATTTATTTATTTATAATATTTTGAAATTTTATAGCATTTTAAAAATAAACTTTCGAAAAAATATAAAATTTTTCAAAAAAAAATTAAGTAAAATTATAAATCTTTGTAAAAATAGATTTAGAAAAAGTTATAAATCTTTTCAAAAATGTAACTTTTTGAAATGTCTATAATTTATTTTCAAGAAATTATATGATTTTTTTTTAAAAAATCCATTTATGGAAAGATTTATGATTTTTCAAAATTTCATTTATGAAAACTTGTGTGAAAGAAAAAGGATAATTAAATAATTTTATTTATAAAAAATTTTGGAAAAAAAAAACTGTGGTATGGAGAGAAAATGTTAGGATACATTTAATAGCACTCTATATATATATATATATATTTATAATTAAACAAGATATTTTGTATATTTTATTTTAGACTATTGTATTTATGAAATGAAAAAATAACACATTAAAATTATCTAATATAAAATTGAAACAAGTATAATTTGATAAAAATAAAATTAGAATTTTATTTGTTGAATTTTTATAATTTGGATTTCTATTTTAGGACTAACCCCAATATTCACCATCTCAACGAGCAACGTCTCCGCTCCTTGAGCCTCCCACGCGACCAATGACACTTGATTTACTGACGTGTAAGCAGCCATACCTTTCTTCTTCATATACTTCAACGTATCGAATGTTAACTCAGGCTTGTGCGCCCTGCCGTATACACGTAAAATGATTGAAATGCTGGTTATATCAGGTTCAATCCCTCGTTGTCGCATTTCGTCGAACTGTTTCTCGGCGTTCCTTATTTTTCTGTTAAACCGCTCATCGAGATGCAAACTAACTCTTCTACAAATACCGTTTAACATCACATTGTAAGTGACAACATTGGCTTCCATTCTTCTTTCCATCACATCCTTACAAAACCTCTCTGCCTTAACGGTTCGGCCAATCTTGCACCATCCGGTTATGAAGACACTGTACATTTTTTAATCAACCCGAAACCTAGATTTCCTTTTGTTAAAAATCTCAACAGCCACCTTGACGTAGCCGTACTTGCAGAGTGTGTCGACTGTCAAGCAAGAAACAGAAGCAAAAAGAACTGTTTTGATAAAGCTGTCAGTGTCGTTGTCAGCAGTAAAGAAACGATCCCATATCATAGTAGGCGCGAAGGGCATGACGGATAAGGCGCGCGGCAATTAAGCGACGGGTCAAAATCATGAAAGTGGAGGAATCGTGAGGAATGTTTGATTGATCCATTTCAAGAGTGAGCTGCCAAACAACATCGAATTGGAGGACTTTGCAGAGAAAGTCACTGATGAGGTTGTAGGTGGTGGAGAGGAGGGCGGGATTTGGAATAAAGGAAGAAGGAGAGGGCAATTTTGGAAGAGTGTTGGTGACGGGGGAGAGTCAGTCTGGTCGAGAAGGAAAGGAGAGAGGGAGATTCCTCTGTCATCAATTGATGCCATGCATCCAAAGTTGACTTGCTCTAGTCTCCAAGAATTACACGAGATCGATTTCTTAAAAAGTTTATCTGCATCACAGCTTCCACAACTCCACTTTTACATGAAACTAAAGTGTCTAGCATACAAGAACTTGCATCCACCACTCCACTACTCCATGTTGCCGTTCCTTGTATGACATGATCAAAGATGCAGATCTTATTCTACCTTTTGATAATCTTCAACTCATACCTGTTCAAGATTTTAAACAGCAAGAGAATCTCATGCTCATCCAACTCAATATGATATTGAGAAAAATGACAGACAGCCGATCACAATCTCTTTTGTCCAGCAAGGAATGCAAGAACTTCATGAGATTTAACCATGTTTTCTCAGCTTCAAAAATGAAAAGGAGTCAAGGAGCTCATCGGCATCATTGACACTTCCAATGTGCTACTATACATCATCATTGATCATAGGTTAGAATCTCTACTCTCTTGTACTTAATAAACCAACTGATATTGGTAGTTCTTTAAAAAAAGATTCAGAATTAAAGCAAATTTAAACAGCCCCGTATGTTATAGCTAGAACATGCAAATTCAGACAAGCAAGAATGGACAACAAAAAGTGGCAATCAAACTGTATTCATTGATATTTTTGTGTATGGTTCTCTTTGCTAATGCTAATTTACATTAAATGATTTGATAAGATACAACAGCATAACTACAAACCTAATGTGTACTAATTCTATCCTTCAGATAGCAAACGATGAAAATCCGGAAATAAAGAATAATACTCTGCAGAAGCCTAAAGAACATGATACCTTACAAAAAGAAATACGGGTGAAGGAGCAAAATCACCTTTTCAACTCCTTGGAGGGTCCAAGATTGGATTCATTTCTATTTCTACAGCTCCAGACTCAATTTGAGTCTGAAACTTTTCTGCTTCCCTTGCAATCTGAGCATCGCAAGGTGTGTACAACTGATAAAGAACTTTCACAACAAAACGAGGAATTAGTGCGGCTACAATGATGGCAAGCAAACACAACCAAAACAATCTTGTCTTTGCAATTTTGAAGATGGCCCTGTCAAATCAAATTGGTTGCCAGAGGTCAGACAAAAAAATACAACGAAAATTACAAAAATTCTCAAATTTCAGTGAATCAGTTACTCTAAATGCATACTTGGAGTAACAATTTTTATGGCAACTCATTAGCAGCGTAGAATCAACTGAGAACATTTTATACCTTAAATAATTATTGCCATTTTCCTAAGATTAACAGGACATAGCTGGGATATTCTAACCTAAGGACAACTACTAAGTGCATGGAAATTCCCAAAACTTCGGGATGACCATGCATACATGCATGCTTGTGTACATATTCTCATGCGCATGTTCATACACTCACAAACAGAAGCATATCTATATATATAGAGGTGGCAAAATAAACACACCCTGAAAATGCCTGAACACAATCTGATCCTAGTTGACTAAAAAGTCAAAGACAACCAAACCTAAAGAAACTCGAATCTGAAACAAACCAAATCCGGGGTAACCTAAACCCAAAATTATCCAAACCTAAGGAAATCCAAACCTGAAGTCTCAAACAAGCCCGAACCCGTCTGTTTGCCACCTCTATATGATGTTTAACATAAATAGTTGTAGAACATACGGTTGCTGTGTTAGCAAGCAAGGAAAAAACCTAATGTTTTAAGGAACACTATGGTGAAAGTGTCATAAAAATTTATCTCAACATGTTTCATCACGTTCAACAAAAATCTACATGCTCACTTAAAGTAAATAAAACTACAGAAAGTAAATAAAACTACAGAAAGTAAATCTGATAATAAAAGGGCTTACCAGTAACCAATTAAAGATGGTATAGCATCAATAATCATGACGCAAATGAAAGTTGCAATTATAGATCCCCATATGGCTGCATGAGTTATCCAATTCCACCGGATGACATCCATAGCCAAATGTAAATTAACCAATATAACAACAGCAAGAGTCCAAAGATCTCCTATACTTGATGCATCAATGGTGCTGCCCCAGTATGCAAGAAGAGGAATAAAAAAGGTAACTGCACTTTGCCAGAAAGCATCAATCATTGTTATCCAAAAAAGTTTTTTGTTGTAGCATTCTTGTTTGTGGCCGGCACCATACAGCTGAGGATACTTCAAAAGAGTCCTTCTACTTAGGTCCTTGTCAAGAACAGCAACAACAATCGTAGGAACTGATGTGTAGATTACAGAATACAACACACCGCTCCATTCATTGATTGCAGTGGTCAAAGTGAAACATGTAAAGAGAACATACCTGCAAAGAACATGGTGAAGTTAATAGTACTCACCCATAGACTAAAATTTGTTTTAATTGACCAAAATTTGATTCAACTTCCATTCTGAATCAGGAGCAAGTTATTATTTTGAACCAACTGAGATCAAAATTCAATTATCTTTATCCTAATTGAACAAAGGAAGAATTTTAATTTGTTATGTTTTAGGGGAGACAGGGTAGTTTAAATCACTAATACAAGAAGAGCGTACAAGTAAGAGATCAATCGGGTATATTTATAAATATGTAATGATGACATTTTATTGCCCCTTTTGGCCCAATTAGTAAGTACCAAAAGATACACTCAATCTCAAGTGAAAATCAAGGTTTGCTTAAACCACCAACATGCTCAACCACTGAATGTAGGTTGACTATCTGCATTTAGTAAATGCACAAGAATAAATTATAGATTTGTGCAATAAGCAACCACCCCATCAAAAAATAACTCACCAAAACGAAACAAGGACAAACACTGCATTCCTGTAAAAATTGTATAGTATCATGTAGCCCATCCGCTGGTAATTCCAGTGGCCATGGACCAACAAAAGAGGAACTAAGAATCTGAACTGCCCCATCGCAAAATCTGATGCCATTACGGCTTGCCTACCCTCTTGGCCACTGATGCCAACTCCCACATCCGCCATTTGGATCATTGAAACATCATTAGCACCTGTCAAGTATCAACTAGTATTTCTTAAATCAGCCCAAACCACCAATAAAGAAAAAAGTAGATAAAATTTGACAACATTACACTCTTTTCCCCCTTATTGATCATAAGATGATGATTACAAAATTAAGAGAATAATGATTACCATCCCCAATGGCAAGTGTCATGTCCAAAGTCCTGTTCTTTACAAGGGCAACGATACCAGCTTTTTGTAACGGGGCCACTCGACAACACAAAACCACAGAACAATTACAGGATAACTGGAAGAGCTGCAACCAAAGATGAAAAGATAAGTCACGTCAGCAAGCAGGATATCAGAAAGAGAAACAAGAAACAAAGGCTCGTCTACAACTCCTTACCCTTTCTTCAAGTTCACTGTCAAGAATATATACAAGGCTGGTACCATCAATAATCAAAGCTACTGGAGTTAAACCAGCTCTTGAAGTTCTTCCAGTGTTATTTGTAGTGCCTGATATAGTCGTGAATTTCTTACACATGATGATGGCATCTTCTAAACTCTTTCTGCATGACTCCTTAGAGTTGCTGTTAATTATAATTTGTGTCATTTTACTCGTCAAGAGCTTCGAGGAGTACCCAATTGATATGGCGGTTTCTTGCTTGTCCCCAGTCAACACCCAAACTTTGATCCCCGCTGTTCTAAGAGACTCAATAGCCTCTGGCACTCCTTGTTGAAGTTTATCTTCGATGCCTGAGGCACCCAGTAAATAGAGATTGTTTTCTATATTGTTTGCAACCTTCCGAAGCAAAGTGGCTCTACCCATTAGAGCAGCGCTTGCTGCCTCATACGCAGAGTGCCAATCCTCAAATTCTGAAGTACTCAGTTCTTTCATCCCAACAACAAGTGTTCTCAAACCCAATGAGGAATAGGAGTAAAGATGGGTTTCAGTTGTGTGTATAACATTTATTTTCAAAGATCTGTCTATGACACTAAACATGGACGTGTCAGCGCCTTTTACAAACACTTTAACAGATTTGTCAGGGAACCCCAATATAACAGACATCCTCTTCCGATCACTATCAAACTCGTGCAAACCCAAAACACTGAACCTGCATGGCCAGAAACATTTTTTTCAACAATGAAAAATAAATATAATTAAAGTCCAGGAGTACAACACCGGCGCAACTATCAGCACATCTTTAACAGGTATTAATCATAGTAACAAAGTTATAATGGCATCTTACCCCCCCCCCCCCCTCTCTTTTCTACAAAACCAAGAGAAATTTCAATGTCAATTCTTTAATCTTACAATATCTCAACCTTCAATGTCTCAAAATTTCAACAATAAAAGGAAAATAAAAGCATTGATATTATTTTTTTAGCTGAAAAAAAAAGAAAGAAGAAAAACACTGACACTAAAATAAGACAGGTATCACAGACTTTTCCCAAACTTAGTACTTGGTAAATGTACGAAGTCTTTAAGTAACACCAAATAATCCTAATAACCTCAAATAATAAAAAAATTATAATTGAGCCATAGCAAATAAAGTTCATAAAAGTTCAATAAATAATACTATATTTCTAAGGATCATGCTTCCCTACCATGAAATATAAGTTATTTTCACTTGTACAGGTTACAGACTTGTACAAACCATCATTCTTTTGGTGAAAAAGTAGTAGATGAAACTTCTAAATCGAAAGAAACTCACATATCTACTTTTTGGGATAATATGTCCCATAAAATTTTGACCCTCTAGAAATTCCTGTAATAATTGAAGCACCCTGTTCAAGCATGTACACTAAATACCAACACCAAAAACTCTTATTCAGTAGCAATCAAGGTGCTGATGCAAGCAGAGGTCATCATAACATAATAATATCACAGAATTGGTGGAAATGAATTCAAGAAAACATAAGTCAGCAGTTCATATTACCTTTGCCTTTCTCCTTGAATGCCAATAACAATATGGCCAGAGGTTCGTTCTATCAGCATAAATCCATATGCTGCAGCAGCATAAACCAATGCCTGTTCATCCGGAGACTCCCCTTGGTAATCTATCAACTTCACAGTAGGATCAGGTGTATCTAGGATTAGAGGCACAATTGTATTGCAAGCTGCGAGTGCAAGGAAGAAATCATGGATATGACCGCATTCTTTCATTTCCTTTCCACTCCTAGCAAATTGGAGAAGCTCTGGGTCAGTCTTTACCTTCATCTTAGGCCTCAAAACCTTCCCATCGACTGAGTTGAAAAAAAAAAAAAAGTTAGTGTCAGAATAATGCTAAATAAACCGCAAAAAGGTTCCTTTCTAATACAGAAGTACTTGAAATATATTTGTTGTTTACCTTGGACAAAGTAACCATCTTCCTGATCTTGAGACATGGCCTTTCCGCCACTGTAATCTTTCCCCCAAATGCTTGCACACTGAAATTCCATCTTGTTCTCAGTAAGTGTACCAGTTTTGTCAGAGAAAACATATTTTATTTGTCCTAGGTCCTCATTTATATTCAAAGCCCTACACTGAAATCTTGATTGTGAAGACTCATCATACGTCTGGGTATCTCCAATCATGAAGTAAGCCTGACCAACCCGGACTAACTCCATGGAAATATACAATGAGATGGGAATCATTGTCTGGAACACAATTACTGACATGAGGAATGTAAAAAATATTTCCAATCCCCATCCATAATAATTATAGTTATCTTCTTGCCCCCCAGAGAAGTGCTTTCTTCTGTAAAACGGCAAGTAATCCAACTTGTCCCTGTGGCGCCTCAACCAAACAGCAGCGCAGACAGAGACAACAGTACACAGAGCAATAAGAAACAGAGAGAGGAAGATGATCTCAAAGTTCATATGAGTCTCAAGCCGACTCCTCTTAGATGGAGCTCCTGAGCTGTTAAGCATTGCTTTGGTCTCACGGCCAGCATAGACAGCAACCCCAACTGCCCAAGCAGTAATTTTGAGATCACAGCCACGAAGAATAATATTAGAGGGACCAAGTGATAGTCGTTTCCCATCAACTTCCATGTTAGCCTGAAACCCATAAATGTTCCTGTTAGGTTTCTCACACTTAATCAACCCAGTAACCTTCTCCTTTTCGGGAATCTTCAGAAGGGTCTCCTGTTTTGCATATCGTGTCTTCAAGTTGGACTCTCCATCCAAATTAATAGTCTGCACATATGCAACCCCAGTTGGATCACTAGTTGAGAGCAGCACCATATCACAAGGAATAGTTTCATTTGCCTGGATCTTGATTATCTCACCAACCTGAATGTTCTTCCATTTCTTTTGTTGAAATTGATCATTTACCAAAACTGATGCTAGCGTATTATTCTCAATCCTATCTGATCTATGCCGCCTGAAGTCCTCATATGCATCCTTAACTGCTGTAACCAGAAGGACAAATGTCAATGGCATAAATGAAGCTTCACGGCTAAATACTGCAAGCTGAGGCAGCTGATTAAGCACGACAATCACAAGGAAGTATGTATAGGCAACTCTATGAAACTGCTCAAACAAGTTCCTAGGCAAAAATGTTAGGATTGAGTACTTTCCAGTCTGAATGGAATTCCCAGCAAACTCAAGCCTCTCATTTGTCTTGACAGGATCATTTATATGTACCAACCTAGCATCTTCATCATTGATCTCTTTCTGTGACGTGCTATACGTATCTGAATCAGCACCACGAGATCCATATCTCACAGGCTTTGATCCCAAATCACTAAAATTCACTTCCCTAATCGAATTTCCACCGGAAGCTTTGGATGGAATAGAAAAGTTGCTCCTTCTTGACGAGGAATTTAAGGCAGGTTCAACACTATACAAATTCTCAACTGGCGTTTTTGAATCCATCCCAAAAACAAATCGAGGATCCCCTTCAACTTTCTTCTCTTAGATGAGAGGAATATAAAAATACAGTAATAAAATCTACAGAAACCACTTTTGAGGCCATGATCTATGGATCAAAGATATCTGCAACAGCTCAAAGTCAACAAGTCAACAAAATTCATTAACTACCCAGATTATGATTTCAACCAAATTTGCTAAAAAACCAAACTTCAGAAACAGATACTAAAGAAGAAAAAAAAAAAAACAACCCAGAATTCCAATCAGCAGAGTAAAGAACTAAGTATACATATAAATATATGGTACAAATACAAATACAAGTACCAAGAAGAAAGAAAGAAAGAACCTTCTGTTTATGATCGTTGGTATATAATATTGAGCAGCTTCCAGCCCATGCTATTGAAAGGAGATGTGTGAATGCTGGTGCTTGGGGTTGGGGGGGTTTTCTTCTTTTCTGTTGTTGTTGTAATGGCGTGTTTGAGAGAGTGAAATGTCCAAAGTAAAAGGAATTATAATATAAAGAGAAAAGGCGAACTTTACAACAAAAACTGAGGAAGGGTCTTAACGGGGTGGCGACAGGGAAGGATCAAATTCAAATCTTATTTGACAAGGAAAATGAAGTCCTGGAATTTGGCGACAAGGGAGAAAAAGGTTCTTGGACAGTCACGTTTTATTTTTTTTATTTTTCTATTAATGTTTCTGGAAGGTGTTGAGCAACTAAAATTAAAAAAGAGAATTTATTTGTTGAATGTTATTATTATTGCTATCAATGTAAGTTAAAGGTGTCATAAAATGAGGTCTTCCTCTAAGGAAAATAGGGAAAGCAACAAGGATCCGCCTCGTCACCGGATCTAAAGAAAGATTTATTTGAAATTTATTAGATGAATTTTATAAAATTTTTTATTAAAATTAATTAAATAAAAAATTAAAAGTGATAGATTCAAAATTTTTATTATATAAATTAGATAGATAACCATTTTTTTATAATTTTTTTTGAATGTATTACTGATTTTTTGCTAAATCAGGCAATAATTCCTATTGATAATTACCCACATGTTGAACGCATGCACTACAATGTCGATCGGTAGTCCTTACTTGTTGCTTAAGTAAAATTTTGGCACGTGTATTTGACTACTAGCCCTAGACACTTGATTAGTACATGTGTGCACGTGTTTAATTCCTAAAATTTTGTGATTTTTTTATTTCATTTGAGATGATTTCTTTAAAAAGATTTGCAGATTGGTCCTCTCATCCTCAAACCTAGCTCAATTTGCCCTAATTTTAACTTTAAATACCTTATTTCACAACACACACCAATCATCATCAATTACACATCGATTCCTAATTACCAATTTTCTTTATAATTCTCACAATTTCTCTTTGTGTTTAGAAGTTCGCTTTGCCTCCCACCGCTACTACTAAGGGTGAAAAAAAATCCAAAAATTGATTTAATGTTGTAGTATTCAATTCAGATTGGATTAATTTTTTTATTTGATTTTTAGATCAAATTTAAATATTAAATGTATATATTAAGTATGAATTAAATTTTAGATTGAAAAATAAAAAATAAAAAAAATCAAATTAAACTATATATTTTTATTAATTTTTATATATATTTTAGATTTTTATAAAATAAAAATAATAATTTTATATCAAAATTTACTTAAATATATTAAAATTTTATATTAAAATAATATATAAAAATTAAAAATCGATAAACTAAATTAAACTGATGAAATTTGATTCAATTCGATTTAAATCAAATGAAAATTTAATTTAAATTCAGATCGAATTTTAATTTTTTATAATATTATATAATATTTAAAAAAATTGAACTAAATTCAATTCGATTTGAACCATTATCACCTCTAGCTACCACTAATCTCTATATAATTAGTAGCCACGTCAATAGTCTCAAAAAACCCACCTCTAGTTCATGCAAAACTCATTATTATTTTGCCAAATCTAACCTGAAGTACTGGTCGGCACTACCGGTTGTTGATAGGGAAGGTGACACCTAGTTCTTTTAAATGGGTTGAAGCAGCTTCTTATAAAGTTCCAGGCAAGTGCCTAAGTTCATCATGATCATAGGATCATCAGTAGATTCAGTGTGCCTTTTGAATTGATTTCAGAGAATGTCCAACATTTCCAAACAAAAGCTTCAGGATTATTGGAAAAGTTTGGAATTTATAAGCACAAATCATCGCCATACCGGTCACGGTACAATGGAAAAGTGAAAAAACTAACAATAATGTTAAAGCCATTTTGAGTATGACATCAGACACTTACTGGATTGGCATGATAAGTTGGCACAACACTTTGGACATGCCGAGCTTCAATTTGAACACCCATTAATTGGAGGTACACCATTTTCCTTGATTTATGTCTTGCCAGTCAAACTCGAGGTAGACAGGGTTTGGAATCTTAAGTCAGGAAAGAAGATTGGATCAGTACGAGGAATTTAATGGCTTGGATGAAAAACGACTGCGAGCCTTGTATCATATACAAGATATCATAGAAAGTTAGCTTGAACTTTCGACAAAAAGTGAAGAATTGGAACATAAAAGAAGGAGATTACATGCTTAAAAATGCTCATAGAGGTCCCTCTTGAACCAAGCAGAAAGTTAAGGCTGAACTGGGAAGGCTCGTATATCATGAAGAAGATTTTTAATGGTTGGACTGCAAAATTAGCTTATTTGGGTGCAGTAACGAGATCACTGAACCTGTCAACCTGGACAGATTGAAGAGGTACTTTGTCTGAATTCTCGTTAAACAGAAAATCCAAAAGGATAGTTTAAGCAAAAAATTAAGGAATGGATTGCAAGGTTGAAAACCAGAAATTGTGATCTTGGAAAAAAAAAAGGATCAATGATAAAATAAATAACGAAAAAAAGGAGAAATGAATAAAAGGGTCATTGCCAACCAGCCAGCACCACTGCCGGTTCAACAACGAGAAGGTTTCGATCAACTATAGATCCGCCCTGTTAAGTTCCAACCAACGTTTTGATTTTGCTTTAGTGATTCTTTATTTGTAAAATTTAATTGTTTAAATAGTCCAATTAAGGAAAGGAGGAAACTTTGCATTCTAGATATATTTCATTTTAACATGGAAATTTGCCCTTTTTTATTCATTGCACTTAGAAATGATTGAACTACAAATTGATGGGTTTAAAGCAAAATCAAAAGTAAACTAAAAGGGTAGCATTATCACTTCCTACAAATAATGAAATGCCTACTCCTAAATTCTTAATTCTAAAAAAAAAAAAAAAACAAAACAAAGGAAAATTTCTCGCAAAACTAAAATTATTTTTCTTCTGCAAAGGAAATAAACTAAAAACCGTCAATTTCCCATCCTCCTCCTAGTCTCTTCACTGTAAATCTTAGCCGATGAAACTTACATAGAATTATTTAGGTAAAATTTATAAAAAAAATTCAAAAAAAAATTTAATAAAAATTTTAATAAAAATTTAAAATCAATAGATAAATAAAGTTTAATGTAAAAATTAATAATATATAAAAAAATTATTAAAAATATTAATTATAATTTAAATTTGATCGATACTTATTTAACAATAAAAATTTTATCAATATTTTTACTAAAAATATATATTTAAAAAATATATCAAAATTTATTAATTTTTAAAAAAATATTTTACGTATATAATCCGCTCTACGTGGTTAGATATTTACCTATGCAAGAATCTTTCCTGACCTTATCAAACCTTAAAAAGTCCTATCCATAAATACTACTGGCACAAGTCAATAGAGAGTTTCAACTCTTAGCTAAGGGTGTTAGATGATACGGGAAAGATGAAATATATTTTATAAAATATTATAATTTAAAATATTTTTTAATTTTTATTATGGTATTATTTATCAATAAAATGATATTTTAAATAGAAAATAAATTTTTTAAAAAATTAAAATTAAGGTTAAAAATTCAAAATATATTTTTTAAATTACACATCATTTAAAAAATTAAGTAAAAATTTCTATATTGATTTAAAAAAATTAAAGAAAAACTCCATATTATTGTAAAATATTATGTAAAAATTTTCATATCATTTTAAAAGATGGATTTAGTAATCTATTCAAAAATTTATTTTCCATCCAAAGAATCTAATTTGAATTTTTTTTTGGTTAAAAACTTTATATTCATATAAAATAAAAACATAATTTAAAACATTTTTATTTTTATTTTCTATAAAACATATTTTGCAAAATATATTAAAAAAAGAAAAATTAAATATATTTAATATTTAAAAAATAAATTTTTTGGATAGTAAATAATATATTATGATTTATGAGTACAATAATATTTTAATACAAATTATTTTTTTTTTTTAAAATGTATTGAATTTTTAAGAAAAGGAGTTTGAAAATTTTAACTTTATTTTAAGTTTTGAATATTTATTTACTAATTAAAACAAAAAAAAATCTAACTAATAGGTTATATTACAACAAAAAATAAAAAAATATATTTTTAAATTTAATATTTTTATAAAATATGTATAAAATATATAAAATTTTAAGATAATTTTATCCTTAATCCTTACTACTTAAGTGTCAACTAACATTATCACATAATACCAATTTAAAGTCAATTTAGACGGTTTCATATAAAGAAGAATCAAAGTAGGATAATTTTGAATAATTGAATATTTAATTAAAATTTTTTAAAAATTAAAAATCAAAATAAAATTTAGATTAAGAGACTATAAATTCTATTAACCTTAACATTTAATGCTAAACATTAACAAATGTGAGTATTTGTTTAAAATTGCATTGATTTTTTTAAGAAATTCGTTTGCCTCTGTTTGAAGAGGGAAAATAGGTTGGCCTTTTAAATTAACAAAGAAATGTGAAAATTATTTTCCTTTTCTTGGACCTAATATAAATTTCGTAGAGATAAAAACTCGTTCTTGTTTCATTTTTAGCAAATCCAAGAATAATTCCGAATTAATTTTTTTTTCTATCTTAATTCTTTTATTTTTCGTCGATAACCCATGTCTTCCTTCAATTTCATTCTTCATTTCTTTTTTCTTTAAATTTTCACAACATTTTTGTACTCCAAAGACCCAAAAATTACCAGAACTTTGAATTTGCTTCCACCATTTTCAACCCTCTTTCAACCCCTTCTTTTCTTTCAATATGCATCATCATCTTTATATTAGCTATTGTAATGTTCACTAAATTTTGCGTCATTGAATAATTCTGGCTAAAATAATTAAAAAATTGTTTAACTTTATTAATTTACTTAAATAAACTTTTATATTTTTATATCACCTAAATAAATTCTTAAAATTTAATTTTCATTTAAATAAACTCTTAATCCTTAGATTATATCTAAATAAGCCTTTAATTTTTTAATTTATATATAAATAAGTCCTTAATATGTATCAATCTTTTATTTGAAGTAAGAATTTATATGGATACAAATAAAAAAAAATAAGGATTGATTTGGATATAGTAAAAATATATGAGCTTATTTTTTAAAAAATTAAATAGTTTAAGGGCATTTTAGTATTTTAGCCAATAATTTTCACACACGTATACTCTCATCTTTCTCTATAAGCCCACCCACGAGTCACTCCCAACTCTTTTCCTTTTCCGTCACAAATAACCACATTGTAAACAATCTTCGTTTTTCTTCATTTTATTTTGTAGAAGAGAATCAAGGCTTAGGCTTTTTCATATAATATATAAATATTCTTTCATTTTATTTTGCAGGTACCATGTTAGTGCTACCATTAAACATGAGGTTTGATTTTTTTTCAAAATTTCATTGTGATTATTTGAATATCCATGTTTGAAAAAAGTATCCGTAACTTTCATTTTTTAAAGGCTTTAGATTATTCTTCCCTGCAATTGATGCTAAATTTATCCTCCAACTAACCATTCTCTTCATAGGCAAGAATCTATGTTTTTTTTTTTTTTTTTTTAATTTTATTGGCTGGTGTTTGATTTCAACTTTGATTTAAGATAATTCAATTTCGAGAAAAATGATAGATTTTTAATAGTAACCAAAATTTTTGAATAAAAAATTTATCTTTTCTTGAGATATTTTAAGATTTAGAAGGAAAAAATTACATTATTTTTAAATTTGATTTAAATAAAAAAATTATAAAATAATCATTACTATTTTAAAAAATATGTTTGAAAGTAACTATAAATTAGTTGTAAGTTTCTGCTACTAAATTTTTTTTATATTACAATTAATGATGTTTGACATAAAAAACGTCTTAAATAATTTTGTTCAATTTTTTTTATGATTGTTTAAAGATTTTTTAGTCAAAAATACCTTAAATAATCCTTTAAAAAATTGACTAACATTATTTAAAGTATTTTTTACTAAAAATATCATAAATAATCCTTAAAAAAAATCTTATAAGTAATCTTAAAAAATAAATGTTAGAAGGAGTAGAAAAACCTATAATCTTATACTCAATAATCATATACTTTAATCGATTGAACTATTCTGATTTTTTTATATTTTATTTTTTAAATCTTATAAATAATAAAAGAGATTATTTAATCTTCTCATATTTTTTAAATGATATTTATTTAAGATATTTTTAAACAAAAAATATCTTAAATAATTTTTAAAAAAAATAAAAAAAATTATTTTAAACATTTTTCAATAAAAACACTTTAAATAATTTCTAATATTTTTTTATTGATGATATTTTATAAATAAAAACAAAAATCAAATAAAATATTTATTTTTTTTTGTTAAAAGTATCATTTATCATTTGAGTATTTATTATTAATAAAAAATTAAAAAATTATGATTATTTGAGTATTTATCTTTATGAAAAATTAAAAAATTATGATGATTTAAAAATCAAAATTAAAACATTTTAAAAATATAAAAAAATAACTAAATTCAAAGTCTGTAAATTCTAAAAAAATTAAATTTTGAAAAAAAAATTTTAAAAATTAAAAAAAAAAAAAAGAGAAGAACTCAAGGAGAGAAAAAGGAAGAGACAACTAAGGGATAAGAAGGTGATGATCGGGTACGATCGGTCGATCTACATCAAATCAAGGTCTATCTACCTTGGACCAAGCAATTCAGTGTCGATCTGGTTGGAAACATCTATCTACCTGATCTATAACAAATCAATCCCAATCCGCACAACCAGATCGACGTCTATCTACCCGATTCAGGATAGATTAATCCCTATCCACCTTGTGCCGGTTGATGGACTGTCAACCCCTCCCCTCCCCTCTATTCTCTTCCCCTTCGTTTCCTCTTTATCCCTAATTTTATTCTCCTGATTTTTTTTTCACGTTCTTCCATTTTATCGTTTTTTAATAAAAAAATGATATAATATTTTTACCACATGTCATAATTTAATTAAATATTCTTTCCACATGGACTACTTGACTAATAATTATAAATTTTTAATTAAAAGGGCCAAAGGTGTGATATAAATAAAGTTTGAATAACCGATTGCAGATTTTAATGAAGTACCGATAAATTAATTATAATTTACTTAAAAGATAAATGTTACAAATATTTTATAAATTATTACTAATAATTAGTTATAAATTGATTATTTTGATAATTTATAGAAAATGAGATTTGATTATTATCATGAAATACCAACCACAATAGTTGTAAGATCACCACTCCGCATGAATCTTAAAAATGACAAAACTGTTTACAGTCATTCAAAACTACAATTTTCAGATTATGACAACTAGAAACAGGGCAATGGAATTGTAACTCCAATTGGACTTTAATCATTTCTGTGAAACTATCACTTTAATCAAATAATCAGATTACAAAAATGGATCACACTTGGTAAAGCATTGAATAATGGATATGGTCAATAATAATCATATAGTAACAAATTCTGAGATCACCGAGTGCGAAAAGGGGGGACAACCCTCAAGTTCACATGCCAAAGCAAAAGGTTAACTATGAAACAAAAACCCTTTAATGCACCATTGCCGGCACCTAAGGGGTCCATGCTCCCTTAGGATGACGGTGGAATCTGATTGACTATAGAGATCTTCTAGCATCAATTCCGTCCGATTCACGACGTAAAACACCTCTGAAAAACTAAGCTAAATGGCTTTAACAACTGTATCGCGAGTTTGACTTGAATCAAACAGTAATATTAACAGACAGTGTACCAATTAATTATTGTAAGCTATGCAGCAGAAATTGCAGTATAGCCTTTCTCCTCAAGGACTTCAGCTAAGGAGCTATCTCCTGTCTTTATGATTCTTCCATCCTCCTGAAAATCTCAAATTAAAACATATTCTGAATGGGAACAAAGACATTTTTTTTATCATAGGACAACAAATTCCTTAAGTAATATGCCAAATAGACAGGCACTAGAATACTGTAGAGAACAGAAGATGAAATCTGAAATATATAAAAGTTAGAAATGGTGACTAAAAAAACAGCAAAGAACAAAGGATATTAGGACATCCAGAAATCTGGTTAAAGCAAAAAAAGCAATGAACTCTGTTAAGCTGAGCAAAACAAAGTACTCACTTTGTTTTGTTTGATACTGCTTCAAAATGCTCCTAATGCCTAATTAAAGCTTACAAAGATGATTAATGGTACATAACCTATAAATCAAAACCAGATAGACTAATCCATTAGGACATACTTTATTAACAGCAATTAGAAACAGAAGAGAAAGGTGGAACCATGAAACATAAGTTAACTTGCTGATCCCTTGAAATCATGAATGTGGACCAATGTACACATAGTTTATAGTTCAGCCAAGATCTCTGTTGCTTACTATTAGTTAGTTACTGCATGTTAGAGTCCAATATCTTTCTAAAACTTTAAAGGATGTCAAAAAGGACCAACCATACATGTGACCAGGAAAAGGGCTTTATGATTCAATTGGGGGGGGGTTTCCCAGGGTGAAGCTACATTCTCTATTTTTCCACGGAAAAGGAAATTAATAATGCACAGAATATCCACATGATCAATGTTTTGAAAATTTTAAATGACTCACCATAATATGGATGCATGTTGGTTTTATAACCTCCAACAGCCGTCGATAATGCGTGATCATCAAAACGGAGTTCTTTGGAGTCAAAAGTCCATTCACTGCTTTTGCTACATCTCGAAGGGCGTCAACATCTAAGCCAGAATCAATTTCATCTAGCATAGCCAAGTCTGCCCCAAGAACCTATAACATTATAGAAGTTAATATAGAGATGAGAAAAAAAATTAATTTTCTTAGCTTCTATGCATTGATAAAACCCACAAAGCAAACACTCTCAACCCCCACCTTTCCCCACTTCTTCTAATAAACCAAAAATATTTAGAAAAAAAAAATGCAAGTCAAAAGAAAGATCATAATCAAGTTACAGCTCATCCCATTTTAAAATACGGTATTTAAAAATTTCTCAGACTGAGCATCAAACGATGACTGGAGAAGCCAAATACAGATCATCTTGATTAAAATGCATGTCAACTAAATGCAGTCCCATAAGAAACTTAAAACCACATTTTCTGTTGAAGCACTAAATGTTGAATTTTTTTTCCCTCCAATTACAATTTATGACTATGCCAATTTTTTGTTCCCCCACTGACTAGCAGCTTGGGAATTCCTATATATGACTCTTAGAAACAAATAAAAATCATAAAGAAATTAGAAGTCCTTTTTTTTTTTTTTGAGAAATTAGGGACCACAAAATTTGAAGATTCGAACTGAAGGATAGAATGTTCCCTAGATTTCATGATTATAACCCACTATCTCTCTCTTAGGGGAGAGGGGCAGCATGTACTTGAACAGGGCATGTTGTCTATCACAAGAGGTTGGTGACCACTGATCCAAAAGGAGTTAGCCTATATTCTATGTTCTTGGTATGTAAACATCAATGACATGTAAGCTGCGAGCAAAAATTCTAAGTTCTAACAATAACTGCCTTTGCAACTAGCAAATGAAGACAAAGACACCTTTCCATTGATTGACATAAAGATATTCTATTAGAAAATACATGAAATACACAAAACTATTCCACAATGAATTACCGAGAAGAATTTATATCAAATTACCGCAAGCTGCAAAATCTCATTGCGCTTCCTTTCGCCACCACTAAACCCTTCATTGACATTTCTGTTAAGGAAGTCAGTCTTCATGTTCACAAGATCGAGTTTAGGATATATGTAAGCATAAAACTGCAAGAGTAAAATGACGTAAATATTATAATCAATAACAAAATGAGCATGACTATTGTGCTTTCCTTATACTTAAGAGCTTCTAAATTAGAAGAGATAACCACATAGAAGTAGCCTAGCCATAGCAAATTTTGATCTTTTTATAAAAAATATTATTATTGTTTAAAGAGGGAGAAGATGAGGAAGATCTAAACAATGCACTAGCAAGTTCTTTCATAAGAGATGATGTGGAGAGCAGTTCATATACCTCAAGTGGACCAAGCTCTGGCTCACCAAGTTTTTTCCTTCGAGCATTATAAGCCATTTGCAAAAAGTCAATATTATTCACACCCGGGATCTCAACTGGGGTCTGGAAACTCATAAAAAGTCCGGCAAGAGACCTTTCCTCTGGCTCCATGTCAAGCAAATTCTCTCCCTTAAACACAACACTACCCCCAGTCACCTCATAATCAGGGTGCCCAACAAGAACCTACAATACATAAGTTTTACCAAGACCTTCCAATAAACAATTCATAAAACAGTCTGATTTCACCAAACTATCTCGACCAATTTAAACGAATATAAGTAGAATTAGTTTTTAAGAAGACATAATTTAATTTAATGAACAAAAGGCACGCTTTTAGATAGATTTGGCAATCTTAAATACAATACGAAAACAATAAAAAGCAACCCAACCATACAAAAAAGATACAAAAGCAACAAAATTTAAAATATTAGCAAAATCCAAATATGGGTTTGGTAAAAACCAAAATATATGTTTTATGTTCGGCGTGTTGACACAATTTTCGTGTTTTACATTAAATGTACACACACAAGAATACAAGAATTATAAGTCTATTTTTATATATCAATTTGCGGTGTTTTTAAATTCCAACAACAGTATTCCATATTAGTAAATATTTACACAAGATAAGGAAAAAGATTAAAATTTAAATACATGTGCAAAAAAAATACAAACCTTAGAAAACGTACTCTTCCCAGAGCCATTCTTCCCCATTATAGCATGAATCTAATCAACATAAACAAACCATTTTTTTTTTTAAATTCTGGGTCTAATATAAGAAACTTCATTCATACGAATTAAAGTATTAGGGAACAAATTAATATGTTGACCTCTCCATGGTGAACAACGAGGTCGACGCCTTTGAGGATTTCCTGTTTGGTTTCAGCAATCACGGCAGTTAAACCTTTGACTTCGAGAAGAGGGGTCTTCGAATCGCCAAGACCGTTGGTAGAGGTGGGAGATTCGACGGCGGATAAAGAAGCGGCGACGGGCCTGGGAGACGGCACGTGAGTAGAGCGGAGACAGGAAGAGAGAATAAGAGGGAAAGGAAAAAACAGAGAAGAGGAAGGCAAAGGTTTTGGGGTAAGGGTCGGAAGAGAAGGGAGTGGTGGTGAAGCAGTGCACTGAATTTGGCAAGCCATTGGCAGATATAAAATTATTGTTTCCTTTTCGTTTTCCTTCTATTTGATTTTGTTTTTAAAGAGAGAAAGAAGCCGGTGGATTTGGATATGGGCTTGGACTTTTCCAATGACGAGGATTTACTCTTGTCCCGCGGTGATTGTAGCTGCTACAACTCGGATTTCTACCGCTTAGACTTCTAATAATAACTTTGGTGACTAGATTTGTAATCTACCATTTATCTTTTCGTTTTTGGGTATTTATAACCTATCATGTAATTATGCAATCCTGATTCATAGTCTAAAATACCCAAAAATACCCACATATATATATAAATCAAAGGCCCCCGAAAATGAAACAAATTAAACAAAAATTAACAAAGAAACAGTGAAAATATTACAAATAGAATATTAGTTCAAATGGCATCATCAAACAATATTCACATACAATAAGTAGTCGCCTGACCAATACAATTCCTTCCACATCTTAGCAGTGCGTACAAATAAATTAAAGCAGTTGAACATAATAAATTACCATTTGTAGCCACCAAGATCGAAGGTTTCACAGTAGACCTTCTTGACCTTTGAGTCCCGGGAAATTATCACCCAAACGAGCACACAGAAAAGAGAAGAAAAGGAAAACAAAAGAAAAGGAATATTATGTAATTTGTTGGCTTTAAATCTTTCCTTTTATAGAAGAGATGAAGTCTTTCATTCTAAACCATTCTCCCTCAACGGTCTTCTCCTCCTCCTCAGCAACCTTGGCCTTGGTCTCATACTCTGGCCATTGCTTTCCCAGTGCTTCCAGCTCCATTTTCAAATCCTTGGAAATTCTAAAAATTTGCTTCTGCTCAGCCAAGATATTCTCCTTATTCTTTTGTGCCTCATCAACTTGCTCATGGAGGGCAGCAATTTTTTGCTCCACCTGTTTCACCTCTGCCTTGGCCTCTTTGAATTTGATTAAACTACGCTCCAGATCACGGGTAAGGGTCAGCTTGACAGATTCCTTCTCAGTAAGGAGATTTCTGTCCTGCACTGCTTTTGCTGCTCGGTCTGGTAGTTCTTTAAAGTTTTCCTCCATGGCCAACAACTCATTTTTTTGCTCGATTGTAAGGGTAGAGGAACAATCAAAACTAGATAGGATCTTGAATGCTTGATTAAGTGGATAAAATTCCTCTGAATCATAAAAATTAGCAGGGGCCATATTCAAGGCTTCCTCTATTTTGGCCAGAGCTTCCTTTGCTTCTTCTTGAGAAGGCACAGTGTTAGAGCGTGCAAGCTCAGACTCTAAGCTAGTAAAGAATGTGTCCATATCTTCCCCACTAGAGTCTTCAGGTTCAATGGTCTGAAATGGAGGAAAAGAAAGTAATAATCGAGATACATATATGCGTAAATATTAACAACATGGATGATTTACCTCACTCTGGGAAGCAGTTGGCAAGTTTTGGTTGCTAGAATTTGCCTTATCTTGCCCTGGAGGAGATAGAACAGCAGGAGCTGCAAGAATAGCTGGTGAAGGAGTTGTGGTTTCTTCTGGTTTTGTTCCTAACGTTTTCTGGTTGTCTATGGCTGCCTTGCACTTGAGTTTGTCGGAATCAGCTTCAACCATAAATTCGTGTGACCCCCAATAAATAGTCCTATTCCTATCAGTGGAAATATCGGCTTCAATTAAGCATGCATCATCCACGAGGTAGCCTCTTTTAGGGTCGTGCAAGTCTCTGAGAGGTAAGAATGAAGTGAAGCCCCAATCATTCTCCCTGGCGTTAAACTCATGCTGAGTGTCTGCCAAAAGCAGGAGTGTCAGTAAATACTAACCACTTTGAGTTGATAATAAAATTCTAAGAAAGAAAAAGGCATGGATAATTTATTTGGCATGTGGTAATTGCCCGTTTTGACCGTGCCAAAGCCTCAAAAAGAAACCCAGCCTTCATGCATTTACCAGTTACCACCTAAGCCAGGGCCTAGGGGCACATAAAAAATATATATTCATCCCCAAACAGGAAGTACAAAATGGCCAAAATAGAATAAGATAGGAACCATTAGCCAAGGAATACGAATTACAAAAGCAAAAAGAAGTTGAACAAAGAATGAAAAGAAATTTAATCAGGAAAACCTAGTAATGCAAAATGAGAAAAAACAGGACACAGCACAGAATGGCTCCTCTTTCCAAAATTAGAAGACGCGCATATTCATTACAACGATATATGATCAAAGTAAAAAGGCCTCAAGTAAAGTAATGTACTATAAAGCCCATATTTAATATAAGATCAAGGGAAACATACTGTGGAAGACAAACAACAGGCAAAATATTTTTTTCCCCTTAGTGAAACCTTTCATTTCTAGTTTTCTAGCTATCCGTATCTATATATATACTACGATCATGTCTTATATATAAGATTATTGATAGGATAAAATGATAATTATTTTATATTATATTTGATTTATATCTAAAGAGAAATATATGAATTGTAAGAAGAATTAATATCCTCATGGCATAGAATTATTCAATCCTCCCTAAATGGAAAAGATTATTTTTAATTTATATAATTAAACTTACATATTCAATTGTACCCTTAAAAATTATATTAGTAATTTAAATTATATAAACTTTGAGGAAAGATAATTTTGACAAATAAATAAATGATTTTATCTTAATCTTTATATACATCAAACACAAAATAAGATGATATCATTTAATCTAATCCTATTCATAATATTATCTTATCATATTTTATCATAATCTTATATACCAAACATGACTTATATGTAAAAGTTTCAATTGAGTGGATAGGCACATAGAGTAGAATTTGAGTTAGATCATTTCAGATCATGTCATTTTGGATTTGAATCTTTTGAATTTGACACTCATTATTTAAGTTTAGGTAATTGGTTTTGGGTTATTTCGAGTCCAAATTATTAAGTTTTAAAATTAAATTTATTTAATTTTGAGTTAGGCTTCGAGTTGTTTGATTTCAATTATTTTATAATCATGTTTTATTTGAATTCAAATCATTTCACTTTTGAGTTAGATGGATTTGAATTATTAATTTTTTTTTTCAAAACAAGTTTGAGTTTGAGTTTGGGCAAATTGTAGGGGTTTTTCAAATTCAGTTCAGTTTTGATAGCTCTAACCGTATGTAAATGTGGATTAAAGGTTGTGAAACTTAAAAAAAAAAAAAAAAAAAAAAAAAAAAAAAAAAAAAAAAAAAAAACCTAAACTATCTTTTGCTTTCATTCAAATTTAAACTATGTCCATTTTTATATCATTGGAAATAAAATTTATAATATTTTATTTATTCATAGAGGTTTTATCCTCAATAATAGGGATGGCAATAAATTCGATCCATTTATGTTGAATTCGAATTGTTATAAATGGATAATAACAGATTTAATAAAAGTTTATTATCTGTGACGAATTAAAGCGGACAAGAATAATATATCATAAATATTCAATATCCGAATCTGTTTAAATTTTAATAAATAATAATAAATATCTGAATTTATTACTCATTCATATATATATAATATATAAAATTTTATACTTGTAGAAAGTTTTGGATTTTAAAAAATAATTTTATTTATTATTAATTAAAAATGAATTTGAATTTTAAATTAAATTTTTATTTATTTTATATTTTAATAAAAAAATTAAATAAATATATATTTTGATGCATTCAAATATTTAAATGGATAGTACTTATTTAATTGAATTCAATTTGAATAATGATATTAAACTTAAATGGATATTTAAACGGATTCAAATATTATAAATATTAAATAGATTCAGATATGAATATCTCAAACATAATAAGATATCAATTCCGTTACCATTTCTACTCAATAAATAGCATCCAAAAATTAAAAGTTATTAAAAACACATATAAAAAGTAATTAACTTAAAAATTAGTAAATCTCATTAAATAATTAGTTAAAAGATTTTAACTAAAAATATCTCTCCTATTATTTCAATTGGATGTTGCAAAATAATATTCATTTTCCAAAACAAAAACAATTTTTCAATATTATATTTGTTGAAATACTAAAATAGTACTTGGTTTTGGAAAACAAAGATAGTTTCTATTTTTATTTTATTGAAACATGAAAAGTAAAAGTAAATATGTATTTGGTAATGAAAAATAAAAATATATTTAAAAAAAAAAGAATGAAAATAGAGTCAAATATGAAAACAAAAAAAAAATTAATTATGAAAATAAAAAATTTTTACTTATGTTTCTACTTATGTTTTGAACATTAAGAAGTTGATTGATACTTGAATATTTTTTAAAGTTATTGTTAATAAAGGAGTAGATCAACTTACTCTGCTGTAAATTATTTTAGTCTTATATTTTTTTTAATAGTTGATTTTAATAAATTTAAAAAATTAGAGAAACAAGATAAAAAAAATTTTAATTTCATTTTTTGGATCCATTAAAATCAATGATTAAAAAAAAATATAATTTGTTTTAGTGTAAATTGATTCCTCTCCGTTAATAAATATATATTATATATTTATAATTAAATATCATTAATAATAATTATTTCCGTAATTACTAAGTTTTCTTTCGTATTTTTATAAAACAATTTTTTATTTCATTCACCCAATATATTTTCTAGAAAACGAAAGATAAAAAACAAAAACTATTTTTAAAAAATAAAAAAATAAAACAAAAAAAATATTTTCAACGAAATAGAGTCTAATTTTTGTTTTTACAACTTTTAAAGATAATATTTTAAAATCAAGAACAAAATACCTCATCCCTAAAACTTTGTACCATTTGAAAAATGGACATTGAATTTGGAATGGATAGAGTAATAGATTTCGAAATCTATAGAATGCTCATTTTTTGAGTCAAGAAGAAGTAAGATCATGAGAATATATTTAAGTGGTAGAGTAAAATACCTTTTGCAATCGAACTTTTACGATCAATTTGGTTGACGACAGCTAATCTGAACTGCGCATATCTACTCCATCCGTAAGTCAAAGTTGCTGAATCCGCAACATCTACATAAATTGATAAACAATCCACACGGTTCCCTTTGGGAAAGATAAGAAGTCGCCTGTCAAAATATAATTGCACATCTAATCATTGATAGATAAAAAAAAAAAAAAAAAGGAAAGTAAAATATAACCAACAAAAGAAGATCAAAATTACCATCGAGTGTCACCGACATCGAAATTTTTGGAGTAGAGCTTCTCGTCGGCAATACTCGAGAAATTCTCGATCCTCCATGTCAATTTCCTCGGTTGTCGATTAATATCCATAGACTGACTATCCACTGCACTTGAAAAAGTTTAAAAAGAAAAAGTTAATTCAAAGGCTTAGTTTTCTTTCCATTAACAAGGAAAATGGAAAGGCAAAAGAAAATGGAGCATTAACAAAGGAGGTAAAACGGAGGACAAGGATTAAAAGGTGAAGCTATGTATATGGATACCTTTATCCATTAGCAGATGATCTGTGCTAATAAAAGATGCTATCTAAGTCTTCTCTGACTTGGATATTTCTTGGTCTTTTCTTTCTTTCTTTCTTTTTTTAAAGCATGTTGCTTAAAACTACTTAGCCTTTAAGCTAACTTTTTTTGACTTTTTGCTTTTAAATCGTGTATTAAATTCAGCGATGATAATTTAAAATACATTTAATAACACAACAAGGATAAAAAGTAAATGAAGAGAATATAAATTAAAAGTTTAATAAAAATAAAATATATATTTCATATTTTTTTATTAATATAAATTATAATATATAATTTTTATATAAAATATCATATCAGTATATAAATTATTAATATTTTACATAATATAAATTATTAATATTTTACATAATATAAATTATTAAATTATTAAATTTAATTAAAATATTAGAAGCTTTGAAAAAAAAAAACAAAAGAAAATAACGAGAGGAGAAAATAGCAAAATATGAAAGAGCCTTTTTTTTTTTTGGCCAAGAAGATATGAAAGGGCAATAATAATTCCTTTTATTCCATCAAAATAAGTACCATAAAAATGCTTTAAAAAATGAGTAATTTTCTATTCATTGATATAAAAATTTTAAACTCAGAAAAAAAAATTAAAGAGTTGACAAATATTTTTTTTATGGAATTATAAGTATAAGTTATAAATTACAATCGACTATGATATTAATATATAAATTATTTTTTGAATAATCAAACAAATAAATTAATAAATTAGAATATAACTAAACAAATTTAACATAAAATTGAATCAAATTTACATATAGTACAACTTAAACTTAGGACTTCATAGTTTTAAGGCTTCCTCCTTTCTACTAAGGGGATGTTTAGTTAAAAAATGATAGTAAAAAAAAATGTATAATTCCTAAATTGTGTGATTCATAGGTTTTGTTAACTTAGGGGATGTAAAATTTTTATGTTTAATTCATAAGAATATAAGATTAATTAATAAAGTTTTTTGTTATATTATATTCGATAATAAGTAAATAACATATGATATTTATAATACTAACACGTGAATAATACATGACACATGAATAATGTGTTATTTTTGTTGAAACTAAATAATTCTGATAAATAATTTTTTATATTTTAAACAAATATAATTTTACAATTCTAATTATTTTTCTAACGTTATTTGGCTTTATGGTAAAGTCGACATGAGGATTGAAAGAAGATGGTAATCCCCTTTCTCTCGAGGGTTCCAATGGCTCTATTCTTAGAATAAATTTTGTGTAATAATATTAAGTAAATGTATTTAAATTTTATATGTCATAATTTAAGTAAAATATTTTATAATTTTTTTTTCATATTTTCAATAAAAATTGTATTTTTATCTTAGAAGTGTTGATTTTTTTTATATAAAAATTATATTTTTTTATCTTAAAAACATCATTTTTATTACATTTTGAATTTTTTTTTTTCATATCTTCAACAAATTATGCATTTTTATCTTATAAACATCGCCTTCTCAACAAAAAATGCATTTTTTTATTTTAAAAAACGTCACTTTTGTTGAATTTTAAAAAATATTTTTTTTATATTTTCAACAAATATTACGTTTTTATTTTAGATATATTGTATTTTCAATAAAAACTACATTTTTATATTAAAAACATCATATTTGTTAAATCCTAAAAAAATAGTTTTTTTTTCATTAAAGATCGTATTTTAATCATAATTTTTATGAAGATTTTCAATAATACTGTGTTAAAAACGTAATTTTTATTTTAAATATATTTTATAAAAAAGTATTTTCATAATCTTTTATAAAAAGGTTATTAAATTTATAAGATAAATAACGTTATTTATATAATTTAAAAATATAATTAAGGATATATGGGAAAAATTTTCACTTTTATTTCAAAATCTTAAAAAATCTCAAGGAGATGAGAGTTTTTTTATTTCTTTTTATTTTCTCAGTTTTTGATATCGTTGAAAATCTTTAAAAAATTAAAGAATCACATTTTTATAAATAAAACTAAGGAATCAAATTACAAAAAATAAGATTTTTGAACAAAAGTTACTTCCCCCCGTACCAAACATTCCCTTCAAAATTTTTAACTTTCTCTCCTAGAAGTTTACATAATTTGATTTTTTAGTTTGGTTGAAAATCTTTTCCCGTGTGAAGAATCTTAAATCATATTAGTGTAAAAAAAAAAAGGAAAAAGTAGTAAAAATAAAAACTCTCATTTTCTTTAAGGGTTTTTTAGATTTCAAAGGAAAATTGAATTTTTTTTTTTCATTTGCCTTGATTTAATTATATTTTCATTTTATATTATTCTTTCTAGTCTTTTTAAAAAAATAAATATGACTTTTGTTATTATAATTTCAAAAAAGACAACATTTTAAGATTAAAAACTTAATTTTTGTTAAAACTATATTTTTATAATTCTATAATTTTGATAAGGATTATATTTTTAAAATAAAAAATGTGATTTTTGTTAAAATTGGGGGTGTAAATGAGATATATGTGCTTCTAAGCTAGTAGGCTTGACTTGAAAAAATCAAATTCCGTTCATTTATTGTTAAACTAAGTTCAAATTTAAATAAATAAAATTATTAAGTGAATTGAGTTTATATATTTTAATATTCGATTCTAATAATTCGTAAAATTAATAAAATTTTTAATTTAAATATATTTTTATTATTTTAATTAATAATTTATTGTTTTATTCTTAATATACCTAATGAAGCTTTTTATTTAAATATATTTTATTATTTTAATTATAATTATTATTTTATCCTTAATATATCTAATCTAAAAAACCCTAAATCATTTTAAAACTAGTTTTTCTCTCGTTCCCACATCCCACCAGAACCATCTACAGTGCCTGTAACTCTTATTCTCCCGCGATCCTTTTCGATGCCAGCGTAGCAGCCAGCACACTTCCCACGCCGGCTTAGTCTCTCTCATTACCCTTATCCCACGCCGGCTTTGTCTCTCTCATCGTCGAAGGTCATAACTGACAAAAAATAACAAAAGCAAGGGTAGTTAGTATAAAACAAAGTTCCAAGGATTCCACCTTCTGAAAATTGAAAAGCTATAAAAAAATAAATGCTAGGGAAAGTGTTTTAATCCAAACAAAATCGCTTTCTCCATTGTTTTTTTAATATTCACTGCTCATTTTATTTCTCAAAAAGAATTCGAAAAACAAACACTTTGTTTCTAAGTTTTTCGCTCTGTTTTTCAAATTCTTCTTCTTAATCAAGCTTTGTAGCTCTGACTCGGAGGTAATCTTTGATTAACAGCTGATTTTTTTTTTTTTCTAATAACTCAACTACTGATCCAATGCAGGTGAACTAGCATAGCATAAAGTCCTTGAATGAGATGGGATCCCCAGTTGGTCGCTGATACTGTCAAGTGTACACTATTTTTGTATTTTTCAGTTGTTTTGTGCAATATGATGGTTGAGGTGGTGAGGTGGCTACTGTTGTTTGGTAAGATGAGCTATGGAAATGGAAATGGTGAGAATTAATTTTTTGTTATGTGGGCAATCCCACTTAATAAGGAGCAAAAAAAAAAAAAGAAAAGGAAAATGAAAAAGGCAAGACACCAACAATATGTGGGAATAGTAAAATAAATATATTCCCTTTGCGTTCACCATTTATGATAAAAAAAATTGTAATTATTATTTCCATTTAGTTAATTGGGATTCAAAGTCAATTTAGATTTAAATCATTTCAGAGTATGATCACTTCATGTTTAGATTCTTTTGGTATTATATTATTTTAATTTCGAGTTATTTAAATTTAATCAAATCATTCGAACTTAGATAGTTTGGATTTAGTATTAAGGTTATTTAAGTTTATTTTATTAATTTTTAAATTCAAATAAATATAATTAAATTATATTAATAATTAAAATATTAAAATTAAATGAATTAAAGTCATTGGTTAATAACATAAAATTATATTACATTAAATATAAAATTAATTTTATTCATAATAAAAAATTAATTTTGGTTATGAGGTGTGTCATGTATATTGATTTTATTTTGTGTAATTCTGGAGATATTTTGGGTGTTAAAGAATTTGAGTTAAGTTTTATTTTTTTTAGTTTGTAGATTATAGGCAAGTAATGATAATTTTCTATTTTAATTTGATGGTCTTATGTGTTATAATTAGGTTTATTAACTTATTATTGATTTTTTAAGTTTATGATTTTTTTTAATGTGATTATTTATCTATTTCATTATTTTTATTATATTGTTAGAGTGAAAAAATAAGAATTTTTTTTCAATTTTTCGAACATAATTAAGAAAAATAATTGTAGACAAAAGATTTTGAAAAGATAGTTTAAGTTAGTAAATGAATTAGTATTTACATTATATTTATTATTTTAATTATTTAATAAAATAAAAAAATCTTTAATTTAATATTTAATCACTTCACATAATTTACGTTATTTTAAATTTAAAATAATTTAAATTCAAATTATTTTAAAATTTTGTTTATTCACTTTTAAATTAATTTAAATTTCAACATATGAAATGATTTCGAATTCAAATAAATTTTATCAATTCTATACATATGAATGTTTACATACATTATTTTTGTCACTTATTGTTATATGCTAAGTGGATTAAATTTGATATATTTAACAAATTTAAGTGATTATGTTGAAACAAATTAAATTTTCATGACTAAAATGAGAATTTTGTGAAAATTGAATGATTATCGATGTAATTTAGTCGATATTAGAGCTAAAAACTTTATTAAAGAAAACATGAAAAGCTTTAAAAAAAAAAAATTGCATTATTATCCTAACCATCATGAATCATTGGATGGACAAGAAAAAAGAGAAAGTTGGCCGTCAGATCGAAAGTGATATGAAAGCCCTGTTTCACAAAACCATCTTCTCATTTCATGGCGGCGTAACTCTGTAGTTCTCTGTCCCGCCCCACACTGCGATATCTCTTTACCCGATAACCCCTATCTCCAACCTTACCCCCTCTTTTCCTTTTGCTCTAATTTTATTTTTTTTCCATATAATTTTGATTTATTACGCTTGAACCTTTAGATATGGCCGAGGAAGTTAACAAAACTGTAAGAACGAATTTTTTTTTCTTTTGGATTGTTTTCTGAACAATTCTTTTTTGATTCGATTGCCGGCAAAGTTGAAAAAGTGAAATCTCACAGTGTTAATGACTTATGTTGGATAACAGGCATTTTTAGAGATTCAAGGTCGAATGATTGAGCTCACTGGCAAATTGAAACAGGTAAGTATGATTTTCCTGTAGATTAGTATTATGGCTCTGTAGCCGTTGCTTGGAATCTATGTTTTCTCATCGCCGAAGATTTTATCTGATGGTTTTTTTTTTTAATTTTTAACAAAGGAACTAGTAGAAATAGATTGAAAAAGAGACTTGATTTTTCTCTATCTCTCTGTTGACCTTCTGTTGAGCTAACTTGAAACTTCAACAAAAACTGCTACGAGTTTGATTTAAGTAAGCATATTCTTTGGTTTATGAAGCGTGGAGAATGTCTTCTTGAACTTGAACCTGGGATGACGACAAACACAGTCGAAGTATAGCTTCATATTAAAGAGGTTTTTTATTTTATTTATATTTTTGGCTGGGATAAAGGACAATATGTCCTGTTGAAGCTACATAAGATGTGGTAATAGTTATTGGAGTAGTGGGAAAAAAGTAGATTTTATAATTGAGTGATATTGTTGGAAAAGCATTTGCAAACTTCAAGTAAACCCATGGAGGGGTATACTCGATTGAGCAATCGCATGATTGGGCTATTTGTATGATTCCTATTGTTGTGTGACTTCAAGCAAACTTTATATTTTTGATAATTGATCCTATGTCATTTTTAAGGATGTCCAGCTTGGGGGATGGCTGCTGCCCCCTCAAGCTGGAAAATTTTTGTCTTACAGTTATCCTTGTATGTATGTGCCTAATTCTAGTTCTGAAATACTGTGTTGTGTGATTTTACATCTGAACAGTCTATGTTTCTTTGCATTTTAGAGTGTATGGAAGTTCTTTGAAATATAAATACAATTATTTCACATGCAGTGAAATGTTAATCTGAAATTGAAATTTTTGTTCAACGTCAAACTCGATGGGTTATGCACTTCTCTGGGATATATGGCAAAGAGCTGACCTCCTGACATTTTGTCATATTCTTGCATCCAAGCAATTCTTGGTTGGGTGAATCTCACTGTTGAGTGCATCCTCAATCTTGCATCCGCGTGTGTATTGCTCGATGCTGTGCATTTAAAAAAAGGGCCCTTAAAATAAATTTTCTTTTGGTGTTTTGGTGCAAGAGTGGCTGTTGTAAAATTGATGTCAGTTTTATTGTGATCTTTTACCCCACTATAATTTTCTCTAAAGACTTGTCAAGTATTGTTAACCTCTGGGACAGAAGTGAGTGAATCCTATGACTTCTAGGTGCAAAACCAGATGCGAAACAAGGAAGGAGAAAAGAAGCGTGCTTTCTTAACGTTGGAGGAGCTAGGTCAGCTGTCTCATGATACAAATACATACAAATCCATAGGTATGATATTCAAGCGGTGATTTTGCATTGGCATGAGATATTAGTGTTCTGTTTACTAATTTAAAATGGTTTTAAATTCACACGTAAGGATGCTAGGTTTAGGATTCACTTTAGTTTCAGAACTGGCATTATGTATAGGGCTGTTTCATATGTTGTGACCTATGAGCAGCTATTGTTGCTGTATTATAGATTGATTGTGCCAAATCTGCAGAGCAATAACCTGTTTGTTTACTTTTTTGCAGGGAGAACGTGAGTTCCCGATAACTTAATTAAATGTTAATTATGGTTAATGGCCTGTGAGGAATAATACATGAAATGGACTGATGAACATTTTTGTTTGGCTCTCTTTCATCATCTGTCCAGGTTTGTATTAGAGCCTAAGTCAGTTTTAATGAATGAACAAGAACAGAAGCTGAAAGATAGTGAGTCTGCAATTGCTTCATTACAGGTAGTTTTCTTTGTTTGTCTAAACCTTTTTGGCATGCATTTTCTCCTTTTGAATAATCTGTTTTCATTTGTGTCCATTTTGCTTTTTGAACTGTTATTTTCCTAGTTTATTACTGGTCAGAACCATACCTTTTGTTGGATATTTTACTTATTTATCAAAATAACAAAGTCTGCTAAACTACCATATGTTTAATGGGTCGTCTCACCATGTTTTACTCTTATTGTTTTGTTATATGCTATAACTACCGTATTTTAAGATGTCATGAGATTTTTTAGTGATTTTATGGCTTCTATTAGTCGGATTTATTATGGCTTTTGTTTAATCTTAAAGTTTGTTCCTTAGCTTAATTAGTTTTAAGAACTTTACAAGTTGTAAAAGGCGTTCTGTTGTTTGTGCCCTTTAAGTTTTACCAAAAAGGGAAAGAAAGAAAGAATAATGTAAATGCACATCTTTTGTACATGTAAATGAATTAACCAAATTTCAGTATGACTATTTGTGGAAAAGTTTACGACCTAGTTGTTGATTGGTGGCTAGATTAAAGTGGCTGTAGGCAAGCTTGCAACTTTCTTCAAATGAGAGTGAATTCTTAATTCTGAATGGCGCATTATGTGTTGCATGGTAGTTGGTTTAAGAGCTACAAATGAGCCTGAGTAAGCAAATAGTTACCTGCCTTGGCTTTGCTCTCATTTGCATTCTCATTCTCATTCCTGTCTCGAAGTTGTTATTCAACTCTAAGCGCAGCTTTTACGGAAACATCACCAACAGTTACTGTAATATAATTGACAAAGCAAAATTTAATTTTGTATGGGGTCCATAAAAAAATTCTATAAAACCCATACTTTTAAACGGTGTACAACTTTGAAAGTAACCTAATTTGTTGATTTTCGACAGACCTCGAAGGAGTACTTGGAAAAACAGATAGCCGAGGTGGAGAACAACTTGAGGGAGCTGCTGCAGCAAGATCCAGGTCTCGCTCGTCAGATAATGTCCATGAGTGTAATTTGATACTCTCTCTCTCTCTCTCTCTCGTTGAAAATATGTTGGTTTGTTGTGTTCCTTTAGCACTGTGAGCGAAAGAAAAACGCCTATCATAGCCCATTTTGGGTCTAATTTGCATGGCTGTATTCTGACTTTGCTACATCAGCAACTTCTTGTTCTTAACTCTATCGATCTCCATGTCTTGCTTTTCTGGTGTGAAGTAAAGAAAATCGGAAAAAAAAAATAGGCTTGCTTTCTGGTACGTCAGCCATTAATATGTCCTGATTGCAAATGTGTCAATTGTTTTTTTTTTTTTTTTTTTAATTTTTATGAGATTTTAGGTGGGTTAATTACGTGATTTCAAAGATTAATTATACTTTTTGAGTAATATTAGTGCCAAATAATCTGGCTTTTTTTTTTCATTTATTTATATTTTTACTAAAAAAACCACTAGCTGTAAGATTTAGGATTTTACCTAATTAATTCAAATACGGGTTTGTGATTTAGCATATAAAATAGATAAGAACAATAGCACCCAAAAAAAAAATTCTGTATGAAAAAACATGGATCAGGAAATAATAACACAGATTTCTAAAGCGTATCAATAAATATCAAGGATTTAATTGATGGCTACTGGACCAATAAATAATTTTGTTAAGCAAAAAATAAATAATTAAATAATAAGGTATAAAAGTTTGATTTTAGTTCATGAACTTAATTTTAATGAATTTAATATTTATATATTTTATAAAAGATCAAATTAAGAAACACTTTTATAATTAAATTCAAATTGGTGGCTTTTGGTTGATAACATGACATACTAACATGAATTCTTCCCCACATGTCACATATTAATATGAAAAAAGAAACTTTTATTTTTGAGGAAAAATACTAATTAAAAATATTTTTTTAATTTTAAATATTAATTATTATTTAATTAAAATAAATATGATATTTTTATTAGTATGTGTTATGTAGCCAACAAATTAATCAATTTCAACAGGTAAGTAATCACCAATATGTCATATCATTCAAATTGTTATTGATTATTTTTAAGTCAATTTTTAATAAGAGTGTAAGATTTAAATTCATTAAAATGAAAAAAAAAATTGAAAAGACAAAATTGAAATAGTAAAGATATCAAAATTCAAACTTCAATCTAAAAAACCAATGAATTTGCGAAGATTTATTTCAAATAAAAATATCTAGTATTCCGTTCTAACTCCACTAATAGGATTAGCAAGTAGTTAGATACCGTTAATGGTATTTAAAAAAAAAAAAACTAACCATATATATAATATAAAATTCAAATATTTTACAATAAATGTCAAGTATTTTTTACATAAATTCTAAACATCTCTCTTAATTTTATTATATAAAATTCAAAAGACTTTTGGTTATCCAATATTTATATGAATTCATGTTTTTTTTTTTTTTTAAATTTTCACCTGTTTATATTTTTTAAAATCGTTATTTGTTAAAATTTATTGAAACTTTTAATTTTTTAACATTTATATTTTGACTTTTGATTTTCTTATAACTTATGGTTTTTTATTTTTTTTATAAGATGATTATATAAATGTGCCTAATATTTATATGGATTTATGATTTTCTTTTATTCATGTTCCTTAAAACTGTTATTTGTTAAAATTTATTGAAACCTTTAATTGTTTTAATTTTTTATTTTCTTATAACTTATAGTTTTTTATTTTTTTATGAGATGATTAGACAAGAGTATTTTATGTTTTTTTTTATATGTTTTCCAATCATAAAATTTGTTTTTTTTATTATGTTTACATTTTCATAATTTTTTGAATTTTATAATCATAATCTATGATTTTTTATTTGACATTTCGAGTTTGTTTTTCAATCAATTTGTGTATTTTTAATATTTGCATTTTTATTATTTTTTCAAATATTTTGCAAAAATGCCAAAGCTTTTTTTACATAATTCTAAACATATATCTACTAATTTTATTACATAAAATCCAATAGACTTAGTTGCCTAATATTTATATAGATTCATGACTTTTGATTTTCTCCCTATATTCATATTCTTTAAAATCTTTCTTTGTTAAAATTTATTGAAATCTTTAATTTTTTAACATTTATGTTTTGACTTTTGATTTTCTTATAGCTTATGGTTTTTTTTTTATGGGAAGATTATAAAAGTGTATTTCATGTCTCGCTTTTCTTTTTTTCCAATCATAAGATTTGTTTTTTATTGGATTTGCATTTTTATAGTTTTTGTAATTTTATAATCATAATTTATAATTTTTTATTTGGTATTTAAAGTTTTTTTTTAGACAGTTGGTGTATTTTTTTTAGTGTTTGAATTTTTATTATTTTTTATTTTTCGTCATGATCATTTTTTTTTATTTCAAATTTAATTTTTAGCCAATTGGAATTGATACATTAACTTTTAAAATAAATAATTAAAAAATAAAAATTTGTGTTTATCAATTATGAGATATTTACAATTATAAGACTGGATAACGCGTGAACAGAGAGATGTGTTAATTGATAAAAGGTACTTAAATATGTTTATTTTTTGTATATTTTATTTTTATTTCCATTTATTTAATTATTTTATCATTTTTCTTACTTTTAGAAATTTTTTATTCATACTATTTTTTGGAATTATAATGCATATCAATAGATGAATTAGATTCATGAATGGTATTGCTACAAATAAAGATGATTATAGGATAAATGTTGTAAATGGTAGTATAATTCATTTTGTTATCATCAAAGAGATGCTTGATGAAGGAGTAAATATTTGATAACATTTTTTTTTTTACTTCGTAACTTGTGATTGTTTTGATGAGCATTCAACTAAATACTTATAGATTTTGAGTTTTTGTACTTTTTTTTAAAATAAATTTTTTATTTGAAAATTTTCATAAAATATTATTGGTGTTGTTCTTCACATGAATTTGGCTCATCGTTAAATAATTAGTAACAAGTTCATAAATTATTTTGTGTTACACATATTTAAAGTTTTTTTTTTTGTTTTAATATTTTGTATATTAGCAATATAATAAGAATTAGGGTTTGTTTAAAAAATTTTAAACTTTTTTATTATGTTTTGAATTAAATATCATTTTAATCTTTTTTCTTTAGCGAAGATTTATACAAGTTAGTTTGTGGATAAGTTTCTTTAAGAATTTGAAGAAAAACAATTAATTTTAGGAATCAAACCTTAAAGTATTGTACTTATTTCTTTGATTGTTAAGAGTTTTCGAGCTTGGTCAAAAAATTATGAAATGAATTTCAAGTTGTTTTAGTTATTTCTTTGATTGCTAATAGTTATTATTTTATAACATTTTAACAAAGTATTGGTTCCCAAATTTTTTTCATTGTAGTTATAATTTGATTTATTTAAAACTGTTGTGATTTTTGAATTCATAGTTTCTTTTGTTGATTTTATTTTAATTTTTCTTAAGCTTGTGGTAGATGTTTGGGTTAAATTATGTTTTTCCTACCACAAATTCATTTAAAAGTTTAGTACTTATTCTTTTAAGATTTTTTTAATCTAAAAGTTAAAAGTATAAATTTTTTTGTTCTTCTAAAATCAATATTTTAAATTATTAATCTTATTTATTTTAGTTTTTAAAAAATTTTCAATCTTCAATTTAAAGTTTTTTTTTATTGTTTTAATCTTTTAGAAAAATTAGGAATCAGTAATTTAATCCTTTCTATGAAAAAGTTTTAAAGAAATCTTGAAGGTGGATCCTTTATAAAAACCCTATAGGTTAAAAATATTTAATTTATTTTTTATTGTTTTTATAAATTCATGTTTTAATTTATACTTTTAAAGATTTTTTAAAGTGATTTTAGGATGTTTACCTTTTTATGGGTGAAAAGGTAAGAAAGGTTAAATATTTTAATTTGCTTCTTGGTTCCTTATAAGATTCATGTTTTATTATTTTTGTTATGATTTTAAAGAATTTTTAGAGTGATTGAAACTTTTAATTTTCACACTTTTTGATAATAAATTTTATTTATTTGTAGTAATGATAAAATATAAAATTCATTTTTATTTTGATAATTGTATCATTATTATTATCAATTTGTTAAATTGTAATTATTGTTTTTTACATTCTAAAAATTATTTGTTTGTTAGATATATTAATTTATTATTGATTGTTTGAATAGTGTTACATTTTAAAGGTGCATAAGATTTGGTTTCTAACCACTTTATTTACAAGTCAATTTAGTTATTTATAGAAATTAGATGTTAGTTTAATATATTTTCTTACTTATTATTTAATAATTTCATTGAAAAAAAATATAATATATACTTTACCGAGCCATTTCTAAAATAAATATAAAGGGTATGTTATAAATTACATTATATTAGAATATATATAGTATAAAATAATAACCTTTTAATTGTATTTTGTCAAATTTCATGTAGATATGAAAATAAAAAAAAAGATCTACTTATTATCGTTTTTAGTAAAGTTTTTAATTTAATCATTTATTTGACACAAAAAATGATTTAATTTTATGAAGAAGTAATGATTTTTCAATTTTATTGTGCAAACTTTGATAATGCCAAAAGAAAATATTTCATTATCATAATAATTTATGATTAATATTATATATATTTAAAAAATTAAAGTAAATAGTTGACATTTATTCAAATAAAGATATTACAAAATGAAAACTTAAATAATAGGTATTACTCATGTAAATAACTCATATTTTTATAGTCGACTTTTGTATAATTTTTTTACAAAAAAAAAAAAAAAGTTGAGCACGAGTAATTTTGAATTAGTAGTAAATAATATAACACTCAAAACTATTATTTTTTTTCTTTTCTTTAAAAACTCTACAAAATATATAAGTTACATTTAATAATGAGTTATAACTAAAATACATTTTATTTTTATATGTTCATGTAGCCTATTATTAAAATATAAATATTCTATGAAAATTGAAGAAATAATAATATTTTATGATTCTTTAATATTTGCTTGTCATTTTATTGAATTTCACTAAACTTCTAATTTTTTCAAATAATAACATTAAAATATTAATGGAAATAAATAAATATTATAATTGAAAAGTTATTTTAATAAATACTTCTAAAAGTTTTCATTTGAAACTCCTTCATTTCACATTTATACATATCTACATGATTGTTTTGTGATAATTAAGTGATTTTGAATAATTAATTTTTTTATTTACCATTTTTAATTCAAATACGATTAATTTTTTAAAATTTTTTCTTTAAACTTTATTTTTTAAAATAAAATATACATATATTTTGGTATCTAGTGTATTAATAACCACATAAGTTTTTTCATTGTTGATTGTAATTAAAATTAGTTTATTTAAATTCCAAAAAGAACAAAATTGAGTTAAAACCTTCATTATACTTTTCAAGTTTTTATTCATCAAATGAATAGAAAATATAATTAACTTCATACACAATAAATCTTATCACGATTGGTTTCTCAAGTTAGCATATTAGATTTTAATAAAATTGTGTGACATTCAATAATCTTGTACAATTCCAAAAAGTTTCAATTCTTATATGTTAATAAAACCTAATAGTTCCTTTATCATAATTTGTAATATCAAAAGATGAAATTTTTAATTAATGTCTCATAAGATTTTATTCTTTCTCTAAGATTAAATTAGTAAAATTAACTTTCTTTTTATTAATTTTAAAAATTATTATTTTTTAATACTAACTTTTTATTACACTAATTAGTAAAAATTTTTAATTAAATCCTTTTTTTTTTGTAATTTTTCTTAAAATTTTGTTTTCTCTGGTAAGTTATATAACTTTTTGAAAATCAAATTCTGGTAAATTATAAAATTTACCAAATATGGATATCTAAAAACTTGTGAAAAATGATAATTACATAATTTTGAAAAAAAAGGAAAAGGTGAAGAGAAAAAACAAAGGTGTAAATAGAACCCTCAAAATTTTAAGTTAATTCAATTTTCTATTATTTTTAATGAAAATAAGATTTTTTCAATATATATTAACTGTTAAAATTTTATTATTATCAAACGAATAGTTATACATTTTAAATTTATTTGAAATTTGGTACGTACGACCTATATGAATAGAGCATAAATTTCAACGATCGGATTAATAAAATATAAATTATATAAAAATATATGAAAAGATATGGAACTAATTTAGTTTTAAACATGTCTAAGTGGATCCTTTTTCATTTTAGGTTTTCGTATTTTATTACTTAATAATTTGAAAAAAAAATTTGAAAAAAAAAAAAAATCAACCTTATTTAAAATTTTTCATCTTATACTTAAATTTAATTAAAGGTAGAAAACAAATCACAAATCACAATTATATTAATTTTAGTATTTATGTATTCCATGATTGATGATTTAAAAATTAAATAGATTTTTCTACTATTTCATTTTTGTTTCTTTTTCAGATTTCATGATTTCTTTTATCATTCATAATAATTTTTTCTTCGATATGATTATTATTTTAATTATTTTGATTATTTTTTAAATTTAGTTAATTTGTTTCTATTTTTAATTTTTATGTCAATAAAATAATATGAATAAAGATTTTTTTTAAAGAGAAACATTTAGAATTTAGAAAACTTATGTATATGTATACATATATATATATATATGCACATATATATTATTTAAGAATTTTGAAAATAAAAAACTAATAGTGTGAAGCATGAGCCAAATAACCTAGTATGATAAAAAGTTCGTGCAATAATTTTTTAATTTTATTTATGAAATTAAAATTTTCACTTGATAATATGTAGAAAACAAGCTCTTTCAAATAATAATAATAATAATATTTTAAAACAGTATACAACGAAACAATTCAATGCCTTGCTTAATAATTTCAAGACTACACCATTTATCCTAGTTCTGAGATTACATCAATAAGCACACAAGATAATAGGCTAAAGATATCAAGTATAATGAAGTAAACCTTGCCTCATTTCGCAGCAAAATAATTTTATATTAAATTAATGTTAAACTAATAAAATAAATAGATTTATATAATTTTATAGTTAAAGAGATTACTTAAACATATTTACTATTATTAGAATACCAATGCAAGTATCAATATGTTTTCCAAACCCTTGTTTTGAAGGGTGATTGAAACTAACAAAGAAAATGAGAGCAAATTGATATGAATTCAACAATAACTCTAACTGAATTTGCATATATGAATATGATTAAATTTTCAAACATCCAATATTGTTAATTCATTATCCCATAGTAAAATAAAACAGAGTAAGATTAATGATAAAAACAATTTGTTAGCATGATGAAAAATGCTATAGAAACTACCTTTATGTTACTCAGAATCTAGCACATGTAAAAACTTTTAGGTCATAGATGTGTTAAAGTGCTTAAAGTGACATAAGACAGTAAGATATACCTTATTACCAATAGCTATGTGTGTCCCATTAGGTTTATAGATTATAAGGCACACAAAGGTACTAATACCAAAGCCAAATGTATGATGTTTCCTTGCATAAGAGAAGAAATAAATGTATCAACAAATGATGATTACTTTCAAGTCAAGCATGCAAGATATCCTTAATCCATTTGACAATTTTTTGCCGAACCAATTATAATTGATAATTAGTAAAGCACTTAAGGAATTAAATAAGCTTTATTTTCTTTCTTTTAAAACTAATAAGTCGTTCAAGAAATGCATGAATGTCTTTCTAGTTCATAACTTTTTTATTTTACAGTTCTAGTAAAATGCGCTTCCTAATATACTATGTTCTTTCCAAAAACCACTTTCCTACACTTCAAAACCTTTGTAAGTGTAATATTATCTACTGAAAACATGTCAAGACAGTTTTTACATTTTAATAGACCTTTTCTTGCCAATCACCCCCCATTTCCATGTTTTATTTAAGCTGTTGAATCTAAAGTGAAGTTATGAGTTATAGAGCTGCCTCATTGGGGTATGTACCCTTACAAAATGGAAAGGGACAAATGTTTAAAGAAGATGAATCCAAAAAGACCTATTTCCCTCTGTGTAAATTAATTAAACACTCTAAGAAGAATAAGATACCTTTATGGCTTTAAATCTACAAACTTACCGTTAAATGAATTCCTTTGGATTGACAAAATTCATGCAGTTTTGGATGCTGCCATACAAGGTGGAGTTCCACTTAATTGACAGCAAGAATTATACTTGCCACTTTTAATAGATGTCCAAGCCTATTTGAAGAGAAGCTGAAATCATAAAGTGCCTTCATTGCTCTCCAGGTACCAAGTATGTCTGGTTGAGTAAGGTTTTTGCCTTTAACAAGAATTGCACCTTTTTTTCTCTAACTGGCCATTGTATCCCTAAAAATTCATCATAATAAGCAACAATACGACCCTTTAAAGTATAACTTTAGCCAAAACCAAATGTCTTGTATTTTTTTTTTCAATGCAATAAATAAAAACAGAGTTATGAGTTACATATGCATGGTAGAGATCGACATAGTCAAGTTATAAATCCCGTAGAGTTTTATTCAATGCTTTCAATACATCTTCAGGCAAGTGATCAGCACATTTGAACTTCAATGTAATATAGATTAAATAAGTAAAGTACGAGCCTTCGAAAAGAGAAAAAAAAGCCTAAAACCAAGTTGAAACAAAAGTGAATAACGGGGGGAACAAAAAAAAAACAAATAAGCAAACAAACAAATAAAAAAAAACCCTAAAATAGACTAAAACAAAAGAGTTACCTTAATGTCAGTGATGATAGTGTATTAGATAATACCATGTTTGGCACTATAGGTACCCAAACCCACAAAAGGGATCTTAGCTCATGTGTTCAGTTTAAAGAACACGATTTTATCTACCATTCTTGTACTCCACTCTGTCTTTCTCAAACCTTTAACAATTCTTACGAAAAAAATAAAATACTCATCAAATTAAAGCAAAATTCTTCTTAATAACATGCAACAAAAAAAACTCACCCAAATAATTTTCTACAAAGCACTCACCAAATTAAAGCAAAATTTTTCTCAATAACATACAACAAAAAAAAAAAAAAGATCTACCCAAATAATTTTCTGCCAAATATACAAACACAACAAAAAATAAAAAAATCAACAAACCTCTTATCTTAGAAATATCACTGAAAATCAAAAACCCAAAAATTTTGTCACCCATTAAAAGAAAAGCTTTGTAGTTACAAAACCTTATAGAATTTCATAGTTTATTCAAAGAAGAAGAAAAATAAAAAAATGTCATCCTCGATAACTTTGCAAAAAAAGTAAATGAACCTTTTTCAAAACCAAACTCAAAAACCAGAAAGAAAATTTTTCCAAAAGTAAAGATAGTGTTAAATCAAACAAACAAATGCGAGCTGAGTATGCAAAGATATTACTTAAATGGTCATGGCATTCTTGTTAGACTCAAGTAGGCTTCTTACCAAAATAAAAATAAAACAAAGTAAAACTTAAGATCAAGAATAGATCTAACAAAAAGAGAAGTTAAAAAAAAAAAACCTAGATAGATAAGAGATGGAAAAGAAGAGAGGATAAACTTTAGAATACCTTTGGTAGCGACTTTTTACTTTTCCCTGTTATTGTCACGAGCTAGATTAGATTTTTACCCATTTTTTCCTCTCATGGTGGATGATAAAATGTGATAAAAAAAAGAAGAAACCACTAAAGAAATTTTCAGAAGAAGCAAAAAGTAAGTATGAAAATCAAAGTGAACCAAACCCATTCAAAAAAATGAAAAAATCGTGAGAAACCAAACCCCAAAAGACTAGAAACGTGGCAACCCCATAATCTTTTATGATGATTGTTGTATATATCATATTATAATAATCAAAATTTATCTTGAATGATGAAAACTATCTGTGCTAAATGGTAATAGCTATTCCAATATCATATGAGGTGACGAGTCTTGCTTGTTTTGTCATTCAAACATTGAAATAAAATAGTAATCTTTTAATTATTTTATCATTTTAAAAAAGTAACTTTAGATAGATTTGAGATTCGAATATTAGTATATATAATATATTTTTTTATTTTTAGATTATAATCTCTTATGTAAAAAAATAGATCATTGAAAGAACATTGTAATATAAAATAAATGAATGTTTGCACTTTGTATCGTTAGAACTATTTATATATTAAGTAGAAGAAGAAATCAACCACAGTTTCTTTCATAAATCATTTGATGATGGAAGAAAACTTAGAGTGCCATTTTTTAAGCTTAATTTTTTCAACAAAGTTTGCAATACCATAAAAATGGGTTGTAAGAAAACCAAGAGAGAGAGAAATGGTCTACTTAATGGCCTAGTTCAGAGGTATGGGGGATCTTTTAGAGTTCTTAAGAGAGTAGGCAAGGTTGCTTACAAATTGGATATGTCACCAAAATCAAAAGGTATATCTGATTTTTCATGTCAGCATGCTTAAGTAGTTCAATGATGACCAAAGAGATCTAAGATGAATAGAGTCATGGTGTGCACTATTGGGAGCCAATGCTTCATACGAGAAAAAGGTCTAGTGCATACTTGCTAACTGAGTTGTTAGGTTGCAGTATTACAAACTAAGACATGAGTACATGGTGCAATGGAAAGGGCTTCCAGATAGTGAAGCTAACTGGGAACCAACAGTAGAGCTGTGGTAGTTTGAGGACCAAATCAAATAGTTTCACGTAGAAAACACGACGAGAGCATTACGAGATCGCGGAGAATGTCATGCACCTTGTGGGTATAGTAGGAGCCAAGGCCCAGACACCAGCAGCTAAGGCTCGCTCAACAAGAATAGATCATGAAGTTCATGCGATAGTCAGGCCACAGACATTAGAGCTGCCCACACCACAAGATCCAAACCCAAATTTGCTTGCACCACAACATCAACGTCCAAACCACACCAATATAATTTCTAAAAAGGTTGACGAAAGGGGTGCAAATCCAAAACTTTCTAGTAGGATCAAAGCTCGAGGATATTCCTAAAAGGTGTTGTAGCATATCCCCAAATAAAGGGTATTATTATAGGGATTTGGTTAATCCCTGGAATCAAGGAGATATGATTGTATCTTGTATTTAAAATGTAATCCCTTGATATTAAAAACTGCCATAGATGTATTCGGGTCTTAAGTATAAATAGTAAACCACCACACCCTCATTTGTATCATCCAACACTTGTACAATACAAGAGCATTCCAACTTATCTCTTTGTGAGCTTTGTTTTCTTATTCTTTTAGCCTTTCGATGTTCTTTGTGTACCTACACTCTTGAATGTTTGTGGGCTGACTCAGAAATACAAAATTAATTCCCTAAAGTCGCATGTAGCTTAGACTTAAAGATCAAAGCCCTTGACAGTACATAAATGTTTACAACAAATATGTAGAAAGACCTAGCAAGTATGTGAAAGTTTTATATATATTCATTATTAATAACTAATTTAACCCTTTATTTATTTTTTGTTTTAATTTTCGTCTTCAGTTTGAAAAATGCTTTTATATCAGATATGCATGGAAAGAGAAAAGCTTCAACATCCATTGCTATAAGCTCAACAAATTATGAACCCTTTTGAAAAAGAAATCAAAGTAATTGACACCTTTAGAGCTTGAGAATACTTCAACCTTTGACATATAAAAGAATGATATCCAACCTCTAAATTTGATAAAAAAATTTAGAATATATCAATCCTTATTTCTTTATATTCTTTTACAAATTTTACTTTTATAGATTTTTATGAAATTTTAATCCATTAAGTTGACGTCATTCAGACTTATAGCTTTGGACTCAATCACTTTAATATAAATTTAAAGGTGTCAAAGATTATTTATAATTATCATACAAAATAATTTGCACCCGTATAAAATTTTAACAATTACAAGCAGTTCTTTAATTGAAAATTGCAAGCAACTCTTTGATTGAAAATTTTGGACGTATTAAATGGTCTAACGAGTATAACAAGAACATGGAAATGGTCTGAAATCAAAGAACACGTCTTACACCATTCTCTTTTATTTCTTGCCACGAACCACCATCCCTCTATTCTATTTCCTATGTTCCATTGTTCGTTCCACTATTCCCCTCTATTCTATTATCTTTTCTTATTTTATGAACCAAACATACCGTAAATATATATATATATATACATATTATGATAACAATGATAAATACTAATAATTTTATTTTTATTTTGGTATAATTGAAGTAAAATTTAATAACTATTGATATAATTTTGATTTTTATAACTTTTGATAAAACTTTAGTAACATTCAATATAATTTTGGTAACTTTCAATATTAGTTTGGTAACTTATGATATAATTTTGGTAACAATTGATAAAATTTTGGTAACCTCTTGATGTAATTTTAGTTATTAACTTTCTGATAACTTTTGATATAATTTTGATAATTTTTTATAAAATTTTAATAAATTTTTTTATAATTTTAGTAACTTTTTGATAATTTATTATATATTTTTGGTAATTATTTAGTTGATTTAAATTAAATTTAAATAAATTGATAAAATTATATATTTAAAGATAAATTTATTAATTTAAAAATTTATATGAGTATTTAAGTCAATTACTATTAATATTTTTAGAATTCATAATTTTATATATAAATGATAAATGATATATATTATATTTAGCGGGGATATAAAAAATTTTCATCAAATTCTAAAATTAGAGATATTTAGCAAGAGATAACTGAATCTGATGATACAAATCTTAGCAAGACATAATTTCATTCATGATATTTCCTGAAGAGGAGTCAAGATGTTCTCTCTAAAAGTGATATTCATAACCATTTTCATTGTTTCTTTTTTTTTTTTTAATGTTACATATGACAAGGGTGAACAGTACAGGGTCAAAAGCACAATTGTTCAAACCTGAAATTCTATCAGCTAATTATACTCGTACAGTACAATTCTTTTCTCAAATGTTACTAGGAAAGTGCATACAAATTTGTGACAAGCTTCTGCCAGCAACGCAAAGAATATAGGAAAACTGTAAATGACCAAGCATAATCAGCACCGATTTTCAAGTTCGAAGTGACCAGCCAATCCTTCTGCCGGCACTCAACAATTTCAGATGGCTACCACATAAGGCGACAATAAGCCGGTGTTCTCCTCTCCCTTAATAATTATTCAATCAATCACAAGAATCTCCCACATGAAACAGTTCCCTATCGTAACCAGACCTTTTTACTTCTTCCGTGCCTGCGGACCCTCGCATATTTTATGGCAGACTTGTAACCGCCACCGCTGCCCAATGAGAAGCTCCCTCCACCACCAAATTCCAGACTACCAGAAGCCTGAAATGGAGATGGATTAGGTGGTGTGGGCCGTGTGGCTACGCTTGGTTGGCCTCCAAATTGGAAAGAACTTGCTCCTGATGGGAATGATGCAGCAAAAATGTTGCTTCCTGTGCTTGTGATTGCAGGTATAGTGGAAAAGATACTACTTCCTGTACTAGCTATTGACAAAGATGTACCACCAAAAACACTACTGCCTGTGTCAGTAGTTGCAGATGTACCACTAAAGATACCATTGCCCGTGTTTGTCCCTGTGGAAAATGTGCTGCCGACGAAACTGCTGAAACTGCTGTTTCCAAAGCTTGTAATATTGGACGATGTACCACTTAAACTGCTGTTTCCAAAGCTTGTGACTACAGCTGTTGTACAACCAGAAGTGCTGCTCACAGTGCCTGTAACTGCAGATGTACCACAAAAAATATTACTTCCAGAGGTAGGAAAAGCGGATGTACTACCGAAAGGAACAATGGGTGCATTGCCGGAGCTTGTATCCTGGGTCTTACCTTCAGTTGCTTCTCCTGAAGTTGCTGATAATGTTGAAACTGAAACTGATGGGTCCCCAGATGACGCAAATTTGAAAACAGTTGCAGTTTTAAAGGAAGAGACTGAGGCCTCCACATAGGTGGTAGTACTACCGGCATTGACATTGGAATTTGTGGAAGTGGTGGCAGCAGCTAAAGTGTCACTATTGGTGGTGAAGGACATATAATTGGTAGAGCTACTGGATGAACATTGACCTTGGAGACTAGAGATGGCATGGGCAAAGAGAAAGAAAAAGGACTTGAAGCAACTGACCCAATATTCAAAGTAGAACCATTTTCCGACACCAAACTTGAAGATGCTTCCAGCTGATGTTGAAGTGGATACAGCACAGGATATTGCAATTTCAGATGTCCTGAAGAAGATCCCGTTCAGAGTGTTCTCCTTATCAGTTTTATCTGACAAATAATTGGTTGTACCAGGAGCAGTAGCAGCAAAGCTGCACATAGAAGAAATGAAATCCTTCATTCTACCCCATTCTGCCTCAACAGTCTTCTCCTCCTCCTCAGCAAGCTTGGCCTTGGCCTCATACTCTGGCAATTGCTTTTCCAGTGCTTCCAGCTCCATTTTCAATGCCTTGGAAATTTTAAAAATTTGCTTCAGCTCAGCCAAGATATGCTCCCTCTTCTTTTGTGCCTCATCAACTTGCTCATGGAGGGCAGCAATTTCTTGCTCCACTTGTTTCACCTCCGCCTTGGCCTCTTTGAATTTGATTACACTACGCTCCAAATTACGAGTAAGGGTCAGCTTGACAGATTCCTTCTCAGTAACGAGATTCTTGTCCTGCACCGCTTTTGCTGCTCGGTCAGGTAGTTCTTTAAAGTTTTCCTCCATGGCCAACAACTGATTTTTTTGCTCAATTGTAAGGGTAGATGAACAATCAAAATTAGATAGGATCTTGAATGCTTGATTAAGAGGAGAAGATTCCCTTGAATCAAAAAAATTAGCAGGGTCCATATTCAAGGCTTCCTCTATTTTGGCCAGAGCTTCCTTTGCTTCTTCAGAAGAAACAGTGTTAGAGCGTGCAAGCTCAGACTCTAAGCTAGTAAAGAAGGTGTCCATATCTTTCCCACTAGAGTCTTCAGGTTCAATGGTCTGAAATGGAGGAAAGAAATTAATAATAGAGATACATAGATGCGTAAATATTAACAATATGGATGATTTACCTCACTCTGGGAAGAAGACTGAGCAGTCGGCAAGTTTTGGTTGGTAGAATTTGCCTTATCTTGCCTTGGAGAAGATAGAACAGCAGGAGCTGCAAGAATAGCTGGTGAAGGAGTAGTAGTTTCTTCTGGTTTTGTTACTAAGGTTTTCTGGTTGTCTATGCCTGCCTTACCACAGTCAGCTTCCTTGCACTTCAGTTCATCGGAACGAGCTTCAACTATAAATTCATGCGACTCCCAATCAATAGTCCTATCAGTGGAAATGTCGGCTTCAACTAAGCATGCATCATCCACGAGGTAGCCTTTCTTAGGGTCGTGGAATTCACTGAGAGGTAAGAATCTAGTGAAGCCCCAATCACTCTTCTTTGCGTTAAACTCATGCTGAGCGACTACCAAAAGCAGGAGTGTCAATCCATATTAACCAAGTTAGATAGAGTTTGAATTAGAGCAAATTGATTTAAGTTTTTCAGATTCAAATCAATTTTGACAGCTCTAACCATATATAAATGTGGATTAAGGGTTGTGAAACTTTTATGAAAACTAAACCACCTTTTGCTTTTATCCAAATTTCAATTTTGTCAATTTTTATATCATTGGAAATAAATTTTACAATATTTTATTTATTCATAGAGGTCTTATCCTCAATAAAACAGCACCCAAGAGTTAAAACCAAGTAATAACTCGCGTAAAAAGTAATTAAATTTAAAAAGTAGTAAATCTCATAAAAATAATCAGTCAAAAGATTTTAACTAAAAATAATTTTTCCTTGCATCTCAATTGAATATCCATCTTACCATTTTTTTTAAGATGTTGCAAAATATTATTCATTTTCCAAGACAAAAACAGTTTTCCAATGTCACCATTGTTGAAATATTAAGGTAGTATTTGGTTTTAGAAAATAAAGATATTTTTTATTTTTATTTTTTTGAAAGATGAAAAATAAAAGTAAAAATGTTTTTGGTAATGAAAAATGAAAATAAATTTTTAAAAAATGAAAATGAAAATAGATTCAAATGTGAAAAAAGAAGAAGATGTTTTTAATGAAGAAAATAAGAAATGTTAATTACTTTTTTCTTATATTTTTACTTATATTTTACAAGTTAAGAAGTTGACTTATATTTGAATACATTGAAGTTATTAATTAATAAAAAAATAGATCAACTTACACTGACATAAAATATTTTAGTTTTATTTTTTGTATCCGTTAATTTTAATAGATTTAAAAAATAAGAAAAATAAATCAAAAAATAAAAAAATAATTTAATTTCATCCTTTAGATTTATTAAAATCAATAATTAAAAAAATATAAAACTTTTTTTTGTGTAAATTGATTACTCTACATTAATAAATATATTATATATTTACAATTAGATACCATTAATAATAATTATTTCCATAATTACTTATTTTTCTTTTGTATTTTTGTATTTTTAGAAAACAATTTATGTTTTCATTCACCAAAGATAAAAAACAAAAACTATTTTTTAAAAAATAAAAAAATAAAATTTTTTTTTTTCAAACCAAACAGAATTTAACTTTTGTTTTTACAACTTTTAAAGGCAATATTTTAAAATCAATAACAAAATACCTCGTTCCTAAAATTGTGTACCATTTGAAAAAGGACATCAATTTGGAATGAATAGATTAATAGATTTCGAAATTTATAGAATGCTCATTTGAATAAAGTAATTTGCAAATAAAATTAAAATTTTTGTTAAAATGATTAAAGTTGTGGTCCAACCAAATCATTTTTGTCAACATCCACGGCGTTTAAGGGTAAGACCACTTCGAAGCCTGATTCGACTTTGAACATAGATTATTAGATTCAAACTCACTCAATTCGATTAATTATTTAAGAATTAATTGATATATTTAATTTAATTTTAAAATTATAAAATATTAATATAAAAATAATATTTTAATATTTAACAATAAAACAATATATAAATGAAAAGCGACCTGTTCGTGTACACTAAGATTTGCCACTATGCAAGATCTGGATGCCAATAAGCAAGAAAATGGCAGCAAGTTGTCTTCTCTTCAAAAAGTAAATTTTACTACTTTATAACAAACTTCTTTCCTAAAGCATTGAATAATGCAAAGAAAAAAAAGAAGGGGCTATACTTTAACTACTTCATAATTAAGAAAATGCTCAAAGGTAAAAAGGAGTAAGTCAAGTGCTCGCACTTATGTAGTCTTAAATATGGCTAGACATCTAATTCAATTCTTTTCTTTTTTTTTTCTTTTATTTTAGATCTAGTAAATTATATTTGAGATTTAAATGAATCAAATTATTCGTGAGTTATTTAGGTATAATTCAAAAAAATTGGAGTTTGAATTGTTATTGTTGAATAGAGTTTGAATTTGAATTAATTTAATTAGAAGTGAAAAAAATAAAAAATTAATTTAAAATCATAATATTTAGTTTAATTTAAATTTTTTTTATTATATTTAAATTAAGTTTGGATATTAAATATATATATGATTTGGATTTAATCGAATTTTGAATTTAGAAGTAAAAAACCAAATAAATGAACCAAATTAAATTATATTTTTTATTAATTTATATATATATTTTACATTTTTATAAATAAAAATAATTGTTTTATAGCAAAATTTATTTATGTATATTAAAATTTTATATAAAAATAAAAAAATAATTTTAAAAATCGATAAATCAAATCAAATCGATTTAATTCAATTTGATTTGAATTATATAATACGAAAAATCAATTCAAATTTTAATTAAATTTTAAAATTTTATAATATTATACATTATCTAAAAAAATTAATTAAATTTAATTTAATCCTAATCAATATCACTCTTAATTCGAATAATTTAATATTCAACTTAAAAATTTTAATATTCAATTAGAAAATTTTATAAATCTAACCAAAATTTTATTTTTTTAATATAAATATAATAAAAAAATCAATATTTATAATTTATTGAACCAGATTGAGTTTATCTATTGAATGGAGCTCGAATATGAAAATTGATCGAGTTTCCAACATCCGGTTTTTGAATCGAAAAGAAGTCAGAACATGAGAATATATTCAAGTGGTAGAGTAAAATACCTTCTGTAATAGAACTTTTACGATCAATTTGGTTGACGACAGCTAATCTGAATTGCGCATACCTACTCCATCCGTAAGGCAAAGTTGCTGAATCTGCAACGTCTACATAAATTGATAAATAATCCACACGGTTCCCCTTGGGAAAAATAAGAAGTCGCCTGTCAAAATATAATTGCACATGTAATCATTGATAGATTAAAAAAAAAAAAGAAAGTAAAATATAACCTGTAAAAGAAGATCA